>NC_136414.1:136803750-137537500 GCF_051521515.1 Lactuca serriola
GTTGAGTGCCATGTTTTTTTATATGTAATCATAAGAATATATATATCTAAGGCGCGAATTAGATATACAAACACACTCTTGGCCCAGCGGTTGAGCGCCTTCCCCTTGAACATTATGTCAAGGGTTCGAATCATGCTGCTTGCCAAAGTTTTCCCTAAGTTTTCTATTTTAATTTGCAATTTGATCTATCCCACATCGATGGGTGTATGAAAGTTGCGCATGTTTCACCCTTAATATAAGGAATCGTTAACCTTTATCAAGCCTCAAATCAGTTTAATTGGGATTATCATTGGGTTCGGATTTAAACCCGGAACCGACCCATGAAGAAATTGAAAACCGACAAACCGAACCGACGGTTTGGGTTCATGGTTCGGTTTTTATATTTTTGAAAACCGATTTTATTGGGTTGGGTTCGGTTTTAGGTCAAAACCGACCCAAACCGACCCATGCTCACCCCTAATTATTTGTGTGGTTCGGAAAGAGACGTTCCCATAGTAAACATCTTTTTTGACTACTAATTTTTTTTTCTGACACTTTTTTCCAATCATTTTTGGATAAACTCCAAAATTAAATCCGATTATCAAAAAAGACTCTTCGGGGCCATAAACCATTTTAGTATCTCTCACTTTGAAATACAGCCGCTTTATGCCGTCCGGATATACTACTGCGTCTGGCCGTAACTGATTATGAAGAAATATTTTATGAAATAGAAATCTGACCCCTTGTAATTGAGGGACGTCCAACAAATAACCAAACACGGTGCTTCAAAATATTTCCCGTCACACACCATGCAATACTTCAAATACTTGCCATATGTAGAGGTGGCAAGTCGTGTCGTGCCGGGTTCGTGTCATGTCGAAACACTAAACGGGTTGAAAGTGCATGACCCTAACCCGACCAATTTAATTAACATGTTGTGTCGTGTCAACCCGTTTATTTTCGTGTCGAGTTCGTGTCGGGTTCGGGTTAGGGCTATACCTTGAAATATGTTGTGTCATGTGAGGTTAAAAGATTAAGCATGTTGAAAGAGTAGGAGTTGGGTAGGCGGAAAGGAAAAACTAATAGTTTGGAGGCAGAATAGATGAAGTCATAACAAGTTCAGATGACAGAACTAAAAAAGTGAGAGTTGGGGAGGCGGATGACAAGGTCATGAGGATGTGAGAGTGGTGAAAAAGACTGGGTAGTTTGGGAGAGAATGAGAAAACTGAAATGAAGTCTTGATCTAGACGGCTAAGTCATTTCAACATTACAAAACAATTCAATTTGAAGGTTTTCTTTTGCTTATGGTTTTGGTTTTGTATCTTTCTAGATTATTTAAATAATTCAAAAAACATGCATATAAATAAACGGATCATTTTCGAGTCATATTCGAGTTGAAATTTTCAATCCTAACCTTACCCATTTAATTTTCGTGTCGTGTCGTGTCAACCCGTTTATTTAAACGAGTTGAAATATCTTACCCAAACCCGTTTATTTTGTGTCGGGTTCGTGTCAGGTTTCGTGTCGTGTCAATTATTGCCACCTCTAGCCATATGTTAAAATTGATAAATGATGACTAAAACACAAAATAGGTAAAGATTTTACCATATTGCTGGGATTGTTTACGAAATCATCCATTGTTTTTCAAGGAGAGAACTCTTCAAAGAAAAAGTGTGAAAAATGAAGCAAAAAAAAATAACGTTTTTATACTTGGAAAAATGTAATATCGCAGATATCCTTTAATCCGATAATTATTTTATAAAAAATAGTCAAAAAAAAAACTCAAATTACAAATTTAGCTATGAAAATTATAGAGCCCATAATAATCCATCTACGAACGTACAAGTCGTTAAAACATATATGTTTTAACGACTTGTACGTTATTATTATGGGCTCTATTTTCATAGCTAAATTTGTAATTTGAGTTTTTTTTTACTATTTTTTATAAAATAATTATCGGATTAAGCTATATTTATAATTACCTCAAAAAAAAAAAAAAATTTTAGGCATGAATCCTACCAGCTAGAAAATACCAGTCTACGTTATACGGGTACTCGATTTCCATTTTTATATTGCTTCTAATTTAATCTTTAATAAATGATCTAAACCACAAAGGGTATTCCAAGGTTCATATATCCACCTACACCCGATTCGACAAACCCAACTGCAGCGTGCGACGTGTCCAGATACATCCCCTCTGTGCCTGCTTCGTCAAACCAACGCCATTCCATCAATCCTCCCTCATCTTCTCTCTCTCTCAACCCTTCGCCGTGTGCAAGCAAAATTCATCGAAACCGTTTCATTTTCGTCCATCATCATCACGCTTCGATTGGTCTCCGGAAGGTACGCCGTACGCAACGTCGATTTCAAATCATTGGGGATTAGGGTTTTTGATTGTAATTTGATGGAACCCACAATCACTGGTTACTTTCTCCATTACTGTAATCGCTTCTTAGGTCTTGACTCTTGTTGCCGCTCTAGTTGTTGTCACTGTTAGGATTTGGTAAACAAACTTCATTTCTACGTTGTCTTATTACAAATCTATGGATTTGACCAGAGCTCACCAATCGAACCTATCGTTAGGGTTTGTACCTCACTCTTCGCATAGTAATCAAATAGCCAACGACACTGTATCCTTCCAGATCGATACGAGTTTTCGAAATCCTTCCAACCACCTTGTGTCCGGTGTTCCTCTTCAATTGATGGAGCAACAGACCACAACCGAGAGCAAAAACGTCGATTTGAATGAGAAGCACCAGCAAACGAACACGGGGAGCATGGATTTGAATGAGGAGAGCAGAGACGGAGGTGAAGACGACGGCGAAAGAGATGTTGAGGAGTTTCGGATTTTGGGGCATTCTATGTGCTTAAAAAGGCGAAGGGATAACAATACCCCCAGCTGCGCCACCACTGATTCAGCTTCATCTCAGACGTTGTCAAAACGGTGTCATACAGAGCAAAACAGGCATCCTCAAAGTCTTGAGTCGCGTAGACAAGCTGTTCGAGCATGGGGGAACCAGTCCCTTCAAGCTGCTGACCCTGATATATTTGACATATTGGAAAAAGAGAAGCATAGACAATACAAAGGGATTGAACTAATAGCCTCTGAAAATTTTGTTTGTAAAGCAGTTATGGAAGCTTTGGGGAGTCATGTCACAAACAAATATTCCGAAGGCATGCCAGGATCTAGATACTATACTGGAAACCAATACATAGATGAGATTGAAACTCTTTGTTGCCAACGAGCTTTAGTTGCATTTGGTCTTGATTCAGAGAGCTGGGGAGTAAATGTTCAACCCTATTCTTGTACATCTGCCAATTTTGCAGTGTATACTGGTTTGCTGTCGCCTGGTGATAGAATTATGGG
Source organism: Lactuca serriola (assembly GCF_051521515.1). NCBI lineage: Eukaryota > Viridiplantae > Streptophyta > Magnoliopsida > Asterales > Asteraceae > Lactuca > Lactuca serriola. The sequence continues at coordinate 136,807,097 of NC_136414.1, forward strand.
GTTGGATACCCCTTCTGGAGGGAATACAAGTCATGGTTACTATACACCTAATGGAAAGAAAGTTTCAGGGGCTTCAATTTTCTTTGAAAGTCTTTCTTACAAGGTTAATCCACAAACAGGTATTATAGATTTTGAGAAGCTTGAAGAAAGGGCCCTGGATTTTCGCCCAAAGATTCTTATTTGTGGTGGGAGTTCATATCCTCGTGAATGGGATTATTCTAAATTTAGACAGATTGCTGACAAATGTGGTGCAGTCTTGATGTGTGACATGGCTCAAATCAGTGGTCTTATTGCTGCCAAGGTACATTCTTTTGTCACTAGGTGTGATTTTGATCACTATTTGAGTTTCATTTTGTGCTTTAAATTTGCCATAGTATCTTGTTTATGTGACAGCTATTACTTATGAAAAATTCGCATTAGCTTTTTGAGTTATTGTTTGAAAAGCTTTTAGCTTTAGACCCTTTTTTCCTAAAAAAGTCTTACTTTTTTTGTAAAGAAACATTAGCCGATTTTAGGGGCTTCTTTTAAAAAACAACATATGAGGGCTTTTCTAAAACCGACTGTTCTTATAACTTTAATTCAATTTATTATTATTATTATTATCATCTTACTTTTTGAAAAAATGATCTTTTTTCAACAATAACTCTAATTTTTTCTTTTAATTTTCATCTAAATTTATCTTTATGGTGAATGATTAACAGGAATGTGCTAGCCCTTTTGAATTTTGTGACATTGTGACTTCAACTACTCACAAAAGTCTTAGAGGCCCACGAGGGGGTATAATATTTTACAAAAAAGGTCCAAAACCGAGGAAAAGAGGAATGCTTCTGAATCAAGGTGATGGAAGTGACAAATATGAGTTTGAGGAAAAAATAAATTTTGCTGTATGCCCCGCACTTCAAGGTGGGCCCCACAATAATCACATTGCTGCCCTTGCAATTGCCCTGAAACAATTAGCCACTCCAGAATACAAAGATTACATGCAACAAGTGAAGAAAAATGCTCAAGCATTAGCTTCTGCTTTGTTGAGAAGAAATTGCAGACTTGTTACTGGAGGCACTGATAATCATTTGTTACTTTGGGATCTCAGAAATCTTGGATTACCAGGTATAAATTTTATTTTTAATTTGAATTTGGTGGTTTATAGAAATAGTAATAAACTAATACTACTCATGGTTTTTATTTCAGGTAAAAACTTTGAGAAAGTATGTGAGATGTGTCATATTACTGTTAACAAAATTGCCATATTCGATGATAATGGGACTCTAATTCCTGGTGGAGTAAGGATTGGTAAGTTTAAAAAGAATTAAAAAAAATTATATAATAGTAAGAATTGAAAGTGATGACGTGGATATTAATCAATAAACATGTTCAGGTACTCCTGCAATGACCTCACGAGGTTGTTTAGAATCAGATTTTGAGACAATGGCAGACTTTCTATGTAGAGCAGCTCAAATCACAAGTTCAGTTCAAAGGGAACATGGAAAAATGGTGAAATCTTTCATCAAAGGACTTGAAAACAACAAAGATATTATCGATCTTGGAGCTCAAGTTGAGAACTTTGCAATCCAATTTGCAATGCCAGGTCAAGACTTGTAGAAAAAAAAATATTATAATTCAGTTTGGTGGCACAATTTCTTGCATATTTTTTAGTTTAATGTTGCGTGGAAGAAAAAAAAACAAAAAAAGAAAAATGAAAAGTTCATGAGTAAGTAAACATACAGCTGGGGGTAGTAGGCTGGCATATATGAATATGATATATATATTTTTTGATTTTGACTTTTGATAAAATGGGAGATATAATATTGAATAGCATATTTTTTGGTATTATTGTGTTCAACTTGTATTTGTTTAGTTTTGTGTTCATATCTATTCTTGATGATTCTATTTCGTTCCTCGTTTCTTGTCATTGATTAATTGTGGGAATATCAAATTGGTACCAGAGGTAACAATGATATGATTTGCTCATTTTTTTTATTCATTTTGTTTCATTGAAATTTATGTTTGATTTATTGATCAGTTTACTTTTGTTTCAAGTTCCTTGTATTGCTTTTCGATGATCTCAAAAGCAAAACTAGAGTTACCAAGGATTGTATTTGATTAATATTGTAAGACCATCTACAATGGTTCTTTCAAATCAAATTGCCATGTGATATTGCAATTGATTATTAAGCTTTGGGAAGTGGGCTTCCTGGTGCCCTTGCCAAGGCGGCACTAGAGCCCTTATAGGGTTGCACACCACCCCCATCAAAGGCGCCAGAGGCACTTCCAAGGAATGCTTGCCATGGGCACAACAAGAGAGAGAGAGGAGAGAAAAACTTGGATGTTGGTTTTCGTGATTTTTTTTAAAAGTAAATCCCATCACAATTGTCAATAGCGAACATAGCGGTTGCTATAGCGAATAGCGTGGCGAAGCGGTCAATGACCGCTATGGAGTAAATAGCGACAGAAAGCGGCCAATTTAGCGATAGGGTTATTTTTTTTATTTTATTATTTTTTTTTAAAAAAAAGCTGGAATAAACGTATTAGGGTTGACGACTTGACGCTAACTCAAATCAAGTCTCGTTTGCTACTTCGCCTCCTGCCTCTACGCTTTGGACTTGCTCTGCCTCCGAATCGTTGCGTCCACCTCCAGCGAACCCCACTAGCAAACCCCTGCATTCTTCCGACGACTTCTCTGGCTTCGACCAACGTTTTCTCCTGCGACTTCAGGTCCGATTGGATAGAGCAAAAAAGGCGATTGCTCAGGCTTTCAAAAACAAAGAAGATAAGTATGCAGAAGTCTTCAAAATCATTGACAGGAGGTGGAATTGGCATCAACCTTTGCATGCTGCTGGGCATTACTTGAATCCGGCCCTATATTATGAAAATCCGAATGTGGAAAATGATGATGAAGTGATGAGTGGATTGATGTCGTGTATTCATAAATTAGCATTGAACGAGGACGAGGAGATGAAGATTCATGCTGGGCTCCCAATATATCGAAGTGCACAAGGGATCTTCGGGAACTCGATAGCGAAGAAAATGAGAGTAAAAATTGCACCAAGTAAATAATATAAAAATAATATACTTTGTATAATTATAATTTTTAACATATCTTTAATTCATTATATTATTTTGTTACTAAATTAGCGGAGTGGTGGATGCAATATGGAGCATCAGCCCCGACATTAAAAAAGTTTGCGGTCAAAGTGCTAAGTCTTACTTGTAGCTGGTCAGGTTGTGAGAGGAATTGGAGTGTATTTGAACATGTAAGTAACTCGGTTTTGTGAGTTTAAGTATATATATAATTAGATATACTTTGTATAATAATAAATTTTAACTTACTTTTATGTAGTTGCATTCTAAGAAAAGAAACCGGGTAGAGCAACAAAAGTTGAATGACCTTGTTTATATCAAGTATAATCGGGCTTTGAGAAGGAGGTACAATATGCGTGATACGATTGACCCAATTATATTGGACGATGCAAATGTTCTAGATCAGACTGAGTGGTTGATGGGAGGCGAAGAAGAGGAGGAAGATGCCCCGGTCTTTGAGGGTGAGAATTTAACATGGGGTCAAGTTGCAGATGCTGTTGGGGCATGTAGGCCACCTTATTCTCCAAGAAGCAGGAATAGGGGAGCTGTTGACAAGTCTGCATCGAGCTCCAGAGGAATATGTTTAATAGATGAGGATGATGACAATAACTTGGGTGAAGAAGAAAATGATGTAGCTGCTTATAGAGATTTTGAGCCTTCATCTGTTCAAGATCATGATGATGAGCCTGTCTATGAAGATCTAGATGATCTTTGATTTGGGTTTTTGAGTTTAGACCTGCCTTTTGTTATTTATGTTTAAAAACTAACTTCTAGCTGATTACAATCCGCTACAAATATGTCTAAAAAACTAATATGGTTAAGTTATTTAGCTAGTTTAATTGTTTGTTTGCTTATTTATTGGTTATAATAGCTACAATAGTTACATAATATATATTTTTTAATATTTTTATACCTATCACTAAATACGAAATAGCGGTCGCTATTTACCGTTATTCGCTACGTAGCTTATAGGTGGCCCGTCGCTATTTATCGCTATTCGCTATCGATAACTATGAATCCTATTAAACTTAGACACTAACACTTTCTATCTTTTTATAACTTGGATGCTAACATTCTTCGTGGCTTATGTGGTGTGACAACATGATAAACATGGGGAAAATGACTCTTTAGGGTAACTAACTGTTGCGTTTGTTTTCATTTGGTCATTTTCCTTTTTTTTTTGTACTCAATATACCATCAAACTTGTTGTTTGTGTTCACCATAACCCCTTTGATCGGCTTTTGACCTGGGATAGCCGGTTAAAGGGTTATGGTGAACACAAACAACAAGTTCGATGGTATATTGAGTACAAAAAAAAGGAAAGTGACCAAATGAGAACAAACGCAACAGTTGGTTACCCTCGATTCATTTTCCCTTTACTCATTACAACAAATTCCATGTCATTTCCTGCTGATATTAATGAATTTATGAGATTCATTCTTGCTTCTCTTCAAAACATAACCCACGAAAGAACATTATTCATACATGTATAACTTTGTAATCCACTTGAATATTTATTAGGAGAATCTTGACTAAGCAGGTGAATTTTATGACTACATTTACATTTCCAATCAAATGATTTATCGTATCATGGATTCTAGACAAGTATACAAACTAGTGGAATCACAAGTGTTTTTTTGAGTTTACTTAGCTTTAAGATCGAATTCATGGGATAAGATACAACATCAATATGTGTCATGCAACTTTTGCAGACACATCATTATAATATACCTTGAGGTAAACGTTTATGCTGATAAATATACCACTCATACACAGTCATATCCTTTTGCAGAGAAGTGTTGACAGCTAACCACAGTAAGCATAACATAGAACATGTTTTAACGAAGTTACCCCTTCGAAACACTCTTCATGTACGTTATGGCTAAAGAAGGTTGCAGTCTTTGATAATTTTGCAACTTTAATTCATTTAACTTTTCGGGAAAAATGACTTAGAAAGGTAACCAACTGTTGAGTTTGTTCTCATTTGGTCCCTTTCCTTTTTTTGTACTCAATATACCATCAAACATGTTGTTTGTGTTCACCATAGCCCTTTGACCGGCTTTCACATGTCAAAAGCTGGTCAAAAGGGTTATGGTGAACACAAACAACAAGTTCGATGGTATATTGAATACAAAAAAAGGAAAGAGACCAAATGAAAACAAACCCAACAGTTAGTTACCCTAAAGAGCCATTTCCCCGATAAACATGCTACAACTTTCTTCCCCTTATTGCAAGTCAAGCCAATTTTCCATTTCAATTGCAGCAAGGCTTGCAAACATTAATGGACGGGCTCTTTTAAACACACACACACACACACATATATATATATATATATATATATATATAATTTTAATTAATATAATAGAAATAAAACAATTTTAGTATAAATCAATAAAAATAAATATGTAAATATGATTAATGTATATATTAAGTTATTATTATATGATTTTTAGTTTTTAGTAACAGAGATATTAGTTAAATATATAAAATATTTGTTGATGAAGTGAACATTTTTGAAAGTTGATTATTGCAAATGATGATGTGATAAGTTTGAAAGATTAGTGAGATTGTATTGGTGTGGATGATCTAATTGTTTTAAATTGATTATAATTGGTATTAATAAGTCTGCTAATGAAATTAATATCAAGTTCTTTAACGGGTTGATTGAATGTTGGGCAACTGTCAAGATGATTGTGCGGGGGTCAAAGGACTTCAAGAAATTTACATTACATGATTTGTGTGGTTAATCGCGTGCTATAGTGTTTAGCAGTCCTCTATGAAATAGCGGTTGTGTAATTAGTGCCACGATTTACCTATATTTATTGTAATTATGGATAATATTGGCCAACTTGGTCAAAGTCAACGATCAATAATCAAAAAGTTAGTGGTCAACTTCTAGACAATTTACGCCTTGCGTACATGAAGCTCTACGTAGTGGAGGTAAAACGGGCACAAAAGGAGCTATGCGCAACGTAGATAAAACTACGCATTGCATAATACCCTGTTGTCCAACTTTTCCTATTAAGTGCTTAACACTAAAAGTTAACCCTCCAAACTTCAAGATCTATACTAGATGGACGTCTTAATGGATAAAGTCTCTGACTTTATCCAGTTACATGCATACAAAGAGCATTAATCCAAACCCTAGGTCCAAAAAGCCTTCTATTTGCTCAAAAGCCTATGCATGGATGAATGAGAGTAAATAAGATCTCATTTTTATGACTTAGCAACCCCAAGAACTGATGGGTTTTGAGCATTACAACATTCATATGTGCACATGCAACCCTAATTGCTTTGGATCTAGTTTTTTCTCAAGTTATACATGCAAACAAGATTTCCAAAGCAATAACCCTAATTCTAAGATACATAATCGAAACTAATAGGGTTTGGATCTTACCTTTCTTGTTATCTTGTAGTAACAAGTAATCCTTCTTCAATTCCTTGACCTTCGAAAGCCTAGTGCCCCAAGCGTTGCACTTCTAATGGAGTCAAAAACACCACAATCAAAGAATGAGGGAGAAGGAGGTAGAAATCGGCTAGGGTTTCTCTTGGGAAGCAGGTAGGTCGATTTCTAGAGGCCGGGGTTCCTTTTATAGTTGAGGCTGCTAGGGTTTTCAGCTAGAAACCCTAATTTCCTTACTTAGGCCCTAAGCAGTCCATGGACCCCCATATGATAGGCCTTGGACGAAAAATCTATGTGCTTGCCATATATTTTCGTCCACCCCTTTCAATAGAGTCTATCAGGCCAAAACTGCAACTATCTCTGCTTTACATAATAAGTCTCCATTCTTTTAATCAGTTCCTTTGATCACTAAATTAATTCTAAATTAATTTTTGACTAATACTAATTAAATAATATGATTACTAATTAATATATTATTCTTATAATATATCAATAAACCATTTATTAACCTCTTTCTCCAAAACTCATCTTGTCCTGTTGCTATGGTGAAGGAAACCCAAAAGGACCATGCTACAATCAAATCAAGTACATACCAATTATAGTTATGGGCTTAGATACCTAATCCAACAGTCTCCCACTTGGATTAGTCTAATAACTTGGATCAGTCTAATAACTATAACTACAAGTATGACTTCAAAATCTAATTAGCAATCATAGCTTTCAAAAGCCGCTGTCAAACTCTGACCTAGTCAACGACGCGTCCTTTAGATAAGTGATCATATAATCTTCTGTTCTACAAGATATCGTGTGGACAAAGACATGGAACAAAATCATTCTCAATGTCAAACAATATGTTTCCCGATTTCTGATTTGTTTGACAAGGAACTTAATTAAACACATCAATTTAGTCTTGACCGGGCCCGACACATAAGTCAATACAAAATCATCGAGGGGCCCAAGATATCGCTTTTCCCATTAGGGAAAAAGGAACAAATAAACTTTGACTTATATGTTTGTACTATTTACTCATCAAATCTTACACAACAATATGTTTTATTACATCAAGTTACTAATGCGTTTACATATTATCAATGCACAACCAACTCGTAAACAACAAATCATAAACAACAACTCATATATCTCGGTTTAAAGATTATACAATATTATTGTCTCACAATCACTCGTGATAAATTCCATGAAGTGATTCAAATGAACGTGAGTTTGATCCAATACTCAAATCCTATTTCAGGAGTACTCATGAATGTTGCATCAAACCTTTGCTATGTCTAAGCACTTAGACAATCTACAAACCAATTCATGACAGTCTTTCCCTATTACTTACTTCCAAAGTATGATCGACTGTGGATAATTTGAATAATCCAATTATTCTGGAAGTAAAACATGTAAAAGTGAAACAATAGTAAACAATTGACACAAGATAGTAAACATTACTCATATATAAATCTCCATTATATAATCATCAAATGTCAATTACATTTATCTTCCCATCCTTGATGTCCTGCAAGTATTTCAGGCAGCTTCTCTTCCAATGCCCTTTATCATGGTAGTAGAAGCACGTTGCTTCTTTAGGATCGGAGGAGGGAGTGGTAGAACCGGTGTTTGCCTTAGATCCACTTGATGAAGATCCATCATGGGACTTTCCCTTCCAGTTCTTATAGGGAGCTTTCCTATTTTTCCCTTTTCCATGTCCAATGTCCAGGACTGGGGCAACAACAGGAGTAGGAGTGGATTCGACACTTTTCCCTTTCAATCCACTTTCAGCAGTTCTCAACAAGCCTTGACGCTTGATTAATGTGACTTCCTCATTGCTCATATGGTAAGTCATCTTGAACTAATCATAGCAAGGAGGTAGAGAGTGTAGGACTATGTCAATAGCCAACTCTTTGCCGAAGTTCACATTCAACTTCAAGAGATGATCCATATATCTTTGCATTCTTTGCAAGTGGCTCGTGAAGGACTCTCAATCCCTCATTTTGGTGGTGATAAACGAGGTGACTATCTCGTACCTCTCTTGACGTGCTCATTTATGGTACTTTTCCATCAAGTCCTTGCACATCTCGTAGGGCCAGTAGTCCTCGTAGAACCATTGAAGCTCAGGAGTTATGGTGGCTACCATAATACAGGACAACTTAGTAGCATCCTTGTGGCGAACCTCATACTCAGCTATTTCGTCGGGAGTAGCTTTGGGATCATCAACCTCTTTTAAAGGATTTTCGAAGACATATTATTTGTCCTCGTAGCGCAATGCCATTCGAATGTTGCAGATCCAATCATTGAAGTTGGAACCATCGAATGTGACCCTCGCACAAATGTTCAAGAGCGAGAATGAGTTGTTGTTGGAGGAACCGAAAACATTGTTTGAGGTAGACATCTGCAAAAGAAGAAGGACAAAGTTTTGATTAGATAAAGAAATCCTTAGTATGACACCCAAATGAAATATTAAGGCTATGACCCAACACAATAATTCACAGCTTGGAAGAGGGATGCCGTAATCCAATTGTAAATTATTTGAAGTTAGGTAAATGATGATTACCAATTCCAACACGAAAAACAAAATAAAGAATTAGGTTTTAAATGAAATGAAATTTCTAGATTCTTTTGAGATTCATTGAACTTTTCAATGGCATGTTTAATCTCGATTATGCCCTTCAAGTTTGTGACAGGGATACCGAGGATCACAAACAAAGTGTGAATAACCATGCAAATTAGCTTGGCACTCTCGATGTCATTCACCACGTAATCAATGTTCCAGTTAACCACACACACTCCATTGATCTATGATAATTCTCAAGCTACCCTTTTCCACCCTTGTTAGTCCAAGTTAGTGTGCCAGTTAGCCACACACACTCCACTAACGACTTGGCAAGGTGCAAAGTGCAATTTCATGGACTAGCATGATTTTCACATTTTTCCTAAAGTAACTAAGATTGGGAATTTATAAAAACATTTAGGTACTTTATATTTATCATTATACTTATAAATGAGAGAATTAATGTCCTATCCTACCCGTTCGACTAACGACCATCCACCAAACAAGGAAGCGGTAGGTGAGAGTGGACACCTAGGGCTGCAAATGAGCCGAGCCGAGCTCGAGCCTGACCAGGCTCGGGCTTGACTCGTTTAAATATTTATAGGATCGATCTCGAGCTCGGCTCGTTTCGAGCCTTGTAGTACTAAGCTCGAGATCGGCTCGTTAAGAATTGTACGGGCTCGTGCTCGGTTTGGGCTCGGCTCGTATACGGTATATTCTATTTTCCTAAAATGGTATTTATTAAATTATTATTTATTTTAATATATAAAAATAATAATAATTTATTTATTATATATATGTAGGCTCGTTTAGGCTCGCGAGCCTAATCGAGCCAAGTAATAGAGGCTCGAGCTCGAGCTCGTTTAATAAACAAGCCTAATATTAAGCTCGAGCTCGGCTCGGGCTCGTTTAAAATCGATCTCGAGTCGAGATTTTAACGATTCGATCTCGAGTAGCTCACGAGTATCTTGGCTCGTTTGCACGTGTCCGACACCCATTCAACCGCCATTTTATAGGCAGTTTCCTTATACCCCTTTATAATTCGGCTTCGTAAATGAGGCCTACTAACAGTAAGACTGACTCATCTTATACATATATATATATATATATATATATATATATATATATATATATATATAAGTATTAATCTTTTAATATTATAATAGTATAAGGGTTGGATTTTAAACTTTTAAAATACTTGGGTTTCTAGAATTTAAAAATTCAAAAATAAACTTTTAATTAAATTTAAATTCCAAAAATTTGAGGGTACAATTTGAAACTTTTCAAAATTATTCAATTCAAATTTTAAATAATTAATTAATCACATAATCTTATAATTATCTTAAAAATTTGATCAAATCTCTTATTTAGATGGGGATATTAGTTACCTTTATAGAAAATTCGATTTTAAACAATTAAAACAATTTACGGTAATTATCCTTATCTAATTAAGGTCTGAATTCCGAAAAATATGCTTATAGATGAGAAAACTCGTCGAGTCAGGTCATGGACTCGTCGAGTTCGTCCAACTCGTTGAGTTCATCTTTGAACTCGTCGAGTTCATCTTTGAACTCGTTGAGTTCAGCAGACAGTGAGCAAAAACGATTTTGTTCTAGCTTTAGGTAAATCACAATTGCATCAAATATAACATAAAAACACCCTAAGCTTTGATACCACTGATGGGTTTTGAGCATTACAACATTCCTATGTGCACATGCAACCCTAATTGCTTTGGATCTAGTTTTTTCTCAAGTTATACATGCAAACAAGATTTCCAAAGCAATAACCCTAATTCTAAGATACATAATCGAAACTAATAGGGTTTGGATCTTACCTTTCTTGTTATCTTGTAGTAACAAGTAATCCTTCTTCAATTCCTTGTTGTTTATATATTGTTGTTTATATGTGTGAGTGTGTGGTTACTTTCTTCTAACACATAAATATAAAGTATTAGCTATGAAATACGTGCCATGTGTTATATATTATTTGTCTATTTGAGATGGGCTTGGAATTGATGTTTTTATATGGGTGTTAAATGATTTAAACTGTATATGTAATTTATATCTACAAATATGTTGGGTAGAACATGGGTAGATGAAATAGTTGACGTGTGTTGAAATAATGTGATAAGAGATAAGTGAGGATATAATGGTGATGATAATTAGGTGATGATAGATAGGTGATGAATTACGAGTCCAGGCGATATTGTGGCTGCATATTCATGCGATGATAGTCTGACCCTTATTATGAATTACGAGTCCAGGCGATTTTGTGGCTGCATATTCATGCGATGATAGTCTAACCCTTATTATAAATTACGAGTCCACTCGATGTTGTGGTTGCGTATTCATGCGATGATAGTCTAACCGTTATTATGATTTACGAGTCTTGGCGATGTTGTGGCTGCATAATCATGCGATGATACCCTAACCCTTACTAGACACATATTGAGGGAGTGATCCCCAAATTAGTATTGTCTATGCGATGTAGGCGATGATCCTTAGGAAAAGTTCTTTGGAACAAACATATAAGGAAATAAGATGTAAGGAGATGAGAGGTAAACATGATATAAGAGATGGACCTTAGGATAATATCTTTTGGGAAGATTAAACGAAAATAATGGGGATGAGTAATTGGGTTGATTGTTTGATGATTAAATATAATAATTATATTATTGTGGGTTGAAAACCCTATACGCTCACCAGGCTCCCAAGCCTGACCCACTCAGTTTTCTTTGTATTACAGGTAATGACACAAGAGTATAAGTTGGTGGACTTGACGAGAGATTTTGGATTATAGATCAGTAGTTATAAATAATTGTTGTAAGGTCTATTTTATATTGTTTATGCTTTTGGTCTGTATTGGAACATGACATCCCGAGATTTTGTTATTTAATGAAAATACATTTCTTCTAAAAAAATGCTTTGATAAATTCTTATCATATTTTGTTTGGGAACAAATTCCGCAACCGTTTAACGATTACTCTGATTTATAAAACAAAGCATAAACAAATCAGTCTTTTCTGGCCGTGAAATTGGGGATGTCACAGTTGGTATCAGAGCATTAGTTTAAGCGAACTAGGAATTTGTAGGAAGTTTCTAGACTTAAACTTAGAATGCTAAGTAATGATTGTGAGGAGTGTGTCTAAAATATGTTAGGTAGTACACCTAAATTGACACAAGCACTAGTTTATTTAGGAATGATGCCTAAAATGCTTTTATGTGCTAAATGCTATATGTTTGCCATATATGAAATTGTTTGTTTGGATCTATGGTCTGTTGCCGACCGGATCCGGGAACCTTATGTGTTTAGGATTCTAAGCGTACGACTACGATATTAGAACTAGCATGTAAACGTTTCGAAGTGATAAGGAGATTTATACGTCTATCGTAAATAAAGGTTTCTTATCTTAAATTCTCGCCCGGTACACCGAATGTCTGCTTGGATGTACAAAACATTATGGTGAAGACTCGTAGAGAATTGAGTAAATGGAGGAAATAAAAGGCTTATGATAGTGAATGACACCTATCAGAAGATATCGTAAGAGTGGTATCTTGCCTTTAGAATATGCTGATAAAATAACGGAATGTTTAGAGGAGTACGATACGTCTGAAGTACACCTTCGATTGGCAGGATGATGGAACGATTGTTGTAATTCTTGAAGTTTTCCCATCGTCTGGAATTTCCATCACTAACCGAGTTGAAGTAGAATTGATGTGTGAAGATGCGCATGGAAGAAGTCCTAGTAGAGTCTAGGAATTTTTTTTTTGATTAATTGAACACATTTGTATGTGTTAATTTTTTTTTGTGATTTTAGGACTTGGGGACTACGAGACAATACTTGGGACGAGTATGAGTAGGTGTTAATAGTAGTAACGATCTATACTACTGGAAGCACATGACTCACGCTTGGATCAGGGAAAGTCACAAGGTTACCAAGAAGCTAGTGATTGGTCTCGTTTTATTCAAGTATGTCATTACCATTGTTTCGGTAATGACTAGTAAGATGATTGTTATTCCGACCCTAGTGGTCATATCAAATTGAGTCCGACTACGATGAGTTTGTTACGTGGTTCGGAGAACCAAGTTCATTGTAACATCTGACATAATTCAGAATATTGGAATCATTTTATAAGTCCTATTTCGTTGATGATTTCGGGACGTAATCATCCTAAGGGGGTGATAATTGTAACGCCCGTAGATCAGGGCTAGTCAATTTAGAGACGATAAGCGTCAAAAATGACTTTTTGATGGAAGATTATTTAGAAGGAGTAATCTTAACTAAGTTGTAGTATATGTTACAAGGATTCCGTACATATAAAGAACGCTGAAAACCGAGTTATAACGAAGAAGTTATGACTTGTCGAAGTTTCGCGACAGAACCGACACGACACAACGCGACGTAAATAGTGAAATTACGTTAGAGCGATATTTAACCCTAGTGATCTAAACGAAAGTTGTAGAGTTCGTTAAACCGAGAGCGTGCATAAAAATGCCCAAATCTGACTTCATATGAGGAAGTTATGATTTTTCTAAATTTCGATTTAGCAGTATGCAGCCCGAAACTCGAATTCAAGATTGAGTGATTTCTAGCCGAAACAATCTAAACGAGAATCGAAGATCTCATTGATAGTAGTTCAACGGTAAAAAGACAGACGAAAACGGACGTCAGATGAAAATGTTATGAATTTTTAACGGACACTCCCTGTCTCAGCCTGTTAAAAATACAATAATAAAAATAAAGTTAAAATTAGCCGACGGAGTCTAAATGAAAGTTGTAGAGCTTAGTCTCACCTACGTGTGAATATAAAGAATGTAAAAAATGGAGCTCGTATGCGAAAGTTATGCAAGTTTGAGGTCTGCTTAATCGAGTACGCCTATTGTAATTTTGGAGTACGCCCAGCGTACCCGGAACCGCCTCAGCTATGCATGCAATGACGTCACTCGAGTACATACGCATGCAATGATGTCGCGTACGCCCATTGTAAGGCCTAGTATGCCCAGCGTACCAAGATTTACACCCAACGTAATCCCAGATTCAGCACCCTATAAATAGAATGCGAGGCTGCCTTATTTCTTTGCTCATTTTCTCTTCTCTCTCTCTCTCTCTCCCATTTTTTCTCGATTTTCATGCAAGAAATATCCTGAAGCCCCAGTATCATTCCCGAGCCCTGAAGCAAGTCCCGAAGCCCCGAAGATCCTGAGAAGTGCAATTCCCGACCCGAAGCTCTGCCCGCGAGAAGCCAATTTTTGTGAAGATCTTCCAGATCTACCGAAGAATACTACTTCTACAAGCCGTAGTGCTGCCCGATCATCTTCTAATTAAGTGAGTGTATAGTCACTTTGATCTTACACATATATATGAAGTATTTTATAGAATACGTGCTATGTGTATATATATTGTTGTTTATATGTGTGAGTGTGTGGTTACTTTCATCTAACACATAAATATAAAGTATTAGCTATGAAATACGTGCTATGTGTTATCTATTATTTGTCTATTTGAGATGGGCTTAGAATTGATGTTTTTATACGGATGCTAAATGATTTAAACTATATATGTAATTTATATCTACAAATATTTTGGATAGAACATGGGTAGATGAAATAGTTGACGTGTGTTGAAATAATGTGATAAGAGATAGGTGAGGATATAATGGTGATGATAGATAGGTGATGAATTACGAGTCCAGGCGATGTTGTGGCTGCGTATTCATGCGATGATAGTCTAACCCTTATTATGAATTACGAGTCCAGGCGATGTTGGGGCTACGTATTCATGCGATGATAGTCTAACCCTTATTATGATTTACGAGTCCAGACGATGTTGTGGCTGCGTAATCATGCGATGATAACCTAACCCTTACTAGACACATATTGAGGGAGTGATCCCCGAATTAGTATTTTCTATGCGATGTAGGTGATAATCCTTAGAAAAGTTCTTAGGAACAAACATATAAGGAAATAAGATGTAAGGAGATGAGAGGTAAACATGATATAGGAGATGACCCTTAGGATAATATCTTTTGGGAAGATTAAACGAAGATAATGGGGATGGGTAAATGGGTTGATTGTTTGATGATTAAATATAATAATTATATTATTGTGGGTTGAAAACCCTATACGCTCACCAGGCTCCCAAGCCTGACCCACTCAGTTTTCTTTTTATTACAGGTAATGGCACAAGAGTATAAGTTGGTGGACTTGACGAGAGATTTTGGATTATAGATCAGTAGTTATAAATAACTGGTGTAAGGTCTATTTTATATTGTTTATGCTTTTGGTCTGTATTGGAACATGACATCCCGAGATTTTGTTATTTAATGAAAATACATTTCTTTTAAAAAATGCTTTGATAAATTCTTATCATATTTTGTTTGGGAACAAATTCCGCAACCGTTTAACGATTACTCTGATTTATAAAACAAAGCATAAACAAATCAGTCTTTTCTGGCCGTGAAATTGGGGATGTCACACTCAAGGGGTTAGAGCCTTTAAATAAGGCTCACAACCCTTAGAATTAGCTAGGGTTTTGGTCCTGGGCTCTTACGCCATGCGTACCTTGATATACGCCCTACATAGACCATTTAAATCCCATGTCCAAGTTTCCTACTACGCTCTGCATAGGAGACTACCCTACGCCTCATGTAGGACCAAATTTCCCACACTTAAACTTTTCAAAAAGAAAAGAAATATACCTGCAAGGACTAGGACTGAGTATGACATAAAGAGTTATGATAGTTTTATTAGTTTGCTATTACTATTCAGAGATGTCTAGAAACATAGTTTTTCATTTTATGTATTGTAAGAACAAGTTCCAATATTCTCTTTAATCAATAAAAGTGATGTTTTGGTTTATATGGTTTCCTTATTTTATATTTCCTTGTAATGACATTAATGAATGTGTTGATCATGTTTCTAATAATAGCAATATTAGTTGTAGATTTGATTCTTATGAGTTCATGCTTGTGGTGCTATCATATTTAACCAAGTGAAAAGAAATCTCATCACCAAGTTTCAATTGGACAGAAACTTGGATTCATACGATTCAAATTACATGATGCATGAAAATCTTGTTTATTAGAAAAATCATGATTAAATCCTTGTTCACATGTTTATGTGAAGCAAGTGAACGATTGATTGATCTAGTATATATTGATATAGACCTTTCAAATCCACCACAAGGAATGATAACTCTATTTGTCATGATTTACAGATGCTTCAGTATATATATTCTATTTTTAAGATTAAGTAGAATTCTAATGCTATTGAAAAGATTCAAAGAGTATCAGAACAAAGAAAAGAATCATTTAGGAAGAAAGATAAAATATTCTCCAATCTAAAAGGAAAGGAGAGTACTTTAGTATCATGTTTTATGATCATTTGGAATTGTATTACAATTGATCCTCAAAGAACATCTTAATGCAATTGTATGACTAAGAAGAGGAATCGAATATTGTTGCAGATCGTTCAATAATAGATGAGTCATGTTTCATTCCACATAAAGTTTTAGAGTTGTGCTCTAGTTACTATAAATTGTATCTTGAAACTCATTCCAAACCAAGAAGGTTGATAACATCTCGTAATATGTGGAGTAAGAATGCAATTCTTATTGTAGCACATTTAGAGTTGGATTTGTGATGTTTTCGTTGATTGAGAAACAAAAGATAAACTAAGCCAAATTCTTTGGAGTGTTTTCTTGTCGGAAATCCACATGAACTTTTGAATATTTGTTTTAGCTCATCAAGGAATGTTCCTTGAGATAAAAATCATATTTCAAGAAGTCAGTGGTAGTCGTATTGATCTTGAGCTTATAAAGTCATAAAGATGGGAGCTTGGACACCCCCATTCATCCATGCATAAGATTTTGGGCGTTAGAGTATACTTTGGACTTCGGGTTTGGATTTGTGCCTTACTGATCCATGCAAAGGCATCAAGTTTTCAACTTTATCATTTAAGACATTCCCAAGAGCAAGATATGTGATTTGGACGTTTGGTCTTAAAGCATTAAGTGCTTAAAGTCGAGTTTTGGACATCAATGGCGTATGCCGAGCGTACCTTCCAGGTATGCAGAGCATAACGGGTTTGACCTGAATTCCCTCTCGGTCGTAGTCTTGTATGTTGGGCGTAAAGGTGGTATGCTTGGCGTACTCACCAGGAGGACTTTTAGGCCATTTTTGGGCCTTAGGTCTTTAGGGCTTATTCCTTGGTTAGACGAGTCAAGTAAGAGAAGGTAAAATGATCTTTTACCCTTAGTTGTTAGATTATAATCTGGACCATTTATTATGGGTTATTACCTTGATTATTTATTTGGTTTAGTTTGAATGTGTCCAGTTGAGGAGCCATCGTAGCGGCAACCGGTGTGTGTGACTGTTCATTATTTGATTGAGGTGACTCTTCTCATAGTGTTTTTTGGGTCGAAGGCACCATTACTGACCCATTGATTTATGTTTATCTGATGCTAGTTATCTGTGTGACACTTGCATGTATTGTATGTGTTTGTATGTATACCGAGTGGGGCCCGATGCCAGGTGGGGTCTGATGAATGTGTTGGGCAGGGACCATCGCAAGTTACTGACAGATCTATACTGGGTGGGGCCCGATGCCAGGCGGGGCTCGATGGATGTTGGGCGGGGCCCATTATATGTATGGTATGTGGTATTTTGGGGAAACTCACTAAGCTTTGTGCTTACGGTTTAAGTTTATGTTTCAGGCACTTCCACTTCGAACGGGAAGGGCCCGACCTGATTGCAGCGCATTCACCCATGTTTAGCATTTTATGATTTTGGTATTGTACTCTGATAACTATGTTCACGTTGGCATACTTTTGATGGTTGATATGAATATTAAATTGATTTTGGTTGACTTAAAAACAAAAAATTTCAGTTATAATTTTTGGGATGTTAGAAGTTGGTATCAGAGCCTTGGTTTGAGGGAATCAGACACACTGTAGGGTGTATTTGAAATCAAACTCATGTATGGATGAAAAGGATCAAGATTACGTTTTTATGATTCCATGCACTCAAAAATTTCTGAAAAGGCTACTCATAAGGTTTGGAGTAGCTCAAACCCAACTAGACCAAGAATATGGGACAAAAAGGGACATAAATCTAAAGCTAACAAGATCTATCAACTTATTCATCAAGCTTTGAAATTTATACCTTCTAGAGAATTCTTAAGAGGCGCAAATCCTAGATCCACAAGGCTTGAAGCTTTCTAAGCACCACCACTACCCTCTTCTTCCTTCAAAAACACCCAAAAACACACTCTTAAGCTCACTATGCTCAAATATAGGTTTAGGATTTTAAGGGAGCTGTTTGGAGGAATGGAGGCTGAGAATGGAAAGGGGTCATGAAGGTTAAGGTGTTTAAATAAGGCTTAAAACTCCGATTTCAGGGTTTGGACCCTATCCAAGTACACACTGGACACTCTTTACCTATGCCTTACGTAGTTTATGAAAGTGTCACATCAACTTCCCTTTTATGCAACACGTAGATGCTGTCTACGCCCTGTGTAGACTTGAACCTTAAACTAAGCTTAAGAATTAAAGAAGTGAATTTTTTACCAAAAATGACTGGGTGTTAAATTTTTTTTGATATAATTAGGCAAGGACAATATTTTTCTTAGGAAACTATGTCTCTAGTTTGCAAATTGCAAAATTTGGGAAATGTTTCGCTATAGTAAACCTTGAGGAGAGGGAACTCATACTTTGTTTCGAATATAAAGGTTTAGAATATATAGTTTAATGGAACTTAGTCAAAACATATACGAATAGCATGTTGAAATGTTTCAACATAAGAGATTCCATATATAGAAATATTATAGCAAGAAATTGAACATATATTAAATTCTTGTATAGATAATTATGTGTCGAGTCCCTTATGCTTCAGATATAGGATCAATCACATATGCTATAATATTTACTTATTCTAATTTTTTTTTTCAAATTCCTTAAGCGTTGTGTGAAAAGGATTAGAATTTTATGTGATTGAAGTTGTCAGCAATTGTCAAGAACGTTCTAAAGTTTTACCATGGATTGGTTGTTTGTGGACAGGACGTTGGAAGTATGATATTATTCAGGACAGACCATAGTGACACATTTTGAATTGAGATGAATCTTGGTCAGAATTGATGGTCATATGTAACGCCCACACATTCGGGCTAGTCAATTTAGAGACAATAAGCATAAAAAATGAGTTATTATCGAATATTATTTATAAGTATTAATCTTAACCAAGTGGTAGTATATGTTACAAGGGTTCCGTACATATAAAGAACGCCAAAATCCAAGTTATAATGAAGAAGTTATGGCCTGTCGAAGTTTTACGGCAAAACCGGCACGACACCGGAAGATGTAAATAGTGAATTTACGATATAGGACTTTTTGGCCTTAGTGATCTAAACAAAAGTTGTAGTATATATTAAACCAAAAGCGTGCATAAAAAGAACGCCCAAATCTGACTTCGTATGAGGAAGTTATGAATTTTCTAAGATTTGACATAGCAGTGCATGACCCGAAACTCGAATTTTAGATCGAGCGGTTTTTGGCCTACGCGACCTAAATGAGATTTGATTATCTCATTAATAGGAAGTCAACGATAAAAAGAAAGACGAAAACGGAGTCCGTATGAAAGAGTTACGAATTTTTCGCGGTCATTTAACAGTATAATATCCTCCTACTGTTAAATTTAAGATCGGTCGAGAATTAGCTGACAGAGTCAAAATGAAAGGTGTAGATCTTATTTTTATCTAATGCGTGGATATAAAGAACGTCAAAAACGGATCTTGTATGCGAAGGTTACGGATTTTAGAAGTCGGAAGTGTGCTGTGCGAAAATGGGTGACGTGACACAATCTTGGCCATTGCTTTTTCCCCAAGTCTTGCCACCCGATGGTGACATGTGGCACCAAGTTCAGCTATATTTCACCCTATAAATAGAACCTATCCCACCTTCATTTTTTTCACACCTTTCCCATTCTTTCTTCTCTCTACACTCTCTCTAAACCTCCCAAAAACTCCACTAGCGCTAGAAGAAAGCCCCAGAGCACTCGATGGCTCCGAGAAGAAGAGATTTCAGCTCGCAAGTTCTGCCCCTGCAGAGCACGGCTTCTAGCCAAACCCCCTCATAGGTAAGATACGCCTACCTAATTTTTAATATAGCTTTTATTTAAATATAGTAACGTTATTAAGACCTTATCATAATTATTTGAGCTATTATTATGGGTTATATAAGTGTCATTATAATATCTTTTTAACCACTCATGGTACGGGGAATCCAGTTTGAAGGTCTGTCTGGGTTGTTGGACTTCAGAAGTGCTATATGCCAAAATGATTTTGCCCTCCTGTAACACCCCAAATTCTGGTATGTTATTTAAATAATTATTTTTTTTCAAGTTTTCAAGAGGAACTCGACGAGTCAGTAGCCAGACTCGTCGAGTAGAGTCGGGATATTGAACACGTTTAAGTTGGCGACTCGACGAGTCCATATTCTGGACTCGGCGAGTCCGCCAGTCTGGATGAAACCCTAATTTCAAGGGTTTGCACCCTATTTAATCAACTTTTTGGGACCTCAAGTCAGCCCCCCCACTCCCCAGAGCATCCTTCTCGAAACCCTAGCATTCGCTTAGCATTTTGTGTGTTTTGGTGTGATTCTTTGAAGATCTTGAGTGAAGAAGGAAGTTAGATCAAGAGGAGAAGAAGGAGATCAAAGATCTTTGTGGCATTTCGGAGTATAGTAAGGTATAACTCGACCCCTTTTCTGTTTCTATGCTTAAATCCCCATTGGAACACCATTAAATCTATTCTTGAACCATTTCTTGGCTTGGTAGTAGCATAGAGGACACATTGAGATGAATAGCTTTCGAATCTAGCTATGTTTGAGTTCCCGAATCCCAGATCTAATACCTTTATGGAGCCATATTGCATGAAAGCCCTAAATCTACTCTTATAGTGTGCTTTGAGCCTTAAAACCTTCATTTGGTGTTTATTTACACGTAAAGTTGGAAACTTTACATGTTAAACAAACCCTAAGAGCCCAGATCTATGAATGGAATGAACTGGTTTCAAGCAGAATCGAGTATATAGTGATTGCATGTATACGACTCGGCGAGTCGTTCTTCAGACTCGGCGAGTCGAGTCGCGAGTCCCCTGTTTTCCCCTTTTCGAGTTATGCCGAGTGGAACCAGTGAGTGAGAGATGGACTCAGTGAGCTAGAGGTTAGACTCATTCATGGAAGGACTCGGCGAGTCAATGCCCTGACTCGGCGAGTCCAAGGCAATCTTCATGCCTCAAGAACAGACTCGACGAGTTGTTCATACAACTCGGCGAGTCACAGTCAGAGTATTCATGTGTTGAAGGAGGACTTGGCAAGTTGTTCATACAACTCGGCGAGTCGGATGCAGATTGACTGAGTGTTAGTATCAAGGAGGAACTCGTCGAGTCTATGCCAAACTCGACGAGTAGTAGCGAGCAGAAGCAAGAAAGTGAGAGTAAGGACTCGACGAGTTGGTGATCCCAACTCGACGAGTCAGGTCAACTGAATGTTGACTTTGACCAATATGTTGACTTTGACCGGGGGTAAAATTGTCATTTTACCCTGAGTATATTTATCAGTATTTGATTGAGGGTACTTATGGAAATTGTAGCCGGGGTGAAACCGGAGCCGCAACAGACAGATTCCGGAGCAGTTCTTTCAGCAGCTAGGCTAGAAGGTGAGTTTCCTTCCGGAACGAGTCTAAGGCCACAATGCCGGCCCGTTTAGTTAAAAATAGTTTCTGGACTTCGGTCTGATGCAATAGTTAGTATGTTTGATGCCTTCGTGGCTCATACAGGTTTTGTGTATTATGTGTTTCGGGTACGACCCGACTCAGTATGCAGTCTATGTTGTGATGCTAGTTGATACGTGTATGCTATGTTATGTTCAGAAGTTCTGGACTTCGGTCCGATGCAGTCAGTTCCAGACTTCGATCCGATGCAGTTAGTTCCGGACTTTGGTCCGATGCAGTTAGTTCCAGACTTCGGTCCGATGCAGAGGGCAAGGCCCTGGTTAGTTCCAGACTTCGGTCCGATGCAGTGGGCGGGGCCCAGTAGTTGTTTATATGTTTGTATGGTATGTGGTAGTTTGGGGGAACTCACTAAGCTTTGTGCTTACAGTTTCAGTTTTGGTTTCAGGTACTTCCGCAAGTAAAGGGAAGAGTTCGAGATGATGGCATCGCACACACCACAACTTCATCTTTATTCTTGGGAGTTTTGTTCAGATACTTAGATATGATTTGATACAGTTTTTGATACGACACTTTTATTATGGCTTTTGAGTTACCCGACGTTTGGTTTTTATTATATGATATTCAGTGTTATGACTTTTATTACTATTTAAAAAAAAATTTGGGTCGTATTTTCGGGATGTTCCAAGTTGGTATCTGAGCCTTGGTTTGAGGGATTCGGGCACACTTCCGGGTGTGTCTGAACTCAAACTAAGGAAGTGGTAAAATGTTTTTCAAAAGAAAAGAGTTTAAGAAAAGCAAAAAGAATTTTTAGAAAGAAAAGAACTTTGAAAAGAGAAAAGGGTGTGGTGCATGCGATCAGCCAAGCTCAAGTAAGTACTCCCAAATTACCCATACAACAGTATGTTTCAGTTTACGTTTGAGTTCCCGCTTTAGTTTCAGTAGAACAGCATGCTAGTATAGGACTAAGGATCTAAGAGGATGCCTTATGTGTTTCAGCTTTATAAGAATTGCATGCTAGCATTGAGTAGTCAGCAGTAGGATAGCCTGCTTAGGTTATGCCTGATAGCATGAGCTTAGCATTTTATGCTAGTACATTTTCTCATTATGAGGACAGAATTGCTTGAGTAGTTTCCGTTTCCGAATGCTACTTGCTTAGTGCTTTGTGGGACTTTGAGTAATGGGAGTTAGCCGTTAGGAGAATACGCCACATCACATGTGAACAAGATTGAATAATCTCAGGGTGTGGGATTTGGCCCTGCTGCGCAGCTCTTGTTTGAGTCTAACCGTTGTGGGGACGAGTTCTTTACTCGAAGGATTATCTGAGCCTCGCCACATGCAATGGTATTCAGGTAATGACTCATTGGCATCACCAGGAGGCCTTCAGCAGCTGAGGACTGGTAGGGTCGAGTCAGAGATTTCCCTAGGGCAACCCTAGGATGAGAGTAGTAGAGATCAGCAGCAGTAGTAGTGGTTTGGTGGAGTCGAAGCAGTTCTTGAGGAAAGTACAGATAGATGTGGAAGGTAGTAGGGGCCCACACTACTGGAAGCAGAGGATCCGTACTTGAATCAAGGAAGGCTGAGATGAGTCCGGAAGTCCTGTAGTAGTAGTGATCCCTCGAGATATATCACTGTTTCTGACGTTGTCTTGATGTGTTTTCAGAATGGTGGTTTTACGACCTAGGCCAGAAGCCGGCGGTTCAGGTGCCGGAGAGGGATCGGGCTCGGGAGGCGAGCAACTAGATGAGCAGACCAGGGAGTTTCTCTCTTCAGAGATTACTCGTATCATACTTGAGCAAACTCCTGTGATTTTCGGTTCGATCAAGGAGGGTATCTTAGAGATAATGGATGAGAGGTTGGGCACCTTCCGTGCCGAGGTGGCGGCCATGATGGAGTCGCGCACGCTTACGTTCAGGGAGTTCAGGGCATGTGGAGCTCCAGATTACCACGGGGCACGGGACCCCATAGCAAGTACCAGATGGTTGGTGGATGTGGCCAACGCATTCCGCACGAGCAGATGTCCCGAGGGGGATAAGGTCAGATTGGCGTCCTGTCTTCTGAAGGATAGGGCACGAGATTAGTGGGAGGAGGTTGGTCATGCCATCGGGGATGACGCAACTTTGGATGCCATGACCTGGGCAGACTTCACTACCAGGTTCAGAGCTGAGTTCGCACCGGTTATTGAGGTGCAGCAGTTAGCACGTGAGTTTCAGGATTTGACCCAGACTACAGAGACAGTGGCGGAAATTACCGCCAAGTTCAGGGAGATGACACTTCTCGTTCCTCAGTACGTGGCTGATGAGGAAATGAAGAAGGCCCGTTATCATGAGATGCTGCAGAGTGATATCCGCCAGTTTGTGATCCGGTCTAACTGTAAAACGCTGGATGACATGATTGCTAGGGCTTGAGAGAGAGAGATTGACTTTGAGATGGATAGGAAGAGGAAACCGGAGGTGGCTTCGGGTAAAACGCCCAAGGTTTCAGATCACAGATCCAGGAGTCAGCAGAGCCACAGTCGATGTGGCAAGTGTGGGAGATTGCACGACGGAGTGTGCAAGGCAAGGAGTTCCGGCTGCTATAAGTGCGGCCGAACTGGGCATATGAGCAGAGATTGTACAGCCACTACCACCGCCATTGCGGCGTCAGATCTGATTTGCTTCCAGTGCAATCAGAGGGGACATAAAAAGTCCTAGTTTCCGAGTTTAGCAGCTGCACGGAAGGTGTCAGCACCTGCCCCTGCTACTTTGAGGATTACAGATGGCCGTCAGGGTCGAGCTGAGACGCCAGTGGCGAAGAGTAGAGCTTTCTAGCTGACAGCAGAGGAGGCGCGAGCGACTCCTGACGTGGTGACAGGTATGTATTTCTCCTTTACCTCTGCATTTATTATTGATTGTTTCTTATGGTTATCTGTTTTGTATAGGGTCGTTCTTAGTGAACGGCATTTCAGCTACAATATCATTTGATTCGGGGGCTACCCGATCATTCGTCTCTCTTGCGCTTAGCAAGAGGTTTAGCAGAGCTCCAGGGGAGCTAGATTGTCCACTTGAGGTTGAGATAGCAGCTGATAGGACCGTTAGGGCTGCAAGGGTACACAAAGGATGTTCTCTACAGTTACTCGATGAGCAGTTTCTGGTGGACTTGCTCCCTATTCCCCTGCAAGGGAATAAGGTTATAGTAGGCATGGATTGGCTGAGCCCCAATGGGGCGGTGATAGATTGTGAGTTGCAGTTAATGAGGGTTTGCACTCCCAGTGGGGGAGATTTAGTGATTCAGGGCGAGAGGCCACAACGCGGACTAGTTCTGTGTTCAGCGGCGAGAGCGAGGCGCTATTTTCAACAGGGTTGCATCGGTTATGTTGCCTATGTTTTAGATGCCCGGGGAGAAGGGCAAGACGACAGTTGATGATGTTCCAGTGGTGCGAGACTACCCAAATGTATTTCCAGAGGATTTGCCGGGAATACCTCCTGAGAGGCAGGTTGAGTTCGAGATTGATCTAATCCCTGGTGTGGCTCCGATAGCCAAGGCACCGTATCGGTTGGCTCCCCTAGAGATGCAGGAGTTGTTTACGCAGCTGCAAGAGCTGCTAGACAAGGGTTTTATCATGCCTAGCAGTTCGCCCTGGGGTGCACCAATTTTGTTTGTAAAGAAAAAGGACGGGTCGCACCGTATGTGTATAGATTACCGGGAGCTGAATAAGGTAACGGTGAAGAACCGTTACCCACTTCCGATGATAGATGATTTGTTTGATCAGCTTCAGGGAGCATCTTGGTTCTCCAAGATCGATTGATGCTCCGAATATCATCAGATGCGGGTCAGAGGTGAGGATGTGCAGAAGACTGCTTTCAGGACCAGGTATGGTCATTATTAGTTTGTGGTGATGCCGTTTGGGCTCACCAACTCTCCAGCCGCGTTCATGGACCTCATGAATCGCGTGTGCAGGCCGATGCTGGATCGATATGTGATAATATTCATAGATGATATCTTGGTGTATTCCAAGACTCAGGAGCAGCATGAGGAGCACCTGAGAGAGGTGCTAGAGGTTTTGAGGAGGGAGAGACTTTTCGTGAAGTTCTCCAAGTGCGAGTTCTGGTTACGCGAGGTGCAGTTCCTTGGTCACCTCATCAACCAGAAGGGTATTTTGGTAGATCCGGCCAAGATAGTGGTCGTGATGCAGTGGGAGGTCCCGAAGTCTCCATCCGAGATTCGGAGCTTCCTAGGTTAACTATCCCACTGCATCACGACCACTATCTTACGCCTCGAGACAGTGTTGATGCAGCGAGGCCGTGTGATAGCTTACGCCTCGAGACAGTTGAAGCCCACGAGGTTAAATATCCTACGCATGATTTAGAGCTAGGGGTAGTGGTGTTTTCCCTCAAGATTTGGAGACATTACCTCTATGGGGTCCGGTGTACCATTTACACGGATCACAAGAGCTTGAGGTACCTTATGGATCAGCCGAATCTGAACATGAGGCAGAGACGATGGTTAGATGTGTTGAAAGATTATGACTGTGAGATCCTTTATCACTTAGGGAAGGCCAATGTAGTGGCCGACGCCCTGAGCCGCAAGGCAGTAGCGGCCCCGATCAGAGACATTTGTTTGAGGATGAAGGTGATTACTCCATTATTGGAGCAAATCCAGGAGGCGTAGGTAGAGGGCCTCAAGGAGGAGAGGAAGAAGTGTGAGAGGATCGTGGGCCGAGTAGCTTCTTTGGACTATGATAGTAGAGGATTGTTGACCCTTCATGGGAGAGTTTGGGTGCCGTACTGGGGCGGAGTACGACAAGTGTTTATGGATGAGGCTCATAAGTCTCGATTTTCCATCCATCCAGGGGCGACGAAGATGTATAGAGATCTTTGACCCTATTGTTGGTGGCCCTGTATGAAGCGGGATGTCGCCTGGTATGTGGAGAGGTGCCTGACCTGCAGGAAGGTCAAGGAAGAACGCCAGAGGCCTCATGGCAAGATGCAGCCGTTAGAAATTCCAGTGTGGAAATGGGAAGACATCACCATGGATTTCATCACTAAGCTTCCCAGGACTGCACGTGGAGTGGATTCGATTTGGGTCGTTGTGGATCGGTTGACGAAGAGTGCTCATTTTATACCGATCCAGGAGAGTATATCGGTGGAGAAGCTAGCCGATATTTATGTGCGAGAGGTGGTGGCATGGCATGGAGTGCCTGTCTCGGTGGTGTCAGACCGAGACGTCCGTTTTACTTCCAGATTCTGGTAGCGATTTCATGACGAGATGGGGACTCGTATCCATTTCAGCACCGCTTTCCACCCTCAGATGGATGGGAAGAGCGAGAGGACGATCCAGACTCTCGAGGACATGCTCCGGGCATGTGTTCTAGATTTTGGTGGCAGTTGGGATACGTATCTTCCGTTAGCGAAATTTTTGTATAACAACAACTATCATGCGAGTATTAACCGCCCTCCTTTCGAGATGCTATATGGGAGGAAGTGCAGGACCCCGATCTGTTGGGGCGAGGTTGGTCAGTGTGTCATTGGGAGCACCGAAGTGGTGCTCAAGACGACATAGTTGATCCAGCAGGTTCGTAGTAGACTGCAGACTGCGCAGAGTCGGCAGAAGAGTTACGCCGACAGGAGGAGTTCAGACTTGGAGTTTCAGGTGGGTGACATGGTCCTCCTGAAAGTATCACCCTGGAAGGGTGTCATCAGATTCCGAAAGAGGGGCAAGCTGGGCCCCAGGTTCATTGGTCCTTTTAGGGTTTTTGCCCGGGTGGGTCGGGTCGCCTACCGGTTGGATCTTCCAGCAGAGCTTAGCTAGATCCACAACACTTTCCATGTTTCTCAGTTGAGGAAGTGTTTGGTGGACGAGTCGGCAGTAGTACCCATTGAGGATATTCAGGTTGATAGCAGCCTGAATTATGTCGAGAGACCAGTTGCGATCTTAGATCGGAAGGTAAAGACCCTGAGGAACAAGGTGATTCAGTTAGTGAAGGTGCAGTGGCAGCACCAGAAGGGTTCAAAGTGGACGTGGGAGTCCGAGGAGGAGATGCGGGAGCATTACCCAGACTTGTTTCCATATTTAGCAGCAGCATACTTCGAGGACGAAGTCTGAGACAAATGGGGGAGAGTTGTAACACCCCAAATTCTGGTATGTTATTTAAATAATTATTTTTTTCAAGTTTTCAAGAGGAACTCGACGAGTCAGTAGCCAGACTCGTCGAGTAGAGTTGGGATATTGAGCACGTTTAAGTTGGCGACTTGACGATTCCATATTCTGGACTTGGCGAGTCCACCAGTCTGGATGAAACCCTAATTTAAAGGGTTTGCACCCTATTTACTCAACTTTTTGGGACCTTAAGTCAGCCCCCATCACCCCCAGAGCATCCTTCTCGAAACCCTAGCACTCTTTTCGCATTTTGTGTGTTTTGGTGTGATTCTTTGAAGATCTTGAGTGAAGAAGGAAGTTAGATCAAGAGGAGAAGAAGGAGATCAAAGATCTTTGTGGCATTTCGAAGTATAGTAAGGTATAACTCGACCCCTTTTCTGTTTCTATGCTTAAATCCCCATTGGAACACCATTAAATCTATTCTTGAACCATTTCTTGGCTTGGTAGTAGCATAGAGGACACATTGAGATGAATAGCCTTCGAATCTAGCTATGTTTGAGTTCCAGAAGCCCAGATCTAATACCTTTATGGAGCCATATTGCATGAAAGCCCTAGATCTACTCTTATAGTGTGCTTTGAGCCTTAAAACCTTCATTTGGTGTTTATTTACACGTAAAGTTGGAAACTTTACATGTTAAACAAACCCTAAGAGCCCAGATCTATGAATGGAATGAACTGGTTTCAAGCAGAATCGAGTATATAGTGATTGCATGTATACGACTCGGCGAGTCGTTCTTCAGACTCGGCGAGTCGAGTCGCGAGTCCCCTGTTTTCCCCTTTTCGAGTTATGCCGAGTGGAACCAGTGAGTGAGAGATGGACTCAGTGAGCTGGAGGTTAGACTCATTCATGGAAGGACTCAGCGAGTCAATGCCCTGACTCGGCGAGTCCAAGGCAATCTTCATGCCTCAAGAACAGACTCGACGAGTTGTTCATACAACTCGGCGAGTCACAGTCAGAGTATGGCCAGAGTACAAGCGATGATCCAAATGATGTTGGATCGTCAAATGGAGGAGACCTGACGCTTACTTCAATAGAACCAAGAGGAAGCTACAATATCGATCGTACAACCTGAACTGGTCCCTGAGCAATCGGAGGAAGGGAACTACACCCGCCCTGTAAGTCAAGCTGGGACTCAAGGAGAACAAAGAAATGGCCCGGAGAGGGGAAATGACAAGGATGTGTGAATGTATAAGAACTTCTTGAGTGCAAAACCACCGAGTCTCTTAGGAAGCCCGAAGCCTGTAGAGATTATGGACTGGATCTCCGAAATGGAGATGGTGTTTGAGAGTTGCGACTGTAGCAGCAAGCAGAAAACCATCTTTGCAGTCAGACAACTAAAGACCAGAGTCTTGAGCTGGTGGAAGTTATTGGCAGAAACGATACCCAAAGGAGAAGCAAGCAAGATGTCTTGGGAAGATTTCCTGGTGCAACTAAAAATGTATTATTGATCTGAGCAGGATCTACTAGAGACCAACAACGAGTTTCAGAACATAAGGAAAGGAAGAATGAGCGTTACCTAGTACGCTGCAAGTTTTACGGAGAAAATGAATCTTGTTCCTTACTTAGTTCCACTGAAGTCTCCAAGGTCAACAAGTTTGCCCATGGATTACCAGCGGACTTTGGTCCAATGGTCAAGCAAGCAACCATTTTGAAAGCCGCCATTTGGGCATCCAAGAATGTTGAGAACCAAAATAAGGGAAAAGGGTATGGAAAAAGCTAAAGTTGGCGAGAAGAGGAAGCTTGAAGAATCCTCAAGACCTGATAAGAAAGGAAAGTTCCAGAAGTCTAACCCAAATAACCAAAGTTATGGAGCCAAGTGGTGTGAAAAGTGTAAGAAGAAGCACTTCGGAAGATATGATGGAGAAGTAACCTGTTACTACTGTGGGAGGATCGGTCACGATTCCAAGGATTGTACACAAAATGATAAGGTATGCTACGGATACGGAAGCAAGGGCCACATGTCTAGAGACTGCCCAAAGAAAAATGAAGCAGCAAGGCCAGAGGCACCGCCAAAGCCAAGGGCATTCCACATGATCCTCGGTGAAGCAGATAACAACGCGAGGAATCAAGGATGAGGACTTAATATTCGAAGATTGAGTTATGCAGTAGCCATAGTATCATATGGTGTAGCCTAATAGAGGCATAATCTAGGGTGAACTTGAACACCTTTGTAATCGTTTCAAGGAATAATATAAAACCTTCATCTTGTTATCTGGTGTGTTAAGTTGTTATGTGATATTCTTGAATGGTGACTTGGAAAAACTGCGAGACAATACTTGGGGAAAGTATGAGTAGGTTTGAGTGGTAGTAGAGGCCTATACTACCGGAAGCACATGACTCACACTTGGATCAGGGAAAGTCACAAGGTTACCAAGAAGCTAGCTAGTAGTTGATTCCGTTTTATTCAAGTATGCTGTTACCATCGTTTCAATAATGATTAAGAAGATGATTGTTGTTTCGAACCTAATGGTCATATCAAATTGAGTTCGACTAAGATGAGTATGTTACGTGGTTCAGAGAACCAAGTTCGATGTAGCATCTAACTTAAGCCAGAAGATTGAAGTGAAAGATGATCGAAGCGGTCAATAGAAGTATCGCGCTAGTTAAAGCAGTTGGTAGCTAGAAATGCTACATGTTAAATGTGATTATATCACATTAGAACATGAAGGAAAGTATATTCCATTTCGGAATTTGACTCTAAGAGACCTGAGTCTAAACGTTGCAACATACGATGAGAGTTCATTGGAACGTGACCCATCGGTCTATCGCGGAAATCAAATAAAATTATCATAAGTTGTTAAGAAGAAGAAGGAGTCTCTGATAACGAGCTAGTTTGTGACATGAAGTTCATGATTGAAAGTGTAACAGGACATAGAGAACGGGTGCAAGATCAAGTACCGCTTACAGTCAAGAAGACCAGGAGTTAGATACGCATTTGAAGAAACATAGAACTTGTGATTATTAACTAGGATGAAGAGATAATGTATGGATTAATTATACAACCTTGTTTCGTTGATGATTCTGGGACGTAATCATCCTAAGTGGGAGATAATTGTAACGTTCACACATTCGAGCTAGTCAATTTAGAGACAATAAGCATAAAAAATGAGTTATTGATGGAATATTATTTATAAGGATTAATCTTAACCAAGTGGTAGTATATGTTACAAGGGTTCTGTACATATAAAGAACGCCGAAATCCGAGTTATAACAAAGAAGTTATGGCATGTCGAAGTTTTACGGCAAAACCGACACGACACCGGGAGACGTAAATAGTCAATTTATGATAGAGGACTTTTTGGCCTTAGTGATCTAAACAAAAGTTGTAGTATACGTTAAACCGAGAGCATGCATAAAAAGAACGCCCAAATCTGACTTCGTATGAGGAAGTTATGAATTTTCTAAGATTTGACATAGCAGTGCACGACCTGAAACTCGAATTTTAGATCAAGCGGTTTTTGGCCTATGCGACCTAAATGATATTTTAATATCTCATTAATAGGAATTCAATGATAAAAAGAAAGACGAAAACGGAGTCCGTATGAAAGAGTTACGAATTTTTCGCAGTCATTTAATAGTATAATCTCCTCCCACTGTTAAATTTAAGATCGGTTGAGAATTAGCCGATGGAGTCAAAATGAAAGTTGTAGATCTCATTTTTACCTACACGTGGATATAAAGAATGTCAAAAATGGAGCTCGTATGCGAAAGTTACGGATTTTAGAAGCCGGAAGTGTGCTGTGCGAAAATGGGTGACGTGACACAATCTTGGCCATTGCTTTCTCCCAAAGTCTTGCCACCAGATGGTGACATGTGGCACCAAGTTCAGCCATATTTCATCCTATAAATAGAACCTCTCCCACCCTCATTTTTTTCACACCTTTCCCATTCTTTTTGTTCTCTCTACACTCTCTTTAAACCTCCCAAAACTCCCCTAGTGCTTGAAGAAAGCCCCAGAGTGCTCGACGGCTCCGAGAAGAAGAGCTTTCGGCTCGGAAGTTCTGTCGCTGCAGAGCATGGCTTCCAGCCAAATCCCCTCGTAGGTAAGATACGCTTACCTAATTTTTAATATAGCTTTTATTTAAATATAATAACGTTATTAGGACCTTATAATAATTATTTGAGTTATTATTATGGGTTATATAAGTGTCGTTATAATATCTTTTTAACCACTCGCGGTACGGGGAATCCGGTTTGAAGGGCCGCCTGGGTTGTTGGATTTCAGAAGTGCTGTATGCCAAAATGATCATGCCCTCTGGTGTTTCATGTCTGGCCTCTATCAGTACATAATGGGTGAAGAGTATTGTTTAACGTTTATATAATAGTAATAATAGCTAGACTATTAATTAGTCTCGTTGAACATTAAACTAAACTTTAGTGGAAATGATACTAGGTTTTTTCACCAAAAATTTGTTTTAAAGTAAACGAAGTGCTGTCCGAGTACCGAGTTACCACCTTTGCAGGTGAGTGCATAGTTACTTTCATCTTACACATAAATATGAAGTATTTTATATAAATTACGTGCCATGTGTGCATATTATTTGAATACTTGTTTTCTATGTCGGATGATGGATTTTATACATGTTTTAAATGATTTAAAATGTATATGTATTTTATATATACTAATATGTTGGGTAAAACATGGGTAGACGAACGATGAGAGATGAAAGATGGTATGAATAAACATTGACAGCTATAGACTTAGTGCCTAATAAATAACATCGACAGCTATGGACTTAGTGCCTATTAGATAAACACTGGTAGCTATGGACTTAGTACCTGTTAGAGAAACGATGGTAGCTATGGACTTAGTACCTGTTAGATAAACGCTGGTAGCTATGGACTTAGCGCCCGATAAATGAAGATTAGCAGCTATGGACTTAGTGTCTGTCATATGAACCCTGGAAGCGATGAACTTTAGAATGAATGAATGCATGATAGATGATTCTTAGGGTATACCCTTAAGAATAACGAAGATAATGGGGATGGATAATTGGGTTAATTGTTTGATGATTAAACATAATAATTATATTATTGTGGGTTGAAAACCCTATGTACTCACCAGGTTTCCCAACCTGACCGCTCAGTTTATTTGTATCATAGGTGTCGATATGAAGGTACATTACACTGAGAGATTAAGGATATGTAAATCACTAGTGATAATGAATGTAAGTTCTGTTTATGCTTATGTTTCTGTAGTGACGATGACATCCCAATGTTTTAAAATGAATAAAAATACATTTCTTCGGAAATGCTTTGATAACGTATTTATCATGTTTTACTGGGAACAAATTCCGCAACATTTTTATCAAAAGAAGTACTCTGATTTTTATAAAGCATAAACAAAATCGGTCTTTTCTGGCCGTGAAAAATGGGGATGTCACATCATATGAGAATATGGAAATGTTTCCATAATGGGAGATGGTTATTAAATCTACATGTGAGTTGAAAACTTTAATGCAAGAGAAGTGTCCAAGGAGTGTACCTTGAATTTGAGACTTCATAATCATAAATTTTTTTTGAGTAACAAGTTTCAGTGCACCATTCTATAATATCAAAGGCTCGGTCTCTGTGACTTTAGAACCTCGACATAAAAGAAGGTCAATGCATGTAAAGATGGAATTCCACTACATCTTAGATAATGATGTATTTAATTTAAGTAGTTAGTTGATTGCTCGAAACAATATACAATGAATAATTTCGTAATTATTATGGTGATTAAATAATAAGGATTTATTTATCTTCAATGGGTTTGATACCATATTTAATTAGTTTATTATTATGTTTCACTTTGCATGTTTACTTCATGAATAATTTTATTATTCAAATTCTACATTCAGTCATAATTTTGGTAGTAAGTATTGAATTAAGACTATTATGAGTTGTTTGTAGATTGTCCATGTAGATTGGACATTGCGTACGGATTGCTGCAATATTCATGAGTACATGGAAATAGGAATTTAAGTATTGAATAAACCCACACTTAGAATTACTTCAATGATTCAATCACAAGTAAATCTAAGACGATAATATATTCTATTCTTCAAACGTAGATACATAAGTTGTAATTTGCAAGTCAGATGTGCATTGGTATTACATAAACGCACCAGTAACTTGATGTTATAAAAAGTGGTGTCATGTGTGATTTGATGAGTAAGGGATATAATTATGTAGTCAACGTTTATTCGTTCCTTTTGCCTTAACAAGAAAAACAATATATTTGGGTCCCTTAGTGATTTGAGTTGATCTATAAGAACCAAGTTTGGTTTGGTCTAAACTGATGTGTTCGATCTTGTAGTATGTATTTGATCATAAAATCAGAGATCGAGAAACATCTAAATGGATATGAGGTTGATCATTGAATCCATGATTATGTTTATATGATATCTTGTAAAACGAAGGAATAACTGATCACTTATCTTAGGGCCAACGTTTGATTTGAATCTGAGTTCAAAAGTGGATTCGGAAAGCATACTTTGTTGTTTGGTTCAAAGTTATACTTGCAATTGTAGTTATAGACTTATCTAAGTCGAAGACTATTGGATTAAGGTGTCTAAGCTCAAACTAAGTCATTTTGGTTTGCCCTCATAACCAGAAATGTCAAGAAATGATGTTGGGGGAGAGAAAAGAAATGATTTCTTGATATATTATTTGATTAATATATTAATTAGAAATAGATAAATGATTTCTTAATTTATTATTTTATTAATAAATTAATATGAGATCAATATTTAAAGAATTGATTTGTTAATTTATATGATTAATAAATTAATATGAAATCTATGAGAATTGATTAATTATTAATCACAATTAATCTTGAATTAATTCAGGATTGATTAAAATTAATTAAATGTGGAAGGGGTGAATTGTAATTGTTTAATAGTTGAGCAAAGGAAGCAATCCTAAAACCATCCATGGTATGGACTATTTTTGAGGAATTCATAGGGTTTCTGGAAGCCTCATAGTTGCAAATAAGGAAAAAATTTTAACTGAGATTAAATATATTATTTAATCAATTCAAATTTTGATTCATCTGCAAGTTACCTAAACTATAAATAAGACTCTTTAGCTTGCAAATTTCTCTTCATGACATTCCTAACAAGCATATGAATGAAATTTCCTTCTCCTTCCTCTCTCTCCTCTTCATTGTAGGGTTTCTAGTAAGGATGAACATAGACGGTTACTCGACCAAATTCGCTGGAACCGGAACCAACGGTTCCTAGGATGTATGAACCGGATCTGGAATCGGCTACATCATTTCCTAAGAATTTTGAACCGCTCTTGTAACCGCCGGAACTTATTCCGGTTCTGGGTACCCGACGTCTAATTTTTTAAAAATAATAATCACAAAAATTATATGATAAAGCTGTTTTTATAGACTTTTGGTGTGTATACTTTTAATAGAATAAGGTTGGGTTGTTGCACTTAGAAAAAATTGTCACGTTCCCAAAATTCTATGCATTCCCAGACTTCCAGTACTATTAAATAAAGTTTGATTATTGTTGTAAATGGTGTAATTAAAAACTAGTGAGAAAAGAGACTTTCTTTTTTATGCCAATGTGAGGACGCAAGTCACATAATGGGAAAATAGGTACTATATGTTTTTCTACAAATTGTTGCATATTTTAATAGACATATAAATGAATTCTGTTTATGCATAGTTTATAATTCATTTGCAATTTGACATTATATATATATATATATATATATATATATATATATATATATATATATATATATATATATATATATATATATATATATATATATATATATATAGACACACACACACACACACATCGGTTCCGGCGGGTACTCGGTGAGTAAGGGTTCCAAAAAAATAAGAACCGGAATCGTAACCGCTTAAGGCGGTTCTGATTCTGGAATCGGAAGTTCTGTGTAACATCCCGACCCCCAGGTATGATATTTAATTATTTTATTTCTTTTTGACAGGGCAACTTGACGAGTTGGGGAGCACCAGCTCACCGAGTAGAGACTATTATGGCCGCAAGATTTTTAGAGTCTACTCGACGAGTCGGAGGACCCCGACTTGACGAGTAGGAGCTGTGTGAGGAAACCCTAATTTTTCGAGTTTGTGTCCTACTTAAAGGACCTTAAGCCCTCATTTCCGCCACCCTTGTCACCCTAATACACTGTGAGAAACCCTAATCGAGCTGTAACCTTGTGTGAGGGAAAGAGTGATGGGTTTTAAGCATTCTAACACTCCTATGGTGTACATGCAACTCTATAAACCTTGGATCTATGTTTTCTCTATTATACATGCAAATATTCAAAATTCCAAGGTTTCATCCTAACTAGCATAATATGAAGCAACTTTACTACAAAAGACTAGTTAAATGACATACCTTTTTGATGGAGCTTGAAGTCTTGATCTTTAAGAGCTTAGCCTCAATAGTGTGGAAGCCTCAAGTGCAATCACAAATCACCAAAAACACCTTGGAAAACTTGAGAGAATAAAATGCACAGTAGAAATCGGCCCACTCTTGTATCCTCAGACACTACTGCCGTTTCATGTTCCAAAGACCTCTTTATATAGTATGGAGGATTAGGGTTACATTCATGTAAACCCTAATACCCATGACCTTTCATTTCCATAGGATCTATGGGTTAAAAACTCCATGGACTATCCATGCAAGCTTAGCCCAACCTAAATGAACTTGGCCCATGCTATATATATATATATATATATATATATATATATATATATATATATATATATATATATATATATAAAGAGTCCATATTTAATTAGTTCATTTTGATCACTAAATTAATTCTTGATCCATACTAATTAAATAATATGATTTCATATTAATATATTACAACTCATAATATATTAATAAACCATGACATACTATTCTCAAAAGACTATCCATACAAATTGTTCTGGTGAAGTGCAACCCAAATGGACCATGCTACTATCGGGTCGAATACATACCAATAATAGTTATGAGCGTAGACATCTAACCCAAAAAAGAGAGCCCAATATTGTGGGATTTAGTGCATTCTTGGAGGAGAGTTGAAGAGCAAGATACGTTGGACGAGAAGGAGCTTCTGGATCCGGTGTTCACTCATTCATAGCTTCTATTTGAAGGTAAAAGTCACTATCTTGCTCTTTGTTTAATTAGATCTCGTTATTTGGGTTTAGTGCCTTTTTCCCATTCTTCTTTGAGTTCTAGAGTGTTATGAGCTTGTCATGGAGTTGAGACTCTAGATCTGGACATATTGTGGTCCCATGAGCCCAAAGATCCAAGCTTTATCAAGCTTTGGACAAGTTTCCATGCATGAGACCTCTTACGGAGCTTGTTTTGGCATTTTGAGCCATAGATGCCATGCATGAACGTAAATCTTGCATCTTTACGTGATAAGTGAGCATTGGAAGGCTAGATCCAGAGTATGAGACACCATTTCTGCCTAAAATCGTCTGAATAGGAAAAGGGTTGAAGGGACTCAACGAGTCGGTGAGTGGACTCGAAGAGTCGGTTAAGGTTTTCCCCGACAAGCCTGGACATGTATAACTCGACGAGTTAAGTTGGATTTTCACGAAACTTCTGAGGAAATGAGGGGACTCGACGAGTCACATAGATGCACTCGACGAGTTGGGTCAACAAGGACTGTTGACTTGAGTGTTGACTTTTGTTGACTTTTAGGGTTTGGTCAAGACTTGGATTATGGAGACTATGGAGGGGTAAAATGGTCTTTTACCCATTCCAAGAGTTAGAGAGATAGGTTGACCGAATTTATTTAGAGTTGTGGTACAAGGTTTGCTTGCTTGCTTACGAGGTGAGTCTTCTCACTATACTTACCATGAGTGGTAACTTTGTGTGACCGGAGGGTCTTGTATGCTATTATTGAGTATTGTGATATCTTGCATTATGTATTTGTGATTTATGCTGTGTATTATTCTGAGCTTCATTGAGTTAGGAACAAAGGGTCCAACCCGAGTTGTGGGACCGGAGGGTCTCCACTGAGACACATTGACTGGAAGGTCTTTATTGAGATATAGCCATGAGAGACTAATGAGATGTGTGTGGTATTTTGGGGAACTCACTAAGCTTAGTGCTTACCGTGTTATGTGATATGTGTTTCAGGTAATTCTCAGGATCACGGGAAGGTGCCGGCTTGATTGTACACACGAGATTGGGTTTATGTTTTGAGAATCCTAGATTTTATCAGACAATTTATGAATTTGTGTTTTGGATAATTTGACAAATCTTGGTTTTAAAATGTGAAATTGATAATTATGTGGTTTAAAAATGAAAAATTTGTTTGAAAATTTATGATGTTACAAGTTGGTATAAGAGCCTTGGTTTGAGGGATTCAGATGTACCTTCGGGTATGTCTAAACTCAAACCGAGGATTTGAGAAAAATTTTCAAAGAGAAATGATTTTTCTAAAATGAGTAAGAGTTTTTTAGAGAAAAAGGAGATGGAGCAGTATGTACAATCAACTAGAGCTCGAAAGGTGATTTCCCAAAATACCCTTATTTGTTTATATTATGAGATATTTATAAGATATTAGGGATGCATGCTAGAGGATAGGCTAGGTATTTCATATTTTAGGGCTAGAGTTGCCTGATTTGTGATGCCTTAGCCTAGCAGATGTTGCTATCTGTTATTTTCCGTGAGTATATGCTGAGTAGGAGTATCTAGCAGGAATCTCATAGAAAGAGTTGAGACGAGGGATAATCTATGAGAGATGCCTAGAAGAGCATGTGAGGAACCTATTGAGAGAGTAGTTTGATACTCGTAAGAGATAAAGTACTTTTGAATTAGGATCCTAGGAGGAGGACTTGGGGTGACTACGGGTTGGTGTGGAAGGTAGTATTGGGTCCGTACTACTGAAAGCATCAGATCTGTATGAAACCCAAGTAAGAATCCTTAGGATACTAAGGAGCATGTAGGGACGGGAATCGAGTGTGAGTATGCTCGAACGAGTCTCTGATGATTTTTCGTGTTGTGTTTCAGAGACATTATGGTGGGTACACGTAACAACCCCGAGAGCAGCAGTGTCAGTGACGAGGAAATCCGCAAGATCATTCATGAGGAGGTGGGCGCAACCATCAGGGAGGCTATACCGGAGATGTTTCGGTCTATTAAGACCATGTTGATTGAGACATTTGATGAACGCTATGCTCCTGTTACGGAGGCTGCT
The DNA here is from genome assembly GCF_051521515.1 of Lactuca serriola. Taxonomy (NCBI): domain Eukaryota; kingdom Viridiplantae; phylum Streptophyta; class Magnoliopsida; order Asterales; family Asteraceae; genus Lactuca; species Lactuca serriola. The sequence goes on from NC_136414.1 coordinate 136,846,165, forward strand.
GTTGCTGCAGCCACCGCAGCTGTAGTTGCTGCTAGGCCACAGGGAGGCAACTCGTTATTGTTCCGTGAGTTCAACAACACGAAGACACCAAATTTTGATGGGACACAGGATCCGATTTCTGCCATGAGATTGATCTCTGACATTGAGGGATGTTTCTACATGTGTTCATGCCCAGATCACCTGCGAGTTCAATTTGCGCTGGACTAGCTTCTCTTGGGAGCGAAGGACTGGTGGAAGTTCGTGACTACTAGCTTTACTCCTGCAGATCATGCTGCAGTGACATGGGAGAGGTTTACACAGTTGTTCCGAGATGAGTATGTTCCCCAGGTGGAGAGGGAACGGTTAGCCCAAGAGTTTCTGTCTCTCAAGCAGAAGACTGAAACTGTGACCGAGATCAAGAGGATGTTCCATAAGAGGGCTCTGTTTTGCCTTGAGCACGTGTCCACTGAGCAGACACGTGTGAGCTGATATATGAGCATATTGAGGAGGGATATACGGGAGTTCATGGCGAACTCGTCATACCAGACATTGATCGAGCTTCAGACCAATGCCAGGCGGAGGGAGATTGAGCTAGAGTTACATGCTAGGGAGGAGGGAGTGTCTCAGGGGAGAGACCAGAGACCAGTGTAGTCGCAGCCTGTGATGAAGCGGGCTAAGCCCACATATGCGAGAGAGGGAGGCCAGAAGGGCCGTACTTGTGGCAAGTGTGGCAAGAGCCATGAGGGGCCTTGTCGAGCGAGGATTTTCTACAAATATGGCAAGGAGGGGCATATGGCGATGGACTGCCTCAAGGGATTCTCAGTCTGTTTTCATTGCAATCAGACGAGCCACCGAAAGTCGAGTGTCCTCAACATACTCAGAGATCAGTTCAGGCTTCCGCTCCCACTGCCTTGTGTACTATTGATATCCGACCGGCGAAGGCCGAGACCCCGAGAGCTAGTGGGAGAGGATTCCAGCTGATAGCGGAGGAGGTCCGCGCAACACCTGATGTCATGGCTGGTACGTATTTTTCCTTATGCTTGTTATTTTGAGATTTGTTTATGCTTATACTGTGTTGTATATAGGTATTTTTCTTGTGATTTCTGTGCCTGCTTTGGTGTTATTTGAATTGGGTGCGAGTCGATCCTTCGCGTCTTTATCTTTTAGTCGACACATTAGTGTTAGACGCGAGGCGTTAAGTCGACCTCTAAGGGCTTCTATAGCCGATGAGCATGCAGTTTTTGCCATTGATGTGTTTTGGGGATGTGTATTAGAGGTTTTCGAAGTTGAGTTCTCTATAGATCTGGTGCCGATAGCGATGGGTGATGTCTGTGTCATAGTGGGCATGTACTGATTGATTTGGTTTGGAGCGGTGATTGAATGTGAGCGTCAGTTGGTGAACATACGAGACCTTAGTGGGGGAGTACTTACTGTGTATGGCGAAGGGACTAGATCTGGATCAACTTTCTGCTCTGCTGCTTGGGCGAGATAGAGTTTACAGTAGGGATTTATGTGATATTTAGCTTATGTGACGAATATGAGAGTTGCCACTGAGAGGTCGAGTTCTACCTCCGAGGTTCCGATAGTATGCGAGTTCCTGGACGTTTTCCCCGAGGAATTGCCAGGTGTGCCTCCCGAGAGGCCTGTGGAGTTCCGGATTGATTTGGTTCCGGGTGCAACGCCTTTTGCCAAGGCACCTTATCTCCTTGCGCTGCCTGAGTTGCAGGAGTTATCCTTGCAGCTCCAGGAGCTGCTGGGGAAGGATTTTATCAGACCAAGTAGCTCACCATGGGGAGCGCCGATCCTTTTTGTAAAGAAAAAGGATGGTTCACACCGGATCTGCATCTATTACCGAGAATTGAAAAAGCTGACGGTCAAGAACTGTTATCCACTACCAATGATCGACGATTTATTCGATTAGTTGTAGGGGCGTCTTGGTTTTCCAAGATTGATTTGAGATTTGGGTATCATAAGATGAGAGTTTGCGAGGAGGATATCCAGAAGACGACCTTTAGAAATCGTTATGGGTACTACGGGTTTGTGGTGATGCCTTTCGGACTCACCAACACACTAGAAGTGTTCATAGATCTCATGAACCAGGTGTGCAGACCCATGTTGGACAGGTCGGTGATCGTGTTCATCGACGACATTTTGGTATACTCGAGGTCCAGAGAGCAACACGAGGAGCATATGCGATAGATTCTTGGGGTGTTGAGGACGGAGATGCTTTATGCCAACTTCTCCAAGTGTGATTTCTGGTTACGGGAGGTCCAGTTCTTAGGATACCTCGTTAACCAGAATGGGATTTTGGTCAACCTGGCCAAGATTGAGGCAGTTATGCGACGGGAGGTGCCGAGGTCCCCATCCGAGATCATGAGTTTTCTTGGCCTAGTAGGCTACTACCGGAGATTTATCAGATATTTCTCGAAGATTGCCGTTCCTCTTACCATATTGACCAAGACGGGTATTACTTTTGCTTGGGGGCCCGAGCAGCAGGCCTCATTCGAGATACTTCACCAGAGACTGTGCGAAGCCCCGATGTTAGCCCTTCCTGAGGGAGTGGAGGACTTCGTAGTATATTGTGATTCATCTATATCAGGGATGGGTGCCATACTGATGCATAGGGGACATGTGATAGCATATGCATCGAGGCAGTTAAAGCCTTATGAGATGAGGTATCCCACCCACGATTTGGAGTTGGGGCAGTGGTGTTCGCCCTCAAGATCTGGCGCCACTATCTCTATAGTGCCCGATGTACCATATATATAGACCATAAGAGCTTGAAGTACCTTATGGATCAGCCAAGCCTGAATATGAGACATAGGTGGTGGTTGGATGTAGTGAAGGATTACGACTGTGAGATCTTGTATCACCTTGACAATGTGGTAGCCGATTCCCGGAGTTGTAGAGAAGTGAGTACTTCGATCCGAGATGTATGTATGAGGATGACGGTGATGACTCCAATCTTAGACACCATCCAAGAGGCCTAGGTAGTGGTCGTGAGACTTGAGAATCGAAAGAGAGAGAGCTGGTAACCAGGCAGATATCTGAGTTTGGGATGGATAGTCGGGGCTTATGACTTTCCATGGACGGATTTGGGTGCCATATACGGGTGGAGCTCGACGATTTTGATGGAGGAGGCCCATAAGTCGAGATTCTCGATCCATCCGGGAGCCACTAAGATGTATTTGGATTTGAAAAGGGATTATTGGTGGCCCTGCATGAGGAGAGATGTGGCATAGGTAGTTGAGAGATGCTTGACCTGCCGTCAGGTCAAAGCAGAGCACCAACGTCCACATGGACCATTGCAGCCTCTGAAGATTCCCCAGTGGAAGTGGGAGCAGATTTCCATGGATTTTATCTCCAAATTACCAAGGATTGCGCAAGGTGTCGACGTGATATGGGTGATTGTAGACCGATTGACGAAGAGCACTCACTTTCTGGCTATCAGTGAGGGCTCTTCTGCAGAGAAATTGGTCGAGATCTACATGCTAGAGGTGGTGGTACGGCATGGAGTTCCAACATTGATAGTGTCAGATCAGGATGTGCATTTTACTTCCAGGTTATGGAAGAAATTTCATGACGAGTTGGGTACCCGGTTGCACTTCAGTACCGCATATCACACACAGACAGACGGGCAGAGCAAGCTGACGATTCAGATGCTTGAGGACATGCTACATGCATGTTTTATGGACTTCGGTGGAAGTTGGGACACTTATTTGCCCCTGGCTGAGTTTTCATACAACAACAACCATCATTCCAGTATCGGTATGCCTCCCTTCGAGCTCTTATACGAGAGGAGATGTCAGACTCCCATTTGTTAGGGAGAGGTAGGGCAGAGAGTGATGGGGAGCACTGAGATAGTACTCAAGATGACAGAGTAGATCCAGCAGGTCAGACAGAGGTTACTGACGGCCTAGAGTCGTCAAAAGAGTTACGCAGATTGGCGACGATCCGAGTTAGAGTTCCAGGTCGAAGATTTTGTCCTCCTGAAGGTGTTCCCATGGAAAAGGGTGATTCGATTCAGGAAGTGGGGCAAGTTGGGACCTAGATACATTAGTCCTTTTAAAGTGACCGCTCGAGTGGGGAAGGTAACGTATTGGTTAGAGCTACCTTCAGAGTTGAGTCATATTCATAACACCTTCCACATGTCCCAGCTGAGGAAGTGTGTAGCCGATGAGATGGCAGTGGTCCCTTTAGAGGAAATTTAGGTGGATGCGAGCCTGAACTACATTGAGAGGTCGATAGCAATCTTGGATAAGAAGATGAAGGTCTTGAGGAATAAAGAGGTGCCCTTGGTTCAGGTTCAGTGACAACATCAGAAGGGATTCGAGTGTACTTGGGAGCCGGAGTCCAAGATGCGAGAGCAGTACCCCGAGTTGTTTCCAGAGGATAACTTCAAGGGCGAACTTTGATCCTAGTGGGGGAGAATTGTAACATCCCAACTCCCAGGTATGATATTTAATTATTTTATTTCTTTTTTTTAAAGGGAAACTCGACGAGTTGGGGAGCACCAACTCACCGAGTAGAGACTATTATGGTCGCGAGATATTTAAAGTCTACTCGACGAGTCGGAGGACCCTGACTCGACGAGTAGGACCTGTGTGAGGAAACCCTAATTTTCCGGGTTTGTGTCCTATTTAAAGGACCTTAAGCCCTCATTTCCACTACCCTTGTCACCTTACTACACTGTGAGAAACCCTAATAGAGCTGTAACCTTGTGTGAGGGAAAGAGAGGCTAATATTGTAGGTTTTAGTGCATTCTTGGAGGAGAGTTGAAGAGCAAGAGACCTTGGACGAGAATGAGCTTCTAGATCCGGTGTTCACTTATTCTTAGCTTCTGTTTAAAGGTAAAAAGTCACCGTCTTGGTCACCGTTTAGTTAGATATCGTTTTTAGGGAGTTTATGGCCTTTTTCCCATCCTTTTTTGAGTTCTAGAGTGTTATGAGCTTGTCATGGAGCTGAGACTCCAAATCTGGACATATTGAGGTCCTATGAGCCCAAAGATCCAAGCTTTATCAAGCTTTGGACAAATTTACATGCATGAGACCTCTTATGGAGCTTGTTTTGGCATTTTGAGCCTTAGATGCCATGCATGAACGTAAAGCTTGCAGCTTTACGTGATAAGTGAGCCTTGGAAGGCTAGATCCAGAGTATGAGACATCATTTCTGCCTAAAATCGTCTGAATGAGAAAACGGGTTGAAAGGACTCGACGAGTTGGTTAAGTTTTTCCCCGATGAGCCTGGACATGTGTAAGTCGACAAGTTGATGAGAAAACTCGATGAGTTAAGTTGGATTTTCATGACACTTCTGAGGAAACGAGGGGACTCGACGAGTCACATAGATGCATTCGACGAGTTTGGTCAACAGGGACTGTTGGCTCGAGTGTTGACTTCTGTTGACTTTTAGGATTTGGTCAAGACTTGCATTATGGAGACCATAGAGGGGTAAAATGTTCTTTTACCCATTACAAGAGTTAGAGAGAGAGAGGATGACGAAATTATTTAGAGTAGTGGTTATAAGTGTTAATTAGAGATGATTATGACATGTAGGCGTGGATTAGACCGTTCGAGGGTATGAGGTTTACTTGCTTGCTTACGAGGTGAGTCTTCTCACTATACTTACCATGAGTGGTAACTTTATGTGACAGAAGGGTCTTGTATGCTATTATTGAGTATTGTGATATCCTGCATTATGTCTTTGTGATTTATGTTGTGTATTATTCTGAGCTTCATTGAGTTAGGACCGGAGGGTCCAACCTGAGCTGTGGGACCGAAGGGTCTCCACTAAGACACATTGACTGGAGGGTCTTTATTGAGATATAGCCATGAGAGGCTAATGAGACGTGTGTTGTATTTTGAGGAACTCACTAAGCTTCATGCTTATCGTGTTATGTGATATGTGTTTCAGGTACTTCTCAGGATCGCGGGAAGGCGTTGGCTTGATTGTACACACGAGATGGAGTTTATGTTTTGAGGATCCTGGATTTTATCAGACAATTTATGAATTTGTGTTTTTGACAATTTGACAAATCTTGGTTTTGAAATGTGAAATTGATAATTACGTGGTTTGAAAATGAAAATTTTGTTTGAAAATTTACGGTGTTACATTCTGAGGCGGTTCCGGTTTCGAAAGCGGGTATTCGATTCCGATGTTGATCTTTAGTTTCTAGGGTTTTTGGTGTGAACCATTAGAAACATCATACTTTTGGTGCTTGTTTTCTAAAGATCAAGAAGGATTCAAAGAATTGTTTTCTATAACAATTTTAAATGTATATAACCCTAATCTATCGCTTATAGCTAGGTTTCCTTAAGTTTCATAGTATGTTGTTATTAATGTGAAGACATAGATCCTTAGGTTGCACATACCCTTAAGTGTTAAGAGAATTTCCACAAGTACATAGAATTTGTAACCTTAAAACTCCATCACAAATTTGTCTGAACAAGTGATGAATTAGAAAGCAACGAAGAGCTGGAGGCTAGAATGATAGTTAGTTTTAGTAACTAAAAAGGTGAGTAACCACATTTATTTCTAGATAAATATTATCTAGATGCATTCTTATTATTATGTTATGCTAATCTCATGGTTATGTTATGTATTTAGAACGTATATGGTTCTTTGTGGTTGGAAGTTGAGGTGAATTGGTATGGTTAATGTTATATGTAAGAACCTGAAATTTAAAGAGAGTTGACTTTTAGTCATCTATTAACCAAAAGGGAAAAATGGTCATTAATGAGAACTTAGTGAGAATATGCAGTTGTGACTTCATGAAAATAGCCAAAATAAGTTTAAGTAAATTATAAGAGGTAAGTTGAGTAAGTTAAGAGAAAGAATGCATGAGAAGATGCATTTTCTCCAAAAGGGTAAAATGGGAAATTTTATGCATTTTCTCCTCATCTGTATAGATTCAAATCCCACCTTTTCTTCCTTCATTATTTGTACCGATAGGTAACTTTAAAAATGTATTCTTCCACGACAAGACTTCGGTTCATCATATTTGGTTTTGTGTAGTTACGATGGATTATTCTCTGACTTGATCATTATCGAGTAAATGTAAGAGAGTATGTTGTTTACTTATAGCAACACATCGAGGGATAAGAGATGAACAATGAGAGTTACTGTATTACCCATTCGGGTCCCTACCGATGTAGAGAAAGAGAAATTCTAATGTTATCGGACAAAAGAGAAGGTACATGCATGAGTTTCTCCAACTATGCACGAACTGTTGTGACCGTGCGTTTCTCCAATGAGTTGGTATATCCAATTAATGTAAACAGTGACGAAGCCAGGATCAAAGTAAAGAGGTATCCCAATTTTTTTTAGGGTAACCTAATTTTTTTCCCGGGGTACTTGAGTTTCCCAGGTTCGGTTTGGGTTTTAAACCCAAATCTTAATCAAATCCTTAGCTAACCTCAAGTCTTATTATATAAACATGAAGTTGAAGTATATTTTGATACTTGAATCGATGTGGGACTCAAAGTAGATATCAAATAAAGCATGAGCAAAGAATATGTAAGAAGCAAGAATAGAACTCAAGACCTTTGCTTGAATAAGCCAACGCCTTAACCAGCAGACCAACTGTTTGTTTGTATTTATAAGTGGATGAATGCGTATATATACACTATACCGATTTTTTTTGAGGGATACGTAAACAAAAGAGAGTGACAATGGATCCGCCTCTGAATGTAAACTACCGAGAGAAAAGAGAGTGACAATGGTTTTTATGGTGAGTTGTTTTTATACCTTTTCTGGTGACTAAACGGAGAGGGGAAGAGAGAAATGAGACATAAATAAGAGATATAACGATCTTTGTGGAAGATGGTATTACTGTGAGAATGAAGAACGAATAAAAATAAGAAACCATGGTCCAATAGAGTGACAAATAAAAGTGGGCCGGTAGAGGATCGATGTGTGTCTCTCTGTGTGTTTTAATCTTATGCATAAATTAAAGAAGAAAACATAGAGAGAAAGAGAGAGGAGGTGACCCCCCTCTTATTTTTTAATTACTAAAATAAATAAATAAGTATTAGATTTAAAAAAATTGAAAATAAATACCCAAGGGTATTACACTCATTTTAATATACGGAGAAACAAATACGCAACGAAACTAGCTTAAAAAAACCACCAATCAAAAAAAAGTCAGTGTTTGAATAAAAACTGTGAAAAAAATACATACCACATAGACTATTTTTACAATTTTATCAATAAAAAACATACATCTAATATACGAATATAGTTGTAATATATAGGTTTGTAGTAAATAATGCCTTTTGATATAAAAAAGTTATCTCCTTTACCTACTTTAAAAATACACAAAATAAAAAATATGTCCACAAAATACGGTCATATTTATTTGGATAAATACATCATCTGTACATAATCTTATACAAAAACATTTGGGTTAATATATAATTTTGAGATTTTTCGGATTTTTAATGAGAATGTTGCGACCCCATTGTTATAACATAAATGACATGTTTGGCACGAAACATTTGAGAGCGTTTGAGAGTTTTTAGCTTCTAGTATTTAAAAAAATGCTCTGTTTTGAACAGAAAGTCTCATTCGACACTACAAGCTTCTAGCGTTTAGTTTAAGCAAAACGCTCCAAATCTAAATGCTACTTCATTTAACATTTAATAAAACGCTACAGGCTACAAGCTACTCGCTAGCAGCTAATTTTGCCGAACATGCTCAAAGTATATATATATATATATATATATATATATATATATATATATATATATATATATATATATATATATATATATATATAAACAACACTTACATATATAAAAAAAAGGAGGATCAAAATATAAAATACCAATAATGAAAGGAAATAGGTTATATCATTGACCTTTTATTTCTCATTTTCAAAATTTAAAAAGAATAAAAATAATATATATATATATATATATATATATATATATATATATATATATATATATATATATATATATATATATATATATATATATCATGGTTGCAGAAATCGGGATTAATCGGTGATTAATCGTGGATTAATCGTTTGGCGTTCTCTAACCGTCGAGGATTAGGGCATTAATCGGAAATTTAGGATTAATCGGGTCTGGCAGGATTAATCGGTCAACAAAAGTAAAAAAAAATCGAAAAAGGTCAAAAAAGTCAAAAAAAAAAAGTCAAAAAAAGGTCAAAAAATTCAAAAAACCAACTTTCCTTTTTTACTCTAAAATTTTCAAATTTCAAATTTTCATATATTATACCAAAATGTTCATATTTTCGTATTTCTAAATTTCCAAATTACAATTTTTCTTATTTTCTAATTTTGAAGTACTTGTTTTTTTTAAGATATATTAATATTTAATTAATTTTAATATTTTGTTAATAATCTATGGTCCCCGATTAATCTTCGATTAATCCCCGCCAAGACCAATTAATCCCTTAACACCAGTCGACGGTTGAGCTACCGTCAAATGATTTTTACAACCTTGATATATATATATATATATATATATATATATATATATATATATATATATATATATATATATATATATATATATATATATATATATATATGGGTTCAATTGAGAAAAAAAGGTTGAGAATGAGGGAATCATTCTCAGCCACACATTTATTTTGCCGCAAAACATTTAGGTGTACCGGCGGAAATGGATAACGGATAAACATGTGTTTTCTAACCAAACATGTTTCCTTAAACTATGCTAATCATTACCTTAATATACACAAAAACATATTTTTTTTTTAACTTTTAGAAAGCCGTTTTTATCAAAATATTATTTTAAATACATCAAAATTCATAATTTTTTATTCTCTGTAAATAGACATCCATATTGATATAGTTTTAAGATAAAATATAAAATTTATTTTTTTTAGATTTTCAGCTCTTGTTATTTAAACGTGAATAAAAATTTATCATATTTTTATTAAAGTACATTCGTTATTCACTCATGAATAAAACATATGCTTAACTTTTTTATTATTATTGTTTAAGTATCATTTATATATGAATATAACACGTAATAAAGTCTTCTTACTTAAAATATATTTTTTACATTATCTTTCGTCATATATTATATTTATATATGAATAAAACATATATTAGTTGCTGTCATATTTTATATTCATATATAAATAAAACATTTATCAGATTTTTGTTACAGTTAATTTGCTATAATATATGAATAAGTTGTATAAATGATATTTAAACTGTAAAAAAAATTAATTATATATTTTTTATTCATAAGTGAATAACGAATGTACTGTAATAAAAATCTAATGGATGGATTTTTATTCATTTATGAATAACGATAGCTGAAACTATAATTTTTTTTTTTAATTTATCTTAAAACTATATCAATATAAATGTCTATTTATAGAGAATAACAAATTATGAATTTTGATATATTTAAAATCATTTTTCGATAAAAATAGCTCGTTAAAAAAAACAAAAAAAAACTATGTTTTTGTATATATTAAAGTAATGATTATCATAGTTTAAGGAAACATGTTTTTTTGGAAAACACATGCGTATTCCTTTCCCATTTACGCCGGTACGATGGAGGTTTTTGCGGCAAAAACAAATGACTGGCTGAGAATAATTCTTCCGTCCTCAACCTTTTTTATTTTTTCAATTGAACTTATCTCTCTCTCTCTCTCTCTCTCTCTCTCTATATATATATATATATATATATATATATATATATATATATATATCTAATTCTAATAAAATAATAGTTTTATTCTACTTTTGACATGTGTCATCATATTAGGTCTCCTAATTAATGCATATTTTATTCTCTTTTTCCATGTGTCACCTTATTATATCTCTTAATTAATGTATGCCACTTGTCAACTCCATTTCAAATTTCAAATTTTAAAATTTTCACTTAAATTAAATTAAATTAATAACATTAGAATAAAAATAAAAATAAAAATAATACAAATGATATAATTTCACATATTTATTTAAATTAATGATTAAAATTTATATAACTAAAAAAAACTCTTAATTAATAATTTATTTAAAATAATTAATTAATAATTTTGAGTTTTTACTATAAAAATTTAACTAGTTTTGTAACCGTGGTTCCCACGGGTTATAAACTATATATATATATATACTCTAATAAATGAATGTTTTTTGTCACATGTTATCTTCTCATTCATTTGGACACATGATATTTTCTAAAATTTATAAATTTTTTATTTTCCACTTGTCATTTTATTGTATTTTTTATTTTATTAAATTAAAATTCCACATTTATTATGTAAGGTAATATATATGTAAAGTATTTATTAAAAGAGTTTATATATGTAATGTATTTAATACATTAAAACCTCATTAATTTTAATAATAATCAAAAAATTTCTCATTTTTCTTATAAATTCAAACATTTGAGATTGTTAAAATTTTATATTTAATTTTTTTAAATAAACTCATATAATATATGGGTCTCACACCTATTTTATATATATATATATATATATATATATATATATATATATATATATATATATATATATATATATATATATATATATTTCAGATGTCGAATATATAAAAATGAAAATTTATCAAGCGACAATTCGAATTTAGATTGGAATTCGAAAAATCGAATATTCAAATTTTAGATAATTACGTTTCAATTTTTATATTTTTAGATTTAGATATTTTTAAACACGTCATAATAACTATTTTATATAAAAATATTTGAGTCTAATTTTTCAATCCCTTGAAGCACACATGTAAAACTTGTAACTTGTGCTTTCTTTGAAGCTAACATTTGTCATGATATTATATTCTCGTTGTCTCCTAACTTGTATGCAAATCTCTTTAACTTTCCTTCAAAGAGATGAATCACGTCCCCTTCCAATTTTTATTTATTTATTTATGAATTTATGTCATATCATAACATATAGTAGGGTCATTATAGTACTGTATTCAAATAAGTAAATTCTAGAAGGACCTAACAGCCCGTAAAGAGAAAAACAATTGAATGGAAAACTTCCCATCATTTGATGTTCTTCATTTTACAAATCAACTTATAGAAATGCTTTTTCAAGTAAAACTTGTCGAAACAATAATAATGTATAACTTTCCAAGCATGATACACAGATATTTATAACAGCTGTTTTTTATAAAAGAAAGTTGTCCTTCTGGTCTTTTGCACTATAGACATAGCTACACAAGTCTATAATTTTTGTGGGAGCTAAAGTCTAAAAGTATCAAACTTGAATATATGTCCCTTTTGAAGGGCCAAAAATTACTCAAGCCTAAACATCTGAGGTATGAATACATAAATCTGAGAGTTTCTTCCTACTTTCAACAATTTCATCAAAAAAATCATCAAGTTGCACAATCATATTCTCAATTCCATATTGCAACCCTCCAACACAACTCTTTAAATTTTCAACCCTCTCACTTATATCAAATCCCATTTCACACCCTCTAACTCTATCCAACTTTGTTTGCAACTCATCCATGGCATATCCCGTATTGCGAAACTCATATAGTAAAATACCATTTTGCCCCTCTCCGCAATCCTTCACTCTCTCCATCAATCTTGTAGCCGAGACCATAAAACTTGTCTCAGAAACCGTATGATTTACATTATAACAAGTGGTATTCATGTTGGACACAGAGGAAAAACTTGAATCATTGGAGCAATAAGCTAGGCCATTAACCATGATCTTAAAAAGTAATGAGCTTATGTTTTTTAATGCATATAGTGCTCCTCTAAAGCCATTGAACCCATTAAACTTTGATTGGATTAATACACTTTCATCGAATTGTATCATTAATGGTTTAATTCTTGTCTCTATTAAGCTCTTGTTTTCTTCCTCCAATCTAACTCTCTCCCTTTGGCAACGGTTGATCGCTCTAGACACCTAAAATATTCAAATCTAAGTGATTAATTCAAAATAGTGCTAACACAAGTAGTCTAGAATTTGTACAACTTTACCTCACGTGCGAGTTGTGGATTTGAGTCAATGTTTTCAAGGATAGAAGGGATGTTCACCCCCATGGAACAATAGTTTTCCATGTTTGAAATGCATGACTTTAAGACATGACATACTTCCCAAAGGCGTGCACTCTCATCCATATACTCATCAAGCCATTTTTCGCCTACAGGCAAGTGTAGTTTGTGAACCAAAAGAATCACTTGATTATGGAAAGATTGGAGGGATGAGAAGACAAGTTGTAGGAAGTGGATGGAAATGAAGTTTTGAGAATGGAAAGAACTGTAAAGATCGTCAAGACTGTGAGTGAGAAAGTTGTAGAAGCCATTGACGGAATTGGTGGTGGTGGAGGACGAGGAAGAAGAAGAACGATGCATCATGAGATGGTGGAATATAAAAGAAGGGAAGGTCTGTAATAAAAAGTGAGTAAAAGATAGGAGGTCAGGTTTAAATATGATGAAAAGAGAAGGCTGTTGGGTACAATTATAGGTGTTTCTAATGGAGTAGTGGGGATGATTAGAAATCTACCACTTTATTCTTTAATGTTGGAGAACTGTACATGAGAACTTTTGATATTTATTGAAAATTAGGAATTTTTATTAATTATTACTGATTATTATTACATCGAAATGTTATAATTTTCAGAAACGAAAAATATAACCTTTGTTTACGCATTTGTAAGAAAATAGAAGTCTTTTGATATTTATTAGGTTTGAAACCCGTGTAATATACAGGATGATTTTAAAAAGATTAAACATTAAAGTGTAAATAGAAAATATTTTTTAATGTACAATTTTAAAATAAAGAAGAAACATATTGATTGCAATTTAATATATATATATATATATATATATATATATATATATATATATATATATATATATATATATGTGAAAAGTGAATATACCCTTAAGGTATATAAGCTTAGGTACCCGAACACACCATAATACGTCGTTTTGTTTGATATATTCATTATAATGTTCATAAACTTCAATCTTAAGTTGATTTACTTTCAAGATATTCGAAATTTCCGTATAATCTTTCTCTTACATCACATCTTTTTGCCGAACACTTATTAGGCTATATATTATAGATGAAAATGAAAATTATGTAAGAGAAAGATAAATGTGTAATTTATAAAAATCTTGGAAGTAAATCAAGTTAGAAGTTAAATTATAAGAACATTAGACAATTAGAATGTATTATATGATACAAAACAACATATTATAATGAGTTTGAGTACCTAAGCTTATACCCTTAAGGGTATATTCACTTTTTCCTATATATATATATATATATATATATATATATATATATATATATATATATATATATATATATATATATATGATATTTAATACTTTATATATATAAGTATATGACTTTAATTTTAAAAATTGAAACAAACCAAAATTTGACAAGTGGATAATATTTATTTCAAAAATACCATAAAATGACAAGTGTCAAAACTCATGAAAGATTGACATATGGCAAAAAAACCTTCATTTATTAAGGAAGATTGAAGAAAAATGACGTGTTCGTGAATTGCATCTGGTTCGTCCCATTCTTGGTGAATCTCTTTCTGGTGTGTGATTTTCTTCTGATTAGGTTTGTGATTTTTTTTTCCAATTTTTACATGGTTTTCTTTTAGGAAATTGAGTTCGATTGATTTTGTTCAATTAAGTCGAGTTCGTGAACTGCATATGGGTCTTGCTTGCTACGGTTGAATCTCATTGTATTAAGTTTATGATTGAGTTTGTGAGATCTTTGTAGGACTGATATTATAAAAAGCCCTAAATTTTTAACGCGTAATTGGAAAAAGCCCTAATATTTTTTTTATTATTGTTGTGACAACAACTTTCTCGTACAATTATCACTCTAGCCCATTTAACGAGTTTTATGGTTAAGTTGGTTAATTTTTTTTTGCAAAATCAATAATAAAAAGTTAAAATTTAGTCCCTGAGGTTTTGCAAAAAATTATACCACGTGGTTTTTTAACTTCTTTTTTTCGTTTTTTTATACTTTATTTATTTTCGTTTTTTTTATAAATATATGTACATTTTTTATTTTCTTATATATATATATATATATATATATATATATATATATATATATATATATATATATATATATACTTTATTTATTTTCATTTTTTAACTTTATTTTTCAACAATTTTTTAAAAACCTTTTAACCTTTTGTTTTCTATTTTTTAGTGTATATATAGAGTATATTAACGTTTTTTTAGGTTTTCTCATTTTTCTTTTTGTATTATATTTTATTTTTTCATCTTTTTATTTATTTTTATTTTTTTTTTCTTATTTGTTTTTGTTTTTTTTGTTTTTTTTGTTTTTTTGTTTTAGTATTTTTATCTTTTTGTTGAACTTTTTCAAAAAATATAAAATGTATTAATATATTAGAGTATATTACAATTTTGACAATTTATAGTTTTTGAATTTTTTTTTATTTTTATTCAAGTAAATAAAATAGTTATGTTTATATTTGTAATTTTTGTCCAACTTATTTTCGTTTTATTCTTTTTTTCCTTAGTACTATAATATTTATGTTACGAAAAAATGAAAATTAAAAAAAAATAGCTTGTTTACTGAGAATTAGTGTTTCAATATGTTATATAACTTGCAAATTAAATCATATTTGTATCTGTGATATCAATAAATTAAATTCAAGATAATATTTGTCAATTTTATAATAGACTAAAAAATAGTCGGTCTCTATAAAAAAAACTTGTTATAGTAATTTATATTGAATTCAAATTTGTTTACTTGAATCAAAGTAAATAAAAACATTAGAAAAATCATAAATAACTAAAATAGAAAACAAAAGGTAAAAAGATAAAAAAATCAAATTGTTGAAAAGAAAGTTAAAAAATGAAAATAAATAAAGTATATAAAAAAGAAAATAAAAGATGTATATATATATATATATATATATATATATATATATATATATATATATATATATATATAAACCGGGAATAAATAAATTATACAAAAAACGAAAAATAAAGTTAAAAAACCATGTGGTGTAATTTTTTGCACACCCCAGGGATTAAATTTGTACTTTTTAGGACTGATTTTGTAAAAAAGTTAACCAAGTTAACCATAAAACTCGTTAAGTGGGCTAGAGTGATAATTCTGCGAGAAAGTTGTGGTCATAGCAATAATAAACAAATATTAGGGCTTTTTCCAATCATGCATTAAAAATTTAGGGCTTTTATAATATTAGTTCGATCTTTGTACTCAGATTTGTAATTTTTTTTTTCAGAAAGTTTACTTACGTGGGGGTGTACTTTGTGTTATGCACTTTTTAGTTCTCTTGTGTATTGAATTTTATAGTTACTGATCATTTTAGAGGGACTTTGTGTTTAGCACTCATTAATTTTATACACCTGCCAGACAGCTTTATACATTAACATCCAAACTCTGTATACTTCATCTTTTTTAGTTTTTAATGTTATACAACTTCATATATCATTTTTTAACTAATTAACTTAGGCACTATAATTATATATTGAAGCTGGGTAAATCTAATTCCTTCTTTATAATCCTAAATTTTGGCATCATCCTTAACCTAATAAGCTAATAAGCACTTCTGATTTTTTTTTCAAAAGATACATAACAACCCCACCTTTTGAATTTGTTCTACATAGTCAATTTGGTTGATTTCCCAATGTCAATTTTTTTGGTGAATTTGGTTTATTTCCTAGTGTCGAGTTTGATATGATTCGTGATTATTCATATTTATGTCGATTTTTATATGTAATGTTCCATTCTTACTTGATCATGATAATTTTAATGTTAAATAATACATTGTTTCTTTTTGTACAATACATGATGTTTGAAACTCAAGTCAATGTTCACCCTATCGAAACACATATAGTTGAAGATGTTGCTGCAGATGCTTTGTCAAATGCCACATATGAATCTGAAAAAATAGACGGGGTTGATGTGAACGTCGAATGTGAAAAAAGATGAAAGCATAGTGGGAAAGGTTTTCGATACAATTGGTGATGCGTATAACTTTTATAATAATTATCCATTTGTACATGGATTTGGTATACGTATTTATACTACATTCAAACATAAAGGGACAAATGAACCTTACCGAAAGATACTTGTATGCGACAAAGAAGGTTTTAAACGGGAGGATGGTGATACTTCAAGTGGACATGAAAAAAAACGTCGTAGAGAAGTTAGAATCGGATGCAAAGCAATGCTTCAAATTTCTAAAAAAAGGATGGGAAATGGTTAGTTGACTTGTTTGATGACACACACAATAACGAATTGAGCACCACACCAATGAAGGTGATGAAGCATCGGTCGCATGCGAAGTTCCACCTTACAGCAGAATGTAAATCTCTCATGGTGAAACTTAACCAATCAGGGTTGAAACCTTCTCAAATTAAAAAAGTTATTAATGCAATGAAAACCTCAAATGAAGTTGATGTAACTTCAAAACAATGTGTTGATGTATTATCTGAGCAACGAAAACACAACAGAGGAAGGGAGTTCTATGGACTAATAAAACATCTACAAGATAAAGCATTATTGGATAATGATTAGTATTATTTTGTGGATTTGTGTAGTGATGGGTATCTTAGAAATATTTTTTGGGCCGATGCAAGATCAATAGATGATTTTACTAAATTTGGAGATGTCGTTGTGTTTGATGTCACTTATATGACAAATAAATTCAAGATGCCTTTTGCTCCATTTACTGGGGTGAACCATCATGGACAGTCTATACTTTTTGGTGGAGCGTTGCTAGAAAATGAAAAGGAAGAAACTTTTGTATGGTTGTTTGAGCATTTCCTAAAATGTATGTTTAGCAAGTATCTAAAGGCTATTATTACTGATCAAGACAAAGCTATGGGTAATGCAATAAAAAATTGTTTCCAAACGCTCAACATTGCTTTTGTGCATGGCATATAAAAAAGCATGAAATGGAGCACCTTCGACCGTACGTTGCCCATTATAGTGATTTTCAAGAGTCCTATAAAGAATGGGTAATGAGTGACACAAATCAAGAATTTGAAACTAGGTAGGAAGTTATACATGAAAAGTATAAACTTAAAAACAATTGTTGGATAACTGATATGGATAACCAACAAATACATTGGGCTAAAGCCTTCCTAAAGAATATTTTCTTGGCCGGTATGTCAACAAGTGGACGAAGTGAGAGTATTAATTCCTTTTTTTGATGATTTTGTTAACTCGAGTACCATGTTGAATGAATTTTTAGTACAATATGACAAAGCTGTTGCATCACGAAGGGATGCCGAAGAAGATGAAGATTTCAAGACTATGAGCTCGAGGCTGGTTCTTTCCTCAATACATCCAATTGGAGCAAAAGTAGGTGAGTGTTATACTAGAAAGGTTTTTGAGATTTTCAAAAAAGAATGGATAGAATCTACTAGCAATTTAACGCATGAGACTCTAAGAAAAAGTACAGAAGAAATCAAGTATCGAGTTGGGCAACTGGACGTTGACAAAAAATATTGGCGGACTGTTACCTTTTGTTTGTCAAATAGTATGCATGTCACATGTTCTTGTGCTAAGTATGAGACATGTGAGATTTTATGCAAACATAGCTTATATGTGATGAAGAAAAGGCATGTTGACACACTTCCGAGTGACTAAATTTTACCTCGGTGGACCCTTAATGCTAGGTACAAGGTGGGTAAGCGTAGCATTGGACTCGAAGAAGTGAATAACGGAAATGGGGTTAGTGATTTGATGTTATGGTGTGTTCGTTCAAATTTTAATAAAGTAATTGAACAAGCAAAAGACTCCCCTTCAGAAATAGAAAAGGTCAATAACATATTGATAAAGCTCTTACAAGATGTATCTCAAGGTTCTAGTGTGCAAATTTCACAAGTTGATATGATGCCTTAGTTATCTGTCCGGGATCCTCTTGCTCCAACTAACACGAAAGGGCGTCCTAAAATTGCTAGTAGAATCAAGTCTTCTTTAGAAGTGCCAAAAAAAGAACATGCTCTTATTGTCAAGGATTGTGTCATTATGCTACTAATTGTTCTAAAAGAAAGGTACTTATAGTATTAACTTACTTTTTGATGATTTTAGAGTTCTTATATTTATACAATAATCAATTTTATATTTTCATGTAACAGGCAGATGAATCGTTGCAAGAGAAACAATGAGATATGTAGTTTATGTGAGAAAAGGAAAAACCTAAATGGTTCACGACATTTTGTTTTGGTTAATTGTCCTCTTTTTCCAATTTTTGGTTAATTGTCCTTTTTTCTAGTTTTGGTTAATTGTCTTTTTTCTAGTTTTGGACATAAACCGTGTACGTTGCTGTTTTGGAATGAAAATTTTGAAAGGTTACTGCTATTATGTGTAAAAAATGAAATTACGGGGGCATTATATGTAAAAAATGAAAGTACGATGCTATTATGTGTATACAATGAAAGTTTGATGTTATTATATGTTAAAATGAAAGTACGGGGGTATTATGTGTAAAAAGTTAAAGTATGATCTCGTTATATGTAAAAAAATGAAAGTAGAGGGTATTATGTGTAAAAAGTTAAAGTACGATGCCATTATATGTAAAAATGAAAGTACGGGGGTATTATGGGTAAAAAAAAATTATGATGCTATTACGTGTTAAAAACGAAAGTATAGGGGTTTATGTGTAAAAAATGAAAGTACGATGCTATTATGTGTATACAATAAAAGGTTGATGTTATTATTGTTAGATTAGGTGTCTAAGCCCATAACTATTTTGGTATATACTTGACCCGATTGTGAGCATGGTCCTTTTGGGTTGCCTTCACCATAGCAACTGATAGAATTAATTAAGGATAAAGATGTTTAATTATGATTTATTAATATATTATGTGAATAATATATTAAAAGAGAAATCATATTGTTTAATTAATATTAGTCAAGAATTAATTAAGAATTAATTTTGTGGCTAAAAGAGATTAATTAAACTTGGGGGACTAATATTGTAATTATAAGATAATTGCATTGTGGGCTATGGATTCCTATTGGAAAGAGGATTGGACGAAAACTATGGGAAGCCCATATGGATTTCGTCCAAGGGCTTTCTAAAGGGACTCCATGAGTTGCTTAAGGCCTAAGCAGAGAATTAAGGTTTTCCCTGAAAACCTTAGCATCCCACACAAGTATAAATGGACCCTTAGGGCACCCAAAACGTGGCTAAGCATTCCTTGGACGTTTTGGTGCCTCCTCCCTCTCTCCTTGTTCATCTTGTTGCTCATGGTGTTTGTGACACCATTAGAGGTGCAACATTTGAGGCACTAAGCTTTCAGAAGTCAAAATCAAGATGAATTGAGATTGTTATTGCTACATAACAATCTAGGTAAGATCTAAATCCTATTCTTATGTTAATATCAATTATCACATGCTAGATCTAGGGTTTATTGCTTTGGTATTCAATGTTGTATGTTTAATTAGAAAAACCTAGATCAAAGCAATTAGGGTTGCATGAACACCATAGGAATGATGTTATGCTCATAATCCATTAGTGGTATCAGAGCCTAGGTCGTTTTTCTAGTTGAATAGATACAAAAGTGACATGCCAATGGATCAAAAAGTCGAATTTTTTGTTGTCTGCACCGCCGACTCGGCGAGTCCATCAGTGGACTCGATGAGTAGCCCATACTCGGCGAGTCCATCAGTGGACTCGACGAGTAGGCTGAACTCAACGAGTCCATCAGTGGACTCGACGAGTCCAGGGTGCTATTGTAGGGATTTTCGTTTTTTTGAGCAGACTTTGTTAAGGATAATTACCAAAACTCGTTTTTATTGCCTAAAATCGATTTTCTATGTTTGGAATGATTATCCCTATCAAAATTAATGGATTTGGTTAAATATGGATAATATAGGATTATTATTAGTCAAATATTTGACCTATAAGATTGAATAGTTACAATTTACACCCTTTAGGTTTTATAGTTTAAATTTGAACTTAAAAATTTAAGTTTTTGAAATTTAAATAGTTAAACCCTAATATTTTGAAAGGTTTCAAAATTTGTCCTCAAGTTTTGGAATTTAAAATTTAATTAAAAGTTATTAATTTTGAAATATTAAATTCTAGAACCCTAGTATTTTGAAAAAGTTCAAATTACACCTTATGGTTTTATTGATTTAATTAAGAGTTTAATAAAAGGGGATAATTAATAAATCAATGATTACTTGGTTTAAGGTTAATCAAATTAAAAATTTTAATTTATTAAATTAAACCTCCTAGTATTTTAAAAGTATAAAATACACCCTTATACTATACAAAATTAAAAGTTTAATATTATATATGTATGAGTAAATGTTAGTCTTACCGTTAGTAGGCCTCATTCACAAAGCTGGTCTATAAGGAGTATTTAAGGAAGCGACCTGTAAAATGACCGCCATTGGGTATCCACTCTTACCCACATCACTCTTGACTAGTGGAGGGTTGTTAGCCGAATGGGTAGGATAGGACATAACCTTCCATTATAAGTATAATGAAATACGAAGTAACTAAATGTTTTATAAATTCCCAAAATCTTAGTTGCTTTAGGAAAAATGTGGAGTTGGTGCTATTCCATGAAATTACACTTTGTACCATTGCTAAGACATTAGTGGAGCGTGTGTGGTTAACCAACACACTAATTAGGCTCTAAGCAAAGGTGGCAAAGGGTGACTCGATGTTTGTCATAGATCGATAGAGTGTGTGTGGTTAACCGACACATCGATTAGGTGACTGTAACATTGGGGGCACCATGTATATTTGCATAGTTATCCACAAGTTGTTTGTGATCCTCGACATCCCAGTCACAAACGAAGGGCACACTCGAGATTTAAACATGCCATTGAAAAGTTCAATGAATCTCAAAAGATCTAGGAGTTTCAATTCATTTAAAACTTAATTTTCATTTTCGTTTTTCATGGTGGAAATTGGTAAATCGTCATTTACCTACCTTCAAATGTTTTACAATTTGGATTACGACATCCCTCTTCCATATTGTAGGATATTGTGTTGGATCCTAACCTTGATATTTCATTTGGGTGTTATATTAAGGATTCCAATCAACTAACTTGAAATTCTCCCGTTTTGTAGATGTCAAAGTCTGACAACTATGATCTTCCTAAATCCATTGGAAAATTTTTTCCACGTGAAGATGATATTCCACGATTGGATTGTGGAAATGGAAATCATGCTTCACTTCCTCCACTTCCTCCAATAATTCTCCCTGACCTACGTGTTTGAAGACTTAAAAAGTTCAAGGTCACTCAAGCCCTATTGGCAAAAAAGACACACAGTTGGAAAGTCTGTATGTGCTCATGTCTTGGATATGAAGTTGCATATTGATATATTAGGAATGTTGGGTGTCGATGTCTCAAGGAAGTTGACTAGTTCTTCAGTCACTTCCCGAATCATATAGTGAGGTCATTAGAGAGTACTATGTGATGGACCACGACGTAAACCACATTGATTTGACTTATTTGCTTATTGCTGCTGAATCAGCATTGATTTGGCGCACCTGTCAAGCAAATTTTTCTGGTAAATCAATGTCCCATCCTTCTATGGGAAATAACAACATTAGAAGTCTAAAAAAGTTTTCTCTATGCAAGAGAAAGGCTGATTCTAAGATAGTCCCGTGTACCATTCCAGAAGAATCCATATGTTTCTACAGCCAAAAGAGGGGGCATTGGTTACGAAGTTGTCCTGACTACATGAAAGATCTAAGAGATGGGAGAGTCAAGATGTATGACTTTTCTTCAGGTAAAATCCACTATCTAACTCCATTAAGTTCCTATTTGGAGATTCTAAATACATGAAGTGATAAGATTGCATTTTGTTGTAGGATCGAAGAAAAGAGAGGAAGCTTAAAGGAAGAAGTGAGCTGAGTCTGATCGCAAAGAAATGGATTTCGATCACATGATTCGATGATTGGATTTTAAGCTGCTACTTTTAGAGTTATGATAGATTGCTTAGGAATATGAAAATAGCATAGTATTCATTTGAATTTACATTGTAAGGACAATTTTTTCCACATCGTTTTATAAATAAAATAAATTTGGTTTTTGTTTTATTTATATCTCCTTACAATGTTATTTATGAAAATTGATGCTTGTGTGTTTCTATTGAAAGCAATATTAGGTGGATGTGATTATTAGTTATGTTATTTATGGTAGTGTCATAATTTTTTCTAAGTAAGGAAAGATTCCCATCACCCAAGTTTCAGTTGGACAGAAGCTTGGAATCATATGATTTGAATCATGTGATGTATGGAAATCTTGGTACTTAGGAAATTAAGACTAATTCTTTGATCACACAAGTATGTGAGTCAAGTGAAGGACTAAAGGACTAAAACATAATGTTGTGCACTAGTCAAGTCCACCACAAATAACAATAACACTATTCGTAATAATTTACTAAAAGTATAGTAAATATGGTTATGCTTACAAGATTAATTACAATTCTGAATCATTGAAAAGTTTCAATGAATGGGAGAACGAATAAGAAGAATCAATTAGGCAGAAAGATAAAAGTTTCTCCAATATAAGAAGAAGGGAGAGTACTTTTGTATCGTGTTTTATGATCATCTTGTTGAATTTGAAACCATATCACAATTAATCCTCTAAGGACATCTTAGTGCACTAGTATGGCTAAGAAGAGGAATCAGAAATTGTTGAAATGGTTAAATCAAAAGGATGAGTCATACTTCATTCCAAAATCAAGTCTTAGAGTCATACTCCAAGATTTTAAATTGAGTAACACATCTTAAGAAGTTCTAATACACTCATCAAATGTGAAGTAGAATTTTTTTTCTTACTCTTTCACATTTGAAATTGGTAAATTATGATGTCTTGGATAAGACAAAGACCAACTAATACCAATTGTGTGTAGTGTTTGTCTTGATAAGAATCTGCACTAACTCTTAAATATTTGTTTGTCAAGAAATGTTTTCTTGACAAGAGAATCTTATATGTCAAGAGGTCAGTGGGAGTCTAAATGATCATGAAAAGTTTCAAGAACTAATCAAGAGTAAACCTATTATTAAACATTAGCACACGACTTGAGGTTCATAACCTATCGTGTTGACGTATTCT
The DNA here is from genome assembly GCF_051521515.1 of Lactuca serriola. Lineage (NCBI taxonomy): Eukaryota > Viridiplantae > Streptophyta > Magnoliopsida > Asterales > Asteraceae > Lactuca > Lactuca serriola. Next base: position 136,870,205 of record NC_136414.1, read on the forward strand.
TGTTTCTGTGCCAATCCAGTTGAGTTGATTATGCATATGAGTTCTACGAGTTCTCAATAGACTGCATAAGGCAAGCACCTTGTTCAATGAAAGTACATTGAATGGTATAGGTGAGCTGCTAAATAACTTGGAAGCAATGGTGGGACCCTTGATGGCAAGAAATCAAGAATGAACAAGTTCTGTCCATAGGAGTTTGGATTTGTCACAAACATTATCTTACGATTATGGTTATGGAAAATTTACATGGATAGCAACACATACACTATAAAATCTAAGTGTCATAAGGTTTCTCTCCATCATGAAAATGATTGTGAGGAAACGCTTTCACTCAGAGAGATTTTAAGAAGATAGCAATTATGTAGATTGCATTCTCAAATTCGATTATGATTACGACATCCCTCTTGATAGTTCGAATTGTGAGATTTGGGAATTAGTCTGAACATTTTGGGACTTAGTAATATAAGTTCTGAATTAGTTTAGACACACATGTGAGTTATCTAAGGAAAGGTGTATGAGTTTGAGATGCTCAGATAAAGGCTTATCAAAGCATATCGTATTAGGAAAATGAACTTTAGAAGTCAATAGGTATTGTTTTCTAAGAAGTTTAGCTTATTTTATGAATACATGTCAAAGCTAATGGAAACATAAATGTTATGCTGGAATGGATATAATCATCATGTTAGTGGGAGCATGATTATTATTTGAAGTGTTGCAAGTTAGCAATATTAATTATAGAAAACAAAAGGTTTCACTTTGTAAAGTTGCAGGGGTTGAAAAGTTGTTTTGCTATAATTAAGGGAGAGAATGTTATACTTTGTTTCGAAATATAAAAGCTTAGATCGAGAAATTTCAATAAAATTTAGTCAAGGATATATTAATTGCGTCCTCAAATTTCGATTATGATTACGACATCCCTCTTCATAGTTCGAAATTTGAGAATGTGGAAAATTGAAATATTATGGAAAATGGCTGATAAAGTACAATGCTTTTATGTAAGACATTATGAATCGTGTTCCATACGCTTATGGTATAGGATCGATTGCATATGTTGTAATATTTGACTGTTCTAAAATTTTCCAAATGCCTAGGGCATTAAGAGGGAAAATGTACTAGAACCGGATTTGACTAAAATAATTAAACAATTGTTAAGGACAATCTAAGGTTCGCCAAAGATTGGTCGCTTGTGGATAGTTGGAAGTATACGAATGGATGGACCATATTGACTTTATTATGAATAAATAAGACTCTATTTAGAATGAGTTGTCATATGGCAAATATGGAAATGTTTCCATATTGGGAGTTGGACATTAAAAAAATAAAAATAAAAAAAATAAAAAATTTATGTCTAGATTAGAAACTTTAATGCAAGAAGCATGTTCAAAGGAATGTACTTTGAATGTGAGACTTCACATCTATGAAATTATCTTGTAACAATCTCCAATAGAGCATTTTGTAATTTCATTGTCCGAGTCTTTGTGACTTTTGTGCCGTGACATTATGAAAGGAACGTTGCATAAAATGTTAGAATCTAACATATTCTAGTAGTGGCGAGAATTTTGTATTCTTACACTAATGATTAGGAATTGTGAAATGAGCATCATTGGAAATGTGTTCAATTGATCTTTTCACAAAGCAAGAACCATAGGTAAACATAGTGTGCATGCTTGGTGCATGGGACAACTGTTGTTATAATTCAAGTAAGAAGTTTATTACCCGAAACAACAAATAATGAGTAATCAATATGGTGATTAAATAAAAGTGTTTAATTTATACTCAAAAGTCTGAGGCCATATAATATTAGTATTATTCTTGTGTTTCACTTTGCATGTTTTGACTTCCCGAATAATAAGATTATTCAAACATTCCACAGTCGCTTATACTTTGGGAGTAGGTATGAAAGAAGATTGTCATGAATTGGTTTGTAGATTGTCTAAAGTGTATTAGACATAGCAAAGGTTTGCTGCAACATTCATGAGTGCTTATGAATATGATTTGAGCATTGGATTAAACCCACGCTCACTTGAATCACTTCATGGATTTTATCAGGGGTGATTAGTGAGACGATAATATCTTATATTCTTGAAACCGAGATGTGTGAGTTGTATTCTGCAAGTCGGTTGCACATTGATAATATGTAAACACACCAGTAACTTGGTGTTATAAAATATATTGTTGTGTGAGATTTGATGAGTGGGTACAAGCGAGCATTGAGTTAAATTTTATCCGTTCCTTTTACCCAAAGTGGGATAAAAGCGATATCCGTGGGCCCCTTAATGATTTAGTGATGGCACCCTAAGCACTTGGCCAAGTCGGGACTAAGTTGATGTGTTCAATTGCAGTCTGTTGTTAGTCGTCATAAATCGGAAATCGGGAAACAACACATGAACAAAGAGTATGATTAAAATCCATGTCTCAGTTCATACGATATCTAGAATGGAGGAATATATGATCCCTTATCTAAAGGACACGTTTCTGATATGATCAAAGTTAGACAACGGCTTTTGAAAGCTACGATTGCTGATCAGGTTCTGTAGTCATATGCAAAATAGTTATTAGACTTATCGAAGTGGGAGAATTCTGGATTAGGTGTCTAAGCCCATAACTATTTTGGCATGTACTTGACCCGATTATGAGCATGGTCCTTTTAGGTTGCCTTCACTATAGCAACTGATAGGATGAATTAAGGATAAAGAAATTTAATTATGATTTATTAATATATTATGTGAATAATATATTAAAAGAGAAATCATATTGTTTAATTAATATTAGTCAAGAATTAATCAAGAATTAATTTTGTGGCTAAAAGCGATTAATTAAACTTGGGGGACTAATATTGTAATTATAAGATAATTGCATTGTGGGCTATTGATCCCTATTGGAAAGAGGATTGGACGAAATCTATGGGAAGCCCATATGGATTTCATCCAAGGGCTTTCTAAAGGGACTCCATGAGTTGCTTAAGGCCTAAGCAGAGAATCAGGGTTTTCCCTGGAAAACCTAGCAGCCCACTCAAGTATAAATAGACCCCTAGGGCACCCAAAACGTGGCTAAGCATTCCTTGGAGTTTCTTGGATGTTTTGGTGCCTCCTCCTTCTCTCATTGTTTATATTTTTGCTCATGGTGTTTGTGACTCCATTAGAGGTGCAACATTTGAGGCACTAAGCTTTCAGAAGTCAAGATCAAGAGGAATTCAGATTGTTATTGCTACATAACAATCAAGGTAAGATCTAAATCTTATTCTTATGTTAATATTGATTATCACATGCTAGATCTAGGGTTTATTGCTTTGGTATTCAATGTTGTATGTTTAATTAGAAAAACCTAGATCAATGCAATTAGGGTTGCATAAACACCATAGGAATGATGTTATGCTCATAATCAATCAATTATATGTTAAAAATGAAAGTATGGGGGTATTATGTGTAAAAAGTTAAAGTACGATGCCATTATGTGTAAAAAATGAAAGTACGATGCTATTATGTGTATACAATAAAAGGTTGATGTTATTATATGTTAAAAATGAATGTACGGGAGCATTATGTGTAAAAAATGAAAGTACGATGCTATTATGTGTATACAATAACAGGTTGATGTTTTTATATGTTAAAAATGAAAGTACGGGGGTATTATGTGTAAAAAGTTAAAGTACGATGCCATTATATGTAAAAAATGAAAGTATGGGGGTATTATATGTAAAAAATAAAATTACGATGCTATTATGTGTTAAAAATGAAAGTAAGGGGGCATTGTGTGTAAAAAATGAAAGTACGATGCTATTATGTGTATACAATAAAAATTTGATGCTATTATATAATATTCAATGGCAGTTTTACAAAGATGTGTAGTCATGTCTTAGCTAATTTGAATAAAAATTGGTATCCAAGTGTATGTGATGGAATGGAATTTGCTATTCCAATTCCTTTGAATTCTGTCAGAATCAGAAAATTAATTGGACTGTAATTTACCATGTATTTTTTGTGCAGGTGATTGGAATTTACGTAGGGTTAGCAATCATGGGCATTTTCGTTATTTGGTTCACTCACACTCATTTACATGCAATTAGACCATTTATGAATGTTATTTATGAAAATACAATAATGTATCATGCAAAAATCAAGCTGGACTATTCACACCATTTATAAAAGTATAATGATGTTAAATAGAAGTGAATACAATCAAATTCTCTCAACCGTTCTAACTTTCTCTCAACTAATCTAAATTGATTGTTCTCTCCCTCAACCCAAATCTGAGTGCAATTCAACAGACTTCTTTCAACATCCGGTTGATACTTCTCCTCACTTGCATCTTCATCTTCTATTAACTGTTTTCCCTATTTACCCTTCTTTTTGTATGTGTAATGTAGCGGTGGCATAACACAAACTTTCTTGGGCAACCTGTAGATCTGATCATTTGAAGATAGAAAAATAATTTGTGATAAACTCTAGAGTATCTGCCACATTCACGGTAGACGCTCCTAAGAAAAATGAGTGGAAGAGACTAGTAGCCCATTTACCATAACATATGTATATCATATCATAATGAGCTTATATGGTCATATCAATAAATCATTAAATCATGTCTTTTTGTGAATATAGACTATAAAAATGGTTTACCAAATCAACACCTGTGTCTATACGATTTGAACTCAGTACCATTGTTGCTATCAAGCTACTTATGCCTTAAATTTCTCATTGTTGAAATACTTGATAGTCTAACAAAAAAAGGTATAACACTCAGTACAGAAACAAGGGATCTTACACATTATTCTAACATATGAAATAAAAAATCACATAAAATTATTGACTTCTCAACGATTCATGACAACAATCCTTTCTAGAGGCGAAAAGAAACAGTTGTGGTCAATAAGGAGCAATCTTTAGAGGTAACTCAAGTTGATGTCTTACAAAGTATAGGAGTCGATTGTGTTTCTGAACAAGAGTCGAGGGCGACAGATGTTGATGATATGGATATTTTCTATATGGTCTATTTGTTTGATCATATCTAATAAGTAATCTAGGCAAATGGTGTCTGATTTGAACATTTGATCCCCTGTTATCTCATTTTATATGAAATCTCAAAAATAAGGGAAAAACCTGATGAATCGAAAATTCTTTTAAGATTGAATAGATTCTAAACAAGCAAATCAAGAAAGCAAATAAAATCGCGAACACACAATAAACCAAACAAGTGCTGAATGATTAATATGCAACACCTCAGAAGAGCTCGATAAAGAACTTCTACTATAGAGGTGTGCTAGGGTTACAGTACAATCAAGAAAATAATAAATGAGAAACCTCCTAAGAACGATGCATGCATGCACCATTTATACCAAACCCTAATAAACAAAACACGACTGGATAGGCCCAGACCGTGACTATCGTGGACCGAACTAAAGGCCCAATGACGCATCATCTTAAACCCAACATTCTCCCCCTTTGCGTCAATTGAGGCAAGAGATTAATGTGGAACAACCTGAATAGTCTTCTTAACTGTTTTAAAAAGCTTCGGTATCATGGCTAGAATAGTACAACAAAAGTTGATATACCATAGAATCATGTCATTGAAAATCTTCTTTGCAGCATCGTTACTGGATTTACATCTGTTGACTATGTCCAGAATGTGTTCAAGAGCGACAGTGGAAAATAGATGCTTGTCAGACAAAGCGAACAGGCACTTCAATGGAGGAGCCGAACCTCCAACATCTTTCATAAACATCACCGTTAAATGTTCGGTGTCAATCTTGCCCATACTCATCTTGTTCACATCACTAACCTTGCCAATGGGTCTGACAATGGGCTTCTTCCTTAGAGCAGCAACGATCGCTTGATCAAGCTTCGCTACTTCATGTATATATGAAACCAACATTCTCTTTATGTGATCAAGAATGGGTTCATACTTCTGCTCATTTGACAACAAAAGGTTAGTCAACAAAATCCAGTCATGAGAGTTGAGATTCGGCAAATCAACAAGAGAAAATTCATGAACCGAATCATCCGAACCACGAGTAACACGGAATTTCACATTGATGAACTTCCCCGCAACAACTGGATTTAAAACCTTGACTATGGTAATCTTCTTTGCATTCCAGGTCAAATACCGAGGTTGCGAGAAAGCAAGATAGTAATCGATTGGTTCTCTATCAACCTTCGGTTCTGGTGAGGGAACCAAAGCAATTGGCTCAAAACAATGAAAAACGAAAGCCCTTCGGGTGATCGGCATATCGAATTGCATGTATTTGGATTTAACCAAGTCAAAGGAAATGACTGGTTCAAGCCAATGAATACTTGGGGATTCTATCGCTTCCTTCAGCAGGTTTTCCAATGTCCATAATGGAAAAATAGTGTTACTTCGTTCAAAAATGTCATGGTCCTCTTTAGCTTTTCTTTCCCTCTCTTCAGCTTCACGGGTTTGCTTTAGCAACCCTTCTTGATTTATAACTTCCTCTTCTCCACTTTCACCAACAATTCTCTTTCCTTTATCTTGAACAGTTGATCCCGAAGCTTCATTATCCTTCGGTTTTGTAATGACACTTCGTTTAACTGGAGGAGGTTCGGTTTTTGGAGTTGGGCTTTTAGGGGTTTGTTTTGGTGGAACTTGAGTTGCTTCTCCCCCTTGTTTTGGAGGGACGTCCGCCTCCGAAACACCCTGGATTTTACACAGAAGTCCAAGAGTTGGACGCAGTTTTTCGGCCAAACGCCTCCTGACGGTGATTGTGAGAACTGTATCATGGGCATCCAGGAGATCAACCAAATTTTCATGAACATCAGCAACATAGGATTTTATTGCTGCTCGTTTGGTTGTGAGATCATCAATCTCCTTTCGGGCTTGGGTGATCTTGAGGGACTTAGTTTTGAGCGAAGTGGCTTGTCGAGCGAGCTCATCCATCACTTTATTTTCCGTAGCTAGATCAGCCTGGAGTTTGTCTAAACAAGAGTTGATAGACTTATTGAGCGCCGAATGATCAGAATGGATGTCAGAGCGAACAATTTCAAGCTTTAGCAGTTCAGTTTGGAGAGAAGAAACAAGCTTCTCTACAGAAGAGTTCATGGTATTCACATGTTGCTGTGACTCAGCTTGCAGAGACTACAAAAACTCTTTAGCATCAGCCATTAGTTTTTCGACTTTTTCAGTCGCTGTCTTAGTGGTTTCATCGATGGCTTTGGATGCTTTCTCGATTGAACTCTCAAGCTGTTGAACCAAAGTGGCTACCAAGGCTTTAATGGCTGCATCATAATATGGCAAAGTGGAAGATTGAGATGAAGAGGCGAGAAAAGTGTCAAGCTTCTCATTTAATTCCTTGAGATGCCTCTTGGTGACAGGGGCATCATCATCATCACTTTGGACAGTGTAGGGACTGTAGTGAAAAGTATCAAAATCTATATCTGCCCCACCAAGAACAGTATCAGACTCTTCGGATTGGAATGGAGAAAGTAGTTTAGTAGTTACAGGAATTTCAAAACCAGAAGTCTTTGCCCCCGCATCAGATGCGTTGACATCAACAGGTGGTTCAGTTGATATAGTAGTTGTTGTGGTGGTGGTTTCGGTAAATAGGGGTGGTGGAAATGGTGAAGAGGTAGTAGGTTGAGTTGATACTGGAGGAGGATATGGAGCCATGGAAATGGGAATAGAAGACTAAGGAGATGGAGGTGAAGAGGGAACTGTGTTCGTAATAATTACCTCAGGAGTAACCTCACAGACCGAATCATCCGATTGATCCTGCTCCTTCTCAGGTTCATCCTCGACATCGAGATTAGAGGGAACATATTCACTATCGCTCGATGATGAAACCTTTCGCTTGTGTGCTTTCTTCTTCGGCTTTCGCTTTTTAGGAGCCGAAGGTTCAGTAGCTTGACCCTTTCGCTTTTTAGGTGTGAGAAGTTTAAGCGATGGACACTCATGAACGTCCTTCTTTTTATCTCCTTTCTTACCCCCTTTCTTTGTTTTATCAACATCATCTATGGAACGTTGCATCTCAGGAGTAAGTTCCCTTGGACCTGAAGCAGGTAATTTCTTGTATTCGGTAATGACAGTGCTTGCAGCAGGAACACATCTGTACATTGTTTCAGGGACTGAACCAATAAAGGGAAATTTGGAGGAGTCAGCGACGATGATCTTTGTTGTGTGGAAAGTTGCAATCGAAGAGAACAAAGAATCCGTCATCACAGGAATTTGAAAATTCTCCATACCCCTTTGTGTCACTATGGTCCAGAACCTCCCACATGAAATCTCAGTGTGGCAAGATGAAGAATTCAAGATTTGAACCAATTGAGCCCATAGCATAGACCCATATTCGCGATTTATACCATGGTACAGACCATAGAGAATGGTCATAAACCCTTTGCTAGCACCATCATACCCAGCCACTCGCTCAGAAAAACTCTGAAAGAGAAGGGTAAACAATCCATTCCATTGTGGAGGAAGGCAAGATTTCTTTAACTTGGTAATGGTAGAGAGAACATCATTGTACCCCATGTTATAAAACATCTCGAAAAGTTGTGCAATCGTAATCGATTTTGGGTTCACTATTGAGTCACCACAAGGAAGCCTTAAAAGAGTGCAAAACCTAACTTTTGAGACCGAAGATTTCTTATCAAATATCCTGAACGTAATGTGTTCCTCTGCCTTGAGATACTTCGCAGAAGAATAAACTTTAGAGAGAAGAGACATCGCCACACATTCGACTGTAGAATGAGCATGTACTAATGGCGAGTACTTGAGACACTCAACCACCTGCAGCATAAAAGAATCATACTTGAACGACGTCAAGTCGATGGTTAGGTTTTGGTTAGGCTTGATTGTGAGGAATGATGATTGAGCGGTTTGTTCTTGAATAGAAGATGAGTCTGCCATTGTTGAAGCTTGAAGAGGAAGATGAACAGTAGAGAAAGTTTTTGTCGTTTGAATTCTTGAGAGAGATTGTGAATGGTAAAGTAGAAAAGACTAATAAAGAATCCTTTGATCCGATATCCATGAGAGAGAAAATCAATGATGATTACGAAGCTGATTTTTCGGAAACGACGCCTAATTGGGCGTGATTTGACAATTGTAAAGCCCCAAAAAGCATGTCAGTCTACGTGACAATAGGCGACGTTCCATCTCTCACGCGCCTTTATTTGAATCTAATCCATTCGGCGTCTCTTCACATTATCGAGATGTTTCAACTTCCAAAGAAATAAAGCATGCTTCCTTTCGTAGTTCAAATAAATAAACCAAGCTCCTTTCGCCTTTTAACATATAAGATCACCATGAAGAAGAGGCGAAATAACATGACTGAAAATTACCATTAGAAACTCGAACTAGACTTTTGGAGGATCATAAAGATCTTCGTGCAAGAGTGTGCCAATGAAAAAGAAATTAAAAAAATAATGTATTTGGTATGTAAGTGATGTCATGAGAGACATAAAACGGATGATCTCGGGTACAAATCTCTTCCTTCAAAGTCAAGAGAGACTTAGAAGTGTCTGTGTGGTTTCTCGTTGAAGTACGATCAAATGCTTGTTAAGAAGCAATGAAAGGTATATTTTGAAAGTGTAGGCTATAAGGTTGACTTTCACTTCAAACAAACTACGAAACTTGATATAAGACCGAAAGTTGGATGAAGTACTTGTGAGGCCAGTGTAGCCTAAGAACAAGTAGGTACTATCAATTTTCAGTGACATGGTGATAAAGAGGAAATCTCAAAAACAAAAACAATACGAGTCTTTAGGGTAGAAAGGTCTTGGTGTTAGACACTTTCATAAAGATCGTGCAAAAATTAAAAAGAGAGTTCTCAAAATTAACAATCGAAAGAGGTCATTATTTTAATAATTGGTGAATGCTAGAACATCTGATTGTTCACCGTCAATTCAGGTAAGGTATTGGATTTTGGGTTTCACATAGAACGTGGTGAATCGAAACTATGATCATGAACACATATGTTGTGTAACCGTAAACCTCAGTGGTAAATGCAGAGAGTCTCAAGGGTTACAATTATGAAATGAAATATGATGGAGAAAAGAAAAGAGTTGAGGTGGTTAAAGAACTGAATGTACCTCTGCTATGCAAAAGTGAACTAGTAGATAACTCTTAACTCAATATGAGAAGGGTAAGGTAGCTCATGACTTAAGTGAATTTAGCAACCTGATTTGGAAGAAACGATTGGTATATATCGACTCAGTAAGGCTTCACTATAGAGTCGTTGAGGCTTTGGACAACATACTGTAGCATGCTTCTAGGGACTCGTAGCTAGTACAAAGAGAAACAAAGTTATACCTGTTCCATCTCCATCACGTGAAGTTGTCCATGCATCTTCCAGTACAATATTTGTTGTAATTTTTGAATTGATTTGTGTAAAAGACATTGAAATAAAACTAAACACAAAAAGAAAACATTTTTGTAAATTTTGATTAGCTTAAAAACAAAAAGTGTTTTTGGATTTTTGATTTTTCTGAAAAGAAAGAAAAACAGAAAAGAAAATATTTTTGGATTTTATGAATTTCTCTGAAAAGAAAGAAAAACAAAAAAGAAAATATGTTTGGATTTTAAGAAAAGTAATCAAAAACATAAGATGAACTAGGCGAAAAGATATACATAGTGTACAAAATATACAACCGAAAGTTCACCTTTGGAGTAAGGAAGCGAAATGGACCGAGTGTTCGGTTCATTTCGGTTCCCGAAAAATCCAGAACAGAAATAGACCGAGCGTTCGCTATATTTCGCTTGTCAAATTTAATGAGGCGAAAGAGGTTTCGGTACTGATTCAGCTTCCATCATTCCCAAGCTATGGAGTATTTTAATAAAGTTTGCTTCAGGAAGGGCTTTCGTGAAGATGTCAGCTATTTGATCAGCAGATCAAACAAAGTGGATTTCAACATTACCATCTTCTACATGATCCTTGATAAAGTGGTACCTCAGTGCTATATGTTTCGTTTTTGAGTGCTGTACTGGGTTGTGACATATTCGAATAGCACTTTCTGAGTCACAATAGAGTGGAATCTTCTTCATGTTCAGGCCATAATCCCTAAGTTGAGTTTGTATCCATATGACCTGAGAAGTGCAAGATGCTGCGGCGATGTATTCAACTTCGGCCGTAGATAAGGACACACACGTTTGTTTCTTAGACTGCCAGCTGACTAATTTTCCATCAAGGAATTGACACCCGCCAGTTGTTCTTTTTGGTTCAGACTACACCCTCCAAGATCAGCATCAGAGAAGGCTTGAACAAAGAAGCCTGATTTCATAGGGTACCAAAGACCGAGAGACGAGGTTCGCTTCAAATATGTAAAGATATATTTAAGAGCCACCATATGAGGTTCGCGTGCATTAGCTTGGAAACTGGCACAATAACAGACATAAAACATAATGTCTCAGCGTAGACAGTCTCTTCCAGTTCCCCATTTAAGAACGCCCACTTGACGTCCATTTGAAAAACTTCAAAATTTTTGTGAGCAGTGTATGCCATAAAGATCCGTACTGATTCTAACCTTGCTACTGGAGCGAAGGTTTCTTCATATTCTATCCCTTTTTCCTGAAAATATCCCTTCACCACAAGCCTTGCTTTGTTGCGTATCACATTCCCTTCTTTATCCATCTTGTTCCGGAATACCCATTTTAATCCAACCACAGATGCATCCTTTGGTGTAGGAATTAGTCTCCACACCTGGTTTCGCTCAAACTCATTGAGTCCGTCTTGCATAGTCTGTACCCAATCAGAATGATCAAGTGCAGTGTAAACTGTTTTTGGTTCAATCTTGGAGACAACCGAATTAAACATGCAAAATTCCACTTGATAGAATACAGTAGTTTGCTTCGCTTTCAGCTGAGAACGTGTAAGAACTCCCTCAGATGATTCACCAATAACTTGATTTTTCGGATGATCTCTTGTCCATTTTGTGAGTGGAGGGTAGTTTGGATCATAAGCAGGATCCAATTCAGCATTTATTTCTTCTTTATATTCTGATTGAACATCTTCGTCATTTGTATTATGATTCTCCCCCCTCGAATGACGAAACGATTTCAATTTCAGGTTCAGAATTCTGCCCCTCAATTGGACTTCCATGGTTCATAGTTGGTGATGGGTTCTCCCCCATGGAATGGCAAATCAGGTTTCTTTGGTGTAGACGAACCCTCCCCTTGGAATGTGGACCGTTCATGTGTAGGTTCGCTTGGACCTTGAGGTTCGCTTGGACCTTGAGGTTCACTTTCCATGGCTTTTGCAGCTTCGCCTATTATTTTCTTCAAGTTGTCAACCTTATTATCAGCTACTTTCGCTTCAAAGAGAATGGCGTTCTCCGGTTCATCAAAGAGCAACATGTACTCTTCAAACAAATTGGATATTGGAACCGAGATTTGACCTGTTTTTGGAAAGATTTCCTCCATTGATCCTTCGTTGGACGAAAGTTTCTTCATGTAATTATCATCAAATGTGATGTAATAGGTTTCCTCGATTTTCTTTGAATGTTTATTCAGAACCCTATATGCCATAGAAATTAGAGAGTAGCCAAGGAAAATCCCTTCGTCAGCTTTTACATCAAACTTGTTTCAGTTCTCTTTAGAGTTAAAGATAAAGCACATAGAACCGAAAACATGGAAAAACTTGATGTTAGGCTTGTGATTATTTAGAATTTCATAAGGAGTGATAGAAAATCGCTTGAGGAATGTTCAGTTCTGAGTATAGCAAGCAGCAGAAATCGCATCAGCCTAGAAATACAGTTGAAGAGAAGAGAAGCTAAGCATGGTTCGGGCGGCTTCACACAAGGAACGGTTTCGTCTTTCAACAACGCCGTTTTGCTATGGAGTATAGGGAGCGGAGAAGTTGTGGGTTACTCCCTTTTTGGCCAGAAATTCTTCAAACTCGTTGTTCTTGAATTCAAACCCATTGTCACTTATGACATTTCTTACTACCTTTCTCAGCTTTACTTCCACTTGTTTTGTAAAGGTTTTGAGCTTTGGAGTTGCCTCTGATTTCTTTTTAAGAAAGAAAACCTAGGTGAAGCGTGAAAAATCTTCGACAATTACAAGAATGTACTTACTACCACTGATACTTTCTATGGCGGAGGGACTGCACAGATCGATATGTAGAAGCTCAAGGGGTTCGATGATCCTTTTGTTAACCCGTGTGGGATGACTTTTCCGACTTTGCTTTCCCATTTCGCATGCAGAGCACAAATGCTCCTTGTCAAACTTGAGAAGTGGAAGTCCTCACACATGATCACCAAGAACTAGCTTGTTGATATCTTTGAAGTTAAGGTGCGAGAGCCTTCGGTGCCATATCCATCTTTCATCCGAATGAGCTTTCGTTAGAAGGCATACCGCAGGCTTCCCTTGTGTCGGGTTTAGATTTAAGGGATACATTTCGCCTTTGCGTTTGGACTTCAACAAAACTGTCTTAGTTTTCTTTTCTATGATATCGGATCCTACATCATCAAACAAGACCTTCAGGCCAGCCCCCATAACCAATTGCGAAACACTTATGAGATTATGTTGCAATCCTTCCACATAGGCTACCTTTTGAATTGAAAAATCTATGTTAGTTATCATGCCATTTCCTTTTATTGTGCCATATGAGTTGTTTCCGTAATTGACACACCCCCCATCTTTGAGAGCACGAAATTCCCTCAGCTCTTCCTTCCTTCCTGTCATGCGACATGAGCAACTACTATCAATATACCATTCGTTGCCGAACTGCTCGTCACGTATAATCTGCAAAAATTAAGCAGATTTAGGAACCCAAAGTTGTTTGGGTCCTGGTGAGCCTTTCATAGAACTAGGAAAAGCAATAGAAAGCTGAACCATATACATTCGTTTTATTAAAGTGGTTTCGTCTTTTTTTAATGGTGAAAACTTTATTTTGTTATTCACTTTGTTTGAATCAGTTTGTTTTTCTTTATTTTGATTCTTAACAACTCCTTTAGAATTTCTTTTGAATATGAGACGTGCTTTCCTTTCCTTTGACATCCTTGATAGGGTTTTGCTTAGTTTTAGAATAATGAGGAGAATTGGATTTAGGACTGAAAGTGCTTTTTCGGTTCTTCTGACTGCAGGATTGGCAGTGAGAGGATTCGCTTACCACCTTCGCAGGCTCGCTTTAAATATCTTTAGTACCACTTGTACTTGCTTTAGCGAAGTTAGATGGCTTATTGATTGGTTCAGCCATGTATCCGCCTTTTACCCTCCAAGAGGTTCATTCCGATAATCCTTTCGTTTCATCTGCATTATCAATCGGGGCAGACCAAAAATACTCATCACAGCCATCAGCATTATCTTCATCTACCAAGGAAGTTAGCTCAACAGTTTACTTCTTGGTAACCCTAGTGGTGGCATACACTTGATTTGGTAGAGTTTGTACCTTTTGGTATACTACAAACTTTTCTTTCAGGAATTTGTTCTGATCTTTAGATGATTGAGCAAACTCAACTGAGTTTTTAGATGTAAGGACTTTTGCTGGTTCGGGTTCAGTTTTAACAAATTCAGAACAGTCAACCACGTCCTCTACATAAATTTCACTCATATCATCGTCCTCGTCAAATTCAAAAGTATAGTTAATATCAATCTTGTTTTCTGAACTTAATTTTCGGTCTCAATTTTCAACTTATCATTTTCGTCCAATAAGTTTTTAAGCATGTCCGTATGGTCTTTCGAGTTAATGAAGGACTCAATTTTGTCTAGACCAATCCTATAGGTGTCAGTGGTTTCTTCTGACAAGACAATTGATTCACAGTTATAACAATCAACATCTATTTCGTCTACCTTCAGTTCAAGGAAGGGCAAAATCATTTTGTGAATATTTTTGCCAATATCGCAATCTAGATGCACCTGAGTAATATTTGTATAAAGACGTTTAGCAATTAAACAAAAAGTATTCCTTTGTTTTAAAAATTTCAAATTGTCACGTTGCAAATATCTCAATTTGTCTCTTACCCTAACCAACTCTAACTCCTTTTGCTCTATCCAAATCCTTCGCTCCTCACTCTTGGAAGACACCCTGCTAATTTGATAAGTTAGGTTAGCATTTGTGAGGCGAGTTTGTTTTAGGCTACCATTTAGACTAGAAAATTTAGACTGTAAATCATTTAATTCCTCTTCATAGTCAGAGACGGGTATTTTGAGAGTTTTAAGGATGGAATTTACCTTCTTGATTAACTTATCACATTCGTTGATTTGTTATCCAACCAGTTTCGCTGTGAAGCATCTATCTTCCATCTCTTTCGCTTCATCTTCCCCGCCATCTGTTTTGTAGCCTTTCATTTGTGACACTCCAGCAGTCACCATCAGACATCTTTCAGCAAATTCAGCACTTTCCTCTTTTACCACAAAAACCCTGCCATGCGTGGACTTGCGAACTTCTTCATCCTCGGAGTCAGTAAACCAGATCTCTACTCCTCCAAACTCATTGTTAACAATATTCTCCTGCATAATTAAAGTGTTCATTGAATTATTAGAAGTTTTCTTCTGCACAATTAGTTCATCCCAAATTTGTTTTGCTGTTGTGCATGAACTAACCAGACGAAAAGTATCAGACTGTAAGGCAAATCTGATCATTCTCATGGCTTTAATGTTGCTCATCAGTTTGTCCTTCTCGTCTTGAGGAACTTTCTCCACGTCGATTATAAGCTGATTATATTCCTTTTGCGTCTTGATGGTTTTATTTGTTCCAGAATGAACAAACGGACCCAAGGTAATAGCTTCCCAGATTAGATACCCATTTTCTTCTGAGCCAAGAACATAGTCTTCAAAGTGATGCGTCCAGAATTCATAATCTTGAGTATATAAAATCGTGATTCTCGTGGTAGATCCAATATTGTTTGTGATGTTAATGGAGTTGGAATAAGAGTCATCGTGTGACATAGTGATTTGTTTTAATAACCTGTCAAGAATCAGACTAGTAAATTGAGTTAGGGTAAGATCGAGATCTAAGAGCAGCGTCAATCACCATATGACAGCTCTAACAAATACGATAATAGCGGAAACCCTAAAACCTTCTTCAACAGAAGAGATGCGTATTGATTACACAGTCTCCTACTCTGATACCAATTGATGAATCGAAAATTCTTTTAAGATTGAATAGATTCTTAACAAGCAAATCAAGAAAGCAAATAAAAATGCGAACACACAATAAACCAAACAAGTGCTGAATGATTAATATGCAACACCTTAGAAAAGCTCGATAAAGAACTTCTACTGTAGAGGTGTGCTAGTGTTAAAGTACAATCAATAAAGTAATAAATGAGAAACCTCCTAAGAATGATGCATGCATGCACCATTTATACCAAACCCTAATAAACAAAACAAGACGAGACAGGCCCAGACCGTGACTTTCATGGACTGAACTAAAGGCCCAATGACACAACATCTTAAACCCAACAAAACCAGCCTTCTAAAGATGATTTTTCATGAAAAGATGATCAACTAGAAAAAAAAGGTGTTCATGTAAAAACTAAAATGCAAATTATAAAGGAAATTTGAAATAAGATGTCAACTGTCTCCGTAGTTGGCTGATTTTGATCAAAAAGTCATCATAAGAAGTTTGCTCATATCTTAATTCTTTAATTTTATCTTCTAGATCATCTAATTCCTGCTTCTGGATGTTTAACTGATGGACAAGTTTCTGATTTTGATACTGCAGCACTGTCGCATTAACCGACAATAGGTCAGTAGAAGGACTACAATCGAGCTTAATGTCGAATTCATAAAGACAATACACAATATCTTTAACCCTAGCTGATTGGGAAACCTTTCTACGACAACCTACACCTGGATGTCCTCGCTACCCTCTCTGGTGTTCAGCGCCAACTCCATCAGCGACTACCTTCCTCCTTTTTGTGTTCTCGTGACCACACAACAACATTAGGTAATCGAGAATCTATGTGCGATCGATTTATGCCCTAGTGTCTCGATTCTTTCAGCCAAATGCTCTTAATCGTCCTTTTCGTGCTCAGGATCCGCTCCAATCTCCTTGTGTGTTTTGATTTTTAAGAACACACACAACCCAAATACCAAATTGATGTGTTAGTTTCGTTGTTTTCCCAAATCAGGGATTTAAAATTTTAAGCCAAAGCGACGTCGTTTGAGGGTTTTGTAGCTAACCTTATATGGGGTTGTAATGTATATTCCCAAACCATATATATATATATATATATATATATATATATATATATATATAGAGAGAGAGAGAGAGAGAGAGAGAGAGAGAGAATAAAAATAAAATAGAGATCTTGAGATTCAATCTCAACCACGTATTTCAAATCTGCCCCTCTAACCCTTCGGCGTACCGGCACAACAGTCCTGTTATAATCATAAATTATTATATAGCGCCGGTCGTTTCTTTCTCCTCCTCCACACTCCCCACCACCACAACCACCACCGCCACCACCACTACCACCAAACTCTGACACCAGCCGACCCCACCACTGTGACCTCCGTCACTTATACCACCGCCACCTTTGTCACCACCACTTTTTCTACCACCAACTGTCATAATCATATATGATTACTTAGTCTGTGAACAAACATATATGTATAATCATTTATGATTACGCATACACTGCTGTTGTCGGTACATTGGAGCATTAGAGCGGCAAATGAGAAATGTGTGACTTAGGCTGAATTTCAAGAACTCTAGTTTTTTTTTATTAATCTCAAGTGAACCGTCCCATATATATATATATATATATATATATATATATATATATATATATATATATATATATATATATATATATATATATATATATATAAGGTTCATTTGAGATCATGCTAATTTTGTGAGAGATGGGGGCGCGATCGTAGCCACTCATCTTGGATATATATATATATATATATATATATATATATATATATATATATATATATATATATATATATATATATATATATATATATATATATAATGCAAAATAATTGGATAAATACAAAAAATCTTTTTTTAAATATTATTTTTGTTATTTAATTTATCCAAAAAAAATAAAAAAAATAAAAATAAAAAACAATAAAAAAATTATCATTTTTTCCGAAATATGAGTGAAATATTCTAATAGAATATTACACTGTAAATAATCAAATCGAATTTTTAGAATGTTAAAATGTTCTAATATTCTACTAAAATTGATGGATGTGTTAACATATTCTAATATTTTACTTGAATTTTTAGATTTGTTAGAATATTTTAATATTTTATTAGAATTTTTTGAATATTTATAGTTTTATATTCTAGTAGAATATTATAACACATCAAGATCAACTTTTGTTATTATTACTTTACTTTCAGGCTCTATTAGATGCGGGGCTGGCTTAAATACGTACACATAAAATATCAAGATCAAATTTTGTGTGCATCTCAACCATTATTATTATAGTTTATGGCATTACAAGTTTTTTTAGTATCTATGAAAAAGAAAGTTTCTCTTCTCTATATAACAATCCACTTGAGAGGATTTTGATCCTTTTAGCTCATTTTTTGAGGAATTTGAACTCACATTTTCATTCATAGTAGCTTAAATCTCAAACGAAACTGCAGCCAAAAACATGATTATACATACTAAAACTATATAACAGTTGTACACACACATAGAGAAAGACGGAGATAGTGAAAGAAACAGAAGCTAAACATGATTCATCAAAATTGGCTTTCGATGATGTAACTGACATTTTTATGTTTGCATTCTAGAGAATATGCATGAAATAGATATCCAAGTCAACATAAAAAATTGTATATTTAAATGCAAAAATGAAAGTTAGACCTCATGAGATAAAATACTCTTGTAAGTTCCAAATAAAAAAAATTCGAAGATATTTATAGATCAGACCTCTTTTAGAGGCACATATGATGGATTATGAAAAAAAGACTTATGCATCCCATTTACTATATTTATGAAATAAAAACATCAAATCAAAAGCTTTAAACAAAAAACTAAGCAACAAAAACTTTATTTTCTAGAAATCCAAACATTTTAAGTATGAAAATGAAACAAACAAACCGTATAAAAAAAAGGTTGAAGCAAACTATTACCTTCGAAAACATAATTTTTTAATATAACCTTTTTTTATCTATCATGATTCGTCAAAACCCTAAAACAAAAATCTTTAAAACAACCAAATTCCAAAATAGAAATAAAAAGACAGCAATAAAGAAAAGTAAGCAGTGAATTTTGATATCTTTTACCAAAAAGGGATGGAAGCCTCTTGCGGAGGTTGTTGCATCGACAAAGAAGGCACAATCAGGACCTCAGATGTCATTTTAGATAAGTAAATCATGAAAAACAACCCTTGGAAAAAATTTCCACTACTCTATCACACACTAACTATATAAGTGACAAAGTGGTAGATGCTTAACTATTTTTTCCCTATCTATGCAGCTACAAAATCATCTGCATATTTAGAACATATAAGATTAAAAAAACTTAATCAACATTAACATAACATAGGAGATGGGATAGATAATCAAGACATAGGGTAGAGTTTGACATATAACAATTGATTGATAATTTTTTTTTCCAGAACCAAAATGTCATGAAAATAACCTACCAGTTAAAAGCATACATGTACAAGTTTAATTGAAGGGATTTTGGTACATGAAAATGGACATCTTTAAGAAGCCTCTAACTCTTTCCCATGGTAGTGTTTTTTCCAAGCCACCTCCAAATTTGTTACATATTTGTTCACCGTATATAAAAAAATGTGACGCTTATCACATACCATGTTTTAATACCTAACCAATAACTGACATTGCTGCTTATGAAATCATCAACCATTACCAACATCAGCTCTTAATCATCATCATCAACAACTGGAACCATCAACCATTAGTAACACCAGTAGCTGGAAGCCAATAACTAAATCATTAATATCTCAAAACATTATTTGATTGATCAGTCACATATCACCTGATCAAGTAAACGCCGAATGATGGAATTACTTTTTATCTGATCATAGTTTCATAACTCAAGCCTAAGATTGAACACACATAAGTTCATACACAAAAACACACAACTTTCACAAAAAATGTTAATACTCAACTGTAGTACCTTTTTTTCTATTCCAAGTGATAATACTTTTCATTCATGTTGACCTATAAAAAAAATGAAAATATGATTAAGAGCAAACATAAAACAAGAAATTGTGCATCTATGACCTAACACCACACACACACACATAGAGAGAGAGAGAGTGTGTGTGTGTGTGAGAGAGAGAGAGAGACTGAGAATTACCAAAGGGTCACCAAAGAACCGAGTATTTGGTAGTATTTGAAAAGTATAAAAATAGAGAGTATTTGAAATTTGTTAAAGGTAAGTAGCACCAAACATAAACCATCTTCTTGTCCTTTGCACCATTTTTTATATTATTGGGTTATGCACAAAGAGATAGTGAAGTCAACTCCAGATTCCATCAAGAAAAACAAAGGAAATCAAGCAAGCCATCAGATACAACTATCACTCAATTGCTTTTAAGAGAGAGACCATCAGATACAAAAAGAGAGACAGAGGAAAAGAAAGAGAAGGGGTGTAAGATATCAGATTCTTACTGAAGTTATGATTAATAGAATTAAGCACAAATGTACCTTTAGCTTCATCTTCAAGTGTGATATTATCTTCTTCCCCTTCCTTTTTTTCTTGGTGGGGGGGGGGGGGGGGGAGATTCTTTTAGGGATGAAACAAAGAGAAAATGTCAGTACCATAGAAAATCTATTTTTGAAAAAGGTCAACCCTTATGCTACCAAGGTGGTGATAAACTGATCAAGCCAACAATTTCATTGCAAAAAGATAGATATATGATATGAATATTTCCTAGAAAGTGTGTTAAATTGATGAATTTGACAAAAATTAAAAATCATAGGCAACAAATCCATCTAAAATCGACCATGTTACAAACCCTAGACTCCAATCACCAGTACTAATAATAAACAGGTTGAGAAAAAAGTTATAATTTTGTATTTCACCTTATCTGTCCATAGAATCATCGTTTCTTTGTTCCGATTGCATTTTCTTCATTAAAAAGGTTTTTAGTGATGTGTAGTGGGGGACAACTAGTCATTCTTCTACACATATGTAACATTCTTTTCGCATATGTGAATCAACATATAAGAGTCAACAAGGTGAAGCATGGACCTAAATCAATAGGAAAAATATGTGGTGGTGGAGCGCTCTTGGAGAGCTCAAAATCTATAATTTTTCTACGAATGTGCTCAAGAACAGTCTCAATACAAATGCAAAGAAATAAACAGAAAATGGGAATCAAGAGGAACCTTATTAACAACAAAATCATGTGAAAAAGCTTCCTGATGAATATTTAGTTGCAACTGGGATTGATTGAGGAGTGATGTCCATGATTCAATTCCTTTTTCCTAGATATAGATGGATATAGGGAGAGGGTCGAGACTTAGGGCCTGTATATACAAACAAACATATTGTGGTGTTCCTTTAGGATTTTCTTGCGATAGAAAGGAGAGTGTGACATTTTTTTAGAAAGGAGGAAACAATAAATGTAGGTGACTTGTTCCTTACCCAAATAAGATCAAAGAGGTGTCATTCCAACCCTAAATCAAGCCCAGACGGAGTTCGACCTCTAGCAGCAAGTCTGCGGTGATGAAATATGTATCGTTGTTAAATAAAAACCAAATGAATAGTCCCTTCTTTTTTCTTTTAGCAGGAACAAAATCTAAATGATCTGTTGGTGGTGAGGTTTGACCAATTATACCGAAAACACCATAGAAATCTTTTTCAAAAATGGTACCTGAGATTAAAAATTCGAAAATAGAAATCAAGTTCAAATGATGAGAGAACAGGAGCATATGCTAGATGTCATTGGTTGTTAGGGAAAGACGGCGGTAGTGACCGGTGGTGAGATGAAGTGCGACGATGATGAAGGTGGCTTGTTTGATGATAGTGAAGGTTAGGTGACGGCAGAGGTTACTCTTGGTGGGTTGTGATGTTTGATATTAGGGTTTCTAAAGGAGAGATGCGAGAGAAGCGAAAGGCGGAGGCGTTTAGCAGGGACGGTGATGTATGTTCCTTAATTCAAAGAGAAAAAGGATCCACAATTGGTTAATTAGAACAATCTGCAGATCGAAGGAATTTAAGAAGACATGGCCGAGATAATTGGGACTCAAGTTTGAATCTAACTAAAACTCCTCAAGTTATGGTATGAATCGTTGAAGTATGATTGAATACTCTAATTCTTATCATTGACTTTTTCACTTACCGTATTAGTTCAACATTTCCTATGATGCATAAAATTGTTGTATATGATGCTTTAGGGGTTGTACCTCTTAAAATTCAGCATTTGAGACTAAATGCTTATTAAGGTGTGTGTGTGTGTATATATATATATATATATATATATATATATATATATATATATAGGGATAGGATCAAATGTTCCTGACATCTATTGTGGGCTCGTAAGCACAAATCTGGACCAATGGGACGGAATATAATCAATGATCATGATATGAGGGTCTAGATATTACAATGAGATAACATGTACCATATAATCACACAAATTTCAACATAAGGGTATTTTGGACAGTTAACTATATTTAGAAAAGAAAATTTTCAGATTTTTAGGGATATTTAATTTTCCTAATTTTAAAATTTTTAAATTTTTTAAACTAATTTAGTTTTAATTCTAACGTGATTTTATATCATAATCGAATTTATTCTGACAGAGTGACACCTATAAACTAGTAAAAATATTTCGATTTTATTCTTACAGAATATAGTTCCAATTTAAAAAATTTTGATAGTTAACCTGGTTTAATAATTCTACATATTCTTCATATACATGGAAGTCAGAATGAGGGTTTATGATTTTATTCTTCATATACATCCGGACTTAAATATAAATTCACACATATTCTTAAAGATTAGTAGCCTTATTTATACATTTCAATATATTTACACATATTCTAACAAAAATAACATAAAAAATGAATAAAACTTTTAAAAAGTAGCATTCTTAAATATACAATTATTGAACAGATACACTTGATCTTCTTCAATGGTCCACATTAATCCACTTGATTCCAACTATTCTTATGAAAATGTGATGTATTATCATAAGAATGTAATTCTTCACAAATATACTTGTTGAACTCGATTCCAAGTTTTTCTCTTGTATGATCAATATTTGATTCATTTTTCAATCCATTCTGAAAAAATAGCATGCATTACTCGTTAGTATTATCAATTAAGCACATATACTTGTTAACAAAAATTCTTAAAGACATTCTGACAGAATGCATTTATATATTCTATGCTTTAGAATGTTTATACATAAAATATATTCTACTAGAATACACTATCGTTCTCCATATGTATTTTTTTTTTCAATATCATAATGCAAAAAACATGTTTATTCTATGAGAATATAAATATTACATAAAACATGTGTTGCTAGTAGCTCTGACAGAATTCATACAGACATTTCAGCAAACACTTGTTAGACATTATAAAAAACAAACCAAATGGTAAGTATTTGTTATTCATAAAAATTACCAAAAAAATAGGTCATATAAACGTAAATTATGTTTTTCCATAAGCAAATCAAAAACCAAATATTTTCACATAATCAAGTCAAACTAATACTAACTAATTATAAATTGAATAACTTCATTCCATTGTGTGAAGTAAACATTTACTTTGACAATTCGCAATTCCATATATTCATTCCATTTTATGAAGTGTGGATTTTAACACGTTAATTGCAATTATATTTTTTTTAAATAAATTTTATATTCATGTATCCACATAATGCGTCAGCATATTTATGTAAAATAATAGTTATTATAAAATAGTTATTGTAAATAAACCATACATTCAACTTCCCACAGGTTACCACAAAATAAATGAAATCAAATCCTTATTGATGTTAGTGACTGGAAAATAAAAATGGAGTTGAGGGTACCTAGAATGAAATTATTAGCACTCGTATTAATCGATTGGCCAACATCAAGATGATATTGAGAGTATATAGGTGGTGATAGCCTGATATACAAAAACGGTGGTGCCGTCTTGAAGGGGATCGGTGTCGGCTGTTGTTTCTCAAGACTTTGCATCCATCGGCAGAGGTGGGTGGTCTCGGCTTGAAGACGATGGGTGGTAATGTTTATAGATGGAGTAGGGTTTTAATAAATAAAACCTTATCCCTTAAATAAATGGATATCAATTGTTAATTTTGGATATTAATTGATACATATATGTAATATTACTAATTTATCCTTATTATTTTAATTATATATATATATATATATATATATATATATATATATATATATATATATATATATATATATATATATATATGACAAATACTATAAAAATACATTTTAGTTCGTATTTTTTCGATTTAAGTCATTTACCATCTTCGTTTTATATATATATATATATATATATATATATATATATATATATATATATATATATATATATATATATATATATGATAAATACTATAAAAATACATTATTTTAGTTCTTATTTTTTCGATTTAAGTCATTTACCATCTTTGTTTTACTAATAAGAAATTGATTCTTTAAAGGGCTTCCAGCCTAGCTAGGTTACAAAAGCCATTATAGTATTAAATTTTTTTCCGTTTAACCACCTGAAGAATATTTTATGATTTAACTATATAAAATTTAATATAAAAAACTTTAACCGGGCATAAGAGGTTTTTCTAGTTATATCAGCGATTTTTAACGTTTTAAAAAAAATATTTGATTATTAATAAAATTTTAAATATGTATCTTAAGACATATGAAACATAATCATATAGAGAAATTCTTGCTTTCTTGGTATATTATTTCAACAAAGCAAATGGAAAAAGAACGTTACAAGTAAATGGAAAGAGAAAATTAAATGATAAATTGCTTTATCTAGTCCACATATGTCTAATCATTCTTTCATTTTTGACAAACAAACACACACACACACAAATATATATATATATATATATATATATATATATATATATATATATATATATATATATATATATATATATATATATATATATTAGTTGTGAGACCCATTTATTAAATGAGTTAATTTAAAAAAAAAATTAAATATAAATATCAAAATATTTGAAATTTTCAATTTATAAGAAAATAAGAGAACTAATGAATTATTATAATGAAAATGTTTTTTTTTATCTTTTAAATTTAAACAAATAATTTAAATAAATAAACAAAATAAACTAATTAGCTTTAATTTTGAAATTTTGAAATAAGAAGATAAGCTACTAATGAAATTGATATTCATTTATTACTACATTTATTGTAATTATAACATTAAAATATTATATGAAATTTGTCAAAATAAAAAAACCCATAAAATGACGTATGAAAAAAAATTAATTCAAAATAACCACAAAATGACATTTGGCAAATTGAATGAGAGTGTGACATGTGACAAAAAAACCTTCATTTATTAGAGTATAATATATATGAAATCTACTTAATTACTATCCAAAATAAGTAACCATAGAACCACCTACAAAAATCAAAATCTATTAATTATATTTAATTACTATCCAAAATAGTAGGAGATCATTAAAATATATGGTCATTTATGAACATATGTATATGTACATAACTTGTTGCCAAATTAATATTCGTAATTGAATATTTATATAAAAACTCATAATTAGTCAACTTCATATACGATCATTTATGAAAATTTATACAAAAAACGTAAATTGAACAAATATATACCTTAATGTTCATAATTGAACATTCATATTTGTATATGCTCATAACTGAATATTTACACAAAATCATGCATGTTCATAACTGAACATTTATACAAACTTATACATGTTGATAACTGAACATTTATACAAACTTATACATGTTTATATTTACATACACCCATCCATGTCGAGCACCATTTATTCTGAGCCTCCCCTTATAGTAGACATCGACAATGTCCTTGCTATAGCTACAGATCTCTTACATGCCATCACCGCAGTGGTTAATCTGTGGCTAGGGGAAAATGTTTGTCATGTCTGGCAGAATTTGTAGCATATTCACCTCTTACTCCGCTCTTAAAACTTGACAATGGAATCCGTTATATTGTTGTAGGCACTATATGGTGGTGTTTGGTCTCAAAGGTTTCAATGAAAGGAGTCGGTAAAGAAATGGTACAACACCTTAATGACTTTCAATTTGGAGTAGGTGTGTCGGGTGGCGCTGAAGTTGTACTTCATAGTATCAATAAGGTGTTGACTACACATCATGATGATGCATCTCTTGCAATGCTTCCTGTGGATTTCCCGAATGCCTTCAATTTAGTGGATAGACCTGCCTTACTTCATGAGGTTAGGATGATGTGCCCTTCCATTTCCTTATGGGTCGAATTCTTATATGGACATACAACAACATTGTATTTGGGAGATAAGCATGTCTGGTCCACTACTGGGGTCGAGCAAGGCAACCCTTTGGGACCACTTCTTTT
The DNA here is from genome assembly GCF_051521515.1 of Lactuca serriola. Taxonomy (NCBI): domain Eukaryota; kingdom Viridiplantae; phylum Streptophyta; class Magnoliopsida; order Asterales; family Asteraceae; genus Lactuca; species Lactuca serriola. Next base: position 136,896,628 of record NC_136414.1, read on the forward strand.
TTCTCTTGTACTGCACCCACTTATACATCAAATTAGAGAAAATTTCAAGCTTCTTCCTCATGCTTGGTACCTCGATGATGGGATCGTCATTGGAGATTCAATGGAGGTTGTCAGAGTATTGGACATCATTAGGTTGGTAGGACCAAGATTGGGACTTGAGCTGAATATCAAGAAAACTTAGCTATTTTGGCCTTCATGCGATGGTAGGAAGCTTCGCATAGGTTTATTCCTTGTTAATATTGGGTGGATGTCAGTGGGGGTGAAGCTTCTTGGGGGAGCTGCTAGCAGAGATGCGGATTTTACTAGTGAGTTAGCCATGAAGAGGGCTACCAAGGCTATTGATTTGATGCGCCTTTTACCATAGTTACATGTGTTGGGTTTTGAGCATTCTAACACTCCTAAGTGTACATGTAACCCTAAATACCTTGGATCTATGTTTTCTCTATTATACATGCAAATATGAACTTTCCAAGGTATTCATCCTAACTAGCATAATAACATTTCTTCATATGAATATATTAAGTTAGAATTTGTAACAACCCGAAATTTCCGTTTGTTTTAAACGCCGTAATTAAGCACGTCAAAAATTAGCCAAATTTATTCCAAAATATTTTTGGCCGGATTTAAGTCCGTTAGAATATTTTAAATAATATTCGTCAAGCGAACCAAAAATAAGGAAGTATAATTTAAAATTTGCCGTGTTTAACGAAAGTCGCGAAAAACCCCGTATGCTGTTGGTGTTGGGTGGACCCCCACCCAGGCTGTGAACTCAACCCTATATAAGGGTTGAGTGGGTTTCATTCCAACCTTTTCACACCTTAGGAGCCTTCTCTCTCTACTTTCTCTCTCTACAAATCGAGTTTTGGTCAAAAATCGTCCCTTCAAGCTCCAAATTGGTAAGTAATCCCTCCTAACTGATAGTTTAGCTTGTTTATCCTTCAAATCTGTGTCTAAATCATCCAAAAACCCCAAGAACAAGAGTTTATGGTTTGGGAACATCCCAAAACTGTAAACACCTTGAAAGAGGGTTTTGATGCCCAAAAACCCTCCCAAAACCTTTCCAATGCTTAGTTATGACTTAGGGACTTGCACATATGAGCTTAGAACACTAAAACCTTGGCTTTTGAGGAGTAAACCTGAGTTTACGACCCAAGAACACTCTTGGACCGTAAACCCCTCTTCATGGGTCGTGAACACCTTTTAAGGTGTTAAAATTGCCCTTAAACACATCCTATGGCTTGGAATAATGTCTAGAACCAACCACCATTTCATTAGGGACCTTAAACTTGAAGGAAACCATGACTCTAGGAGCTTACGTCCGTAAACCCCCCCAATGATTGGTCCATGGGCCGTAAACTCCATTAAAGTGGTCAAATGGTGCCCTAACTTCCTTCCATGGCTTGTACATTGGACTAGAATCACTTATGCATAGCCTAGAACCACCAAAGCACAAAAGAAATGGACTAACATGAGTTTACGACCGTAAAATCATGTGTTTACGGCCGTAAACTCCCCAAGGAGTGGTCCAGAAACCGTAAACTCCCTAAAGTGTCCATTTTTGAGCCTTAATCACTTCCATAGCCCTTGAATCAACTCTAGAACCCTTAATTGTCAAGCATGAAGCCTTAAAGCACACAAATGCACCATTCCCATGAGTTTACGGCTGTAAAATCATGGGGGATATGGCTCCAAAACCGTAAACACCCCTAGCCACTACTATTTGAGGAGTAAACTCCAATGTGAGTCCATACTTTCCTTATATGCAACCCTTAGTACTCCTAGCACTTGTAGCAAAGTGTTTTCAAGTAGTTGGACGTGCTAACTTGCATAATTAATTGTTAAATGACTAATTGGATACTTAAATGTATCATTACATGTTAAATAGGATTCGCGTGTGTGGTCAAGTCCTCACTTGACACATAGCATCCTATACCGTCCATTCATTCGAATCGCCCACGACAGGTGAGTTTATACCCCTGAATTAACCTTTTAAATGTTTTCAACTGCTTTTTATAGGGGGAATACAAGTTGAACTGTACAGTTATTAGATAAATCACATGTGATTAATAACTGTATAGCAAAATTGATTTTTCATGTTAAACTGTTAATCCAGATTAAAGGTTTCCAAATCATGTTTTCAAATCATATTAAAGTATGAACATCCCTTTTTAGATCATCAAAGGTTATCCAAAGTTTTTCAAAGTTTGTTTACTTAAGAGACATTTGGTCGTAATTTCTTAGCAAAGGTTTTCTTCACTTAAACCGTTTTACACAAATCATTTTTCAAAGTTGTTTATGAAAGGTTTTTCAAAGGATTTCCAAAGATTTTCAAAGCTTGTTTTACAAAAATGACATCAAGTCGTAAATTCTTATTTTTAAAGGTTTTACCAAAGTTTTGTTCTATGCTTCTATTTCGTGAAATGCATGACTATATTTGTATAATTATATAAATAATGTTTAAAGGACTTAGGAAGGCTAATTCACCCTATTTCCTTTTCCTCGTTGGGATGTGGTCTGGTGGGTATCGGATATTCGTCCGAAGGTCGTTTAAACATTAGTTATATATCATGTATACATGTATAGACATAAAGGTTTCCATCGACTAGTTCATTTCCCTTGGGTAGCAAGGGCATCCTTCTATTCATCATTCATAGACCAGAAACATTAGTAACTATGATAGGAATAGTTAGGAGATTCTATCTACTCTTTCTAGTACGGAGAATTCCAAAGGAGTCAGTTCATTCATGAGTCTATATCATTATTTCAATACTTATATTAGAATTCAAAATACGAGATCCATCTTCAGGACACGGATCTCCCTGTTGTCAAGTTGGTAACCAGAGTCTCCTGTAGGGAGACCGGGCATTGTGTGTATAGATCTATTCGGGACTGACACTCCCACACCCTGACTGCTAGCTACAGTCCCTGGCCTACCAAGCCAAGGGGTGACAAATGTCACATTTATTCCAACACTTGCAGGGCGTCAAGTACTCTATTGTCAATCAGTATGGTTACGAGTATCTCCATGTTTACCTTATAATTCATGGCCTTAAGGTAACACGGTATTTTGAAACAACCCACTTAGGATTACCAGATGTTTTAGACTTTGCTAGCTGTGTCGTTCATTCGATACTGTCTAGAGTCTGTATTTCCTTGTTTTAGACTTTACTAGCTGTGTCGTTCATTCGATACTGTCTAGAGTCTGTATTTCCTTGTTTTTGACTTTGCTAGCTATGTCGTTCATTCAATACTGTTTGGAGTCTGTGCTTCCTTTTGTTAGACTGAGCCAGGCGTATCATTCATTCGATACTCTCCTGGAGTCTATGATTTTGTTTGCCTTAGTCAGCAGTGTTATTGTTGAGGCATATGTTATTTTTCCCCTAGTATTTTTACTAGGGATATTCTCATATTTTCTTTAAATTCAATACCGTATTTTGGTAATGATAGTATTTCGAGGAAAATTACTCTTTAAAACATAACTCTGTCGGGTCTTGGTAGAAGACTGCGTTTATTTAGAAAATATAGGATTTTATGTAAAGGACACTAATACACCGTAGATTCTAAACTACTACCTTTCATAAAGTTATTTTGAATAAAAATGTGCATTTATACAAATGACACTAAATACTCATGGACTCACCAGCATTATAAAAATGTTGATACTCGCTTTCAAAATAACTTGTATTCTCAGGTCAGTGATAGACAAGTACATCCCGAAAGCTTTTGTGGAGATAGCCTAGTACCGAGCTGCATCTATGTTACGTTCTGTAATTACTTTGATATTACTATAACATGTAACCGATGTAAAGTTATTACTATTAGTGCAATGGTTGTTGTACTTTGATTACTATACTGCATATGTTGCGATACTTGACATGACGTCATCCACCCCAGAACGTTTCCGCCGTTCCGGTTTTAGGGTGTGACAGATTGGTATCAGAGCATTGTTTATAGTGAGCTCAGTATATCAATTCATAAAAGATATGCAGCCTATAAATACATAGGGATAAACACTCTGACCCATAATTATACTTTAAAATATAACCATATTTTACCAAATTATAAGAACATCCAGAATCTAAGCACTCGAACAAAAGTATCACAAAAAGAACAAAATAAAAATCTTTGGATGTTGACGACTACCGTCAAACCTGAGCAGTTATGTAATCGTAAGCTGGAATAAATGTAACCTGATCAACAACATTTATTCGAGATGCGACCAACGTGTGCTTGGGAGTGATGGTGGTGTTGCAACAAGTCTGAAACTTACCAACTAGGAATGTTAGAGCCAGACATAAAGTTTAAAATACTATGGGAGTATTTTGGTATACTAAAAGACTCACATTAATCCCATAATCATATTCAGAAGTTAAGAATCAAACAAGTAATTAAAATACCATAGGGGTATTTTAGGATCCATAGATAACCTTGTGTGATGAACTAAAAAGATCCTTATTGATATACCTATGATTACAAAGGGTGTACTTCCAAGGTTATATATAATAAGGATCCCATAGACTAAGAATGGGTAGTTTCTCTCTACTTCCTTTTCCTCGTTGGGATGTGGATATAGAGTAGTATCACATATTCGAAGGCCTATCGGATCTAGGTTATATATAACTTGTGTACCCTATGTAATTTTAGCAGGACTCGATATGGATCACCCAGTGAAATGTTAATAATCTCTTAGGATTCTCTAGACATTTCCATTCTCGCACGAACCCTGTAGAAAACCCTATCCACTTTAGTGTTCGACAGAAAAGTTGATTTAGAATCAGAAGAAGTTCATTGAGAAGATTTCCAGTTCGGAAATAAATGAACCAAGACGAGACTATTGAAACCACCAAGTGCCTATACATTTTAGGGACACCGATGGGAAATTCGCCTGAACTTCTGAGATTTCCAGTCATCCATCATGAAGCGATGACACCCAGAGTCAGGGTCGGAAGTAAGACGGAGTAGAAATTCAATATGTCTTTATGAGAAGAGAACCCTAGGTAACTACCCGAAGAAAACCAACGCCGATCCCAGTCAAGGATAAGAGGTAGACAGAGGGAGCCAATACATGGAACCCGAGAAGTGTCTTTTCCTCGTATTCGTCGCGCTAATACACCCATAAAATAATACAATTTAGTGAGTTAGTGATTACACTACTCACACTATGTGTTAGGTAAATCGCCTTTCCCGTCGCAAGTAATACGATTAGATCGGATTTCAAAACCTTGATTGAGGGTGTTTAGCCATAAGTTTTCATGAGCCCTTTTCTTCCGTGATCCTCGTTCCGAACTTCCCTCAAATCTTTCCAAGCCGGAGAGTGAAACTTTCCAGCATAAAGATAACTTGGTAGGAACGATTCCCATCTTATGACTTTCCGATACTCTTACTCCTACCTTGATACCCGGACTACATCATAGGGATGTAGGTTGACACTCAGATAACCGATATCCAAGGCGCAGGAAAAATTATTGCCTATTATAGTAAGGATAGATACGTCCAGAGTTAATCATCGTCCCTCATCAGCTTGTGTTCCTTTTCGTGTAGGAAAACCATGCCTTCGAAGAAACGTAACCAATCCACTGGCAAGAAACCGACTCTCCTATTCGATGAAGCTACGTTCTAGGCTACAGTCTCAGCAGTCGTAGCAGTTGTCATGGCTCATTTGAATGCTAACAACGCCAATGTTAGCAGGTGCCCTATCGAGATCCCCGATCCTAGCAATGGACAACAGAAACCAACACCTGCGTACCCAGCCACCCAAGAACCTCAACCAACTCCACTGAAGAGAAAGTTCAAGAACGAGGAAGGAAGTACCTCGTCTTAAGGACCTTCCGAGGGGAAACGAGCTGAGACCGTCAATACCCCTGCCAACCCTTCCATCCCAACACCTGGAAGACCATACCTAGGAAGCCTCCACCACTACAGCAAGTGTAGCTACCATCATCATGGTATCTGTCGAGAACTCTTGTGCGCTAGGTGCAACAGGAAGGGACATACCTCTCGTACCTGCAGAGCCCCGGTTGAGTCCATTACATCAACCACCAATGTGGGGGCCAATCCAGTATGCCACCTATGTGGTGAAATTGGACACTTCAAGAGGGACCGCCCAACTGATGGAAACGACAAGGGCATAGGAGGAGTCTAGGGAGAAGTATCAAGGAACCCGGTAGATTTTGGTACATCTCTCAATCTCAGATAACTAACCGAAAACATTAACTGAAAACATTAAAAGACTAATTCTAAATGTAATTACTCTCCCGTTAAGACGAAAGCCGCATCACTGTTATAAGAATTCAAAATTTCATCAGGTAAAGCTATAATGGCTCGGTATATACGTTAAAGCCATGTATAATTAAGATGGATAGACCTCGAGTGAGTGATGCTGCCTCATTTCCTGTTCCTTGTTTGGTTGTGGATTTAGGGCGGAGTCGCTCAGTCGACAGTCCTTTCCACCTTAATTATACATGACTAGTGTATACTAGGTGATTATAGAGAGGCCTCGTGAGAATCCATACATGAAAAGTACATAATTCCAAAACCTCAGGACCCTCTATAGTTTCGCGTTGACTCTATCAGTCCAAGTATTCGCGACAGTAACACCATGGATGAAACCCGAGACGCCAAGAACTTGTGTGCCCGTTTAGCACATGGCCCTATCGACTCTCATTCTATGTCATGTCGAGGTATACCAGCTTCAACGCCTCTATCAATCATGGTTCGACTTAGTGCAACCATGTGTAAACTCCTAGTGCTGTGTAAAAAGAACTTCCACCCTCGCCATTTCGGCAGATAAAGGTTCTTCCAAACCTAATAATAAAACCTAATGCGATCCGTCTGTCGTCTCACTTACCTAAAACCTTCCGAAGAACCCAGGAGAAGGGTACCACGTTCTGTTAACCAACCCTTTCTTAGACAGATAGAAACCGGAGTGAAAGACACTGCAGGTATTCCAGAAGATGATAACCACCCGAAACCTACTCCGTAGATCCCTCAGAAAGACCCTTAGCACCTCATAATCAGGTTCGTGAATCAAGAGGATAGAACTCATGAGACTAACTACTATAACTGAGTATATGCATAAGGGTGGTATATGATTGAGATCAAAAAGATTTAAGATGTGTGCTTCCTCCCTACTCCCTATTCATCGTTGGGTTGTGGGTCTAGGGTGGAGTCGCACAACTGAACATCCTGTCGACCTCAATTATATACGGCCTTCATACACCAAGTATTAGTGGTCAAGCCAAGTACGAGCTCTACCACGAACCCTAAAGTAGAAACCCTTCATCCTATTCCATAGAATAGGAACTAGAGTCAAGAGAACCACTGCGGGTTGAGCTACTAAAATGACCACAACTCCGAAATTTGTTGTCATCCCGATTAAGCCAATATAGTAGCTAACACCCTCAGTTGGTAAAGAAATCTGAGTCGTAAGAGTCAAGGTGATATTCCCATATTTATACCTATTTTTAGGCAATATTTAAGTACATTTTTATTAATAAGTTGATAATATGTTTAGAATAATGGTACTTATGACTTTAAATTGTTATTTTCAGTCAATTAAAAGGATTTTCGAAGAGAGGGACCAAAAGTGACAATATGTAGAACATGGGAGACTTGGAAGACAAGAAATGAATAAATCCACAAAAGTTACTAAACCCACGACGTGGCATGAGGATTCTAGAAGATAAAGATCGCGATTCAGAGGAATCCTTTCCCGGTACGGATAACTTGGAGCCCACGACGTGGCCTGGATAGCCACGACGTGGCGTGGGATTTTGGAGTCTATTTAAGTGTTCCTGATCATTACGAGAAAGAGAACCTTTTGGGCTGAAGGAAGGAGTTCCAGAAGACGATTTGGAGCGAAAGAAAGGTTCTGGAAAAGGTTTTCAACACCAAAAAGAGTAAAGGTCTATATTTTAGTTAATTAAGAACATGCTTTTTATTACTTTAAGTTGTGTTAGTTTATTAGTTGCTATGATGAGCAGCTGAATCTAGCTACTCTTGTTTAGCTAGATGAAGCTTCCAACATATGAATAGCTAAATTTTTATGGATTTATTTAGTTGGTAAAATTGGTTGTGTTTAATTTGTATTACCTAGCATGCTTATGTTTGTTGCTTTAATTACTTGATTGCATGTTCTGTGTAGCTTAGTGACCATTAACTGCATGAACTTGTTTACCTAATGATTTAGTGAACATTGAATTGTTAGAGCTAGGATTGACCAATTTTAGTTAGTAATTAGAGTAAAGGAGCTTAGCTGTGCTAGAGAACGTGTATTGTGACTATAATTGCGTTTTTATAAACAAATTTTACATAGCATATTTACATTTATAATTAGTTCTGTGTTTAATTGTGTGTAAACATACATGGTTTTACATGAATTAGTTAATTATCGGTAAAGTTAGAACTAAATTACTAATATAATTAAAACCAACTTGATAATCCATAATCATTAGCTAAGCCATAAGAAATAAGTGGATTCAATCTAAACAAGAGTGTGTTTTTACTTATTGAATTTGATTTAAGTTCGTCTGTCTTGTAAAATCAGATAAAACCCCTTTTAAACTTGTTAATAATTAGGTTAATTTAATAGTAAGTAAATTAATTAGTAACACCGTTCCCTGTGATCGACACCCGACTTACCTAAGCTATACTGTAATATGACTAGGTACACTGCCTATAAGTGCATAGATAGTCTAAGTTTGTTAGGTTATAAATATTAAAATTAGTGGGTACTTTTGTGTACATCAAGTTTTTGGCGCCGTTGCCGGGGAACGACTTAGTTTTTAGCTTATTTATTTGCATTAAATTAATCGATCCTTCTTGTGGAGTAAAAAGCACAAAAAGTTAATTTTTCAGCAAAGTATAATTTTTTCTTTCAGTCACAGAGTCCACGACGTGGACATCTAAAACACTAGATTTTTAGTTGTTAGTTAGTTTTTCTTATTTTAGTTCAGTTTTACGTTTTTAGTTTAGCAAGTTGCAGGAGTTCATGACCAGAGGCTCAAACACACCCTTGGTGCCACCACTTGAGGATCCCGAGTCTGCAATTCACAAGAAAAAGACGCCCTTACAAGAATTGAAGTCAGCTTTTTCAAGGAAGTCGGGAAAGAAGACAGGAGAGTCAAGTTCATCCGCGAGGCACAAGAGCAATTTTGAGCACTTGGATCAAATACCCGTCCAAACCGAGTCCGAATACGATACCGAGCCGGAATTTGAAAAACACACAAGCGAACCCGAGAACGAGCCAAGGAACGAGATGGCAGCAATTGAGGAGATGTCCATGGGAGCTTACAAAAAGCGGATCCGAGAAGATATGGGTCCCGATTTAGTCCAGCCCCCAATACCTGCCACTACCACATTCGAGTTGAAGGGGCACATATTGACTGCAATGAAGGATCTCCCATTTTTTGGGAAAGATCATGAGGATGCTTTTAAGCATCTAGATGAAGTCAACGACATTGCGGATTACTTCAATGTCCCAAATGTCAACAGAAACATAGTCTTGCTTAGGATGCTTCCCATCACTTTCAAAGGAGCTGCTAAGGAATGGTTAAAAGCACTTCCACCGGGTACAATTACTACTTGGGCTCAAATGCGTGAGCAATTCCTAGACCAGTTTTGCCCGCCATCCAAGATAGCCAAACTCAAGAAGGCAATAGCCAACTTTGAGCAACAGCCGGGGGAGTCATTATACGAAGCATGGGAGCGGTACAAGGGCTTGCTCAGAAATTGCCCTCAGCATGATCTAAATGTGCAACAGGAGATGTCAATCTTCTATGATGGGGTCAACGTTATGACAAGACAACTCCTTGATTCTCAAGGACCTTTGACAAAGAAAAATCCAAGGGAGGTCAAGGAGCTTATTGAAGAATTCGCGACGAAATAGCAGCTGTAATGGCCATGCTGAACAATTTGGATCGAAGGATAACACAAATGGACCAGTCAATACATGCCAGAAGAGTGGGTTGCGAAAATTGTAGTGGTCCACACTTAACCAAGGACTACAATGTAGACGAGTTTGGGAATAGAAAAGCTCAAGTGTGCTACTCTAGTGGGGATAAGTTTGATGAGAATCGGAGGAAACCGAAGAAGGAGTGGATGCCATATGAAGAGTATAAGAAGAAAAAAGAAGAGAAGTATAGGTAGACAGGTCGAAGCTTTTATCAAAAGGAGCAGCCACCAGCCGAGAAGAAACCCGATCTAGAGACCAATTTGATGAAGTTTATGGAAGCTTCGGAAAAGAGACACGATGCCACTAATTCTGCTATCATGGAACAACAAACCTTAATAAAGAATCAACAAGCCTCCATCCATAACCTTGAAGTGCAATTTGGTCAACTAGCCACTCTGGTTCATGAAAAATTGTCCCCGCAGAATCCCGAAATAAAGACCCAATCTCATGTAATGGCCATCGATACTGAAAAAGAAGCAATCTCTGAGTTCCTGGAGGCATTGGAAGAAGAACCACAACAGCCCGATCCAAAACCCAAGAAGTCAAAGTTCGAAAATGAAAGGGTTGCTGAAACAGCTTCGCCATGACGTGGCACTCCTCTGGCCACGACGTTGCGCATGTCTGATCAAAAAGTCTTTGAACCCGTTCCAGTTTATCAGCCACCGTTGCCATTTCCACCCCGAGCTGCACTTAGTCTACTGGAGAATGAGCATATAGAGTTTGTAAAGCATGTGAAGGGGATCCCGATTAATACTCCCTTTGTCGAGTCCTTATCCAAAACTCCCGAGAATCAGAAATTACTACAAGATTTGATAGACACTCGCAGGCAATTAAAGAAGCAGTCTAAGGTGATTCTAAGTGAACAAACCTCAAAAGCCGTGTTGGGAGAGACACCAGAAAAGATGAGGGATCCTGGACGCCTCACTCTTCCGTGTGAGTTTGGTAATAAAATGAAGGTTAATGCTTTAGCCGATTCTGGGGCTAGAATTAATTTGATGCCTTTTTCATTTTATCAAAAATTAGAAATTCAGAAGATGAGGGCTATAAAAATGAAGATTCACATGGCAAACCGTTCAGTGACACAACCCCAGGGCATAGTGGAGGATATTTTGGTGAAAATTGAAAAATTTGTTTTTCCAATAGACTTTGTAGTTTTGGATATGAAGGAAGATCCCGATGTCCCAATTATCCTTGGTCGTCCATTACTTAACACTGCTGGAGCTCTTGTTGATATTCGTGAGTCTAAGCTCACTTTGAGGGTTGGAGATGAACAAGAAGTTTTTAGAATACAAGATGACTTTCAAGAGGATCATGTTCAAGAAGAGGTGTTCACAATTAATGAAGCCAATGAACTAGAAGAACTAGAAAAGCTTATGGAAGAAGAGATCAAGGCAGTTCATCAAGTCAAAAGAACAAAACTGAGGGCATGTGTTCCATATTTTATTGAAGTCATAGCTTACAAGAGTCCGCCTTCTTGGGTGAGCAAAGAGGATGAGGAGATGACAAGTGATGAAGAGGAGGTCACTTCAAGAGAGACAAAGCCGGTGGTGAAAGAAGAGGAGGATTCTATAGAGTGCAAGGAAGAACCCAAGGGCACAAAACGCAAGCTTGAAGAAGAGGGAAAAGCTAAAAAAGAGAATTCAAATAAGGCATATAAAAGGCGAGTTCAAGCTTACAAGAGGCGATTCAAGGAACAAAAGATTTTAGTGGTGGACTCTTCAGAAGATTCAACGTAGAAGGCACGGAGTCCAGCTCAAGACTCCAATAAAAAGAAGCACTTCTCGGGAGGCAACCCGAGCTTGGTTTGCATTTTCTTTTCTTTTAATTTTTGAGTTTTTAGGAAAGATATCAACTCATCGTCTAATAACTGATACTTAGTAAAGAATTAGTTGTGGGGAGCTTTAATTAATAATTGAGATGCAAAGTAGATAGTAAAAATGTGTGATTTAACAAAATTTTGCGATCAGGCATTTGCCACGTCGTGGTCTGATAGTGCCACATCGTGGTGAAAAGTATAATCACAGGATCAGATGAAAATTTTAAAGTCCACGACGTGGCAAAGCCAGCCACGACGTGGCCTTTAAAAAGTCACGGGGGGACCATTTCTTTAAAACCCTTTGACCGCACCCTCCCCATTCCCACTTGCTACTGCTACACGAACGGGAACAAGGTCCCCACAGCCAATTTCTTAATTTGCTTCCAAATTCCTTGCAAGTTCTTGTCATTTAACTCTATTTGGTATGTGTTCTACCCATTAATTGTAGTTATTTCTTACAATTTTAAATTTTCATGGTTAGGATTTATGTGAATAATGAGATTCACGAAATTGGTTAAGACTAGTTGTTGATTCTAGGTTGCATGCCCCTTAAATGTCCATAGGAACAAACCCTAAGCAGTATTTTTGGTTGAAATCACAGGTAGAGTAACCGATCGATACACAGGTTTCGACTGCGGTTCACGACGTGGCGAGCCTGGCCACGTCGTGATTCCTGGCAACCAGTTTTATTTTTTTTTTATTATTTTTAATGTTTTGGGTTTTTGCTGCTTTGGTTTGATTGTGTATGTAGAAATGGGACCACGAAGAGATATTCTATAGGAGGAAAACCTGATTGATGTGGCGAGTATACATCCTTTATATCAGTTTCCTCATAACATTCCCCGACCACTTTTGACTACATATGAAAATCGGTTGGGATGGCTGTACAACAGGGAATTTGCGATAGCCCCAATTATCGATTGGGGACGGCTCGGTGGTGTGGGAATGGTTGCTGAGTTGGAACGCTATTGGATGAAAACATACGAAGGGGATCAATTTTCTTTCACTTGTCACAGGTGGAGGAATTTGTTTGCAATTCAAGAACCCGTATACCGGGAGTTATCGGTCGAGTTTTTCTCTATCGTATGCTTGGAGGAACGCACCATTGATTTTACTTACAATCGGGAACTTGTGTTTCGTTTGGGTGGTGTTTATAGAGAGTGTAGTCTTTGGGAATTCGCTTGGCGGATGGGGCTTTATACCGAAGTGGAGACTCAATCTCCATTTTTCATACCATTCCTACTCGGATGTGTTCGGGATTTTAATCCCGGTATTATGGATGTTCAGTTCTAGCGGGGCATTTCTAGCCATGAGTATAATACTCGTGATTCGAGTGAGTCAAAAATTCGGAATCCTGTTTTCCGACTTGTACATCGCCTGATCACTTTTTTTATAAATCACAAGCATCATGGCGATAAAGTCCCTATTCAAAATTTGTTTTATCTGTTGACTCTTATTACCCCGGGGGTTTGCTGTGATTTACCATATATGTTGGCGAGGTTCATGGGGAAGAAAGCGACTAATTCTAGGCCCAGGAGTCCGATTACAGGGGGGGCATTTCGTTACTCGCCTTGCTAGGTCGTATCATATTTTGACCCATGATTTTGTGAGGAATCTTACTCGATTCCCGGACACTGATTTGACCATTCAAGTCTTGGGAGTTATGCGGGTGGTGGTGAATGTCGGGGGTCGTTTTGTTATACCGCCGATAGATGAGGAGCAAGAGGAGGCGCAACCAGGGCAGCAACCACCAGCCAGACTGCGACGTCGGAATGTGCGAGCTAGAGGAGAGATCGAGAGAGAGCGTGCTACTTCACAACATGTATAGGGAGTCCCCACCGAACCTTTTCAGAGTCGGGTGGGAACTTATTTGGATAATCTCTGGGGGCATGCTATTTATCATACCCAACTTACTGAGGGTATTTATTCGCATTTGGGTGTGACCCGACCACCTTCTATGCCACCATAATATCCTTATTTTCCAACATGGGAGGAGTTTTGGCGTCCGCAGAATGACGGGGCAGGACCAAGGAGATGATGATTGATTTTCTTTTTATTTTGTTTTGTTTTGAGTAGTGTTTTCTTTTATGTTTGAATTTGGATTGTAATGTAAAACTTTCTTGAACTATGATGTTACTCTTTCTTTTGGGTTGTTCCGTTTTTCAGATTAGCATTGGAATTCTAAGGAGCATATAAGGTTAACTCTAGAGTCGTGTTTGTCTAGTCAAGTCAAGGAAGCTTAGAGTCGTGATTTGGAACCCACAATTCAAGATAAGTATGGGGTACGTTAGCAGGAGAGAGGTTATAGTTGGGAAGTATATTTACATAGAAGCGTCTTAAACCATTTAGACATTGGTCAAGCTGCTAGGATGCATCAAAAAAATAAGGCATTTTTGTTGATGTCCAGTTTCCACGACGTGGGCTCCTTTCGCCACGTCATGGCGCTCATGAAATTTGAAGAATAAAGCAACCTGTTGTTCGCGCTTTCATCTTATATCACGACGTGGTGCTCTTTTCCATGATGTGTATCAGTTTATCCTTTCCCACATTCTTCTACTTACTAGCATCCACTTTGAAGAATTGAAGTTTCGAGTCATGTTCGTGGTTTATTTACATATTCATCCAGTTCTACACCGAGTTTTTATTTTTGGAGGTCCATATTCAGGATGCACATGTCCTACACTTTTGGAGATGCTCACGCCACTATCCCAGGGGAGTCTGTTCCTTTTTCTCCCTTTTCTTTAATTTTGATTTATTTTTATGCATACAATGAGGGCATTGTATGAAATAAGTGTGGGGTAGGGGTAGAAAAAGTAAATTGCTAGATACTCATAGAATTTGATAGTAAAATTGAAAATTTGGAAATTGAAATTTTTAATAATTGAATCTAGTAATAATAATTTGAACTGTACTTGCTAGTGTTATGTGGGATGATCCGATGAAAGTTCAAATGTTTAGTTGAGCCAATACACGTTATAGTGCATTTGTGGCCTCCCTTATTTTAGTGAAAACATGGAACAAAAACATAACCCCGCTTGGTTTGAGGGATGCAATATGTTTAGCAGCCTAAACCTGAAATGTATCCAGGAAAATTATTATCATTAACCGACAAAGGTTGAGGTTGAGCGCCTCTGCTTAAGCATGTAGGTTTTGAGTGAAAAAAGTGAGGTACATGTAATATAAAAAAAGAGAGAATTGCAAGAAAAGTTTGAAGAATTTTGGAGCAAATAAAGTGAAGATCAAAAGATCAAAATTCTAAGAAATTCAAAAGTTGAAGATACCAAAAATCAAACAACAAAGGTGGCAAATTCAAAGAAATCAAAGATCAAATGTCAAAGAAGTGAAGAATTCCAAAAGAACTCCATAGTGGTATCATAGATTGTAATTCTAGATTATGTATGCTTAGGTTGCTCAACTAAAAATACCTTGAGGATAACGAGGTTTTCTCCGGATGGATTCAGAGGGTTGCATAAAATGAGCATTGTTCGGAAAAAGTGGGCGAATGTTTATGAAGATTGTGAGTATTTAAAGTATGGTGGGGTACTTTAGGAAAATTTTAGACACAGATGCATGCGTTGAGGTCTTGGCATAATGGCTGAGCTGGGGTCAGATTGTTCTATGTGGTGTTAGTAATTAAGGGTTAAGTTTGAATTTGCTTGAGGGCAAGCAAAGCCTAAGTGTGGGGTATTTTGATATTGCCATATTTGTACCTATTTTTAGGCAATATTTAAGTAAATTTTTATTAATAAGTTGATAATATGTTTAGAATAATGGTACTTATGACTTTAAATTGTTATTTTCAGTCAATTAAAAGGATTTTCGAAGAGAGGGACCAAAAATGACAATATGTAGAACATGGGAGATTTGGAAGACAACAAATGAATAAATCCACGAAAGTTACTAAACCCACAATGTGGCAAAGTCGGCCATGACGTGGCATGAGGATTCTAGAAGATAAAGATCGCGATTCGTAGGAATCCTTGCCCGATACGGATAACATGGAGCCCACGACGTGGCCTGGATAGCCACGACGTGGCGCGGGATTTTGGAGTCTATTTAAGTGTTCCTGATCATTACGAGAAAGAGAACCATTTGGGTTGAAGGAAGGAGTTCCAGAAGACGATTTGGAGCGAAAGAAAGGTTCTGGAAAAGGTTTTCAACACCAAAAAGAGTAAAGGTCTATATTTTAGTTAATCAAGAATATGCTTTTTATTACTTTAAGTTGTGTTAGTTTATTAGTTGCTATGATGAGCAGCTGAATCTAGCTACTCTTGTTTAGCTAAATGAAGCTTCTAACTTATGAATAGCTAAATTTTTATGGATTTATTTAGTTGGTAAAATTGGTTGTGTTTAATTTGTATTACCTAGCATGCTTATGTTTGTTGCTTTAATTACTTGATTGCATGTTCTGTGCAGCTTAGTGACCATTAACTGCATGAACTTGTTTACCTAATGATTTAGTGAACATTGAATTTTTAGAGTTAGGATTGACCAATTTTAGTTAGTAATTAGAGTAAAGGAGCTTAGCTGTGCTAGAGAACGTGTATTGTGACTATAATTGCGTTTTTATAAACAAATTTTACATAGCATATTTACATTTATAATTACTTCTGTGTTTAATTGTGTGTGAACATACATGGTTTTACATGCATTAGTTAATTATTGGTAAAGTTAGAACTAAATTACTAATATAATTAAAACCAACCTGATAATCCATAATCATTAGCTAAACCATAATCTAAACAAGAGTGGTGTTGTTACTTATTGAATTTGATTTAAGTTCGTCTGATCTTGTAAAATCAGATAAAACCCCTTTTAAACTTGTTAATAATTAGGTTAATTTAATAGTAAGTAAATTAATTAGTAACACCGTTCCCTGTGATCGACACCCGACTTACCTAAGCTATACTGTAATCTGACTAGGTACACTGCCTATAAATGCATAGATAGTCTAAGTTTGTTAGGTATAAATATTAAAATTAGTGGGTACTTTTGTGCACATCACAAGGACATTGACTACGACCATCCATTCACGCTTAATCCTACGAATTAAGCATCTCAGCGGATATCCTGGAAACTTGGAAGCTGCGATAAGTTAAACTTTGAGAAGAGTGGATGAGGAGATTAGAAGTTCCGAGTGACGGAACCCTATACTTCTAGACTTAATCTAAATCAAGGAAACTTAGAACCACCGAAAGAGTAGTTGCAGAGGATGCTCGCACTACTCAGGCACTTCATACACCCCGTGATCGACAAGTAGTGCCTAGGACACTCAGCCTCCTCACGTGGAAGAAGTCACCGTCGCTCTGTAGTCGATAGACTGCATTCTCTGAAGTGAATACCAGAATGCCAAGAACCACAGGATAACCTCCGCAACCAAGAATACATGAATAAAGTACGAAAGTAGGTGGCGTTAAGCCTTATAACCCTGATGCAGAAGAGATTATAGACTTGACACCAGTCTAGGTGTTAGTCGATGGGTTATACAAGAGCACGCGCTTTCTGCAACTGAAATAAACCGATGCCTTATAGAATAGGGCATGTCTTAGAGATTCATTGGACTACTAGGTGTTCCAAGAATACTATCTCACACAGAAATAGTAGAACCACCTCCCGAGATAGTCCAACATTTCAGAAAATCTCTAAGGACTATGTTGGCCCTGAGCAGAGATTGCTATTCATGAAATAGAAAAGCAAGTAAGAGAATGATTCTTTCTTGTTAGGAATCATATTGTGAAGGCGTCAACTAGACGATGATGAGAAGTTTAAAAACTTTCTAAACAATCGTCTGGTCGAAACCCTATCTCACCGACCCTTAGAGTTTCCGTTAGAAACATCTCAAGAATCAAAAGTGCAGGTTCATTTGCACTAGGTTGAGATAGATGTCCTGCAGCGAATAGATACCAGTAGACATCCAATTCATCCGATGATCCAGAAAACCCCTGAAGGCCAGTCAGCAGGAAACACGAATCCGAGGATAACCGGAGCCTTCTAAGAACCAACCCAAAGAACTACACCCCCAGTATGAGAGAACGTTTAGAACTTCAAAATGGCGATCACGCCAGTGATGATCCCATCATAGAAGTACATTATGTTCTGAGAACTGAAAAGCTCTATCTTTCCGAGAGCTTAGGACCATCCGAGATTCTTTATAAGAATTGGTCCAACCCTTGTCAGACCACGACTACTTTCGGAATCCCATAAATTCCACCGTAGTTTATTCGCGTCCAGCCTGGACAAAGTATTTGTCCGACGTGACTTGCATAAACCCACTCTTCGTAATAACAATCATTGGGAACCCTAACTTCATAGAAAAACCTGTAGGGAACCGCGAATCGAGGAATCAAGCGAGCGTAACGAATCCGCATCCCATTAAGTGAAGGTTCGTTGGCATGCAAATGCGAAGACCGGAGTTCACTTGGGAGCGCGAGGACCAGCCGAATAGGAAATACCCTCATCACTTACTCGATTGTTCATGACTATTTCCTTGACTAAACCCTAATTTCGGGACGAAATTCCCTCTAACGGGGGGATGATGTAACAACCCGAAATTTCCATTTGTTTTAAATGCCGTAATTAAGCACATCAAAAATTAGCCAAATTTATTCCAAAATACTTTTGGCCGGATTTAAGCCCGTTAGAATATTTTAAATAATATTCGTCAAGCGAACCAAAAATAAGGAAGTATAATTTAAAATTTTCCGTGTTTAACGGAAGTCGTGAAAAACCCCGTATGCGGTTGGTGTTGGGTGGACCCCCACCCAGGCTGTGAACTCAACCCTGTATAAGGGTTGAGTGGGTTGCATTCCAACCTTTTCACAACTTAGGAGCCTTCTCTCTCTACTTTTAGCAAAGTGTTTTCAAGTAGTTGGACGTGCTAACTTGCATAATTAATTATTAAATGACTAATTGGCTACTTAAATGTATCATTACATGTTAAATAGGATTCGCGTGTGTGGTCAAGTCCTCACTTGACACTTAGCATCCTATACCGTCCATTCATTCGAATCGCCCACAACAGGTGAGTTTATACCCATGAATTAATCTTTTAAATGTTTTCAACTGCTTTTATAGGGCGGGAATACAAGTTGAACTGTACAGTTATTAGATAAATCACATGTGATTAATAACTGTATAGCAAAATAGATTTTTCATGTCAAATTGTTTATCCAGATTAAAGGTTTCCAAATCATGTTTTCAAATCTTATTAAAGTATGAATATCCCTTTTTAGATCATCAAAGGTTATCCAAAGTTTTTCAAAGTTTGTTTACTTAAGAGACATCCAGTCGTAATTTCTTAGCAAAGGTTTTCTTCACTTAAACCGTTTTACACAAATCATTTTTCAAAGTTGTTTACGAAAGGCTTTTCAAAGGATTTCCAAAGATTTTCAAAGCTTGTTTTACAAAAATGACATCAAGTCGTATATTCTTATTTTTAAAGGTTTTCCAAAGGTTTTACCAAAGTTTTCTTCTATGCTTCTATTTCGTTAAATGCATGACTATATTTGTATAGTTATATAAATAATGTTTAAAGGACTTAGGAAGGCTAGTTCGCCTTATTTCCTTTTCCTTGTTGGGATGTGGTCTGGTGCGTATCGGATATCCGTCCAAAGGTCGTTTAAACGTTAGTTATATATCATGTATACATGTATAGACATAAAGGTTTCCATCGACTAGTTCATTACCCTTGGGTAGCAAGGGCATCCTTCCATTCATCATTCATAGACCAGAAACATTAGTAACTATTATAGGAATAATTAGGAGATTCTATCTACTCTTTCTAGTACGGAGAATTCCAAAGGAGTCAGTTCATTCGTGTGTATATATCATTATTCCAATACTTATAATAGAATTCAAAATACGAGATGCATCTTCAGGACACGGATCTCCCCGTTGTCAAGTTGGTAACCAGAGTCTCCTGGAGGGAGACCGGGCATTGTGTGTATAGATCTATACGGGACTGACACTCCCACACCCTGACTGCTAGCTAAAGTCCCCGACCTACCAAGCCAAGGGTGACAAATGTCACATTTATTCCGACGCTTGCAGGGCGTCAAGTACTCTATTGTCAATCAGTATGGTTACGAGTATCTCCATGTTTACCTTATAATTCATGGCCTTAAGGTAACACGGTATTTTGAAACAACCCACTTAGGAATACTGGATGTTTTAGACTTTGCTATCTGTGTCGTTCATTCGATACTGTCTGGAGTCTGTATTTCCTTGTTTTAGACTTTATTATCTGTGTCGTTCATTCGATACTGTCTGGAGTCTGTATTTCCTTGTTTTTGACTTTGCTAGCTATGTCGTTCATTCAATACTGTCTGGAGTATGTGCTTCCTTTTGTTAGACTGAGCCAAGCGTATCATTCATTCGATACTCTCCTGGAGTGTATGATTTCTTTTGCCTTAGTCAGGAGTGTTACTGCTGAGGCATATGTTATTTTTCCCCTATTACTTTTACTAGGGATATTCTCATATTTTCTTTAAAGTCAATACCATATTTTGGTAATGATAGTATTTCGGGGAAAATTACTCTTTAAAACATAACTCTGTCGGGTCTTGGTAGAAGACTGTGTTTATTTAGAAAATATAGGATTTTATGTAAAGGACACTAATACACCGTAGATTCTAAACTACTACCTTTCATAAAGTTATTTTGAATAAAAATTTGTATTTATACAAATGACACTAAATACTCATGGACTCACCAACATTATAAAAATGTTGATACTCGCTTTCAAAATAACTTGTATTCTCAGGTCAGTGATAGACCGGTACATCCCCGAAGATTTTGCGGAGACAACCTAGTACCGAGCTGCATCTATGTTACGTTCTGTAATTACTTTGATATTACTATAACATGTAACCGATGTAAAATTATTACTATTAATGCAATTGTTGTTGTACTTTAATTACTATACTGCATATGTTGCGATACTTGACATGACGTCATCCACCCCAAAACGTTTCCGTCATTCCGGTTTTGGGGTGTGACAAAATTACATACCTCTTTGATGTAGAATGTCTTCATGAAGCTTGAGTGCCTAGTGCCCCAAGTGTGACACCTCAAATGGTTCACACAACACCAAATACACATGGAATGAGTTGAGATAAAATGGAACACTTCATAAAATCGGCTAGCCCTTTCTCTCTACTCTAGTGGCCGTTTTTTCCCAACAATATGATCTTTATATAGTGTCCAAATGCATGATGCCATGCAACCCAAATGGACCATTTCGGGTCGGGTCAAGTCTTACCAATTATAGTTATGGATTTAGACATTAATCCAACAACATGACCCCAAAGTGAACTCCTTTTTCTTGATCTTTTATGGGCATCGCCAAACTTTTCTTTGGCCTGAGAACGTGCCAACCCGTTCACATGGAAGAGGCTGCTTTATGGTTTTGATAAAGGGTTACGTGGGTCGATTGAGGACATTGTGGTTTGCGCGGGTCCGTTATTTGGGGAGCTTCAATGGAAACTGGCTTCGTTACCAATTAGACTCGATGGTTTAGGGTTGTACTCGGCAATAAAGGCTTCCTCCAATGCTTTTGTGGCCTCACGAGCTTAGTCATGGGTGTTACAAGACCACATCTTACGAAGTAGCGGCATATGTGGTATGGATTCAGATTATGTTTGTGTTTTTGCCTGTCTTCATGATACGATTTCGGGCTTTGATTTCAGTGGTTTCACTAATAAGGACACCACCCCTCCAAAAGCCCAACATTCATTGGCAGGTACCCTTTTTAGTAAAATTATCCAAGACATGGAAGTTCACTTCAACATGAAGATTAGGCAGAAAGCAATTTTTGAGTGTCTAAGGGCCCCACATGCTCAGGATTTCCTTATGACTATTCCATTATCAGTCTTGGCTACCATATGTCACCAGTGGAGTATCGTGCCATCCTCAAGTATCGCCTTATGATCCCTTTATTTCCAGTTAACGAGACTTTCCCTGTTTCTCGTAAGGCATGCTTGGACTCCTTTGGGGAGCATGCAGTTCATTGTAAAGAGTTCCCCGGTTTCAAGTACCGACATGTTCTGGTTAGGGATGTTCTTTTCGATATATTTAGGCGCGCTGGGGTTTCCACCAAGAAAGAGGCACTTGTGAATTTTTTGACTAACCCATTGGAAGGAAGATCAACGCTTAGACTAGATGATGTTTTAGTATTTGGATGGGCTGGAGGAAAACATGCATGCGTGGATCTAACAAGGGTTTCCCCTCTTGTGGGCCTGGGGAGTGGGGTTTTCACTGTGGGGCAAGCTTCTTTAAAAGCTACATCAAGAAAAGTGGCAAAACATGAGAAAGCGTGCATGGAAAATCAACACACACCCTTTTGCATTTGATACTTTTAGTTTCCTTTGCGCCAGAAGATGTGGAGCTACTTAATAGAGTCCAACGGGTCATGAATAGTAATGTTATGACTCCAAGATCTATAGATGTTGTTTTTAGAAGAAATAGTTTTGCCATCCAAAAGGGGTTGCAACACAGCTTGTGCTTGTTTACCCGTTATGTCTATGTAAAACTTTCTTATTATGTTTTATATAGAAAAATAAATGCATATGCATATGGTTATCAATATGTGTATTCATATGCATATGCATATTCGTAAGTATATGAATATTCATAAGTATATGACATATGCATATGCATATGAATATGAATAAGCATATGCACAAGAATAAGTATATGCATATGTATATTAATAACTATATGCATATTCATAAGTATATACGTATCCATATGAATAAGTATATGACATATGCATATGCATATGAATAAGAATAAGTATATGTCATATTCATAAGTATATGCCATATGCATATGAACAAGCATATGCATATGCAGCCATGATAATGAGGTCAAGCTTTAGTAAAAAGTAAGTTTTTGATTTTATATTTTCATCTCCTATTTAAAAAACAGGAGACACTCTCGCCAACACATATAGATTTTGTTGTGAAAAAAATCACAACTTTGTTTACATTACAAAAGAATAAAACAAAAAGAAAAAATTATAAACATGAAAAGTCGGGGTATAAGGGCATAAATATTAATAATCAAATTACCAAGAAAAAAATTAATAATCAACACTTAAAGTAGCCAAATCTCAACTAAATTTCATATGAAAACTAAACCAACTAAACACCCTCTTATGTTTGAAAATAAATATGAGAGTTGCTATTTGGGAATTTAAAAAAAAGATTATTGGACATGCAAGCAAGACGAAAAAGAAAGATAAAAAAACACTCTCGGCATGACAGAACTACAAAATACCAGTAATTTCTTTGAATCTTACCTCTGGTGACTTTCCTTGACCACAAATTAAATGATCCAATTCATTTTGCAAAGCCAAAATGTCAAACGCCTGGTCATTGAGCAAACATACAAATTAGTTGAAATTTATTTAAATAAAATAATCAAAAGATGTTGAAAAGATATGTCTCAGTAAAACAGACAGTGAACCCACTTGTGTAAAAGATATTATATTTCAATCATGCTTGGTTGTTGACTCTTGGTATTTTTCCAAAAAACGAAAACAAGAGCTTGCAATTCTTGCAATGTCTTCCCAAGTTGAGCATCAAAAGAAGAAACATCATGTATATCAAAAAAACCTCACATGTGATCAAACTATGAAAAACTCACAAGGGAGTTAAAACAAACACTTGGAGGGCGTGAAAATAAACAAAAGAAACCAAAATTGTGTGCATATAGATCTTTAAATTCTTTAAATCTTACCAATAATTTTGTTGGCAACCGTGTTTTCCTTACTGGCAACACTAAAAACAACATAGTTCATCTAATTGCTCAATGGATTAAAATGCATAAGACTTAAAAAAAAATTACTTCAAATTTATAAGTTTTCAATCTCTATAATCAAACAATGATTTAGTAATTAGTTTGATGATCATAAAACATGGAATTATAACTAATTTGAGTAATTTCAGTGAAAAATAAATCAATCCTAAACCATAGAAAAAAGAAAAGAGATTAGATTAATAAAATCTCATGTCTACCCAGCGTATACGTAAAACAAAATGTCGTTTTGGACAAAATTTACAGTCAACATTTCGTGCAAATCACATATCAAAGAGAATTTTGGTTGTACCGAGTGGCGATGACAGTGGATACTGTTGGATTATGTGTCTAAGCCATAACTATATTTGTTATGTACTTGACCCAATTGTAGCATGGTCCTTTTGGGTTGCCTTCACCAAAGCAATTTGACTGGAAGAATAACGGAGAAAGAGGATAAATGTGATTTATTAATATATTATATGAATAGTATATTAAAAGAGAAATCATATTATTTAATTAACATTGGTCAAGAATTCATTTAGAATTAATTTTGTGGATAAAAGAGGTTAATTGAATTAAGGGGACTGATATTGTAATTATGTGATAATTGCAATATGGGCTGAGGAACCCTAAAGATAGGTTGGACGAAATTCTTGTGGAAGCCCACTGGATTTCGTCCATGGTAGAGGTTTTGGAAGATTCTTGTGAGCTGCTTAGAGCTTAAGCAACCTGATTAGGTATTTGACTGAAACCCTAATTCTTCAGCTATATAAGGACACCCTTGGCATCCCAAAACCAGCCACTTGAACCCTAACGATCATAGAGTTGATTTTAGTATCCCTCCTCCTCCTCCTCCTCATCCTCTCTCTCTCTCTCTAACATTCTCTAATTGCTTGTGGTGTTTGTGATCGATTAGATGTATTACATTTGTGATACTAAGCTCTCAAGGCAAGGATCTTCAAGCTTCAATTGAAAGGTAACATTATTACATGTTATTTATGTTGATTTCGATTTTTGTATGATAGTGTTAGGGTTTACAAGCTTTGGATGATTACTGCATGTACAGTTAGAAAAACCTAGATCCAAAGCTTTAGGGTTTGCATGTGCACCATAGGATTGATGTTTTGCTCATAATCCAACAGTGGTATCAGAGCGTAGGTCGTTTTTCTATTGTATTTGATGCATAGCTATATTGGTCAAAGCTGAAAAAGTCAAAAATTTTGCTTCTGCCTGATGAACTCGTCGACTTCCTTGATGAACTCGATGAGTCAGGGCTACTCGACGAGTCCAATTTGTGACTCGGCAAGTCAGCTCGTCTGTTGGCAGATTTTTGGGGATTTTGACCAAAATTGAATTGGCATAATTACCAAAAACTTTTTTGACTGATAAAATTCGATTTTTTTCAATATCTTATTGATTATCCTAATACAATTGAAAGATAATTGTTAAAAAATAAGATAATTGCTTCTTTATAAGATAAAATTAATTATTTGTAATTTTGATTTGAATTATCTTTCCTTGAAAAAGATTATGTCAAATTATATGATAAAGAATAATAATATGATTATTTAATTATTTTTCAAATTTGATCTATAAGATGTTTTGAAAAGTTTCAAAACTTGACCTCGAGTTTTGAAATTTAAAATTTTGATTAATAGTATTAATTTTGAAATATTTAAATTCTAAACCCTAGAATTTTACAAGTTTAAAATTGAACCCTTATACTATTATAATATTATAAGATTAATAATTATATATATATATATATATATATATATATATATATATATATATATATATGTACAAGATAAGCTAGTCTTACCTTTAGTAGGCCTCATTCACGAAGCCGATCTATAAGGGGGGTATAATGTTACTGCCTATAAAATGATGTTTTAATGGGTGTCCACTCTCACTCATGGCTTCCTTGATTTGTGGAGGGTCGTTAGCTGAACGGGTAGGATAGGGCAACTAATTCCTCATTAATAAGTATAATGATCTATAAAGTAACTAAATGTTTTTATAAATTCCAATCTTAGTTACTTTAGGAAAAATGTGAAAATGATGCTATTCCATGAAATTAGACTTTGCACCTTGCCAAGTTGTTAGTTGAGCGTGTGTGGATAACCGGTACACTAATATGGGACTAGAAAAGGTGGCAAAGGGTGGCTTAGTGTTTATTATAGATCAATGGAGCGTGTATGGTTAACCATCACATTGATTAGGTGGTAAATGACATCGAGAGTACCAAGTACATTTGCATGGTTATTCACACCTTGTTTGTGATCCTCGGTATCCCAGTCACAAACTTGAAGGGCATATCGAGATTTAAACATGCCATTGAAAAGTTCAATGAATTGTAAAAGAATCTAGGAATTTTGTCACAACTGTGAATTTTAAGCTATGTAATCTATACATTCAAGTTAATGTGAATCAAAAACTTTAACCAAATACAAGATACAAGTACTATAGATAGTCATCAAACAATTGGAGACCCTAGAAGTTTTGGTTAAGTCCATTTTGGACTAAGACTTCTTTATTGGATCCAAATGGACCAATAAGCTTCCAATTGGACTATCATGGGTTTAGGACCCTAATTGGGCTCTAATTGGACCCACATTCGTCTATTTCAATATTTTGGGCTAGGTAGAACCTAGAAGGAAATAAAACACAAGTTTTGATCCATAATTAAACCTAACCTAGCTTAATAAAGCACAAAAATCACAATTTTATTTTATAAGTCCAATAAATACCCTAATTAACACTAATGTTGGGCTTAGGAGCAAAAAGCCCAAAAACTTTTTTTCCTTCCCATTTTCGGCCCAAAAGAAAAGCCCAAGAAGAAGGGTTGACTATTTGCTTGCCACCTCATTATTACCCAACATGTCTCCATGCATCTTAGTCCATATCTCCATGCAAATCACTTCAAAAGTCATTTCTTCTTCTCTCCTCTCTCACTCTCGGCCAAGCATCATCACACACACCAAAATATCTCAACTTTCTCTCTAGAACACTCAAAGAACTCTCCTTCCCTCCCCTCTCCAAAGACCTCGAAATTTAGGGACTTTCCAAGAGGATTTTGCAAGTAAATCATCATCTAAGGTAAGATTATGCATAGATCTATGGTTTAAATTCTTTTATTATCAAAATCTCTTCCTAATCCATGTAAAAACCGTGATCTTGCACTCTAGAAACCCCATAATCTCGAAAAGTTCATCAAGGAGTGCAAGGGCCAAAAATCACTTCATTTCTTCCAATTTTTCTTCAAGAACCGAAACTACCCACTCAAGGTGAGATTCATACCCCTATTTTCTGTTTTTAAGAGTTTTTGTGGGGGGGAATACAAGTGAAAGTGTAGATCTATATGTATTTGTATGCCTTGTATGATTTCCATGCTTATATGTATGCTTATATGTGTTTTAAGGTTGGATCTAGCCATTAAACCCCTCAAAACCGAGATATAACTCATGTTTTATGATATTAGCTTCAAATATGTTCCTACATAATAAGTGATACTAGATAAATAGCCAAGTGGTTAGCAACAATTTTCTTTAAGCTAAAAACACACATTTTGGGCCAAAAATGTGAAAAATACAAAATTAAGGGCCCAAATTGACATTTTACAGATTCTGATGGTTGGAATGTGCCAAAACAGTTTTCATAAAACTATTTCTGGAATTCTATTCAATTAGTGGATTAAAAACATAAATTTCAAGCCTATTGGGCTAAAAATGTAAATTTCGGCCCAATAAGGCCCATTATGCGAATTTTTCTGTTTTGAAGGGCCAAAACTGTGAAATTCTGTAAAACAGTGGACTATAAGTGTCCCAAACCCTTTTCAAAGGTTTAAAATGCTTTTTAAATTTAAAAAGGACCAAAGTTGCAAAATTTTCCACTTTGGGCCAAAATTGTCAAAATTGCGAAAAGATGGGCTAAAACCGAGAAAAACTGCATTTTCAGGGACTTTAACTGTTTTCTTTGAAAAATATGCTGGAAAATATTAATTTCAATAATTTTTGGTGTTAAAATGTCAAGAAAAATAGTTTAAGGACCAAACCGGGAAATATTTAAATAAAAGGGTTGAAAATGTAATTTTTACAAATAATGAGGGGCTGAAAACAGAAATATTTCAAGGCTGATTCATTATGTACAATGTGATCAAATAATGACACCTCAACTATCAACGAAATACAACTCATTACAATACCAAAAGTCGTTGTTAAACGAATTGGCTCGGTCTCGAGCCAATGGAAACCTACAACTACTAACTCTTTGATACATACAAATAACGATTGGTAATACACATACATACGAGTGTGCACAGACGTCTACGCACCATCTTCGGGCCCCAAAAGTGTAAAATCTTGTTTGTTGGGCCTAGCTAGCCCAATGACCTGATCTTAAGGCCCGAAGACATTTTTTTTCTACGAAGTGTTGAGTCTTACCGACTTGGCACAACGTAGGGTGACTTTCAATGGCTTGTACCATTGGACCCCAAGGGCCATGGTATTGCTAGAAAAGTCTACACATTTTACGAGGCGGGTCGGGGACCCCTCGCACACATTTTTCCCCAGCCGGTTAATAGAGTTATCGGGGTCTTCGTGACCTCTTTCTCTTCGGATGTGGGACCACTCATAGTCCGGGCGATTGGATAACGTGATTAGTACTGACGACGCCTTCGGGAATCGTTGGTATATCTATAAACCGGGCATTTGTGTAATGCGGGTTTGTAGTAAATAATCAATGCTCGAGAACCTTCCAACGTCGCTTGGGACCGATACTACTATTTTTGTAATGGTTTCAACGCAACTCAACGGATTTCAAAAGAACTAGGGGAACATCGGGTTTCCCTAGGGTTTTTATCACATACAGATTTTAAACGCATACAACTTAAATGAACAATTTTTGCAAGTATAGAAACAAACAAGCATACTTATGGATCTTCACAAACGTTTTCGAAAGCTTTTCTTTTCAGAAAATATCGGATTTTCTGGTGGTTTTTCAAACAATATAAACATTCGATTTCAAACACTACTTATGAACTCACCAACATTTCATATGTTGACGTTTTTCAAAATACTTGTATTCTCAGGAAACCAGTGAGTCAAGGGAAATCATGCTCAGTGACGGTTGCAGTTTATTTTTGAATGAACCAAACAATATAAATTTTTGGAAATGTAATATCTCAAACAATGTATGACATGTAAACACTACTGGTTGTATTATGTTGATGAATGGTGACGAATGTTGTTTTGTTTCATATATATTCAATGTTATGGTATTCAATTGAGTCACGACAGCCCCCGGACGTTTCCGCCGTCTGGTTCGGGGGTGTGACAGGTTGGTATCAGAGCTTTGTTTATAGTGAACTAGCATGTCGAGCCATACATTGATATGCAACTATAAACCAAAAAGAAGGACTAACATAACTCTGAACAAAACAAATGAATAAAATACACTTGCTTGCATTAGGAGTAAGGACCTAACACTGAATCAAACACCATAATGCTGGTATCCCGATTAATTCGGGACTGTTCTTAGTGATACCAAGGAGTGAATGTAGCCTGATCAACTACATTCTCTCCAAGGTAAAACTAACACATGTCTTGATGAGATCGGAATAGCCAGGGAACCTAAAAATTTTACCCTATATCACCCAAAAAGAGAATATTTGCTTAGCCTGTGTAATAGCCATAGTACCCTAGGAATAATGTAGCATAATTACGTACTCGCGCAGACAGCATGGCTGGTTTTCATCACCCGGGAGACCCCTACTTCCCTAATCAGGGAAACAACGGGTGGCTAGAGGAGGAGGAGGAGCCCGAGGAGGAGCAGCAGGGTATCCAGTTTCATCAGGCCTTAGTAGCTCACGGGATGCTTGTGGATGAGCCGGGAGAGAATCCAGGAGAAGCACACGACGTCGAACCCGACGAATATGTAGACACTGACTACGAATTTGGAGAGCTCGACGATGACGACGAAGACGGCCGGGACGGGGCCCAGGACCCCATCCCGCCATGCGAGGACGAGGCACAACCAGATCACCCTACCCCACCAGTGAACCCCCCAAGAGAGAACCGTTCCCTCGAAGCTGAGATCGCTGCACTGCGACAACAGCTGTATGCTATGGAGGCTCGGGCAGTGCAAGCAGAGCATGAGAGGGATGAGGTTATAGGAGACATGGCAGAGATGGCGCAGCTACTGGCACAACATTTCGGCATATGACTTCGGCACCACCTCCTGACGCAGCTCATCGCGGTTAGGGATAGACCTATCGTAGTAGGATATTAGTAACTATGTCATGTACTCCGGCTCTATGTTTAAGTGACTACACTACTCATGGAGCCGTTATGCTGTCGGATTAGCGTTACTTATGTATGCTCCTACGAGCAAATTTTCTTGTACGAAATGCGGATAATATTAATAAACTTTTGTGTGTTTTGCTAAATTATTCTCAGTTGCTATGAGTTGAGACATTATGAGTGCATGCTTGATGATAGTAATGCTTAGGTTCGTACCCTACACCTAGTTAGTAGGATCACAACCTCACCGAAACCACGTACACTCAACATCTTTCCGTTTCATGACAGAAAGATGCCTCGCCCAGCTACTCGCGGAAATCCCGAACCAACCCCGCCGGAAGTTGACTCCACTGCTTTCCAGGCAGCCGTGTCTGCTGCAGTCACAGCAGCTATGGCACAACTTCACCGAGGAAACAACGGAGGAGGCAATGGTCAAGGCTCCGGAAGTTCGAACAACGGGACGAACCAAGGACTCACTAAAACGTGCACCTACAAGGATTTTGCGAACGCTAAACCCCGAACTTTCAACGGTACCGGAGGAGTGATCGCCCTAAAGCGATGGATCGAGAAAGTAGAGTCGGTATTCGAGATATGCGAGTGCCCCGAGCAGATGAAAGTGAAGTTCGCGGCCTGCACTTTTGTAGACCAAGCGCTCACTTGGTGGAATGGTCATGTGGAAGCTATGACACTCCCTGTCGCCAACTCTATTCCCTGGGCAGAGATGAAAGAGATGTTGACGGCTGAGTACTGCCCCCGAGGCGAAATACAGAAGATGGAGCAGGAACTATGGAATCTCGCGGTGCAGAATGGGAACATCGATGCTTACATATCGAGATTCAGCGAACTATCTCTGTTGTGCCCGGGTATGATCACATCAGAGGGGAAGAAGATTGAACGATTCATTTGGGGACTGACATCCCCCATTCAAGGGAATGTGATAGCTGCGAACCCTGAAACTTTTGACAGTGCGAAGAGATTGGCAAAGAGGCTATATGATCATAACCACAAAAAGGGCGAGAAACCGGTAGAGACTGAGAAGAAGAAGGAGAGCGATGGTAAGAAGGGATGGAACAACAAGAGGAAGGGGCGTCAAGGTCCCGAGACCTCTAAGAAGCAGCAAACGGTGGCAGTTCACACTGTCACTGCGCCGGTACCAGTCACATCACATGCTCCAGCCTCAGCTGCTTCAAATACTTCAAGACCCTATTTCGGCACTCATCCCAAATGCAACAAGTGCGGTTTCCATCACCAAGGAGAATGTAGGGAGTTCCATTGCACCAGTTGCAACCGAAGGGGACACACTGCAAAGTTCTGCAGGACTTATCCTTCTCAGAACCAGAGTCAGGGAAACAACCAGAACAACAACAACGATCACCGCAACACCAACAACACCAATGCGGGCGGCAATAACACAGGGCCTAGCCGCACCTGTTTCGGGTGTGGAAGGACGGGACATTTCCGTCGAGATTGCCCTAACAACAACAACAACTCCGGAAACAGAGGAACAGGAAGAATGCTGACTATGGGTCAGAGTGATGCAGTTCAAGATCCCGCAGTTGTGACCGGTACGTTTCTCCTAAACCACACTTATGCATGCATCTTATTTGATACCGGAGCGGAGCGAAGTTTCGTAAGCGAGAAGTTTAAACATTTACTAAAACAACAACCCCAGAAGCTAAATGAAACCTATACGGTGGAGATGGCCAATGGGAAGACCGAATCCACTAGGGAAATCTACACTGGATGTACCCTAACCCTTAACCAGCACGTCTTTCGAATAGATCTAATGCCAGTATCAATTAGGAGCTTTGATGTGATTATCGGCATGGATTGGTTAAGCCCCCACCATGCTGAGATTATGTGCCACGAGAAGGCCGTTCGCCTTCGTCTCCCGAATCACGAAACCCTAGTAATTTACGGAGACAAACCTAGCACGAATCTTCGTCTTATCTCGTGCATCAAGGCACAAAAACATCTGCGAAAGAACAACTTAGCGTTCTTGGCCCACATAGTGGACAAGACAAAAGAAGAAACTAACATCCAAGACATTCCGGTAGCGTGTGAATTTCCGGACGTGTTTCCCGAAGATCTTCCAGGAGTACCCCCAGAGAGACAGGTTGAGTTCCGAATCGACCTCGTTCCAGGAGCAACTCCCCTCGCTAAATCACCATATCGACTGGCTCCTGCTGAAATGCAGGAATTGTCCAGCCAACTCAGTGAGCTTCTAGACAAGGGATTTATCCGACCTAGCTACTCGCCATGGGGAGCTCCGGTGCTCTTTGTCAAAAAGAAGGACGGATCCTTCAGAATGTGCATCGATTACAGAGAGTTGAATAAACTCACTGTCAAAAACCGCTACCCACTCCCGCGAATCGATGATCTATTCGACCAGCTCCAAGGAGCTAGCTACTTTTCTAAAATAGACTTACGGTCCGGATACCACCAACTCAAGGTCCGAGAAGAAGATATTCCTAAAACCGCTTTCCGAACCCGCTATGGACATTACGAATTCGTCGTAATGCCCTTCGGTCTAACAAATGCACCTGCCGCATTTATGGACCTAATGAATCGAATCTGTCGACCGTTCCTGGACAACTTCGTCATTGTGTTTATCGATGACATCCTCGTCTATTCTCGAAGCAAAGAGGAGCATGGCCGACATCTCCGACAAATTTTGGAAACTCTGCGCACGGAAAAGCTTTACGCCAAACTCTCCAAGTGCGAGTTCTGGCTTCGGAGTGTGAATTTCTTAGGCCACGTAGTTAGCCAAGACGGAATTCATGTGGATCCCTCCAAGGTCAAAGCTGTGGAAGGATGGACAACTCCGACGACGCCCACGGAAATTCGTCAGTTCTTAGGCCTAGCAGGCTACTATAGGAGATTCATCCAAAACTTCTCGAAAATCGCCAAGCCACTTACCTTGCTTACGCAAAAGAGTGTGCCATTCAAGTGGACAGACCGACAAGAGATTGCGTTTCGAACCTTGAAGCAAGCTCTTTGCAGCGCTCCTGTACTATCTCTACCTGAAGGAACGGAAGATTTTGTGGTATACTGTGACGCGTCAAATCAAGGCTTAGGTTGCGTTCTCATGCAACGTGGAAGAGTGATAGCATATGCGTCCCGTCAACTGAAGACGCACGAAGTAAATTACACAACCCATGACCTAGAACTGGGAGCTGTGGTCTTCGCCCTAAAAATTTGGAGGCACTACCTGTACGGTACAAAGTGCACCATCTTTACGGACCACAAGAGCCTCCAACACATCTTGAATCAGAAGGAGCTGAACATGAGACAACGAAGATGGGTGGAATTGTTAAACGACTACGAATGCGAGATCAAGTACCATCCAGGCAAGGCCAATGTGGTAGCTGACGCATTAAGTCGGAAGGAATACACAAATCGACGTACGAAAACGCACGCGATAACCATTCAGTCTCATCTGACCGTTCAAATTGCATCAGCCCAGGCAGAGGCCATGAGAGCGGAAAATAGAACTAGCGAGGCATTACGCGGAATGGAGAAGAACCTGGAAGTCAAAGAGAATGGGGTATACTACTTCATGAACCGTATTTGGGTTCCAAAAATCGGAGGATTCAGAGAGACCGTCATGAAGGAAGCCCACAAGACACGATACTCCATTCATCCTGGTTCGGACAAGATGTATTTGGACATTAAGCAGCACTATTGGTGGCCTAACATGAAGGCGGAAATCGCAACTTATGTTAGTAAGTGCCTTACGTGTGCCAAAGTAAAAGTGGAATACCAGAAACCTTCCGGATTGTTACAACAACCGGCAATCCCTGAGTGGAAATGGGAGGGGATTTCTATGGATTTCGTGACCAAGCTGCCCAAGACATCGGACGGATTGGACACCATATGGGTAATAATCGACCGACTGACGAAATCTGCCCATTTCCTGCCAATCAAAGAGTCCTACAAGATGGAGAGGCTGACGCGTTTATACCTACGAGAGATTGTAAGACTTCATGGAGTGCCAAAATCCATCATTTCGGATAGGGACAGTAGATTCACGTCACGCTTTTGGCAGTCGCTCCACAAGGCAATGGGAACTCATCTTGATATGAGCACCGCGTATCACCCACAAACGGACGGTCAAAGCGAACGAACCATTCAGACGCTTGAAGACATGCTTCGTGCTTGTGTGATAGACTTCGGAAAGTCTTGGGATACCCACCTACCGTTGATCGAGTTTTCATATAACAATAGTTATCATTCGAGCATTAAGGTGGCCCCTTTCGAAGCACTGTACGGGCGTAAATGTAGATCACCGTTATGTTGGGCTGAAGTAGGTGACACCCAGCTAGCAAGAACACATACGTCGGATAGGGCAATGACAGGACCGGAAATCATTCGCGAGACCACAGAAAAGATTGTCCAGATCAAAGCTCGATTACAGGCATCGCGCGACCGGCAAAAGAGCTACGCTGATAAACGGCGAAAGCCCTTAGAGTTCCAGGTCGGTGATCGAGTATTGTTGAAGGTCTCACCCTGGAAAGGGGTTATACGTTTCGGAAAACGAGGAAAGCTAAACCCACGGTACATTGGACCTTTCGAAATCGTCGCCCGAATAGGTCCGGTAGCCTACAGACTACAACTACCCCCGGAGCTAAACGGTGTGCACCCCGTGTTTCATGTTTCTAATCTGAAAAAGTGCCTATCAGATGAAACTCTTGTCATTCCTCTTGACGAAATCGAAATCAATGAGAATCTCCTGTTCGTCGAAGAACCAATCGAAATCATGGACAGGGAGGTGAAGCGTACTAAGCAGAGTCGCATCCCGATCGTGAAGGTACGGTGGAACGCAAAGCGTGGGCCAGAATTCACGTGGGAACGCGAAGACCAAATGAAGCAGAAGTACCCTCACCTATTCTAGTTTTTCTCAAATCTAGCTTTCAAACAGAATTTCGGGACGAAATTCCCTCTAACGGGGGGATGATGTCACAACTGTGAATTTTAAGCTATGTAATCTATACATTCAAGTTAATGTGAATCAAAAACTTTAACCAAATACAAGATACAAGTACTATAGATAGTCATCAAACAATTGGAGACCCTAGAAGTTTTGGTTAAGTCCATTTTGGACTAAGACTTCTTTATTGGATCCAAATGGACCAATAAGCTTCCAATTGGACTATCATGGGTTTAGGACCCTAATTGGGCTCTAATTGGACCCACATTCGTCTATTTCAATATTTTGGGCTAGGTAGAACCTAGAAGGAAATAAAACACAAGTTTTGATCCATAATTAAACCTAACCTAGCTTAATAAAGCACAAAAATCACAATTTTATTTTATAAGTCCAATAAATACCCTAATTAACACTAATGTTGGGCTTAGGAGCAAAAAGCCCAAAAACTTTTTTTCCTTCCCATTTTCGGCCCAAAAGAAAAGCCCAAGAAGAAGGGTTGACTATTTGCTTGCCACCTCATTATTACCCAACATGTCTCCATGCATCTTAGTCCATATCTCCATGCAAATCACTTCAAAAGTCATTTCTTCTTCTCTCCTCTCTCACTCTCGGCCAAGCATCATCACACACACCAAAATATCTCAACTTTCTCTCTAGAACACTCAAAGAACTCTCCTTCCCTCCCCTCTCCAAAGACCTCGAAATTTAGGGACTTTCCAAGAGGATTTTGCAAGTAAATCATCATCTAAGGTAAGATTATGCATAGATCTATGGTTTAAATTCTTTTATTATCAAAATCTCTTCCTAATCCATGTAAAAACCGTGATCTTGCACTCTAGAAACCCCATAATCTCGAAAAGTTCATCAAGGAGTGCAAGGGCCAAAAATCACTTCATTTCTTCCAATTTTTCTTCAAGAACCGAAACTACCCACTCAAGGTGAGATTCATACCCCTATTTTCTGTTTTTAAGAGTTTTTGTGGGGGGGAATACAAGTGAAAGTGTAGATCTATATGTATTTGTATGCCTTGTATGATTTCCATGCTTATATGTATGCTTATATGTGTTTTAAGGTTGGATCTAGCCATTAAACCCCTCAAAACCGAGATATAACTCATGTTTTATGATATTAGCTTCAAATATGTTCCTACATAATAAGTGATACTAGATAAATAGCCAAGTGGTTAGCAACAATTTTCTTTAAGCTAAAAACACACATTTTGGGCCAAAAATGTGAAAAATACAAAATTAAGGGCCCAAATTGACATTTTACAGATTCTGATGGTTGGAATGTGCCAAAACAGTTTTCATAAAACTATTTCTGGAATTCTATTCAATTAGTGGATTAAAAACATAAATTTCAAGCCTATTGGGCTAAAAATGTAAATTTCGGCCCAATAAGGCCCATTATGCGAATTTTTCTGTTTTGAAGGGCCAAAACTGTGAAATTCTGTAAAACAGTGGACTATAAGTGTCCCAAACCCTTTTCAAAGGTTTAAAATGCTTTTTAAATTTAAAAAGGACCAAAGTTGCAAAATTTTCCACTTTGGGCCAAAATTGTCAAAATTGCGAAAAGATGGGCTAAAACCGAGAAAAACTGCATTTTCAGGGACTTTAACTGTTTTCTTTGAAAAATATGCTGGAAAATATTAATTTCAATAATTTTTGGTGTTAAAATGTCAAGAAAAATAGTTTAAGGACCAAACCGGGAAATATTTAAATAAAAGGGTTGAAAATGTAATTTTTACAAATAATGAGGGGCTGAAAACAGAAATATTTCAAGGCTGATTCATTATGTACAATGTGATCAAATAATGACACCTCAACTATCAACGAAATACAACTCATTACAATACCAAAAGTCGTTGTTAAACGAATTGGCTCGGTCTCGAGCCAATGGAAACCTACAACTACTAACTCTTTGATACATACAAATAACGATTGGTAATACACATACATACGAGTGTGCACAGACGTCTACGCACCATCTTCGGGCCCCAAAAGTGTAAAATCTTGTTTGTTGGGCCTAGCTAGCCCAATGACCTGATCTTAAGGCCCGAAGACATTTTTTTTCTACGAAGTGTTGAGTCTTACCGACTTGGCACAACGTAGGGTGACTTTCAATGGCTTGTACCATTGGACCCCAAGGGCCATGGTATTGCTAGAAAAGTCTACACATTTTACGAGGCGGGTCGGGGACCCCTCGCACACATTTTTCCCCAGCCGGTTAATAGAGTTATCGGGGTCTTCGTGACCTCTTTCTCTTCGGATGTGGGACCACTCATAGTCCGGGCGATTGGATAACGTGATTAGTACTGACGACGCCTTCGGGAATCGTTGGTATATCTATAAACCGGGCATTTGTGTAATGCGGGTTTGTAGTAAATAATCAATGCTCGAGAACCTTCCAACGTCGCTTGGGACCGATACTACTATTTTTGTAATGGTTTCAACGCAACTCAACGGATTTCAAAAGAACTAGGGGAACATCGGGTTTCCCTAGGGTTTTTATCACATACAGATTTTAAACGCATACAACTTAAATGAACAATTTTTGCAAGTATAGAAACAAACAAGCATACTTATGGATCTTCACAAACGTTTTCGAAAGCTTTTCTTTTCAGAAAATATCGGATTTTCTGGTGGTTTTTCAAACAATATAAACATTCGATTTCAAACACTACTTATGAACTCACCAACATTTCATATGTTGACGTTTTTCAAAATACTTGTATTCTCAGGAAACCAGTGAGTCAAGGGAAATCATGCTCAGTGACGGTTGCAGTTTATTTTTGAATGAACCAAACAATATAAATTTTTGGAAATGTAATATCTCAAACAATGTATGACATGTAAACACTACTGGTTGTATTATGTTGATGAATGGTGACGAATGTTGTTTTGTTTCATATATATTCAATGTTATGGTATTCAATTGAGTCACGACAGCCCCCGGACGTTTCCGCCGTCTGGTTCGGGGGTGTGACAAATTTCAACTCATTTAAAACTAGATTGACTTTTTCGTTTTTCATGGTGGAAATTGGTAAATCGTCATTTACCTACCTTCAAATTATTTGTAATTAGATTACGGCATCCCTCTTCTTAATTGTAACTAATTGTGTTGGGTCCTAGCCCTAATTTCTCATTTGGGTGTTAAATTGGGGATTCTTATCTAATCTAAACTTTGTCTCTTTTGATTTTCAGATGTCTACTCAAAACAACAATGCTTCTGGCTCAACCTCTTCTGGCTCATTCTCACTCATGAACTTGTGTGGGAGGTTGATATTTGATGGGTCCAACTTTAATGATTGGCACTACTAGAAAAAAAACCTTTTACGACGCGCAATGCGTGTCGTAAAACACTCAGACGACGCACAAATGTGTGTTAAGGAAGGCCCTGTCATAACGAGAGACGACACGCTTTTGCGCATCGTTTATTTATGACGCACATTTACGACACATTTATGACACACATTTACAACGCACAGTTATGACACGCAATGCGTATCAAGGAAGGTCCTGTCATAAAGGAAGACGACACGTGTTTGCATGTCGTAACCTTACGACGTGCGTGTTTATGACACACAATGCGTATCAAGGAAGCCCCTGTCATAACGGAAGACGACACGCATTTTTGCGTGTCATAATTTTAAATGTTTTAAAATTATATGTTTTTGATAGATTTACTAATTTTCAAATTAAATAACACATTAAAAGTCTCATAATACAAAATAAAACACCACAAACAATAAAGATAATTCATTACACGAATATGTCAAATACAAATAATCATTTCAATAGTAAGTAAATGTAACACATTGCTAATATTGCATAATATTTATTATAGAAAACAAAACATGTACAACATTAAAAGAAATCCATGACTAAATTCTCATTTGACAATCTCCTTTGAAAATTTCATTTCTAAAAGAATAACCTGAATGTAGGAACTTTGAGAGGCTACAGGGCATGGAAGGAGGTTGCTAGAGAGCTGTCAGAACCTGCACATATCAAATCGGTAACTTAACATGCAATACAATAAAAGATGATATAATAGAGATGGTATGGCATCCAACTATATATGTTTTGTATATTTTCTTTGCCAATGCCAATTAGGCGACTAAGCTTAGGAAAATGATTCTTTGGATCATTTTGTAAATAGGATTTTGAATATATGGTTAGCAAGTGCTGATGTGGGTGATAATCAACATTAAAATTGTAAATGTAGTGACATATTTAACATACAAATTATAAATTCAAAAGTCATTTCCATTATCTCACCAAGTTTGTTCATTCATTTAATATAAATTATAAATTCCAAATCTCTCATAAATGATAAGATTTACATATTATATAAAAATCAGGTCAAAACAGGAAGTGGGGTAGATAACATACCTGACTTGAGTTTTCAGGGACAATACACACTCCAATCTTTCTTTCCACTTGTCACATCACCAAAATTAAATCAAAATCATTAATCACCTGTTTCTTTTTGATTTAAATCCAAAATTTTTAAATATTTTACATCAGAAGGAGATTTGTGTCTTTTTGCAGAAAAAAGAGATGGAGATTCGAGAGCAAGTTGTAAGTTGTAACCTGGACTCATCTTCACCTATGTCTTCACTTCCACCCTATATGACACTTGTACTTACACTGCCACACACACATTAAAGTATTTCATGAATAATAATAATAATAATAATAATAATAATAATAATAATAGTAATAATAATAATAATAATCCATGACATGAAAGGTGAGTAGCAGGGTTAAGTAAGTACCTTAGTATTTGATCTAATTTATAAAGTACTTGAGGCAACATTAATGTTAGAATTATAGAAAGTGAAAATCCAAATGTCTTTTTCTGAATAAAATTTACATTGTCAACCTGTAATAATGTAAAACAACAGATTCAGTGGAAGATATTGTGCCCTCGGTTGTAATAACAATAGAAAGGGCAAAATGGCCATTCTTTGCAGGCATGTTACGTCTGTTCATCATTATTACAGGTTGACCGAAGAAACTTATGTAAAAATGTCCCTACAAATTACAAAATTTATTTTCCAAGTCCAGTATGGTGAAAAGACTAAAATGCCCTTGGTATTAAAAGATCCAACTTTCTCACCTCGCCTAGTGTACTTCTTCTGATTAGCATCTTCATCTGCATAACAAAAAACCTCAGAGTTTTTCCTTTCAACTTGTTGCGCACTCTTTCTTGTTGTAGCACCAGGCTACATTGGAATTGGAATTGGATTCTCATAAATTAGTAAAGATGGAAAGGCAAATATCATATCTCTTACATTCAAGTTTTGACATTAAACAAACAAGTAAACTATTCTGGCAAATTCATTTGCAAATCATTGTGCCCTTATCTTATTAAGTATCAATTTTGCAGATAAACTTATATAACATCTTGAATTGTCAACAAAAAGAATTGATACCTTGATCATGCAAGAGCTTGTAATCTGTATCCAAATTGTGTCTTTTCAAAGTTCACCAGACAAGCTGCAAAAAGGATGTAAGAAATTATTGATCCAAAATTCTACACCCGTGTTAAATGCAAGAAATAGAAACCTACTTCCATTGATTTATTTATTATAGCATCCTACTTCCAGTTTTTCCTCTTACTGCATTGTACATTGAAAAATCAATCCACTTATACTTATACTTAAATACAAAAAAAATATCTGATATAATCACTTAGATTTTTCAAAAAACATTGAAGAAATAAATGTGAAAGTACAGTGCTATATTTCGAAGGATTTCTCAAAGTAAGTCTTAATAAGAAAAAAAATTATACTGAAAGTACAAAATCAAGATAAAAAGAAATGAAAGTATCAGGCTGAAAGACACAAATAAATCAAAGTATGTTGCTTTTTCTTGCATTTAGACTCGTTAGCATAAATATTTATCTTTTTGGTTTTTGTTTATGTTGGCATCATAGAAATATAATTTTCAATTAAAACCAAGAAAGGATAGAACTTACATAGGTCTTGCTGAACAAGATTCCCACCAGTCACCTTATAATATTCAACCATGTTATCTATCAAGATACATGAACATGAAATCCTCAAAAACCCAGATCAACTCTAAGATTCATATGGGAAAACAACACGCTTCTCTTGAAAAATATCAGGGCAAGACTTACCATTCTAGTCTATTCATCCATTTTCACCCAGAAGACTCAGTCTTTGTTAAAAGATGATCAAAATCTCTCATTCTATACTTAGAAGGTGACTTTAATAGATCTAATTTGGAGTCACTACTAGAAATACAACAAATGGAGGAAGGTGGTGCTAATATGTTTGTTGTTGTTAATGCTCTAAAGGTAAGTTTTTATAATGCATATTGAAAATAAATAAACCACACATTATATGTTACTTGACATAGAAGCACTAGGATTACATTACAGTGAGCAATAATAACATTGTCCCAAATATAAAACAAAAACAAAAGTTAGTATTTGTTGGTCCTTACCATGAGAAGAAGTCGTTCATAATCCAATTATGCAATTTGATGTACAGGTTACTGTAACGATCGTCTTCTGAGGTATAAATTTATTTAGATTCTCAAGTTTTATGTTGGGTTATAATAGAATTGTATATGGGATTGGGCCTCTTTGTTTTGGGCCGAGCCATAGTCTGCCCATAGCCGTACGTGGGGCGTAAACCCATTGTACGCTGGGCGTAGCGATTTAATGAAATGCGGGGGGGGGGGGGGGGGGGGGGGAGAAGCGTACGCGCAGCGTACCATATGGTACGCCCAGCGTACGCGGCCAGAGGAAAAACCCTAATTTTAGGGGTTTAAGGCTATATAAACCCCATTATAGCCTCCTTCCCTGTTTTCTCATCAACCTCCTCACTCTCAAGAAAACCCTAATTCGTTCTTATCCTCTCTTTGTGAGTGAAGAAGCTTTTGTGAGTGTTTCAAGGAAAGGAAGTAGTGTAGAAGGAAGGGAAGAAGTTGGAGAAGAAGTTTGAGCTCAAGGATTTGGACTTAGCACCCTCTTGGTCAGCAAAGGAAGGTATAAAGTTCTGAACATTCTTCCTCTTTCCTTCTAGATCTTGGTTATGGAAGTTTGGACCTTTTTAGGTCCCAAGGTTGAGTCTTGATATTGTAAGTCGGTTTTGGAGTTTGGATTGCCATCCTTAAGACTCAGAAACATCTTCCTAGCAATAAAGTTGCAATCTTTGTGGCCTATATGGAACCATGCATTAGATCTAGTTAGCTCCATAAAAGTAGAATGTTATTTATGGAAGTTTGAGCCTTTATGAGACTTGTAAGCCATCAAGTAAGCAACTTTATGGCTTAAGACGTGGAACAAGTTTAGGATCTGGAATTGTAGCTTATGGATCGAATTATTAAGCACTTAATGAGATTTTGGCTTAACAGGGTTGTACGTTGGGCGTACAAGGAGGTACGCGTTGCGTACAAGCCAGCAGCCAGTACGCTCAGCGTACCTTGGTGTACGCCCCGTGTACACTGTGAGTCTGGGTTTCGAGTGTTTTGGGCCTCGGTGTGGGCTGAGTTTCAGACTTAGGGTCCTTAGGCCTTAATGGTCCATCAGAATTCAGTTGCTAAGGACCAAGGATTTAGTATTGGACTTGAGTAAGGCCCAATAAAGGGCTTTGGGCCCAATATAGCAAGTTGGGCCATTAATGGGCCATTAGTAAGCTTGGAAAGCCTATCTTGTTGCTGGATCTCCAGAAGTTAGATTATGGGCCAAGAATTATTGTGGGCTGGTAGGGCCCATACGAGGACATAGGCCCAATTTAGAAAATTAGGCCATTAGTGGGCCTATAGTGGGGCCATGGATGGAATTGGAAGGAATTGAGGGTTTGGGCCATGTTTTGACCCATGCCATAGCAAGGGTAAAATGGTCATTTTACCCATAGGAGAATCCTTATTCTGATTTAGTATTTTATTACCCTTGATAGCCAGGAAGCAGCTGGAGCAGCAGTCAGGGATTTCTCATTCAGGAGTTCAGCTGTTAGCATCACGAGGTGAGTTTCCTTCGAGTAGGAACGGGTCTACGGCCACAATGTCGGCCTGTTTAGTTAGCATTCAGTTCTGGACTTCGGTACGATGCAGTAGTTCATGGTGCTTGATGTCTTTGTGATTCAAGCATGTCTATGTGTTATGTGTTCTGGACTTCAGTCCGATGCAGTATGCAGTATATGTGTTTATGCTAGTTGATATGAGTTTATGCTTTGCTATGTTCAGTCGGTTCTGGACTTCAGGCCGATGCAGGGGACAAGGTCCCAGTCAATTCCGGACTTCGGTCCGATGCAGTTAGTTCCGGACTACGGTCCGATGCAGGGGACAAAGTCCCATTCAGTTCCGGACTTTGGTCCGATGCAGTTTCCAGACTTTGGTCCGATGCAGAGGGCAAGGCCCTGGTTAGTTCCGGACTTCGGTCCGATGCAGTTTTTGGCTTCGGTCCGATGCAGTGGGCAAGGCCCAGTATATGTTTATATGTTATTATATGGTATGTGGTAGTTTGGGGGAGCTCACTAAGCTTCGTGCTTACAGTTTCAATTTTGGTTTCAGTTACTTCCACATGTAAAGGGAAGAGATCGGGATGATGGCATCGCACACACCACAACTTCAGTTTTTGTCCTGGGAGTTGATTTAACTTTTCATAGATATGATTTGATACAGTTTTCTCGTGATACTTTGT
This sequence comes from Lactuca serriola, assembly GCF_051521515.1. Classification (NCBI taxonomy): domain Eukaryota; kingdom Viridiplantae; phylum Streptophyta; class Magnoliopsida; order Asterales; family Asteraceae; genus Lactuca; species Lactuca serriola. The sequence continues at coordinate 136,940,103 of NC_136414.1, forward strand.
TATGGCTTTGAGATATTGACGTATGGATTTTCATTTTATGGTATTAATCTAATGATTTTAGTAATGATTAAACAAAATTTTTGGGTCGTATTTTGGGTCGTTTCAAGTTGGTATCTGAGGCTTGGTGTGAGTGATTCGGGCACACTTACGGGTGTGACTGAGCTCAAACTAAGGAAATAGTAAAAAGATTTTCAAAAGAAAAATTTTTTCAAAAGAATTTTGAGGAAAAGAACTAAAAAGAAAAAGAGTTTGAAAACGAGAAAAGGGTGTGGTGCATGCAATCAGCCGAGCTCAAGTAATTACTCTCAAATTACCCATACAAGTTATGTTGTGATTATTTGTTTCAGTTTCAGTAGAACAACATGCTAGAATAGGACTAAGGATCTAAGAGGATGCCTTATGTGCCTGTTATATGTCTTTAAGCTTTAATGAAAATTGCATGCTAGTATTGAGTAGACAGTAGTAGGATAGTCTGTTAGGTTATGCCTGATAGTATGAGCTTAGCATTGTATGTTAGTACAGTTTCTCGTTATGAGGATAGAATTGTTTGAGTAGTTTCCTGTGTCCAAATGTTGCTTTCTTTTTGCTTTGTGGGACTCCGAGTAATGGGAGTTAGCTATTAGGTGAATACGTCACATCGCATGTCATCAGGGTTGAATAATCTCGGAGTGCTGGATTTGGCCCTACTGCACAGCTCTTGTTTGAGTCTAACCGTTGTAGGGACGAGTATTTTACTCGAAGGATTATCCGAGCCTCGTCGCATGTGATGGTATTCAGGTGATGACTAATTGGCATTACAAGAAGGCCTTCAGTGGTTGAGGACTGGTTTTGGTTGAGTCAGAGATTTCCCTAGGGCAAGCCTAGGATGGGAGTAGCAGAGATCAGCAGTAGTGGTAGTGGCTTGGTGGATTCGAGTCGGTCCTTGAGGAATGTACAGATAGATGTTGAAGGTAGTAGGGGCCCATACTACTGGAAGCAAAGGATCTGTACTTGAACCGAGGAAGGCTGAGACAAGACTGGAAAGCCTGCAGTACTAGTGATCCCTCGAGATATATAAGTGCTCTGACGTTTATCGTAATGTGTTTTCAACATGGTGGTTTTACGCCTTAGACCAGCAGTCGACAGTTTAGGTGTCGGGAAGGGATCAGGATCAGGATCGGGGGCCGGGCATTTGGATGAGCAGAATTGGGAGTTTTTTACTTTAGAGGTGACCCGTATCATTCTTGAGCAGACACCAGTGATTTTTGGTTCCATCAAGGAGGGTATACTAGATTTGATGGAGGAGAAGCTAGGCACATTTCGTGCTGAGGTGGCGGCCATGATGGGGTCGCGCACACTTACTTCCAGGGAGTTCTGGGCATGTGGAGCTCCAGATTATCACGCGGAGCGGGACCCCATAGCGAGTACCAGAGGGTTGACGGATGTGGCCAACGCATTCCGCACTAGCAGGTGTCCCGAGGGGGACAAGGTCAGATTAGCGTCCTGTCTCTTGAAGGACAGGGCACGAGATTGGTTTGAGGAAGTTGGACATGTCATTGGAAATGACGCAGCTTTGGATGCTATGACCTGGGCTGACTTTACTGCCAGGTTCCAAGCTAAGTTCGCATCGGTTATTGAGGTGCAACAGTTAGCCAGGGAGTTTCAGGATCTCACCCAGACTACAGAGACAGTGGCGGAGATTACCACCAAGTTTAAGGAGAGGGCGCTTCTCGTTCCTCAGTACGCATTTGATGAAAAAATGAAGAAGGCCCGTTATCATAAGATGCTTTGGAGTGACATCCACCAGTTTGTGAGCTGGTCCAGCTGTAAAACGCTGGATGATATGATTGTTAGGGCTCGGGAGAGAGAGATTGACCTTGAGATGGAGAGGAAGAGGAAGCTGGAGGCGGCTTCGGGTACAGGGAGTTCGGGCAAAAAGCCCAAAGTTTCAGATCATATATCCAGGAGTCAGTAGAGCCACAGTCGATGTGGCAAGTGTGGGAGATTGCACGATGAGGCATGCAAGGAAGGGAGTGCCGGCTGCTATAAGTGCGGTCGGACTGGGCATATGAGCAGAAATTATACAGCTACTACTACCGCCCCCGCGGCGACTAATCTGATTTGCTTCCATTGCAATCATAGGGGACATAAGAAGTCCTAGTTTCCCAGTTTAGCTGTAGGAGGGAAGGTGTCAGCACCTACCCCTACTACCTTGAGGATCACAGACGACCGCCAGGGCCGAGCTGAGACGCCAGTGGCGAAGAGTAGGGCTTTTCAGCTGACAGCAGAGGAGGCACAAGCGACTCCTGATGTGGTGACGGGTATGTATTTTTTCCCTTATCCCTGCATTTACTATTGATTGTTTCTTATGGTTATATGTTTTGTATAGGGTCGTTCTCAGTGAACGACATATCAGCCACGGTATTGTTTGATTCGGGGGCTACCCGATCATTCGTCTCTCTTGCACTTAGCAAGAGGTTTAGCAGAGCTCTAGGGGAGCTAGATTGTCCACTTGAGGTTGAGATAGTAGCTGACAGGACCGTTAGGGTTGCGAGAGTACACAGAGGATGTTCCCTTCAGTTGTTCGATGATGAATTTCCGGTAGACTTAGTCCCTATTCCCCTGCGAGGGAATAAGGTCATAGTAGGCATGGATTGGCTGAGCCCCAATGGGGCGGTGATAGATTATGAGCTGCAGTTAGTGAGGGTTCGCACTCCCAGTGGGGGAGAGTTAGTGATTCAGGGCGAGAAGCCACAACGCGGACCGGTTTTGTGTTCAGCAGCGAGAGCGAGGCACTATTTCCAGCAGGGTTGCACCGGTTATATTGCTTATGTTTTAGATGCCCGGGAGAAGGGCAAGACTATGGTTGACGATGTTCCGGTAGTGCGAGACTACCCGAATGTATTTCCAGAGGATTTGCCTGGAATACCTCTCGAGAGACAGGTCGAGTTCAGGATTGACCTGATCCCTGGTGCGGCTCCGATAGCCAAGGCACCGTATCGGTTGGCTCCCCCAGAGATGCAGGAGTTGTCTATGCAGCTGCAAGAGCTGCTGGACAAGGGTTTTATCAGGCCGAGTAGTTCTCCCTGGGGAGCACCAATTTTGTTCGTAAAGAAGAAGGATGGGTTGCACCGTATGTGTATAGACTACCGGGAGCTGAATAAGGTGACTGTGAAGAACCGTTACCCACTCCCGAGGATAGATGACTTGTTTGATCAGCTTCAAAGAGCATCTTGGTTTTCCAAGATTGATTTGCACTCCGGGTATCATTAGATGCGGGTTAGGGATGATGATGTGCAGAAGACTGCTTTTAGGACCCGCTATGGCCATTATGAGTTCATGGTGATGTCGTTTGGGCTCACCAACGCTCCAGCGGCGTTCATGGACCTCATGAACCGCGTATGTAGGTCGATGCTGGATCGGTCTGTGATAGTATTCATAGATGACATCTTGGTTTATTCCAAGACGCATGAGCAACATGAGGAGCACCTGAGGGAGGTGCTAGAGACCTTGAGGAGGGAGAGGCTTTTCGCGAAGTTCTCCAAGTCGAGTTCTGGTTGCACGAGGTGCAGTTCCTTGGGCATCTCGTCAACCGGAAGGGTGTGCTGGTAGATAAGGCTAAGATTGAGGTCGTGATGCAGTGGGAGGTCCTGAAGTCTCCATCATAGATTCGGAGCTTCCTAGGTTTGGCAGGGTACTACAGGAGATTCATCCAGGATTTCTCCAAGATAGCTGTACTGCTCACCCGACTAACTAAGAAATCGGCGGTGTTTCGCTAGGGCCTGAGCAGTAGGCAGAATTCGAGACCCTCAGACAGAGAGTATGCAAGGCACCGATCCTTACCCTGCCAGAGGGAGTAGAGGATTTCGTAGTCTACTGTGATGCTTCGATCATAGGTATGGGAGCAGTGTTGATGCAGTGAGGCCGTGTGATAGCTTACGCCTCTAGACAGTTGAAGCCTCACAAGGCTAACTATCCTACACATGATTTAGAGTTGGGGGCAGTGATGTTTGCCCTCAAGATTTGGAGACGTTACCTTTATGGGGTCCGTTGTACCATCTACACAGATCACAAGAGCTTGAGATATCTCATGGATCAGCCGAATCTTAACATGAGGCAGCGTCGGTGGTTAGATGTGGCAAAGGATTACGATTGTGAGATCCTTTGTCATCTAGGGAAGGCTAACATCGTGGGCCGTGTAGCTTCCTTTGACTATGACAGTCGAGGACTGTTGACCCTTCATGGGAGAGTTTGGGTACCGTACTAGGGCGGTGTGCAACAAGTATTGATGGACAAGGCCCATAAGTCTCGATTTTCCATCCATCCAGGGGCGATGAAGATCTATAGAGATCTTCGACCCTATTATTGGTGGCCCTACATGAAGCAGGATGTCTCCTGGTATGTGGAGAGGTGCCTGACCTGCAGGAAGGTAAAGGCAGAGCACCAGAGGCCTCATGGCAAGATGCAGCCGTTAGACATTCCAGTGTGGAAATGGGAAGACATCACCATGGATTTCATCACTAAGCTTCCCAGGACCGCACGTGGAGTGGATTCGATTTGGGTTATTGTGGATCGGTTGACGAAGAGTGCTCATTTTATATCGATCCAGGAGAGCATATCGGCGGAGAAGCTAGCCGATATTTATGTGCGAGAGGTTGTGGCACGGCATGGAGTGTCTGTTTCGGTGGTGTCAGACCGAGAGGTCCGTTTTACTTCCAGATTCTGGAAGCGGTTTCAGGACGAGATGGGAACTCGTCTCCATTTCAGCACTGCTTTCCACCCTCAGACGGACGGGCAGAGCGAGAGGACGATTCAAGACTCTCGAGGACATGCTCCGGGATTGTGTTCTAGATTTCGGTGGCAGTTGGGATATGTATCTTCCGTTAGCAGAATTTTCATATAACAACAATTACCATACGAGTATTGACCGCCCTCCTTTTGAGATGCTCTACGGGAGGAAATGCAGGACCCTGATTTCTTGGGGCGAGTTCGGTCAGCGTGTCATTGGGAGCACCTAAGTGGTGCTCAAGATGACAGAGTTGATCCAACAGGTTCATAGTAGACTGCAGACTGCGCAGAGTCGGCAGAAGAGTTACGCCAACAGGAGGCGTTCATACTTGGAGTTTCAGGTGGGTGACATGTTCCTCCTGAAGGTATCACCCTGGAAGGGTGTCATCAGATTCCGAAAGAAGGGCAAGCTGGGCCCCAGGTTCATCGGTCCTTTTAGGGTTTTGGCCCGGGTGGGTTGTGTTGCTTATCGGTTGGATCTTCCGACAGAGCTCAGCCAGATCCACAACACCTTCCATGTTTCCCAGTTACGGAAGTGTTTAGTGGACGAGTCAGCAGTTGTACCCTTGGAAGACATTCATGTTGATAGCAGCCTGAATTACATTGAGAGACCGGTCGCGATTTTGGACAGGAAGACAAAGACCTTGAGTAACAAGGTAGTTCAGCTAGTGAAGGTGCAGTGGCAGCACCGGAAGGGTTCAAAGTGGACCTGGGAATCCGAGGAGGAGATGTTTGAGCATTACCCGGAATTGTTTTCAGATTCAGTGGCAGCGGACTTCGAGGACGAAGTCTGATTCAAGTGGGGGAGATTTGTAACGATCGTCTTCCGAGGTATAAATTTATTTAGATTCTCAAGTTTTATGTTGGGTTATAATAGAATTGTGTATGGGATTGGGCCTCTTTTTTTTGTGCCGAGCCATAGTCTGCCCATAAGCCGTCCACGGGGCATAAACCCGTTGTACGCTGGGCGTAGTGATTTAATGAAACGTGGGGAGGAGAAGCGTACACGCAGCGTACCATATGGTACACCCAGCGTACGCGGCCAGAGGAAAAACACTAATCTTAGGGGTTTAAGGCTATATAAACCCCATTATAGCCTCCTTACCTATTTTCCCATCAGCCTCCTCACTCTCAAGAAAACCCTAATTCGTTCTTATCATCTCTTTGTGTGTGAAGAAGCTTTTGTGAGTGTTTCAAGGAAAGGAAGTAGTGTAGAAGGAAGGGAAGAACATGGAGAAGAAGCTTGAGCTCAGGGATCTGGACTTAGCACCCTCTTGGTCAGCCAAGGAAGGTATAAAGTTCTGAACTTTCTTCCTCTTTCCTTCTAGATCTAGGTTATGGAATTTTGGACCTTTTTAGGTCCTAAGGTTGAGTTTTGATCTTGTAAGTCGGTTTTGGAGTTTGGATTGCCATCCTTAAGGCTCAGAAACATCTTCCTAGCAATAAAGTTGCAATCATTGTGGCTTATATGGAACCATGCATTAGATCTAGTTAGCTCCGTAGAAGTAGAATGTTATTTATGGAAGTTTGAGCCTTTATGAGACTTGTAAGCCATCAAGTAAGCAACTTTATGGCTTAAGACGTGGAACAAGCTTAGGATCTAGATTTGTAGCTTCTGGATCAGATTATTAAGCACTTAATGAGATTTTGGCTTAACAGGGTTGTATGCTAGGCGTACAAGGAGGTATGCGTTGCATACAAGCCAGCAGCTAGTACGCTCAGCGTACCTTGGTGTACATCCCGCGTACTTAGCCAGTCTGGGTTTTGACTGTTTTGGGCCTCGGTGTGGGCTGAGTTTCAGACTTAGTGTCCTTGGGCCTTAATGGTCCATCAAAATTCAGTTGCTAAGAACCAAGGATTTAGTATTGGACTTGAGTAAGGCCCAATAAAGGGCTTTGGTCCCAATATAGCAAGTTGGGCCATTAATGGGCCAAGAAGTTAGATTATGGGCCATGAATTACTTTGGGATGGTAGGGCCCATACGAGGACATAGGCCCAATTTAGAAAATTAGGCTATTAATGGGCCTATAGTGGAGCCATGGATGGACTTGGAATGAATTAAGGGTTTGGGCCATGTTGTGACCCATGCCATAGTAGGGGTAAAATGGTCATTTTACCCATAGGAAAATCCCTATTCTGATTTAGTATTTTATTACCCTTGATAGCAGGGAAGCAGTCGGAGCAACAGTCAGGGATTTCTCATTCAGGAGTTTAGCCGTCAGCATCACGAGGTGAGTTTCCTTCCAGTAGGAACGGGTCTATGGCCACAATGCCGGCCCGTTTAGTTAGCATTCAGTTTCGGACTTTGGTCCGATGCAGTAGTTCAGGGTGCTTGACATCTTTGTGATTCAAGCATGTCTATGTGTTATGTGTTCCAGACTTCAGTCCGATGCAATATGCAGTATATGTGTTTATGCTAGTTGATATGAGTTTATGCTATGCTATGTTCAGTCAGTTCCGGACTTCGGTACGATGCAGGGGACAAGGTCCTAGTCAGTTCCGGACTTCGGTCCAATGCAGTTTGTTCCGGAATACGATCCGATGCAGGGGACAAGGTCCCATTAAGTTCCGGACTTCGGTCCGATGTAGTTTCCGGACTTTGGTCTGATGCAGAGGGCAAGGCCCTAGTTAGTTCCGTACTTCGGTCCGATGCAGTTTCCGGGCTTCGGTCCGATGCAGTGGGCAAGGCCTAGTATGTGTTTATATGTTATTATATGGTATGTGGTAGTTTGGGGGAGCTCACTAAGCTTCGTGCTTACAGATTTAGTTTTGGTTTCAGGTACTTCCGCATGTAAAGGGAAGAGCTCGGGATGATGGCATCGCACACACCACTGCTTCAGTTCTTGTCCTGGGAGTTGATTTAGCTTTTCATAGATATGATTTGATATAGTCTTGATACAGTTTTCTCATGATACTTTGTTATGGCTTTGAGATATTGATGTATGGGTTTTCATATTATGGTATTGATCTAATGATTTTAGTAATGATTAAACAAAATTTTTGGGTTGTTTCAGTTACTTGGTTGAGACTGTTAAAGACTTTTAACTTGCCAAGAAACCAGTGGTCAATATAGTTACAGTCAAGTTAATCCCAAGATTGGTTTTCTTTAGCTAATGTTAAATCTATTACCTGAAAAATTATATAAAATATAATATATATGATATAATATATAAAAAGAATATGAATTTGACACTTAATTACCATTTCCTCCATCTTTGAAGTAAACTGACCACCACCTGGATACCACGGAGGAACCATCTGGAGAATCAAGAAGCTCGAGATACCACTATTTAATGGAAATAATTCCAATGAATGGGTTATTGCGGCAGAGAGACGATTTGTAGATTATCAATTATCAGAACCAGAAAAACTGGAGGTTGCGGTGGCTGCACTAGAGGGCTATGTTGCTCGCTTGAATGACAAAGAACACCATCGTCGACCAATTAGAGATTGGGAAGAACTAAAATGCCTAATCATCCGGCGATTCGAATCCTCAATATTCGCAGTAGAGCCATGGTGGTCGGTCTCTCATGGCGGAAGGCAGTCGGAGCACCAATGGAGTATCAGGGAGTTAACAGATCCGTTAGATGATGGATGAGAGAATAGACAGGAAGAAGCGTTTTTAGTGTTTCGGCAAAATTGGCTTAAAAGGGATAATTGGGCCGAAATCAAATCATTGGGTCAACAAAAATTGAATCATACCATTAACTTTGACGTGTCCATTAAGATCGATCAAATGAATAGCCCAAGAGAAATTAAAGCACCGATAACAAATTTAGCCCCACCTTCGGAGGTGATTTCACCGATTCTCACATATGCATCAACCCCACCCTTGTCAATTTCACCATTTCCTACCAAGGAGCTACAAGACGGTGATCTATTTCTAAGATAAAAAAAACGAAATAGCATGAACAAAATGTCATTGTGCTAAACGTCAAGGTTCAAAGAAAGACAAACAGATTAGGAAAAGTGCTATTGTTTTTTCTTTGAGTTTACATGACAATATTACTGAAGGAGAAGATGTTAATACAATTGCTGATAATGATAATCAGGAAGAACATAAGTCTCAACATGAAGGTAACAACAATACATTATCAAGTCCATTGGCACCATTGATGGAGGTGGTGCGTACAACTGTGTCAGGTGACTGTGTTTATTTTGGTGCAATGGAGATTAAAGATCTGAAATGGATGCAAAACCCACAAGTTAGTTTTGCTAAACTATCTGATCCTGTTTGGTCAGCTGCTTGGTTGAATGATTTTTCTCTAACCAGGCAGGTTCGTAGCAAGGCTACTCCCGATGTAGTTGTTACACTACAAGAAATTGTGAGAGTAAACGTGAAGCCTAATTCAATTACTTACAATCATTTGATTCATGGATATTGCAAGGAGGGGAAGTTAGTTGTTCTAAAGAGAGCTATGTTTGATCGTTTTGACACAGGCAAGAAGATGTACAACATCAGGTCATACGTGAGAATGGTGTTTATTATGAACAAATGCAATGTGTTGATGCAGAAATATCTTGGTCCCTTGGGGAATGTTGTGGATTCCTATGACTTACCAATCGACAATTCCCATGAAAGGCTACACCCGAACAAGATTTTGCAAATCATCAGGAAGAAACACATTGAGAAATACATTGAAATGTCCAGCAAGATTGCTAAAAATAAGAAAGATGGAGAAGTTGTGGTGATATCTAATGAGAGGAATTCTGCACCAAGGAGAACTTCTCACTCTGAATTTACGGAGGAGGATAGTTATAGCGAGGTTAAAGAATCAAAAGAGAGTCAAATAGAAGTCATTATACAGTGGAAGGGCAAGCTTATATCGGAAGTTATTTGGGAATAATTCATAATTGTGCCTTATGTTTTTTCCTTGCACCTCAAGGACAAGGTGCATCTTTTGGGATAGGGTATTGCTAAGCCTTTAGTCAAACTCAAGAAGGCTGATGGTTCTAATGACCATTACTTGCCCCCATGTTTGATTATTAATGAGTAGGGGAATATTGATGTTGAAGCTGGTAAGATGATCATAGGTGCAATGGAGCAAGTGGAAGTGGGTGGAATATATGGGGTGGCTGCAGATCATTGTAACAATATAAGGGATAAAATAGTAAATAAAAAATTATAATTCAGTGAATTAATAATGCAAATGTACAATCCTTATGAAATAGGGTGTGGTTCATAAAACAGTCATTTACGTAAGCCATGTACTTGTCATGCAACTCAGTCACTTTTCTAACAAAAACCTGGAAACCAGACCACAATCAATTGTATTATTATTATTAAAATGTTAATTCTTTTTTTTAAATTGAGACAGTTCAAATTTATAAAAATTTACTTGTTCCTGCAAGCCAACCATATCTCTCTTTTCCGCCTTCATATTACTTGCAGCATCTTCTCCCTGTTTGACCAAGGTTGTGCCTTCAGCAGCAACATGCTACATTACGTCAAAAAGATAAAAATAGATGACAACAAATACAGATAAATGCACTCTACTTAAAAAAATAGAATCCAACTCCTAAATCACAAACCTATTTAAACATACTAGAGACAAGATCTAATCCATGGGGTATTTTGGAAAATAGTCGGAACATTATTGACAAATCATCAACCTGCAAGTGAAGGGTAGAAAGGGAAGAAACAAATGTTCACAACCAGTAAGAAATCTAAACACTAGAAGTTTCACAGTGATTGTTTATGACATATGAATTACAATTTTGGTACCTGTGGTATATCGAAATAGCACAGGGACCAAAACTGTGATTTACCGTTATCTAATAGTAATACAACAACATACCTTGTCATCCCTAAGTAATGCATGACAACTAGAGTGCTCCTTTTCAAGCAATTGGGTTGCATACATGGATAGCAACTCATTTTGAACTTTCTAAACACAAATGTCAATAACAGTAAGTATAAAAAAATTAAGTCACAAATTTAAATAGTGAAAAAGCAAACCTCAAGAAGCTTTGTTTCACTACTAACAAAACATGCCCCAAGTCCTTGAAGAATAAATAAAGACATTTATAATTAGTTAATATAAAAACATTTTTTTGTATAATTTATAGATGAAGAAGTACCAGATCACGAAAATAGATAAGGCCAACTTCTTTTAGAGCAGGAAGAGATCTTCGAGTGATGAAATAACGATCAAGATAATGGAAGAATCTTGAAAGCCATCTCACCATGACTTTATGATTTGACCATCTTCTAAAAAGCTCTTTGAGCATGAATTCACCATGTTTCTCTCTCAAAGAAGGTAAAACCCTGAAGCAGATACATTGATCTTAGATCCACTCAACCTTTTTTCCAGATCTATGAGTTCTTTTCTAGAAGCCAGGGCAGCCAGCTTAATACCCAAAGACATAGGTATCATATCCAATACAGGAGATATAATCTGTTATAGGAAAATGGTATCTTAAAATATACGTAATAAAGATATATGTAGCCTTTAATAAAATTGAAGTAGACATCTAACCTTTATGTTCATAATGCGATATCAATTGAACTTGGGAATTAGGTGTCACATCCCAAAACCACGAACGGCGGAAACGTTCAGGGGTGGAGGACGTCATGTACAGTATCACAACAGTGTAATATAATAAACAAGCAATAACATCATCCATTGCATTATAAGTAGAGTTTTAATACATGTGTGTTCTTTCATTGTAGTAAGACACCAAAAATATACAATCAAAATAAAAGACGAGACTTGTCTGCTCCGTCTTCTCAAGACCTGGCCATCGTACCTGTCTACTGTTGACCTGAGAATACAAGTTATTTTGAAAGAGAGTATCAGCTTTAAAGCTGGTGAATTCATAAGTATTAAAGTGTCATTGTCTTGCCTTGAAAATCTGTTTTAAAAGTCATGCAAACCTTTAAATGAAAATGTTGATATAAGTATGAAAAGCCCTAGAAAATCCCTTATTTTCTATCTGCTTGAGATGTAGTCTTCTACCAAGACCCGAATGTTTTGTCAGTAAAATATAGTTTTTCCTTCAATTGATTAGTACTAAAGTACTTAGTCTAACTCATCGTTTATGTGAAAGTATCACAAAATAAAAGTAAACAGGAAAATATACTACTGTAAGTGTTGTCACTAGGTAATAGGACTAACACAACATTGCATTAAGCGAAATATGTAACCTAATGAACATCCGAAGATTGTCCAGAAAAAGTAATAATGTAAGTGTCATCGCTGGGTACTAGGAGTAACACAACATCGCAATAAGCGAAAAGTATAACCTTATGAACAATCGAAGATTGTCTACTTGTCCTCTGTAGCAGCAGTAGGTGGGTGGAGGGGTTAGCCTCGGTTATCGATCTACCTAGTATAAGTAGTAACCTTAGACCTCCGTAGATGGTCATCGACCACCGGTGCTAATCAGTGGGGTTCGGAATGGTAAGTCCCGCCGAGATATCCCATTGAACCGGGATAGGAAAGATAATTTACACAGAAAGTACTAATAAATCAACCTCGTAGTTCTATGTACAAGTATCCGGGTAAGTGAATACAGTATAATGCACCTATGTAAAAGTGTTCCTGTATGGTATTCATGTAAGTGTGTTCATGTAACAGGTAAGTATATGTAAACATATTCATGTATCAGGTAAGCATATGTATATGTAATCATGTATCAGGTAATGTACTAGTATAGACTCATGCATGAACTGACTCTGGTGTGATTCCTTGTAATAGGAATAATGTTTGATATCTTCAAATTATCCTTATGATAATTTACTGGATGGTAATTAGTTGTTCAAGTAGGTTTATACACTCTTACTACTCAAGGGTGTGAGAAACTAAATGAAAGATGTAAACTATAACATCAATACATATATAAGAATATAAGTGTATATGCATAGTTTAGTTGAAGAATGTAAAACGGTTTTGTAAGACATCTTATGGGTTTTGAACAATAATTAACAATGACTTGATATCATTTTAATAAACATTTCAAAAGTAAAACATTTGATAACAAAGTATTTTTAAGATTTTAGACCATTTCATGCATCACATTTTGTAGTATGTGAAATCGCTGTTAAATGACAAACACAGTTATAAAATACATATCAATGATTAGGGGTATGAACTCACCTGCAGATGGTGGTTCGGATGAACTGGACGGTGTAGGATTGCTGGGTGTCAAGTGAGGACTTGTACACACACTACGATCCTAATGAACATATAATCACACATATATGCACTCAATTAGTCTCAAATTACAAATTGACAATGTTAAGACATCCTAGACATAATAATCACTTTATATAAGTGTTTTAAGCCCTAAGGATTGCATCTAAGCTATTGTGGGACAAGGCACTTGTGTTTAGGGTTCCAAAGGAGCCCATATATGAGTTTACTCCCCATATACCATCACACATGGAGTTTACGGTTGTAAACTTGAGTTTACGGCCGTAAACTCCCAACCATGGGTGTATTGTGTGTTTTGAAGTTCCAAATAATTCCTAGAATTATTCCAACTTGGTGGTTAAATTCTTGGAAGGGTTTAAGGCATATAAACACTCCATTTAGGAGTTTACGGCCCTAAGGCTATTTCCCTTAGAGTTTGCTGCCGTAAAATCTTAAGGATGGGTGTTTTTGATGCTTTCAAGTCTCTTGCACAAGTGGTATAGGTTCTAGACTTTTATTCCAGGCATATGAAGGCCTTAGGCACACTTTGGTGCCTTTGTTTGATGTTCACGGCCCAAGAACCTTATTAGGGCCGTGAACTCACTTAAAGGGGTGATTTTGATGTGTTTTTGTCCTTCAATTAAGTGGGAACAATTCTATGTAAATGTCTAGGGCTTTAGGTGCCTTAAAAGCACCCTTTGATCCATTTTATTGGAGTTCACGGTCCAAGATCCTCTTGGGCCGTGAACTCCCATGTGTTTGTGTTTCTTGGTTGTTTTCTTGTCCCTAATACACATACAAATGAGTCTAAGGCAGTAGCATAACACAAGGGTCGGTCTAGGCTTTGTTTCGGGAGTTTACCGCCCAAGAATACCTTGGGGACTAAACTCCTAAATCTAGTGATTTAGCCATCTAAATCATGTTATAAACACATATTAAGCTTTCTAACACTACTAGAAAGAGGTACTCACGATTTGGGATAAAAACCCGAAGATCCGTGAGAGAGAAAATGGCTTTTCTCTAGTTGGAAATGCGAATAATGAAAGAATTTGGTTCAGAATTCAATTTATAGTCCTGAGATATTTTTGGCAGAAAATATTTTTATTCCTGAAATGATCTCTAATATAATAGAGTGTTGGAATAACAGTGTTGCACAAAACCCTAGTGCACCCACTCTCCTGATATTTCCTGAAGTGTAAACCCTGAATTACTCAAACTAACACGAAAAAGTCTGAAAATTAACTGTGACTGCTATAACTTCTATTGAAGTGATATTGTTTGTACAAAATGGAAATTTAGGGTTGTCACATCATCCCCCTGTTAGAAGGAATTTCGTCCCGAAATTAGAATTTAAGCAAATAAGAAATTACACATAACTAAGCAAAAAGATGAGGGTATTTCAGTTTCATCTGATCCTCTTGTTCCTAAGTGAATTCAGGTCCACGCTTTGCGTTCCAGCGCACCTTCACTATCGGGATACGGCTCTGCTTTGTCTGCTTGACCTCTCGGTCCATGATCTCTACTGGTTCCTCCACGAAGTTGAGGCTCTCGTTGATCTCGATCTCATCGAGTGGAATAACAAGAGTCTCGTCGGACAGACACTTTTTCAAGTTCGAGACGTCGAAGGTAGGATGTACGTTATTGAGTTCGTGCGGTAGATTGAGTTTGTAAGCTACAGGGTCGATTCTCGCGAGAATCTCGAAAGGCCCTGTGTATCTTGGATTGAGCTTCCCACACTTTCCAAAGCGTATCAAGCCCTTCCAGGGTGAGACCTTCAGTAGAACTCGGTCGCCCACCTGGAATTCCAATGGTTTCCTACGCTTGTCAGCGTAGCTTTTCTGTCGGTCTCTAGAGGCTTTCAATCGTTCACGGATTTGAACGATCTTCTCTATCGTTTTCCGAATGATCTCCGGACCCGTGAGAGTGCTTTCGGGAACTCGTCCCTTAGCTAACTGGGTATCACCCACTTCAGCCCAGCACAGAGGGGATCTGCACTTTCGGACATAGAGGGCCTCGAATGGAGCTGCCTTTATGCTCGTATGATAACTGTTGTTGTAGGAAAATTCAACATGGGGTATATGGGTATCCCAAGCTTTTCCAAAGTCAATCACGCAAGCATGCAACATGTCTTCCAAGGTTTGGATAGTTCTCTCAGTTTGTCCGTCGGTCTGTGGATGGTAGGCTGTACTCATATCCAGCCTAGTTCCTAGGGAACTTTGTAATGACTGCCAGAACCTCGAAGTGAATCTACTATCTCGGTCCAAGTTGACAGATAAAGGAACACCGTGCAGCCTTACAATCTCCCTAATGTAAGTTCTGGTAAGTTTCTCCATCTTGTCTGTTTCTTTGATCGGTAGGAAGTGTGCAGACTTGGTCAGTTTATCGACGATAACCCATATGGAATCAAGTCCACCCGTCATATTGGGCAACTTGGTTATGAAGTCCATAGTGATCCACTCCCACTTCCATTCTGGTATCTCCGGTTGCTGCAGGAGACCGGAGGGTTTCTGGTATTCGACCTTGATCTTTGTGCAAGTCATTTACTCACGAAGGTAGCAATATCTACTTTCATCTTAGGCCACTAGTATAACTTTTTAAGATCCAGATACATCTTATCTGAACCCGGGTGGACGGAATAACGAGTGTTGTGAGCTTCCGTCATGACCAAGTCTCTGAAGCCACCGTGTTTCGGTGTCCAGATCCGATCCATGAGGTACAAGGCTCCGCCACCCTTTACTTCAAAGTTCTTATCCATCCCTCTAAGGGATTCACCAGCCACATTTTCAGGTTTCAAAGCGTCGAGCTGAGCCTCCTTTATTTGCGTGGACAAGTGTGAATGGATGGTTAGAGTCAAAGATTTGACCCTATGACCAGAATATTCTTTCCGACTTAGGGCGTCGGCTACTACATTGGCTTTACCCGGATGATAACGAATATCGCACTTGTAATCGCTGAGTAGCTCGACCCACCATCGTTGTCTCATGTTGAGCTCCTTCTGGTCGAAAATGTGTTGCAGACTCTTATGGTCTGTAAAGATCGTGCTTTTTGTACCGTACAGGTAATGTCGCCAGATCTTCAGAGCAAACACAACTGCTCCTAGTTCAAGATCGTGGGTTGTGTAGTTAACCTCATGTGTCTTTAGGTGCCTCGAGGCATAGGCTATGACTTTACCTCGCTGCATCAGAACACATCCGAGCCCTTGGTTTGGTGCGTCGCAATAGACCATGAAGTCTTCTATCCCTTCGGGGAGGGACAGTATTGGTGCGGTGCACAAGGCTCACTTGAGTGTTTGGAACGCTCTTTCTTGTTTCTCTTCCCAGTCAAAGGCCACGCCCTTCTGGGTAAGTGTTGTAAGAGGTTTTGCTATGTGGGAGAAGTTCTGAATGAACCTGCGATAGTAGCCAGCTAGACCTAGAAATTGACGAATTTCAGTAGGTGTCTTTGGCGCTGACCAGTTCTCGATGGCCTTAATTTTGGAAGGGTCCACGTGTATACCTTCTTCACTAACAACATGGCCCAAAAATTCGACTCGCTGAATCCAAAATTCGCACTTGGAGAACTTCGTGTAGAGCTTCTCCGTTCGCAATGTTTCTAAGATTTTACGGAGATGTTGGCTATGTTCCTCCTTACTTCGAGAGTAGATGAGTATGTCATCAATGAAGACGATGACGAACTGATCCAAGTAACGACAACACACCCTATTCATCAGATCCATGAATACTGCGGGCGTGTTAGTTAATCCGAACGGCATCACTACAAACTCGTAGTGCCCATAACGAGTTTGGAAGGCTGTCTTGGGAACATCCTCCTCTAACACTCGTAGTTGGTGATATCCGGATCGTAGATCTATCTTCGAGAAGTAATTGGCTCCTTGAAGTTGATCAAACAAATCGTCAATACGGGGTAAGGGATAATGATTTTTAATTGTAAGTTTGTTGAGTTCTCTATAGTCGATGCACATGCGAAACGATCCATCCTTCTTCTTGACGAACAAGACCGGTGCTCCCCATGGTGAGAAGCTTGGTCGAATGAACCCCTTCTTGAGAAGTTCATTAAGTTGACTGGAAAGTTCCTGCATTTCAGCTGGTGCCAGGCGATAAGGAGATTTGCTACTGGGATAGCTCCTGGCACTAAGTCGATTCTGAACTCGACTTGGCGTTGCGGTGGTAAACCGGGAAGTTCTTCTGGGAATATGTCGGGGAAGTCGCATACTTCAGGGATGTTCTGAATGTTTTTCGTTTCTTGACTTGTATCAACGACGTGTGCGAGGAATGCATGGTACTCCTTTCAGAAGCACTTTTGGGCTTGAATGCACGATATGATGCGAAGGCTCGTACTAGGTTTGTCGCCATAGATAACTAAAATTTTGTTGTTAGGAAGGTTAAGACAGACTGCTTTTTCAAAGCACATGATGTCGGCGTGAAGGAGACTCAACCAATCCATGTCGATGATAACGTCGAAACATTTAATTGGGACTGGCATGAGATCTATCTTGAAAGTATGGCCATCTAAAGTTAAGGTACAACCTACATATATGCAGTTAGTACTCTCTGTTTTCCCGTTAGCCATTTCTACCGTGAATGAATTATCTAATGCGCATGGTTTTTGTTTAAGCAGGTGTGCAAATTTGTGACTTACGAAACTTCTCTCCGCTCCACTGTCGAAAAGTATGCAAGCATATGAGTTATCGAGGAGGAACGTACCAGTAACTATCATGGGATCAGCTACTGCTTCCTCGTGGCCTAGGGCCATAACTCTTCCTACTCCGCCGGCCGTACCCGCTTTAGGGCAGTTCCTCTTGTAGTGACCCACCTCGCCACAACCATAGCAAGTTTGGCCCATACCGACATTAGGAACTTGGGCGGCTTGAGCTGTTGGAGCCTAGCAGTAACGGGCTGTGTGCCCCTTCCTGTTGCAGTTGGTGCATTGTATCTCCCTGCAAGGTCCGCGGTGCTGGAAGCTGCATTTGTTGCACTTCGGGAGAGATCCAGCATAAGTTTTTGCTGGTAAGGGTTTCGCAGGGACAACGGGAGTAACAGTGGCAGCATTGATTGCCACAAGTTGTTGTCTCTTGGAGGATTCCTGCAAATCCCCTCTTTTCCTCTTAGACCACCCTTTCTTGTTGTTGTTGGCCTTTTGTGGTTCGGGTGCAGGGATTGTTGGGTTCTGAGGTTTTCGATGATCAATGAGAGATTGTGCTAGTTCCTTGGCGCTATCAAAGGTAATAGGCCTGGAAGCTATCACACTTGACTGGATCTGGGGCGGCAGTCCCCAGATATATCTCTCTATCTTTTTGCTCTCAAGAGCAACCATATCAGGGCATAAGTTCGCCAGATCACAGAACCTATTTGTGTAGGTCGTGATGTCGGATCCAACCATTTGAAGACCCCAGAACTCCTGCTCGAGTTTTTGTATTTCACCTTGAGGACAGTATTCTTTCATCAGCATGTCTTTCAGCTTTTCCCATCCGATGGAATACGCCGCCACCAAAGTCAGATACTTAACATGGTCGTTCCACCATGATAATGCTCTGTTAGAGAAGGTACAAGCTGCGAACTTGACCTTGTTGCCTTCTTGGCATCCGCAGATCTCGAAGACAGATTCCATCTTCTCAATCCACTGCCTTAACACCATAACCCCACCAGTACCATTGAAGCTGCGGGGTTTGGCGTTTGTGAAGTCCTTGTAGGTGCATTCGCGAGGGTGTCCATGGCTTTCGCCGTGGTTCGAGGGAGGTGCACCTGTTCCTGATCCACTAGGGGCAGGAGCGTTGATTGCTGACACAGCAGCTGCAACTGCTGCTGTGAAAGCTGCCTGGAACATGTTGGCATCGAATGGATTAGGTGGTTGAAGAGGTTCAGGTGGTGGTGGAGGTGGTGGTATCGGTGCTTTGTTGTTTGGGTTACGTCTTGTACTTTTGCGTGGCGGCATCTTTAACTATATGTTTAAAAGATGACGACATGGATAAGAATAAATGAACAATGAATGTGTTTCATGGACTAACTCCCCATAGCCCAACAACAGAATGAAGAGAATGACTAAATGAAGAAGATAGCATTTGGATAAAAATTTCCATAAGATTAGATATCTGTCAATAATACTGGAATTACAGATGTAACAAGTTCGGGAAAAATGGCCTAGAAGTAGGCCTTACATCAACCAAGATGGAAAATTTTGACAGAATTAAGATTAGATCAATACCTAGCAGATCTAAGATTTATAAAGATAGGAAATTAGACCAAAGTTTTACATAAACTAGATTATATCCAAAAGATGAGTCGACGAGATTTTATCGGCGACGAGAACTGCTAGCATGAGTTCTCGATCCCGACAGTAGACGTTCCATGTCCCTCATACGCCTGTCATCTCTCACTTGCTGAGCTCGAAGTTCCCTAACTTCAGCTTGAGTTTCAACAAGTTCCCTCTGCAGATTTGCATTGCAGACCAGAGTCCTTTCATGAGTAGACTCTAGTTGGCGAATGTGGACAGTGTTAACGCCAGAGTTGGCTTCAATCTCCACGACCCGGTCAATAGTCGCCTGACCCAGTATCGTGTTTCTGGAAATTCTACGAACCATGATGGGTAGGACCCTGTCAGCAGAAACTCCTTTAGTGAGGTTGTAGAAACTTCGGTCTCCATTGTAAGGAATGGGCTGACCTTGTTCCTGGCTCCATCTAGCCAAGTCAGCGGCCCACAGAGGTGTGGGTCCTTGAAACGCGGGACAGGGGTTCAGGTTTGGGTTTTGAGCAGCTGGGGGTAGGTTGTTGACTTCAGGCTCTGAGTCAGAACTATCGGAAAAACCCTTAGCATGGTGATCATACAAAGGGATTGGGTGATCATCTTCTGGTTCTGCCTCTAGCCAACCAGCGTTGCCTTGGTTCGGGAAGTACGGATCGCCATGGTGAAATCCAACCGTTTTAATCTACGCGAGAAAAGGGATATAAGAAATAGCTAAATAGACGAACTGATTAAGTTAATTATAGTAAGACCAAATACCCCTATGGTATTTCTTTATGGTTGTGTTGGTAAGTTTTTAGACTTGTTGCCATATCACAACCATTCTTGGGCATATGCTAATCACTCCTCGGACCAGCATAGTTGATCAGGCTATGCCATTCCCAAGACCGATCATATATCCCTAGGCTTACTTGTGATATTCAACAATCGTAATACTTTTGTTCTTGTCGTTGTGACACTGACTTTAGTATGAATGCAGGCACGTATAATTACTTAAATATTTTATTATTTAAAAGTATAACTCTGAGACAGAGTGTTTTAATCCCCATTTATTTATAGTTAGTATATCTTTTATGGGTTGATATACTATATTCACTATAAACAATGCTCTGATACCAATCTGTCACACCCCAAAACCACGAACGTCGGAAACGTTCAGGGGTGGAGGACGCCATGTATAGTATCACAACAATGTAATATAATAAACAAGAAACAACATCATCCATTGCATTATAAGTAAAGTTTAAATACATGTGTGTTCTTTCATTGTAGTAAGACACCAAAAATATACAATCAAAATAAAAGACGAGACTTGTCTGCTCCGTCTTCTCAAGACCTGGCCATCGTACCTGTCTACTGTTGACCTGAGAATATAAGTTATTTTGAAAGAGAGTATCAGCTTTAAAGCTGGTGAATTCATAAGTATTAAAGTGTCATTGTCTTGCCTTGAAAAGCTGTTTTAAAAGTCATGCAAACCTTTAAATGAAAATGTTGATATAAGTATGAAAAGCCCTAGAAAATCCCTTATTTTCTATCTGCTTGAGATGTAGTCTTCTACCAAGACCCGAATGTTTTGTAAGTAAACTGATAGTTTTTCCTTCAATTGATTAGTACTAAAGTACTTAGTCTAACTCATCGTTTATGTGAAAGTATCACAAAATAAAAGTAAACCAGAAAATATACTACTGTAAGTGTTGTCACTGGGTACTAGGACTAACACAGCATCGCATTAAGCGAAATATGTAACCTAATGAACATTCGAAGATTGTCCAGAAAAAGTAATAATGTAAGTGTCATCGTTGGGTACTAGGAGTAACACAACATCGCAATAAGCGAAAAGTATAACCTTATGAACAATCGAAGATTGTCTACTTGTCCTCTGTAGCAGCAGTAGGTGGGTGGAGGGGTTAGCCTTGGTTATCGATCTACCTAGTATAAGTAGTAACCTTAGACCTCCGTAGATGGTCATCGACCACTGGTGCTAATCAGTGGGGTTCGGAATGGTAAGTCCCGCCGAGATATCCCATTGAACCGGGATAGGAAAGATAATTTACACAGAAAGTACTCATAAATCAACCTCGTAGTTCTAAGTACAAGTATCCGGGTAAGTGAATACAGTATAATGCACCTATGTAAAAGTGTTCCTGTATGGTATTCATGTAAGTGTGTTCATGTAACAGGTAAGTATATGTAAACATATTCATGTATCAGGTAAGCATATG
This sequence comes from Lactuca serriola, assembly GCF_051521515.1. Classification (NCBI taxonomy): domain Eukaryota; kingdom Viridiplantae; phylum Streptophyta; class Magnoliopsida; order Asterales; family Asteraceae; genus Lactuca; species Lactuca serriola. The sequence continues at coordinate 136,961,464 of NC_136414.1, forward strand.
TATATGTAATCATGTATCAGGTAATGTACTAGTATAGACTCATGCATGAACTGACTCTGGTGTGATTCCTTGTAATAGGAATAATGTTTGATATCTTCAAATTATCCTTATGATAATTTACTGAATGGTAATTAGTTGTTCAAGTAGGTTTATACACTCTTACTACTCAAGGGTGTGAGAAACTAAATGAAAGATGTAAACTATAACATCAATACATATATAAGAATATAAGTGTATATGCATAGTTTAGTTGAAGAATGTAAAACGGTTTTGTAAGACATCTTATGGGTTTTGAACAATTATTAACAATGACTTGATGTCATTTTAATAAACATTTCAAAAGTAAAACATTTGATAACAAAGTATTTTTAAGATTTAAAACCATTTCATGCATCACATTTTGTAGTATGTGAAATATGTTAAATGACAAACACAGTTATAAAATACATATCAATGATTTAATAACATGTTTGTTTCTACTTGTATCCCCCCCCCCTTTTAAAGCATTTAAAATCATTTAAAACATTGATTAGGGGTATGAACTCACCTGCAGATGGTGGTTCGGATGAACTGGACGGTGTAGGATTGTTGGGTGTCAAGTGAGGACTTGTACACACACTACGATCCTAATGAACATATAATCACACATATATGCACTCAATTAGTCTCAAATTACAAATTGACAATGTTAAGACATCCTAGACATAATAAACACTTTATATAAGTGTTTTAAGCCCTAAGGATTGCATCTAAGCTATTGTGGGACAAGGCACTTGTGTTTAGGGTTCCAAAGGAGCCCATATATGAGTTTACTCCCCATATACCATCACACATGGAGTTTACGGTTGTAAACTCTTGAGTTTACGGCCGTAAACTCCCAACCATGGGTGTATTGTGTGTTTTGAAGTTCCAAATGATTCCTAGAATTATTCCAACTTGGTGGTTAAATTCTTGGAAGGGTTTAAGGCATATAAACACTCCATTTAGGAGTTTACGGCCCTAAGGCTATTTCCCTTAGAGTTTGCTGCCGTAAAATCTTAAGGATGGGTGTTTTTGATGCTTTCAAGTCTCTTGCACAAGTGGTATAGGTTCTAGACTTTTATTCCAGGCATATGAAGGCCTTAGGCACACTTTGGTGCCTTTGTTTGATGTTCACGGCCCAAGAACCTTATTAGGGCCGTGAACTCACTTAAAGGGGTGATTTTGATGTGTTTTTGTCCTTCAATTAAGTGGGAACAATTCTATGTAAATGTCTAGGGCTTTAGGTGCCTTAAAAGCACCCTTTGATCCATTTTATTGGAGTCACGGTCCAAGATCCTCTTGGGCCGTGAACTCCCATGTGTTTGTGTTTCTTGGTTGTTTTCTTGTCCCTAATACACATACAAATGAGTCTAAGGCAGTAGCATAACACAAGGGTCGGTCTAGGCTTTGTTTTGGGAGTTTACCGCCCAAGAACACCTTGGGGAGTAAACTCCTAAATCTAGTGATTTAGCCTTCTAAATCATGTTATAAATGCATATTAAGCTTTCTAACACTACTAGAAAGAGGTACTCACGATTTGGGATAAAAACCCGAAGATCCGTGAGAGAGAAAATGGCTTTTCTCTAGTTGGAAATGCGAATAATGAATGAATTTGGTTCAGAATTCTATTTATAGTCCTGAGATATTTTTAGCAGAAAATATTTTTATTCCTAAAATGATCTCTAATATAATAGAGTGTTGGAATAACAGTGTTGCACAAAACCTTAGTGCACCCACTCTCCTGATATTTCCTGAAGTGTAAACCCTGAATTACTCAAACTTACAAGAAAAGTCTGAAAATTAACTGTGACTGCTATAACTTCTATTGAAGTGATATTGTTTGTACAGAATGGAAATTTTAGGTTGTCACATTAGGAGAAAGAACAAAAGAACACAAACCTTTGCATAACAGTTAAGCTATATAACTTCTGGAAAATTCCCTGAGCATGAAGATTCCCAACATAATCAAACCCTAACTTATAGAACCATAAAATCAAAAATAATAGAGATGCAAAAATGTAAATTCAAAAGAAGTTGAAGGAATTCCAGTTAGCAATGGAGTAAATCATACCTGTAGATGTCGTTATTTAGATATGTAGAGAAGAAGAGAGGCAAGTCATGGCGTGTGAACAGATAAGCCGCTATTAACATAGAATCTTCGAGAGGACTACTCGGTGGAGAAAACCAAACACGATCGATGGAGACTTTTGTGAGGAGTGATAAAGATGGAATCGGGGAAAAGCTGGAAGAAATAGACCAGGGATTATCGTGAAAGTCAATCGTTAAATCTCCCATCCTTTTTCTTGAATTTGAAACCTAAATCATGTTTGAACTAGGTGATACGGAAATATTCAAAAAAAATATGGAGAACAAAGGCAAAAGAGAACGAGACAGGGTTTTCCAAAAATTTGGGATTTCACTTTTTACCCTTGCTACTACCGAGTACTACACCAAATCATTAGGGAGTCGTAGTCACATGCGGGGAAATGTGAGGTCGAGGTCACCGTCGAGGTAAGGTGAGACACAGGTTTCCGGCAAGGTTAAGCGAGGTTGATCAGGTCATCAATTGTAAAGCTCTCATGTGGTAGGGAAATTGGTTTTGAATGATCATGTGTTCTGAGTGTTCTAAAAAAAAGCCCTAGAATTAATTGTACCTGTGATTTTGTGATAAAACGCGCGTTTGGTTAAAATTATAAAGCGACATGTGTAGAGGACACACATTTGAGATAGCGCCCTCCGTTTTTGTAATGTTTTTTTGTTGGACACTAATTTTAGGGCTCGCTTAAATGCGTGTCCTCTATCCTTAAAATTTTGGAAAACTGACACTAATTTTTAGGGCGTGCACAAATGCGTGCCCTCTATCAGCGTGTGTCATTGTTTACGCATCATTAAAGGGTTGTTTTCTAGTAGTGTGGATCTGCAGCATTCGCATGGTTACCCGCTACAAGGACAAAAAGTATGTTCTCGACAAAGAGCTGAAGGAAATTAACCACACCACTGCTACTCCTGAGGAAATTATTGCGTACGAAACTCATGAGCAAGATGCTACGAAGTTTCATTACATCATGCTCGCAAAAATGACTGCTGAACTCCAAAAGTCCTATGAGGACTACTATCCATACGAGATACACCAAGATTTGATGGAAAGGTACCATCAAAGTGCTAGGCAGGAAAGGTACGAGATCATCGCTACGATGATCACTACCAAAATGAAGGATGGAGAGTCCATCATGGCCCACTTGCAGTAAATGCAAATATTCGTGGATCATTGGTTGAAGTTGAATGTCAACTTCGATCAGGAGCTCGCCATAGATATCATTCTACATTCATTGCCTCCTTGTTATGACCAGTTTCGTATGACTTATCATATGAACAAGGAGGAGGTCACTCTAAGAAAGCTTCAAGGTCTGCTAAGGATTGCTGAGAGTAGTCTAAAAGGCAAATCTATTGCATCTACTCCTTCTACTGCCCCTGTCTTGGCTATTGGGCAAGGAAAAGGAATGAAGAGGAAGATTCCTTCCAAGAGCCACAAGGGAAAGTCTCACAATGGTACCTCTTCTAGTGGAACCAAAGCTGGTGCTGTTGCTCCCTCTTCCAACCCGAAGGATCTAGAGTGCTTATACTACCACGAGAAAGGGCATTGGAAACGAAGCTGCCCGAAGTACCTGTAGGATATCAAGGATGGGAAGATAAAGCCCACCTTTACAGGTATTTATACTATTCAATCTAATAACTCATCACATGTTATGTCTTGGGTCCTCAATACAGGATGTGGTTTTCATATTTTTTATGATTTGTAGGGTCTAAGAAGAAGTAGGGACGTGGAGCATGGGAAGATAAACTTGATCATGGGGAATAGGAAAGTGTCACATGTCACAAAGATTGGAGTTTACTCTTTAGTGGTTAGTAGTTGGTTAAGTTTAGATTTGAATAATTGTTGCTACTCGTCAGAAATGACACGAAACAATATTTCTTTTCATGGTTTGTATAAACAAGGTTTTAGATTTTCGTTTAATAATGAAAATGGTTCTATTAATGCTCTCTTTAATGTTACTTTCTATTTTGAAGAATTTCCTTGTAATGGTATATATGAAACTGTGATGGTTGTAGACAACTTAGGAAATGATGTGTTGCATATCGATTCTTCCAATGGTTTGGACAAAGCATGATTGTGGCATTGTCGTCTTGGACATGTCAACAAGAAGCGCATAGCCCAACTCCAAAAGGATGGAGTGTTGGAGTCATTCAACCTTAGAAACGATGAAACATGCGAGTATTATTTACTCGGAAAGATGATCAAGTCACCCTTCACTGGTACCTGTGAAAGAGGCAAGGGTTTATTGGATCTCATACATACCGATGTATGTGGGCCCTTTAGATCCATCACAAGGGATGCGAACCGCATCTATGTGACTTTCACCAATGATTATAGCAGATATGGGTATATCTACTTAATCAAGCACAAGTCAGAAACCTCTAAAAAGTTCAAAGAGTTTAAATAAGAAGTTGAGAATCAATTAGGCAGGAAAATTAAGATGCTCCGATTTGATCGAGAATGTGAGTACCTTAGTATTGAATTCCATGACTACCTCAAAGAATGCAAAATTATTTTACAATTGACGTCACCTAGGACACCACAGTTGAATGGTGTGGCTGAGAGGCACAATCGAACATTGTTGGACATGGTTCGTTCCATGATGAGTCGAGCTTCGTTACCTATCTCATTTTGGGGGTATACCTTGGAGACTGCCACCCATATCCTTAATCTAGTCCCAACTAAAAAGCTTGCCAAAAATCCTCACGAGATGTGGACAGGGAAAGCTCCCTCGTTGGCACATATCAAGGTTTGGGGTTGCGAGGCTTTCGTAAGATGAGAGACTCACGACAAGCTCAAACCTTGTAGTGAGTGGTGTATTTTCATTGGCTATCCGCAGAAGTACTTTGGATATCTCTTTTATAGACCTAGTGACAATGTTGTCTTCATTGCGAGGAGAGAGGTTTTCTGAGAGCGAGAACTCATATGCTAAGAGGACAGTGGGAGGCAAATTGATCTTGAAGAGCTTCAAGAATCAAGCGATGAAGGAACCTCTAACATTGGCACTCAACCTGAGGAGGAAACTCCTGTTGGACCGATTGACGAGTCCTTACCTCTTAGATGTTCCAGTAGAGTTAGTGTTCCACCTGTATTATATGGTTTCCATATAACTGCTGAGGGTGATACGTTTATTAGTGATAGTACACTAATAAATTTGGATGAACCTAACAACTACAAGGAATCCATGGCAGGCCCGGAGTCTGCAAAATGGAGACAGGCTATGGATAGCGAGATTCAGTCCATGTATGACAATCAAGTTTCAAAATTGGTTGATAATGTGTTGGGTCGTACGAAGGTTGGGTGCAAATGAATCTTCAAGAAGAAGACCGACATGGATGGGAAAGTGCACACGTATAAGGCACGATTGGTTGCGAAGGGCTTTACTCAATCTCCCAGAGTTGACTATGATGACACTTTCTCACCAGTAGCGAAGATTAAATCTATAAGGGTTATGCTAGCCATAGCTGCTTTTCATGATTATGAAATATGGCAGATAGATGTCAAAACCACTTTCCTAAATGGGATGTTGGCTGAAGATGTTTACATGAGTTAGCCAGAGGGTTTTGTCAATGCAGAGCACCCTAATAGAGTGTGTAAGCTTGAGAAATCCATTTATGGATTGAAACAAGCGTCTTGCAGATGGAATCTTTGTTTCGATGAGAAAGTCAAAGAGTTTGGTTTCTCAAGAAGCGAGGATTAGTCCTGTGTATATGTCAAAGCCAGTGAGAGTATAGTTAGCTTTCTCGTTTTGTATGTGGATGCCATACAAATCATAGGAAACGACGTCCCAACCTTGCACGAGGTTAAGTCCTTGCTTGGGAAGTGCTTCGCTATGAAGGACCTCAGAGAAGTTGATTATATTCTTGGGATAAGGATATTGAGAAATATGAGTAAAAGACTAATAGGACTTAGTCAAATTACTTACTTGGATAAAGTGTTAAAACGTTTTAGCAAGGAGAATTCCAAGAAAGGGGAGTTACTAATCCAAAGCAATACCAAGTTGAGTAAGACTCAAAGCCCAAGTACCGAAGCCGAGATAACAGAGATGAGCAGAGTACCTTATGCTTCCGCAGTTGGCTCAATCATGTATGTTATTAAATGTACTTGCCCTGATGTGGCGTTCTCTTTGAACATCGTTAGCAGATATCAAGGGAACCCTGGTAGAGCACACTGGACCACAGTGAAGAATGTGACAACCCGATATTTCAAGTCAATCTAATAACCTAAAAGTCAAGTATTTAACCTAATTTCAAAATAATAAGAATAGCGTCAAAAATAGAAGTGTTCAAAAATCTCAATTCGGATATATAAATTGATAGATAACGTAACAAGATTTTCATAAATATAAAGAACGATAAAATCCGAGTTATAATGAAAAAGTTATGATCAATCGAAGATTCGCGACAAAACCGGCAAAACGTAGCTTAGTGTATTAAGTGAGTTTACGATAGACTACATTTTAGCCTTAATGATATTAATCAAAGTTGTAGAGTATGTCTCCACCTTCGCGTGGATATAAGGAACGTCAAAAACGAAGCTCGTATGCAAAAGTTATGACCTTCCGAAGATACAAATGTCTGAAACCCTAATTTAACTGAACTCACAACGTGAGCATCATTTCTCATGACGTGAAGAGTCAAATCGCCACTTTTCAGGCCTAGAATGCAGAAGGCGAGTCTATGTATAAGACTCACGAAGTGAGCCTTAAAACTCACGATGTGAACAGTGTGAATGACCCTTCCAGAGCAAGTGGACAGGTGACGCATGCCATGAGCGAATCAGGACCAAAATCACGACAAGAATTATGCAAAACTCACGATGTGAGCTTCGAACTTCAGCCTATATATAGAAATCGAAACCTTCCGACTTTGGTGGCTAAATCTATCCTCTATCCTACTTCTACAAACTGTTAAGCCCCTCTAAACCACACCGAAGCTCCGGTAGCACCCCTAACACACGACGCAAGTCCCGACGCCCCGAAGTCCCCGAGAAAAACATTCTTTCCAGTCAAAGTACTGCCCGTGTGAAGTTCGCTTCTTCACCAGAAACCCACGATTACGTCAAGGACGATCCTTGTTAGAAACAAAACGTTGCCCGATTCACCAGTTATCAAGTGAGTTCATACCCCTAAACTTATCTTTTAATGATTTTAAATGCTTTTACCGGCGGGGGGGGGGGGGGGGGGGGGGGGAGGGAATACAAGTTGAAAACATTATAGTTATATAATCAATAACATGTGATTTATAACTATCAAACCAAGGATGCTATTTTTATACTTCATGTTGTGTTATCAAACAAACTGTTTAAATCACTTTATAAATTAACATCAAGTCATCAAAATTTAGTCAAATAGTTAAACTCTTTACATGTTATAATAAACTCTTTTAAAACTTATAATTGCCAAATCATTTTATATACGTATAAATATATAAATAAGATTTGAAGGGCTGAGGACTAATGAATTACCTTAATTCTTTTTTCTTGTTTAGATGTGGGATTAAGGTGGTGTTATTTGTCCACAGGTCATTTCCTTCTTAATTATATATATATATATATATATATATATATATATATATATATATATATATATATATATATATATGAACATAAAAGGTTACTTCATTCGGTATCATTACCTTTGTATCGTGATGAACAAAGGTGTTCACCCATGAGAAATAATACTAATCAGATAGAATATATAAATTATATTAAGTAAAATTTATGAGTCAATCCATGCTTTTATCATAAACAGATATAAATAAAGACTTGTATTTTTATTTACTAAAAGGTTTTCACCGTATTACTCGCGAACTCGTTGTTAGCATTACATTTTGTGAGACAATGGCTTTGCGTAGTACCCAACGAAAGTCCCCACTTATAACCAGTGTCTCTGGGAGGGAGAGCATGATACTTGTGTATAGATCTATAGATGACTGACGATTTCGCACCCTGACTATTAGCTACAGTCCCCGGGGTGACAAATGTCAACATCGGTACCGACGTCTAGTATGGTTAAAAGAACTCGCACGCTGAGACAATGACACATGCACGTAGTAATATGCTTCTCAAATGAACTTAAGGAGTAGAATCCTTATGGTTATTTTGTTTATATAACTCGTTTGTATTAAGTAATCCTAATAAGTTATTATTAACACGTTTAGAATCTAGAGTGAGCACATGTTCAGCTAGTTTTATTTGATAATAATACTATAAGTTCTTCAAGATAAGTATGACATATTTACTTACACTTTTTGGTCTCGGTTCATATTAGACTACAACTCAACTCATGGAAAATATAGGATTTTCCATGACAAACATCATTATTTTACTAGTGAGCGATTTACAAATTCACTTTCTGGAAATAAATAAGGTTATCTATTCAAAGCTTCATTCTTTAAGTAAAAGAACTTATACAATTTTTGTCTTAAGGTTCTAAGACTACATTCCATTCAACTAATAACAAAATATAGGATTTCCTGGAGAAACACCGTAACACTTTCAAATAATAAAGAATGTACCCTGTTTAACACAAAAATGCTTATGAACTCACCAACTTAAATGTTGATACACTTTCAAAATCGCTTGTATTCTCAGGATAAATAGTAGAGAGGTACATGCGCAGATTATGTGAAGACGGAGCATAATAGCGTTAAGTCTTTGTTTTGTTATTTACTTTTGGAGTCTATCATGTGTAATTTGAATACAATGTAAAAACTTTAACATCAATGCAATGGATGTTGTTGCTTGTTTTACTATTTTACAGTTGTTGTGATACTATACAGGACTTCCTCCGCCCCCGAACGTTTCTGCCATTCTGGTTTGGGGGTGTGACAAAGAACATTCTTAAGTACCTACGAAGGACTAAGGAATGGTTGCTTATCCTCGGTAGGAGTGATGAATTGAGAGTGCGAGGGTATAGGGACGTCAATATTTAGAGTGGCCGGAATAATTTCCGTTCGCAATCGGGTTGGGTCGACTTTACCCTAAATGAAGGAGCAATGACTTGGAAAAGTTCCAAGCAAGAGATCGTAGCCAATTTAATGTGCAAATCAGAGTACATAGCAGCGAGCGAAGCGTCAAAGGAGGAAATATGGTTAAAGAATATCATCGGAGACCTTGGAGTTGTACCGGCCATAAAGGAGCCTATGTAGATTTTATGCGATAACGAAGGTGTGGTTGCCTTAACCAATGAACCGAGGGTTCATGGCAGATCCAAACATATTGACAGAAAATATCATTTCATTATACATAAGGTGGAAGAGGGACTCCTCGTAGTAAAGAGGGTTTCGTCAGAAGAGAACCCAACAGATCCCCTTACGAAGGGACTAAGTAGGGTTAAGCACTTGCAGCACACTAGGAGCATTGGGCTGAAGGATGATATTAGTTTTAGTGATTAGATAGCTTTTAGAAACTTGTAATAGATAAATCGTAATTGACATTTTGATGATTAAATAAAGGTGTTTTATTTATAAGTAATTACACTGTCTTGTGTCAATTATTTACTATTATTTCACTTTGCATGTTTTGAGTTCCTAAATAATAAGATTATTTAAACTATGCACAGTCGATCATACGTTGGAAGTAAGTATGAAAAAAGATTTTCATGAATTGGCTTGTAGATTGTCTAAGCGTTTAGATATAGCAAAAGTTTACCGCAACGTTCATGAGTGCTTATGAAATATGATTTGAGTATTGGATTAAACCCATGATCACATGAATCACTTCATGGAATTAATCACAAGTGATTGTGAGACGATAATATCATATAGTCTTTAAACCTAGATATATGAGTTGTTGTTTACGAGTTGGTTGTGCATTGATAATGCATAAACGCATCAGTAACTTGATGTTATAAAACACATTGATGTGTACGATTTGATGAGTAAATAGTACAAGCATATAAATCGAAGTTTATATGTTCCTTTTATCCTACGAGGATAAAAGAGATATCTTGGGCCCCTCGATGATTTTGTTTGACTTATGTGTCGGGCCCAGTCAATAATGAATTGATGTGTTCAATTAAGTTCTATGTCAGACAAATCAGAGATCGAGAAGCAAACTGTTGGACAATAAGTATGACTAGGTTCCATGTAATTGTCCACACGATATCTTGAGAACGAAGGACTATACGATCCCTTATCTAAAGGACGTGTTAGAGTTCGACAACGGCTTTTAAGAGATACGATTGCTAATCGAATTTTGAATTCATACTTGCATTTATAGTTATTAGACTTATCCAAGTGGGAGACTGTTGGATTAGGTGTCTAAGCCATAACTTTATTTGGTATGTACTCGACCTGATTGTAGCATGGTCCTTTTGGGTTGCCTTCACCAAAGCAACTTGACTAAAAGAATAATGGAGAAAGAGGATAAATGTGATTTATTAATATATTATATGAATAATATATTAAAAGAGAAATCATATTATTTGATTAACATTGGTCAAGAATTAGTTTAAAATTAATTTTGTGGTCAAAAGAGGTTAATTGAATTAAGGGGACTGATATTGTAATTATGTGATAATTGCAATATGGGCTGAGGAACCCTAAAGATAAGGGTGGACGAAATTCTTGTGGAAGCCCACTGGATTTCGTCCATGGTAGGGGTTCTGGAAGATTCATGTGGGCTGCTTAGGGCTTAAGCAACCTGATTACGTATTTGACTGAAACTCTAATTCTTCAGCTATATAAGGACATCCTTGGCATCCCAAAACCGGCTACTTGAACCCTAAGGATCATAGAACCGATTTTAGTATCCCTCCTCCTCTCTCTCTCTAACATTCTCCAATTGCTTGTGGTGTTTGTGATCGAGTAAAGGTATTGCCTTTGTGATACTAAGCTCTCAAGGCAAGAATCTTCAAGCTTCAATTGAAAGGTAACATTCTTACTTGTTATTTATGTTTATTTCGATTTTTGTATGCTAGTGTTAGGTTTTACAAGCTTTGGGGATTATTGCATGTACAATTAGAAAAACCTAGATCCAAATCTTTAGGGTTTGCATGTTCACCATAGGATTGATGTTTTGCTCATAACCTAATGTATACGCCGAGAAGGAGAGCCACAACTTTCGAGATTCCGGTGACTGTGATGCAGAAGAAGTTGGGGATTCCATATAGAGTGGGCAAATTTTGAATGTTAGGAAGCAGTAAGGTGAAATCGGTTGATGATGCAGAAGGATTGGTGAAAATAATAGCAGAAAAAACAATAAATTTTTGGGTTCGATGGTTCGCTCCATTCTTTTGGAATCTATTGTTGAACTTGATTATATATATATATATATATATATATATATATATATATATATATATATATATATATATATATATATATAGCGACATCCTCATTTTCACACCCAGAAAAGCTCGATTTGTTATGTTTATTTAAAAATCAGAGTATTCTTTTTGAAGAATAATACTGCGTAATTTGTTCCTAGAAAACATGATAAAGATGTTATCAAAGCATTTCCACAGAAATGTATTTTATTAAAACATTGGGATGTCATCGTCAATACAGAAACATAAGCATAAACTGACATTTACACTAATGATTTACATTTCCTTTAATCTCTTAGTGTAATGTAGCTTCGCATCGATACTTGTGACACAAATAAACATAGTGAGTCAGGTTGGGAAACATGGTGAATACATAGAGTTTTCAACCAACAATAATATAATTATTATGTTTAATCATCAGACAATTAACCCAATTACCCATTATCTTCTTTATTCTTAAGTATCTTTCCTAATAATCATCTATTCCTCAATATTTATCCCTAAGGATTGTCCTAAGGTATGGGCACGAAGAACATTGGTGCCAGGGTTTATCTAGCAGACACTAAATCCATAGCTGTCGATGTTGTATAATGCGCACAACTACCAACATTATCCTTTAGGCGCAGCTGCCAGGACTATGATGTTATTTTTCAGGCACAACTGCCAATATTATCCTTTAGGCGCAGCTACCAGGATTTTTAGAGTATATCTGGTGAACACGTAGTTCAAAAACACATACATCTTGTGGCACAACTTCCAATGTTCATTTATAGGGCACTAAGTCTATAGTTGTCAATGTTCATTTATATCATCTTTCATCTCTCATCACTCATCTACCTATCTTTACCCAATATTTTTATAGGTATAAAAATACGTATATAGTTTAAATCAAGTAAAACATGTATAAATCGTTCATCTAGCATAGATATCAGGAACACATATAATAAGAGCATATATTATGTATTAATATTAAATACTTAATATTTATGTGTAAGATGAAAGTAACTATGTACTCACTTGCTAAAGTGATGATTCGAAATTCGGGCAGCGCTTCGCTTCTAGTAACTGTCTTTTCGTTTGACATAACCTAGTGTCATTATTACTACGTCTTAGTTTATTATTTATTGCGACTAATTATTAGTCTAGATTCATCATTAACTCAAAGTCTACTTCATGATCTATCAAGTAGGGAACAACCAGGTATCATCATATCGGAAGTAGGGTCCATTTGGTATAGGAAGTATACTGTTTGGAAATTCCACTTTAAACACCTCACTAAATCACAGCCTAGACATCATCCCTGTAGGTAGATCAATCAATATAACAACTTGGAATCACTGATAAGTCTTATTTATAGGTTCATAATAACAATAATGAACTTAAACATAAGTTATAATTAAAGTATGGTAAGCATAACTCACTTACAAGGGGTTTAGCGAGGAACCGGGCTCTGTGCAGGCAAAACTTCTGAGCTGAAAGCTCTTCTTCTCGGGGCCTTCTAGCGCTTTAGGGCTCGCTTCTAACACCTAGGAGGTGCTAGAGGAAAGAATAGAGGCTTTGGGGGTGTTTGTGAGAGAATGGGTGAGAAAGGTGTGAAGAATGAAATGGTTTGTGCCTTCTATTTATAGGTTGTGAAGGTGACGAACATTGGGTGTTCCCTAACTGAATGCTGGGAGTTCGGTGGTAATGTATCACCATCTGGTAGCAAGGCATGGGGAGGAAGCAGCGACTCAGATCATGTCACGTGTCACTCGCTAGTTACTCCAAAAACTAATTATTTTCTAAAATTCGTAACTTTTGCATACAGGCTCAATTTTTGACATTCTTTATATCCACACGTAGGTAGCAACGTGATCAACAACTTTCGTTTGGACTCTATTGGCTAATTTTGACTTTATTTTTAAAGTTATATTTTCACAGGCCTAGACAGTTAAACTTCGTTAAAAATTCATAACTTTGTCATCCAAAGTTCGATTTCAACCGTCTTTATATTGTTGAGCTCCTATTAATGAGATCTTCAATTCTCATTTAGAATGTGTCGGCTAAAAATCGATCGATCTAAAATTCGATTTTTAGGCTGTATACTGATATGCAAAATCTTAGAAAAATCATAACTTCCTCTAACAAAGTCCGAATTTGACGTTCTTTTTATGTACGTTCTCGGTTTAACGTATACTACGACTTTTATCTAGATCGCTAAGGCTAAAAAGTAGTTTATTAAAAATTCACTTTTTACGATATGCTGCGTCGTGTCGGTTTTGTCGCAAAACTTCGACAGGTCATAACTTCTTTGCTTTAAGTCGGATTTCAGCGTTCTTTATATGTATTCTCTTCCACATAGGGATACTATGAAGCTTCATCCTCCAAATGAGAATATTGAGTTTAATAGGAACCCAATTATTCCATCTAGTAACCATAAGGTCTGAGGTAATCAACCCACTATCCAGGTAAATACGAGCCGAAGAAACTGAAAAAATGCCAGCAGTATCTAAAGTTCACCCCAGCCTATCTGGTGTTGATGTAAGTTGCAAACCCTGCATCAACATCAAGTATGTTTCCCATTGAGTCTACTCAATACCTCCCCTAGGGATGCGTCTAAGAGTACATATATCCTATCCATGCTCGATACGTTCTTGAAAATTACAACTACAGTGAATATCCAACGCAAACACTCTATGGAAAGAAACATCAAACGGAGTATCTCCCATCCACACATCATACCAAAAGGAAGTGTTCGCTCCATCTCCTATCCTAATCGGGCATATGGTCTCAAAATCTAACCCACGATCCTTAAGATTGGCTAACATTCGAGTTATACCATTCCATGGACCTGACCAATTTCTTATCGGGATCATAGGAGAAGAGTGCGCATCTAACCCATACAAGACTTTCACCACCCTAACCCATATCAAATTCGGGTAATGAAAAAACGTCAACGCCATCAGAGAAGTAACGCCCTATTATAGGTAAAAAGACTACCCACACCCAAACATCCATCATTTCTAGAAGCAAGCACTCTATCCCACCGAATCCAATGCATACACCGATCATCCAAATCCGCTCCAAAAAAGCAGCTCTCAACTTCTCTAATGACTTCAACACCGTGACCGGAAGAGAAAATATGTACATCTTATAACTACCAATAAACCCGAGGAAGGACTTAATCAAAGTAAGTCTACCACCATAAGAAAGACATTTCACCTTCCATCTAGTCAATCTAGTCCGAAAACTTCTTTTCATTATTAACGTCTCTTTTGAAATCTATATAACAATAAAAATGATATATAACAAAAAAAGCCTCTTAATAATATTTAATTTTTTTTTTTCAACTTTAGCATGATATTTATCATAATTTATACAAACCAAACATGTCTTGAATCATATCAAATAAGGTTAAGGTTGTTGATATTTATCATGAAAAGTAAATAGAAAAAATAAAATAATAAAATACAACTTTTATAGTAGTCCACTCTCTTGGGGTCCAACATAATGATAATTAGCAAAGAAAATCTGCAAAGTTGTTTTCTTTGATTTATTTTATTGTATGATGTTAGATTATGTTTCTGGGGTCGTAATAAGTCAAAAACACAAAATTGACTCAAGATTCTACTTCACATATTTCCATTTTGATTTAGTTTCCACTTTGGAATTGAGTGGCTCTTTAAACTCATCACCATTGTATAGTCAATTTTAATTAATAAAACTAAGTAATTATCGATTTCCAATGGAGCAATTTAATATCTTAGATAAAATCATTTTTGCATCCTGCCTATTGAAATGATAATTTTAATGATATTTTTGACATTTAAGGCTCGTTCGTTGATTTTAATGATATCTTTAAACTCATCACCATAAATATTTCTTTTTTACTTATAAGTTTTAACCAAAATTCATTAATTGTTATAACATGAAGCAAAACAAAAGGAATGATAACATTATCAACATGATCTCCACCGACAATAGCATTATCAACATTGAATCCTCAATTTGATCACCCTCAACATTAACATCCATATTTTCAGGAATATCATTATTGCTTGGTTTTTCACATAAACTTGTGGGTTTTTTTTTTGGAAAAATTTATCAAGATGCCTACTTTCAGCTTTTGTTAAATTTTCAACTCTTTTTCTCTTTTCATGTTTTTGGCTACAAGATAGATACTTCGTTGGTATAATTTTGAAAAATAAAATATCAATATTCACTCAAATACTTGATGAAAATTAAAACAATAAAAATAGAATTCTATAAAATCTAATTGACCTAAATCAAAATTCATAATATAGAAGCAACAATGGCAATAGCATTTTACATTTGAAAATAAATATTAAGTGTAAAGCCCGAAAACGGATCTACCAATGATCAAAGACAAATAACAGAAGCAAAGATGAAATAATAAGCAAATAGCAAAACGAACCAAGCTTGCATACGCCTTAAAGCAATAAAACGTCATATACAACTTGGAGAAAACACGAAGGCATCAACAACCTTTAAAGTCTGACACAACGCCCTATTTATAGCCGTGACTTACAACCGCAAGGAGTTTACGGCCGTAAACACATAACAACCGTAAACTACACAAAATTGGCTTTTCCTACACAATCACTACCACTAACCAGTATGCCTAGACCAAACCATTAGACAGGGTCTTTCAATCCCCCCCTTGGTTTGGACTAGCTCGAGCCCATTCCTTTGTCCACAATCATCACGTCCATCTGGCCCATGGCTCCATTCCACATTCTCTTGCTTAGAATCTCCACGATCATTGTTGTGTACACCTTGGCTCCTTCCTCGTAAATATCTTCAACAACTTTAATTTGAAAGTTGCTAAGATAATGAATATCCTATTTCCTGAATTGCAGCAAGTCTCTGCGATCGTACAAACGAATACACCCATTCTTAAGTTTGATAACCGCTCCTGATGTATTTTCATCATAGACCCAACATTCCAAAGAACTGAGAGATCCATCTTGATAGCCCTGAAGTACAGGAAATTGCTTGACTTGTTTCGTTGCAGGCCACATCACTACCTGAAATGGCTTGTCAGTAGATAGTTCCAAGACATCTGGGTGTTCAAATATAACTAACTCTGCCGTCAACATCGATGGAAATCCTTTCTTCACTTGATCATCCAGAAAGTGTTTAAACTGAGTAACCTGAGGAGTGTTGAAAAGATTGATAAACGGAGCTTGAGACAACTCCGTTAGATCAATTCTTGTGAACGACCTAAATGCTTGAATATCCTTATACAACTCTTAATTACCACTCTTACGAATGACAATCCACATTCTGAGAGCATCATGAAATCCCCAGGCAGCCACTCCTAATCTATCTCCAAATGTATCTTGGAACCTATCAACTTCAAGATCAGTAACAATTATTAAGGGTTCACTCCGAAATGAATTCTGATTAACATTATGTTTAAACAACAATTGTCCTCTCTGAACATTATCTTCTTGATTGCTACGAATAAGTTCTTAAATGTGTGGAGCCAATGGAGGTTCAACAACAACACGTTCAGCAGTACTAGAAGACTAATCGACTGGTAGGTCAACTGGAAAAAGCTTGTACATGAAGATTAATCCTTTGTTCTTCAACGGACGCCTGGTATCTCTCACCAAAATCAATTTCAAGTTTCTTCTTTAACTCAAAATAACTCGAAGTCAGCAGATTAAAGTGATCTTGTAAATCGGAGATCTGCTTGCTTTTCACCTTTTTATCCTTCTTGAGTTCAGCCGGTTGTCCGCCAAGACTAGATTTATCTGATTGTAGCTTGGATACTTGGATACGAAGATTGACATTCTCGGCACGAAGCTCTGCCACCTGAATATCAAGTTCAATATTTTTCTGGCTAAGAACCGAAATTTCTTTCTGCAGACCAGCAAGAGTAAGATTGTCATCCCTAGCACGTCCTTCTTCAATGGAAACACCCTTTCTTCGAGAATCTGGCGATACAAGTTGTTCTTCATCCATGTGCAACGCCAACCTTTCAGAAGCAACATCTCGACGGTATCTAGGAACTGAGAAACCAGGCGGTGCAGATGAACCACCAACATCAAATGTTGAACTCGGACCAGTAGGAAACATCTTGGTGGTGGTGAGCCTTGTGGTAGTAGCAGTGACAGGTGGGGTAGGAAGACCACTAACCAAACTTGTGATCAGTTTAGATTGTCTTGCATCAAGTCTTCTTCTTTTAGATTGTTGTTGGTCAGCTTCAGGAGAAAACACACTCACAAACGGTTCGGGAGCAGGAGAAATGGACATAGGAGGGGAACATCCCATAACCATCTGCATAGGAATGGAAGTCGACACCATTTGCTTTGAAGTAGGAGTTCGCGTATCAAACGTCTCGCTCGATTTCCTTGTCTCAGTTGTATGAAGACCAACATCATCGACATTATGGAAAATTGTGTCAAGATTTTCATGAGACACAACATTAGAACTGCTTGCCAACGAAGCTGCAATATCATCGCGATCAAAACCAGTCAAATCTAGATCATCAAAAGAGTCATTTCTCTCTTCACCAATACTCATCTCTCCACCAACTTGATCATCACTCAACTCTTTTTCATGTTCTGAGACAGTTTGAATTTTGGGAGTTGGAGAGTCTTCTTTCTCGGTTTCTTCATCTTCGGACACATCTATAACAATGTTGGTTGGCGTTGACTTTTCAGCAGATGTCTGCTCCGAGGAAGTTTGCTCAGACGACTCATATGACTCTGGAGTTTCATCCAGTTCAGTAAATTTCCCAAACTTTTCAAGAGGATATAGTCCTCGAAATATGACTTTTCCTTTCCGATTTTGTTTGATGAGACCCACCGTGTGGGGACCCAAGGACTTCATATCCAATGTTTCTCCCGTCTTCCTCACGTTTGGAAACTGAATGTTAATGAACACTTGTACGAAGCAGGGATACAACAGAAAAGTATCCCGAGTAGAAGCTCTGATGTTGATAACAAATTCCTCAAGGATGAACTTTGAGAAATTAAAGCGAAACCCAGCAGCAAGAGATACCAGAGCACCAGTTGTGCGCTGAGAGATCTCATCTGCCCCAGACCTCCTTCCCGAGATGCAGCTCACAAAAACATGGCCCAAAAACCTCCAGTATGGGTGTAGCAACTTTTTCAGCGTCGGTGGAAAGGTTCCCTCGTAACTCATTCTTCGTAGAACCCTTTGAACATCTTCGATTCCAATCTCTGTCGGGAAATTGGGTTGACCATCAATTAGCAGCGCTTCACGAATAAAGCCTTCATTAATGACAATCTCTCGACCCTGTACTTTTGCCTTCACCGTAAAATTGCCATCATCATCCATGTGTGTCTCTGCAGTAGCCCAAAACTCGCGTATTAAACTTTGATAAACCACTGGATTGACAGTGATTGCGGATGCTAAGCAGCATTCACGCAATCGATGAATCATAGAACGCATATCCGAGTGAACAGCTGGAGGATCCGCGAGTACAATTGCTAGGTTGTGCATATCTGCAAATTTTAGGTTCGCCATTCTCTGCACTCAAACACAACTGTAAGAAACCTCAAAATAGAATTTTATTTTGACCAAAAAAAATCTAATTAAAAATATGACCAAAATAAAATTTCATTGTATAAAAACAAGTGATAACATCAAGTTTACTGCCAAGAAGTTAAAGGAAATCGTGAAACATAATTTTAAATAAAAGGAACTGAAAAATCTGTTCTTGGGCCGTAAACTCGAGGTTTACGGCCTAAGAATTGTTTTGAAAATCAACACCTGATATTACCTTAATTAGTTTATTCGAAATGTAGGTAGTAAACACATGGTTCCTGGGCCGTAAACTCGGAGTTTACGGCCTAAGAACCTTCAGTGGAAAAACCCCCAAAAATTGATTCTACACTTCGAATTAACGAATAATACTTGAAGATACGTAAATATAAAAATCAATGGCACCAATATAAATTAAAAACAAGTCCAAAATTCAAGTGCTCGGAGTTTACGGCCTAAGCTTACGGCCGTAAGCTCCGTCGAATCGTTTTTCGTGATTTCTGGCATAATGACACGGTGAAACACGAAACAAATTACATATTTGTGATCTAGAAGTGATTACCTTTGTGACGGTGTAAGCGGTTTTCCGAAAATCAAAGAATTTTTTTTTGCCTTTTGAGAGGGTTTAGGAAGAGTTTGCGGACGGAAGCTCGTGAATGGGGAGATTCCGGCAGTGAACTCTTTTTTACTCCATTTACCCTCACTTACCCTCTTACCTGATAACTACCCAGTATTTCCAACTTCCAACAAAAACTTTGAGGATTAATTTAATTTTTGAAAAATAAAGTAAAATAAAATAAAATACAATTTTAAAATATGAGATTCAAGTAAAAATAAAAATTGAAATAGCAAAAGTAATTAAAGATTAAAATTAAAATTAACATTTTTACAAAAAAAACTTAAAAATAAAATAAAAATAAAAATAAAAATAAAATTGAGTGAAAAAATATTTTAACTAAAATAATTTTTTACACAACAAATTTAACCACTATAACCTTTGTGATGTTTGGATCAAAGTTTTTGGACGGCCTTCTTCCGCTTGTCGGTACCCTTATCTTCACATCTTCGTCTGACCGATTGCCAGTATTGTGGTCCACTTAAGCACGAAAGATTTGTGACATTTTTGGACATTTTACCAATGACATGATTTAGGCATATATCTAATTGAGAATTTCTGTAATTATGATAACTCCTAAATCTTAAATAAATTCACCTTATGACCATTTAACTGACTACAACCAGGGATATTTTTGTCCACCTAAATCGAGCAGCGAGATCTACAGACAATCTGTATGAGTTCAATTCTTTAAGTGTACTGGAACGTGTTTCCCACTTCTTGATATGCCCCAGCCATCAAGAACTTCCAGAGTACTCCTTACACCGGGTGAGCAGAAAACCATTCAGAGAGAGAAGAGATTCAGAATTCTATTGCTAACTACTTCAGAGGGGTTGAGAAGAAGAAGGTTGCATATGCTGTGTACCAGGTCGGATTAGAAGTCGCGCAAAGGAGACAGCATATGGCTAACAGATGAGAAGTATTTCACACACACACACACACACACACACACACATATATATATATATATATATATATATATCCTGCAGAGAAATAGAGTTGCATATGTTGTGTACCAGGTCGGATTAGAAGTCGCGCAAAGGAGACAACATATGGCTAACAGACGGAAAGAAAGAAAATGATATTCTACAGACCTAATTTATCGGAATTTACCAGTCGCCCCATCCAACCGGAATTAAGGACAAAATCCGCACATCGAGGAAAAGTTAAGCCACGGTTCCAAGTACGGCTTCAATTAATGTGACGAGTAGATTCTCATGTATATCTCCCTGCTCAACCTATCCGAGCGTCGTGACATCGGGTTAAACGGATCTAACTAGGTCAAAGTTCGTCAAGTCCTTTAAATTCATTAGGTTCAACTTTCCTAGTCAAGTCCATTTAAAATCTTTTGTGCCTACCAGCACATCGAGTACAGAGCGTAGACGATTCAACTTAAGTACGTTACGCCGATTCAGGTTGCCCTTTATCACTTGTTAATTTCATTTCCCATCACAGTACTTACAATCGAAGTTGTCAACAATAAATTTTAAAAAGCTGAACAGAAATGACATTATTTTTGGATTTTTTATAATTTTTTGTTTTTCTTTTTTTGTTGTTTTTGGATTTTCATTTCTCCCTCTAAATTTGTGCATGGGTGAGAATACGAAACAAAATAATGCAAAAATTTTAAACTATCCCAAAACAAAAAAAAATGAAAATGTAAACTAATAACACCAAAAATAAATTGAGAAAAGAAAAAGAAAAAGAAAAAAAACTTAATCCTCAAAACATATCATTTTCAGAAATCCGACAAGCACATCGAAACGAGCTTTGTTAAATGGATTTGTGAACAAGTCCGCCACGTTGTTATCAGTGTGGACTTGTTCGATTCGAATTAAAGATCGTTCATAACAGTCTCTGATAAAGTGAATTTTAATGTCGATGTGCTTGGTTTTAGAGTGTTGGTCTGGGTTTCTAGCTATTTGAATTGCCGCTTCATTATCACAATAGATAGGGGTTTCGAAGTAATTCAAACCGTAGTCCAATAGCTAATGTTGGATCCAGATAACTTGAGAGCAGCAGGCTGATGCAGCAACGTATCCCGCCTCTGCTGTTGAAGTCGAGACAGTGTGTTGTTTCTTGCATTGCCATGAAACTAAGCTGTCACCTAGGTATTGACATCCTCCTGAAGTTGATTTCCTGTCAAGCTCACAGCCTCCATAATTACTGTCAGTAAAAGCATAAAGATTAAATTCAGAATTCTTCGGATACCAAAGACCCAATTTAGGGCTTCCTTTGATATACCGAAAAATTCTTTTAACAGCAATAAGATGAGAGAGTTTAGTATTAGCCTAATATCGAGCGCATTGACAGACTGCAAACATAATGTCAGGTTGACTTGCAGTAAGATACATCAGCGATCCGATCATCGATCGATAGAGAGTTTGATCTACGGACTCGCCTTCAGGATCTGGAGTCAGGAGAGGTCGTTTAGCCATCGGTGTAGAAGCAGATTTAGCATCGTGAAGCGCAAACTTCTCAAGAATATCCTCCACATACTTGGCTTGATGTAGCAGGATTCCGGTTGAATTCTGTTTAACCTGAAGCCCCAAAAACATGGTCATTTCTCCTAACGAACTCATTTCAAATTTTTTCTTCATTACACTTTCGAACTCTTTGCAAAGCTTTTGGCTTGTTGATCCAAAGATTATGTCATCGACGTATATTTGTACGAGTATTTGGTCCTTGTCGACATGCATTATGAACAGTGTTTGATCGATAGTGCCACGAGTGTAACCATGTTCGAGCAGATGCTTTGTTAGGGTTGCATACCATGCTCTAGGAGCTTGATGCAGCCCATATAACGCTTTGTCCAACTTGTAGACATGATTAGGATACTTCAAGTCGACAAACCCTGGAGGTTGATCAACGTAGATTTCTTCCTTCACCTTGCCATACAAGAAGGCAGTCTTGACATCCATTTGAAAGACAGTAAAGTTCATATACGAAGCATATGCTAGGAAGATACGAATAGCCTCCAGGCGAGCTACTGGAGCATAAACTTCAGTGTAGTCAAGACCCTCGACTTGTCGAAACCCACGTACTACCGGTCTGGCTTTGTTTCGCACAATAACCCCTGAATCGTCCTGTTTATTGCGATAGACCCATCGTGTGTCAAGAGACTTCTTGCCCTTCGGTAACTCAACCAATTTCCAAACACCGAGTTTTTCAAATTGATGCAATTCTTCATGCATTGCATCCACCCAGCTAGGTTCATTTAGAGCCATTTCTACATTCTTGGGCTCAACTTGAGAAATAAAGAAAGAATACAGACATGTATTAACGTCTCCACCCTGACTTCTAGTTTTAACACCATCATCTAGCTGGCCGATGACGTTTTCGATCGGATGATCTCGTTGAACCCTAGAAGGTATTTCTTGGCTGATGTCATTGAGAGAAACAGGTAGAGTGTGAATGTTGAGACCTCCTTCATTTGTTGGTTGAGTAGTATCAGATGGTTCTGCGACATACTCATCTGCAATAAGGTCAGGAAAGAGTAATTCCATAAGGGTTGAAGAGACAGCGGAAGCATCATTTGGAACGAACTCTTTCTCTGAAGATATGTGAGGTGTCGATTCAGCATCAGAAGAATCAGTGTGGACTGATTGAGGACTATCATGTTCCAAGAACGGCCCCCTTGAGAAGTAGCAGAGGACTTTCCCGAAGATGTTGCAGAAGACTCCCCCTCAATTGTAGCAGAAGGCTCCCCCTCAGATGCAGTAGAAGGCTCCCCCACAGATGCAGCAGAAGATCCTCCCTTGTGCGAGTCAGAGGACTCTCCTTCAAGTGAAGCTTTAGATTTTCCTTTCGATGAATCGGAAGGTTTAGACACAGGCTTGTACACGACTTCTTCGTCTTCATCTTCAGAGATACTCTTCCAATGCGAACCAGTTCTAGATACATCATTTGAATACACGTTTAAGGATTTGAAAAGTGACGTATAATCAAACGACCAATCCGGACCCACTCTTACGTCTCTCATTCTTTTCTAACCAACGCACGTCATAGGATTCCACAATCTGTTTGGTTTTCTTATTGTAGACTCTATAAGCGGTGCGAGCAGCATACCCTACAAAATAGCAGTCATCGGATTTGGCATTAAACTTCGGATTGGCATCTAGGTGAAGAAGGGTGCAAGGACAGCCAAATACTCGGAAGTGACTGACTGACGGCTTGTGTCCATAGTAAATTTCATACGGAGTTTTCATTTGAGGTTTGTTGATAAGCACCCGATTCTGAACATAACAGGCAGTGTTTATCACCTCCGCCCAAAAGAAAACAGGCAGCTTTGAGTCACACAGCATCGTTCTTGCAGCGTCTTTGAGTGTTCTGTTCCGCCTTTCAGCAACACCATTTTGTTGAGGTGTATGAGCTGAACTAAATTGACGCAGGATACCCTTTTCAGCGCAGAAGTGATTAAGAACATAATTCTTGAACTCTGCTCCATTATCGATACGAAGCGCCTTCACCCTATGATTGGTCTGATTCTCAACAAGTACAATGAACTTCTTGATCAATTCAGTGACACCAGCTTTGTTGGATAGAAAGAAAACCCACGTAAATCGAGAGAAATCATCAATCACAACTAAACAATAAGAACTTATGTTGATGCTTAGCACGTTCACTGGACCAAACAAATCCATGTGAAGTAATTGAAGAACCTGACTTATTGAATTAACCTGTTTTGGCAAGTGCGGCTTTCGATGGTGCTTTCCTTGAGCGCATGACACACAATTTTCAAACGTAATAAAGTCCTTGACGGGCAATCCACGGACCATCTCATTTTTCGCAAGACGATTTAGATTCTTGGCGTTAGCATGACCTAATCTTCGGTGCCACATCATTGCAGTTTGCTCGGAGATCTTGGAGAATAGACAAGTAATTTGTTCTAGGAGATTTCTATTCATATCAATAATGTAGGCATTCCCATCCCTTTTTGATCTTACGAGAATCCATTCTTCAGGGATGACAAAGCCTGGCTTTACGACCATGCATTCCTTGTCAGTGAAATGCGTAGAATAGCCCCTGTCACAAATTTGAGAAACGCTTAATAGACTGTGTTTCAACTCGGGAGCAAAATTCACGTTTTCGAAACTTAGAACTCCATTTGACACGGTTCCCCTTTGAGTGATTTTCCCTCCATCTCCACCCGCAAAAGGAGACATACCCCCCATTAAATGATTGAATGTTGTGCAGTTGGGTGATATCTCCCGTCATATGCCGGGAACAACCACTGTCGACAAACCAGGGTCTGACGACATTTCCCCGCAATTGTCCTTGCAAAATGTGCGGGTTTAATTAGATTTGGGCACCCAGGTCATGATCTTCCTGGGTGATCCCGATGCCTTTTCAGATTTATTGCACTTAAACTTCTCCGAGGACACATATGATGTATTGGGAGCAGGTTTGGGCCTCCATTTATAATTAGGTTTTCTGAAAAACTCAGTTGACTTTGTCATTTTATGCTTAACAATCTGCTTAAAGCATGTGTGACTTCTACTAGAGTTGGTTGAAGATCCACTACTGCTTTGGGATGAGCTTGACCTTGGCGTGGCTATGCTCCTTTTTGGCAGACTGCTCGGGACATGGTAATTAAAAACCTTTTTATGTTTGTGAAAAATATCCCTTTTTCTATTTCGTTCATCTGCCCAATCATCATTTCGAGAGCGACTTCTAGAGGAATTTCTATTTAAAGACCTTCCTCTGAACTCGTTCTCCCCTCTTGGAAGATTATGACTCACAAACATTCGGTTAAGACAATTTCTAGCAATATGACCACTAGTACCACAATTAAACAAATCTGCTTGTTATTGTTAGAACTTGTGCTGCATTTATCAGATTCGTTTTCCCAACAAACACCCTTGCTTGTCTCACAGGAACATGCAACATTATTAGGTTGTGAGGCAAGTGAGGGTACTATACTCATGGAGGGTTGTGAAACTAGTGGTGTCTCAACATTTTTATCACAAACATTCAAATTGTTAACCAAATTGTTCAAAAATTTATCAGACATATTAGAAGCACTCAAAACTGTATCAGAAGTAACAGCTACTGTATCAGAAGAATTAAAAACACCACAAGAAATATTGTCACTTAAAACATTTGAAAAATAATTGTCTTTATTTAAAATGAAAACTTCAGGTTTGGACTCGATTTTATTTTCAGAAACACATCCTTCAACTTTGTGCTTTGACTGATTCAAGGATTGATCTGCAGGAGAGGTAGAAATGTTAGTACTTTCAACATTAATAAATCCTCCCGAAACAAAACCGGAGGGCTTGCCATAAATCATAAATAATTCATTGGCAATCTCTTCTTTGGACAAAGGCTTGGACACATATGAATGATTGAAAGGAGGGGGTACATGATTATACCCTAGACCTTTTGATTGATTCCTTTTAAACTGCATACTTTGGTCTATCATATTTGCAACCACCTCACTTGAGAAATCATATTTTCTAACATCAAGTTTGGCGGTCTCAAATTTTCCTTTCAAAGATTCAACTTCAGCCACTAGCTCAGCATTTTGTTTGACTACATAATCATAGTTTTCACATTTGTTACTGTAGTCTTCCTGGAGTCTCCTAAAGTCTTTAATTTTAGATTCTAGTTGAGCTTTAAGTGGCTTTTGTCCTTTTCGAAGTTGGTATCCTTCATATCTAAGGTCTTCTACGTTTCTTATTAATTTTTCATTGAGTTCATGAAGAATCCTAAGATTTTCTACTTCATTGCCTAATGTCTCAATTTTATCCTGTAAAGTTTTTACATAATCTATACAAGACTTAGAGCATGATGGGAGACTTACCTTGGACGAATTAGGTTCATGGGGAGAGGATACCATCAAAGCGAATTGTAGCTTCATCACACTGTCTTCTGCTGCTGCAATCCCCGCTGGAATATCATCCCTTACTTGTGCCAGATGAGCATTTTCTGGTCCAGATAAGTTGAGAGCTTGTATTTGATCATCCCAATCAAAAGATTGCGCAACCATAGCCTTTTCATTGTTTGCTTGACCACTGCTTCGGTTGTTCCCGACTGCAACCATTATTCTCTCATTATTAACCCTTCTATCGGGGTGTGGGCAATCATGAGCAAAATGCCCTGGCTCGTAGCAATTGAAACACCGAAGCTTTCCTTTGTTGAATCCAACTTTCTTATCAGCGCTCATTCCCTAATTGTTCTTCCCTGTCTTTTTGGCAAACTGTTTTGCCCTAAATACAGCCATGGCAATTTGCCATGTGATGTCCATTTCCTCAACGTCCTCTGGATGGATTTGATCAAGATCTACAAATGACAATTGAGGCGGAAGCTCCCCAGCTACAAGTGCATTGTAGCAATTTACAATCCCTGCTGCAAAGACAAGGTTTTCATCACCCTCCTTTCCTTTTGAAGAGGAGGCCACATTTGAGGATGGAACAGTTTGGGTAGACACGAGTGGTTGACTTTATGGGTAGGGAATGACTGGTGCAGAAGAGGATGAACCTGCAGGGGTATAAGAGAAAGAGGAAAGAGCATTGTTAGTTGAAATGCCAAGATTGGCAGCTGAGTAGGAGTTCACATGATTGATCTCTCGCTGCTTGTCGTCAATATCACACGCTTTGATGACAGCCATCACTTCAACTAGAGAAAGGCGATTGAGATCCTTAGTCTTCTTAATCACAGCTACGTTCATGTCCCAAGATTTTGGGAGAGCATGTAGTAGCTTCTTATTAATTTCTGACTTTGTATAGAAGATCCCTGCCACAGTCATCTCCGTATTGAGAGTTGTGAATCACTGCAGTTGAGCCTCGAGAGTCTCTCCAGGCACATAGTTAAACATGTTGAAACGTTGCCTCAGCATATCATGGCGACTCTCTTGCATGTCTTCATTTCCCTCATATACTTCAATAAGGGCTTCCCACAGTGCTTTAGCAGAAGTATACTCTCTAAATCCTTGAGCAATGTCTGGAGATAAGGCCATAGTCAAAATGGCCAATGCCTTTTCTTGTTCTTCTACACTCTCAAAATCTTCATCAGTGTAGTTTTCAATTTTCTTGTCAACCACCTGCCCCCCAACTGTAGTGGTGATTCTGACTGGATCCTTTATAACACATTTCCAAATCTTGAAGTCCTTCATCTTTATATATTTCTCAATTTTATATTTCCACTCGGGGAAACCATCAGCAGACATGTGTCTTGGAATGCACGTGGTTATTCCCATCACAGCATCGAGTTCTTGATATTGATTAGGACTTTGTGATTCCATTTTTTAAAATTAAAGTTAATTAATTTTTTTTAAAATAAAATCTAATTATAAAAAAAAATTAATTTACTGTTTATTGTGAATTCTGAAAATTACTCGACTAAAATTCAATAAAGGTTTACTGCCGAGAAGTGTTTACGGCCGTAAACTCCTTGTTTACGGCCCGTGAAAATTTTAAATTCTGGAAAAAAAAATTGAAAATGCAATTTTCTAAAGTCGATTATCAGATAATCGATTTACGGCCAATGATTTTCTAAAGGAACTTTGAGTTTACGACCAATGATTTTCTGTTAAGAATTTATTTTATTTGAGAATTTTAATGCAATGAAATATTATTCTGAAATCCTTAAGTCAGGAACTCGATTTGCTGTAGAAGAGATTCGTTTGCGGTGTATGAGCCTTGAATAGCTTGCGGCCGTGAACTTGGTGTTTATGGTCGTAAGCTCGGACCGTGAACTCTTAAACACACGAAAATCGACTGGAATAAAACCCTTCTTTCGCTGTGAATATCGTTTTGAGCAAAATCGCAACTATAGGACGTCTTTGACACTGGTCTCGCTCTGATACCAATTGTAAAGCCCGAAAACGGATCTACCAATGATCAAAGACAAATAACAGAAGCAAAGATGAAATAATAAGCAAATAACAAAACGAAACAAGCTTGCATATGCCTTCAAGCAATAAAACGTCAGATACAACTTGGAGAAAACACGAAGGCATCAACAACCTTTAAAGTCTGACACAACGCCATATTTATAGCCATGACTTACAACCGCAAGGAGTTTACGGCCGTAAACACATAACAACCGTAAACTAGACAAAATTGTCTTTTCCTACACAATCACTGCTACTAACCAGTATGTCTAGACCAAACCATTAGACAGGGTCTTTCATTAAGGATTGTAGAAAAAGTACTTTTAATTATGTACGGATATATATAGAAAAAACCCTAAGATATAAGTTTTTTTCTTAAATCGGCAATATGTGATATATATTAATGAAAATAACCCCACTAGCAAGTAGCTAGTAGAGCATATAGTTACAATCAAGGTTATAAATAACGTAAGGTGTGACTTGACGGCAATGTCAAACCTCAAGCTTTTCCGAGCCTTGGCGAGTCACGACGTTTGTAAGGCGTGACTTAAGGCGACAATTTTCTATATAATTAATATTTTTATATGTATTTTCAACTATTATTCATTTTTATACACATATATGAGTTAAGGTGACGTTTTCGTAAAGCTTGGCGGCAGGTGCAAGCCTTAGAGCCATGACGAGCTTTTTAGAACGTTACTTAAAATTCATCAACAGAGTAAAGGGGAGGAGTTCCATACTTTCCAATCTATACTATCTGTGGCTCCCCTGTGTTTAATCCACACATATGTCAAAGATTTTGCAGCCCCCACTATCCTCTCTGAATTCAAGACAATTTTTTTAAAGATCCTATCATTATGGGCTCTCCATAAACACCATATGGTACCAAATAAGATCGCAATTAATCTACTTCTCTTATTAGGACAGTTTCCGCATCTAGAAGCATAATCAATTATGCCCGACACTGAATGGAAATCTGTCTCCGGTAAACCACACCAATGAAGGATCATCCGTAATACATCCCTTGCCAATGTGCATGTTGCAAGAATATGGTCCCTGTTTCATCTGTCATATTACAGGCACCACAAATATTACTTTAATGTGCCATAAGGGTTTTTATTTAAAAGAAATAATTGTACTTATTTAATGAGTTATAAAGGTAATTTATGAATGATTAGTGTCACTCTTTAAATTTGACAATTTAAGAAAATGTGTTAGTTGTATGTTTCTTCAATTCATAAAATCTCGTCATGTACCTCCTTTTTTGTTATTTATCATATTTAAATTCATTTTGATTTGTCATACTTTGTTTTTTTTATTGTTTTTTTTTTTTATTTTTAGTGAGTTATAAAGTAATTTAATGAATGATTAACGTCATTCTTTAATTTGGATGATTTAACGGAAGGTGTTAGTTGTATGTTTCTACAATTCATAAAATTTCTTTATATATTTCAATTTTTTATTTATTATTTTATTGTCTTTAAATCCATTTTTATTTGATATATATATATATATATATATATATATATATATATATATATATATATATATATATATATATATATATATATATACACGGAAGGTGTTAGTTGTATTTTTCTACAATTCATAAAATTTCTTTATATATTTTAATTTTTTTTTATTATTTTATTGTCTTTAAATCCATTTTGACTTGATATATATATATATATATATATATATATATATATATATATATATATATATATATATATATATAGAGAGAGAGAGAGAGAGAGAGAGAGAGAGGTTCAAATATTTTTCACATCTATTGTGTGCTACAATGCATCAATAGGAATTTAGTATAATTATATGTATATTAAATGCTATCCATACTTATAACTCATTTTTATGGAAACTAATTAAATTTGTCATTAATGTCAACAATAATATTCTTTCAGAATAAATTCATATCTAGAAGAATGAAAGTGTATTCCAGCAGAATGATAGTGTATTTTAGTAGATTACGCTGTCGTTCTACATATTACATGCAAATTTATTGTATTTTAACTGACTGAGTTCTAAAACAAAATACGAACTCATATATAAAAACCTAGATGCGAATTTATTCTGAAAGAATATTATTGCTGACATTAATGACAGATATAATTAGTTTCCATAAAAAGAGAATTATAATTATGGATATCATTTAATATTTATATAATTATAGAAATTATTTAATATCTATATTTATTTAATTAAATATTTATATAATTTAGTAAATTTCTATTGGTGCATTGTAACACACAATAAACACAATAAATGTAAGAAACAAAATAACCTAACCATATATATATATATATATATATATATATATATATATATATATATATATATATATATATATATAGGGTTAGGTTATTTTGTTTCTTACATTTATATATATATATATATATATATATATATATATATATATATATATATGGTTTTGTTTTGTCTTTTTTTTTCTTTTGTATTTTGTGTTTTATTATTATTATTATTATTATTATATATATATATATATATATATATATATATATATATATATATATATATTAAAAGTCTCCTACCTTAGCTACAGTAACTTTGCTAATGATTTGGCAAAAATGGTCCTTCCTTTATATATACATGTTCAAGTGTGTCTCATTTTACCGTTGCTAAGGATTTGACAAAAATGGTCATTTCTTTATATATACATGTTTTTTTGTCAATTTTGCCTAATATTCTTTAGTCATTTTAACATATTTTGTCCTTGCAATCAAAATTTTTATATTTTTTAGAAATCTTTTAACATTCAAAGTTTGGCCACAAAACTTTAAGGAATTGACAACTTTGGCCACTTTTCTAAAAACTTTCTAATTTCAACCCTTTAATTCTTTAGGCATTTTGACATTTTTTGTCCTTACAATCTAAACTTTTATATTTTTTTCATAAAAAACACTAAAAACGACCCGAGGGAAAGTTCGGGTTTGTCCTCATATTTAACTTTTTTTTTGTGTTTTCCTGTCCGTTGCACTTTCTGCCGGTTCTCATTTTCTTCTTTTGGTATATTTTTTATATATTGGTCCGCATATTTATTTTTTTGTTTTTTTTTCAAGCGTCTATTTATCCCACCTGCATCTTTTAACAAAAATAACACTCAAATCAGACGCACATGGCCCATGCGGAGTATGGGCAACATATCTAGTTATTATTATTATTATTATTATTATTATTATTATTATTATTATTATTATTATTATTACTACTTTAAAATAATTAATTTGACTTGATTTCTATTTAACTATAACTTTATCTTTAATAACAATTTCTAGGTTTTGCTTTATTCTTTTATTATGTTTATATAATACGATCGATTGAATTCTAATTAAAATTACATATCTCATTTTTTTTTTCTAAACTAATATATCTACAATGATTAAATCATATGACGAATTTTAAAACTGATAAGTTTGTTTTTATTTTTTTGATAGTTTTAGTATATTAATAGGTTGAAATAATTTTTAAACAGACCATGTATGTATTTTATTTTGCAGGTGTTCAACACTTATGAAAATCTAAAGGAGTAGGTAAACAATGTTGCATGAACTCTCGAATATGTGGTCATTACAAAGAGATCAAAAACTAAAACAATCGGTTATGTTACAAAAACCATTTTCATTTGTGATCGTAGTGGTGTCTATAAAGGTACAAATACATCTGGCAGAAATACGGAAACAAAAATATAAATTATCCATTTCAATTGGTCGGAGATTATAATCAAAATTATGATTTTTGGACCTTGAAGCTTACAAATGTTGAACATAATCATGACCCAACAATGTATATGGAGGGTCATGCATTTACAAAACGGTTGACTAAAGATGAGTATCGTATGGTGGAAGACATGCCATATAATAATGTTCATTAATATAATAATCATTCGACATTGAAGAGTCAAAATTAACATAATGTAAGTACAATCGAAACCATTTAGAATGCGCGATAAAAATATCAATCACAAATGCGTGCAAGCCGAAGCAAAATGGAAGGTTTTTTTGAAATTCTGCAATCGAAAGAATATATATATATATATATATATATATATATATATATATATATATATACATATATATATATATATATATATATATATATATATATATATATATATATATATATATATACACGGTGGCGGGGCTAGATGGGGCATTGGGGGTACTACAATACCCCCAAAAAAAAATTTATATATATAAAAATTATTATTTGTAAATATGTTTCATGTTATTGTACCCCTCAACTAAAGAGATTATAACATGTTTTTTAATACCCAATATTGAATAACTACATATAATATATTGACAATGTTTGTACCCCCATATCTAAATTCATGGTTCCGCCACTATATATACATACATATATATATATATATATATATATATATATATATATATATATATATATATATATATATATATATATATATATAACATTCGGAATCCCAAGTATCTTATTTTAATTAATTATCTTGAGTTTTATGAAGGGACTCAGCGAGTAGACGCTCAGACTCGCCGAGTAGGATCGTAAATTCTTGTATGAATTAATGACCGGACTCGATGAGTCGATGAGTGGACTCGGCAAGTCCGCACTGTAAAGTGAAACCCTAAATCTCAGGGCTTGAGCGTTATTTAAAGGCCCTTATGGCCGTCAATTGCGGCCACTACTCCCCTATGAAAACCCTAGAGAGCAAAGAAAGCTTAGAGAGCAATTTGGAGGCTAATTCTTCATCCTTTGGTGTGATCTTGCAAGAAGGAGTGAGAAAATCCAAGCTAGATTGTGAAGCATATGAGATCCCTTTGGGTATAGATGATAGATCTGGACCTTAAGAGGTCCACAAGGTCCCAAGCTTCCAGCTTTATGAGGTCTCATGTGAGCCTTGAGAGTAGAACCCCATTTTAAAGGTTATTTCTCCATTTTTGGTCTTATAAGCATTGCATGAACGTAAAGTTTGAACCTTTACGTGACTTTCGAGTGTTAGGAGGTTAGATCTACTGGTTGGTGAAGCAGATTTGACCTCAAAAGATCGATTGAGTGTTTTCATGGGAGGAAGTCGCCGAATCCATAGGGGACTCGACGAGTCGAGTTGGGTTGCCCTGCGATTCGTGATCTGTGATAACCCATTGAGTGTAGGGTTGACTCAGCGAGTCGAGTGAGGACCAGGGGCGAAGAGGACATGCATGTACTCGCCGAGTCACACGAGTGCACTCGACGAGTCTGGTCAAAGTTTGACCATTGACTTTTGTTGACTTTTAGGGTTTGGTCAACAATCGGACTTGTGGACCATTTGAAGGGTAAAATGGTTTTTTAGCCTTCTTAGAGGACATGGAAGAGACTAGTCTAGCCTGGAGAGTCGTTATTGATTTGAGATAATTGTTTATGTGTTTAGGCGGAGGCTAGATCAGTGTATACATGTGCGAGATTATCCGAGGTAGCCGAGGTGAGTCTTCTCACTATATATTGTACCTGGAAGGGTACCTATGTGTGACCGGAAGATCTTATATGCTATGAGATGTATGTGCTATATGCTGATATGTGATATGTATGCGTTATGTATGATATGTATGATAAGGACCGGAAGGTCAAGATGATATGGACCGGAAGGTCAAGAGGACATGGTCCGGAAGGTCAGGAGGTTACGGATCGGAAGGTCAGGAGGTTATGGACCGGAAGGTCGATACGGGTAAGACCGGAAGGTCTACCGGGATTCGGGACGGAAGTCCCCTAAGACACTTGGACCGGAAGGTCCCACAGAGTTATGGCCTGGAAAGGCATATGTGTTGTATGTGGTATTTTGGGGAACTCACTAAGCATTTATGCTTGTAGTTGTTGTGTTCTGTGTTTCAGGTCCTAGTGATGATCGCGGGAAGGTACCGACATGATCCGTACACACTCGTGGAGTTTATGTTTTGAAATCCTGGGATATGTTTGTGACGATAACATTTGATACATTATGTTTTGACATCATTTTATGAGTAAATGTATGTTATAAAAATGAAATTTTTTTTTGAAAATTTACGTCGTTACAAGTTGGTATCAGAGCCTTGATTTGAGGGATTTGGGTGCATCTTCAGGTGTATCTGAACTCAGACTGAGGATTTGAGAAAGTTTTTCATAAAATAAACAATTTTTCCAAGAGAGTAAAAGATTTTGAGAAAGGCAGAACGGAGCAATGTGTACGATCAGCCAAGGCCCGAACTGTGATTTTCCAAAATACCCATACATTATGTGTTATGAGATATGTTATGATATGATATGCATGCTAGAGTAGGCTAGGTATTCATATTAGGACGAGAGTGGCCTGATTTGTGATGCCTTAGCCTAGGAAGATTTCTGCTGCTATTAGATGCTTGAGAGTGAGTGGGTAGCAGTGCGAAGCTTATGAGAGGTCTACCGAAGGGTAGCCTATGCTAGCAAGATGTAGAGTTCTTGTGATCTGGGATCCAAGGAGGATGACTTGGGGTGAATATTGATGCGGTAAGGACGGTAGTATAAGGTCCCATACTACCGAAGACACCGTATCAGTGCGCAGTCTAAGTAAGAATCCTTAGGGTACTAAGGAAGAAGTAGGGTTGTGTTATCGAGTGAGAGTATGCTCGAGCGGATCTATAATATTTTAAGTTGTATTTCAGAGAGACATCATGGTTGGGACACGCCACATAACTAAGAGTAGTAGTGTTAGTGATGAGGAGATCCACTAGTTGATTCATGAGGAGGTGCCTACTGCCATCCGAGCCGAGATTCCGGAGATGTTTGGGTCTATCAAGACCACAATGGTTGAGACTTTTGATGAGCGGTATGCAGCAATGAATGAGGCTGTGGATGCTGCAGCTACTGTAGTTGTGGCTGCTGCCAGGCCTTAGGGAGGTGACTCGTTGTTGTTTCGGGAGTTCAACAACATGAAGCTACCAGAGTTTAATGGGACACATGACCCGATCACTGTTATGAGATGGATTTCTGATATCGAGGGATGCTTCTACACGTGTTCATGTCCGAAGCATCTGAGGGTACGGTTCGCGCTGAACCAGCTTCGCTTGGGAGCGAAGGACTGGTGGATGTTCGTCGCGACGAGCTTCACTCTTCCAGAGTTCAGAGGTGACCTGGGAGAGGTTCACCACCATGTTCAGAGACGAGTATGTTCCCCCAGTGGAGAGGGAACGGTTGGCTCAGGAGTTCTTGACCCTCAAGCAAGGTACTGTTCTGTTACTGTGGTTACCAGGAAGTTTCATGAGAGGGCGATGTTCTGCCCTGAGCAGGTGTCTACTGAGAAGGCACGCATGAGCTAGTATTTTGGCATTCTGAGGAGGGATATTCGGGAGTTCGTATCGAACTCGACTTACCCAACATTTGTCGAGCTCCGGGCAAATTCCCGGTAGAGGGAGATTGAGTTAGAGACTCGGGCCAGGGAGGAGGTCGAGTCTCGGGGGATGGATCGACGACCGACACAGTCTCAGCCGGCAGCCAAGCAGGCAAAGCCCGCCGATTCGAGATATGGAGGCCAGAAGGGCTGCACTTGCGGAAAGTGCGGCAAGGGGCATGAGGGGGTTTGTTGATCAGGTGCTTGCTACAAATGTGGCAAGGAGGGGCATATAGCCAAGGATTTCCCCAAGGGATTCATGGTCTGCTTTCATTGCAACCAGACGGGCCATCGGAAGGCCGAGTGTCCGCACCTGCGGGGGACATCACAGGGAGCACAGCAGGGATCTGCCCCTTCCGCTGTGCGAGCTACTGAGGTTCGTCCGGTGAAGGCCGAGGCACCGAAGGCTCGCGGGAGAGCTTTCCTGTTGACAGCGGAGGAGGTCCGCGCAGCGCCCGATGTCGTGGCTGGTATGTATTCTTTCATTTATTTATGTTGAGTTTGAGGTGTTATGCTTATATTATGATATGCGTAGGTACTTTTCTTGTGAATTATGTACCTGCTTTGCTGTTATCTGACTCGGGTGCGAGTTGGTCATTTGTTTCCTTAGCGTTTAATCAGCACATCAGTATCCGACGAGAGGCGCTGAGTCCAGCTTTGTGAGTTTCTATAGCTGACGAGCGAGCGGTGTATGCTACAGATGTGATTCGAGGATGTGTACTCAAGATCTTCGGTGTGGAGTTCCCGATAGATCTGGTCCCGATTGCAATGGGGGACGTGTGTGTCATAGTGGGCATGGATTGGTTGAGCCGATTTGGGGCTGTTATAGACTGCGAGCGTCAGTTGGTGACGATACGAGACCCTAGTGGGGGAGTAATTATGGTGTACGGTGAGGGTACTCGATGTGGGTCAGCGTTTTGTTCGGCTGCCAGAGCGAGACAGAGTTTACAGCAGGGCTACAGCGGGTTTGTAGCCTATGTGATGGACACACGAGTGGCTGCTGGGAGGCCAAGTTCGATTGATGAGGTTCCGATAGTGCGCGAGTTCCCGGATGTTTTTCCCGAGGAGTTGACGGGTTTGCCTCCCGAGAGGCAGGTAGATTTCCGTATCGATTTGGTTCCGGGGGCAGCGCCTATCGCCAAGGTGCCTTATCACCTTGCGCCGCCAGAGATGTAGGAGTTATCCTCGCAACTTCAGGAGCTGCTGGGGAATGGGTTTATTAGACCGAGTAGTTCCCGTTGGGGAGCGCCGATGCTTTTTGTCAAGAAAAAGGATGGTTCACACCGGATGTGCATTGATTACTAGGAGTTGAACAAGTTGACGGTCAAGAACCGTTACCCATTACCGAGGATCGATGATTTGTTTGATCAGTTGCAGGGAGCGTCTTGGTTCTCCATGATTGATCTGAGGTCGGGATATCATCAGATGAGAGTGCAGGGTGAGCATATCCAGAAGATGGCGTTCAGAACTCGTTATGGGCATTATGATTTTGTGGTGATGCCTTTTGGGCTCACCAATGCACCGGCAGCGTTCATGGATCTCATGAACAAGGTGTGTAGGCCGATGCTAGATCGTTCGGTGATCGTGTTCAATGATGATATTTTGGTGTATTCGAGATCCAGAGAGCAGCATAAGGAGCATCTGAGAGAGATTCTTGAGGTATTGAGGTCGGAGAGGCTTTATGCCAAATTCTCCAAGTGCGAGTTCTGGTTATAGGAGGTCCAGTTCTTGGGGCATCTCGTCAACTAGAATGAGATTTTGGTCGATCCGGCCAAGATTGAGGCAGTTATGAGGTGGGAGGTGCCAAGATCACCAACCGAGATTAGGAGTTTTCTAGGATTGACCGGCTATTATCGGAGATTTATCAGGGATTTCTCCAATATTGTCGTGCCTCTCACCAGGTTGACCCGGAAGGGTGTTGCTTTTTCATGGGGTCCGGAGCAACAGACCTCGTTTGAGACACTTCGCCAGAGATTATGCGAAGCCCCGGTGCTAGCCCTCCCGGAAGGGATGGAGGATTTTGTGGTCTATTGTGACGCATTGATATCGGGGTTGGGTGCAGTACTTATGCAGAGGGGGCATGTGATAGCATATGCATCGAGATAGCTAAAGCCTCAGGAGACGAGGTATCCCACCCACGATCTGGAGTTGGGGGCAGTGGTGTTTGCCCTCAAGATCCGGATTCACTCTTTGTATGGGGTTCGGTGTACCATATACACGGACCACAAGAGCTTGAAGTATTCGATGGATCAACCCAATCTGAATATGCGCTAGAGGATATGGTTGGACGTGGTAAAGGATTACGATTGTGAGATCCTGTACCACCCTGGCAAAGCTAATGTTGTAGCAGATGCCCTGAGCCGTAGGGCGGAGAATGCCCCGATTCGAGACATTTGTATGCGGGTGACAGTGACGAATCCGGTGATGGACACCATTAGGGAGGCCCAGGAAGAAGCCGTGAGCCCGGAGAACCGTAAGAGAGAGCGAGTGATTGGGTAGGTGCCTGAGTTCGTTACCGATAGTCGCGGGCTTATGACCGTTCAGGGGCGGATTTGGGTGCCATATGCAGGCAGGGAGCGCACCACCTTAATGGAGGAGGTGCATAGATCGAGATTCTCGATCCATCCCGAGGCCACTAAGATGTATTTGGATCTGAAGAAAGATTATTGGTGGCCCTGTATGAAGAGGGATATAGCATGGTTTGTTGAGAGGTGCTTGACCTGTCGCAGGGTTAAGGCCGAGCATTAGCGTCCACATGGCAAGTTGCAGCCACTTCAGGTTCCCCAATGGAAGTAGGAACAAATTTCTATGGAATTCATCACCAAATTACCGAGGACTGCGAGGGGTGTCGATGCAATTTAGGTGATCGTCGACCGGCTAACGAAGAGCGCTCACTTTCTTACTATCAGTGGGAGCTCTTCTGTAGAGAGGCTGGTAGAGTTGTATGTGAGGGAGGTGGTATCACGGCATGGAGTGCCGATCTCGATTGTGTCAGATCGGGATGTACATTTCACTTCCAGGTTCTAGAAGAAGTTCCACAAGGAGTTGGGCACGAGGCTGCATTTCAGTACCGCTTACCACCCACAAACGAACGAAAGAGTGAGCGGACGATTTAGACCCTCGAGGACATGCTTCGGGCATGTGTGTTGGACTTCAGAGGGAGTTGGGACACGTATTTGCCGTTGGCGGAGTTTTACTATAACAACAGTCACCATTCGAGCATTGGTATGCCTCCCTTCAAGTTGTTGTTTGGGAGGAGGTGTCGGACTCCCATCTGTTAAGGAGAGGTAGGGCAGCAAGTGATGGGCAGCACTGAGATAGTGCTTCAGATGATAGAGCAGATACAGCAGGTCAGGCAGAGGTTGGTGACAACTCAGAGTCGCCAGAAGAGTTAAGAGGATAGGCGACGATCCGAGCTCGAGTTTCAGGTCGGAGACTTCGTACTCCTGAAAGTGTCTCCTTGGAAAGGAGTGATTCGATTCAGGAATAGGGGCAAGCTGGGGCCCCGGTATATTGGGTCGTTCAGAGTGACCGCGAGGGTGGGCACGGTAGCATATCGGTTGGAGCTACCTGCAGAGTTGAGCCAGATACATGATACCTTCCACGTATCTCAGATGAGGAAGTGCATAGCCGACGAGTCGGCAGTGGTACCATTGGAGGATATGCAGGTGGATGCGAGCCTGAATTATGTTGAGAGGCCAATCACGGTGGTGGATCGGAAGATCAAGGTTTTGAGAAACAAGGAAGTGCCACTTGTTCTGGTTCAGTGGCAACATCGAAAAGGGTCCGAGCTGACTTGGGAGCCAGAGGCGGAGATGGGGAAGCTATATCCAGAGCTGTTTGTAGAATGAGATTTCGAAGGCGAAGTCTGATTCTAGTGGGGGAGAATTGTAGCATCCGGAATCCCAAGTATCTTATTTTAATTAATTATCTTGAGTTTTATGGAGGGACTCGGCGAGTCGACGCTCAGACTCGCCGAGTAGGATCACAAATTCTTGTCTGGATTAATGACAAGACTCGACGAGTCGATGAGTGGACTCGGCGAGTCCGCGCTGTAAATTGAAATCCTAAATCTCAGGGCCTGAGCCCTATTTAAAGGCCCTTATGGCCGTCATTTGCGGCCACTACTCCCTTGTGAAAACCCTAGAGAGCAAAGAGAGATTAGAGAGCAATTTGGAGGCTAATTCTTCATCCTTTGGTGTGATCTTGCAAGGAGTGGTAAAATCCAAGCTAGATCGATTTTGGAGCTTGGATCTGTGTTGTTCACACTGAGATTCACGTTTTGAGGTACAAGTTCCTTCCCATTTTGTGTATTTGATAGATTCCTTGAATCTAGGGTTTCCTTTGCACAATTTTGAGTTTGATTGTGAAGTATATGAGGTCCCTTTGGGTATAGATGATAGATCTGGACCTTGTGAGGTCCAAAAGGTCCCAAGCTTCCAGCTTTATGAGGTTTCATGTGAGCCTTGAGAGTAGAACCCCATTTTAAAGGTTATTTCTCCATTTTTGGTCTTATAAGCATTGCATGAACGTAAAGTTTGAACCTTTACGTGACTTTCGAGTGTTAGGAGGTTAGATCTACTGGTTGGTGAAGCAGATCTGACCTCAAAAGATCGTTTGAGTGTTTTTATGGGAGGAACTCGCCGAGTCCATAAGGGACTCGACGAGTCGAGTCGGGTTGCCCCGCGATTCGCGATCTGTGATAACCCTTTGAGTGTAGGGTTGACTCAGCGAGTCGAGTGAGGACCAGGGGCGAAGAGGAAATGCATGTACTCGCCGAGTCACACGAGTGCACTCGACGAGTCTGGTCAAAGTTTGACCATTGACTTTTGTTGACTTTTAGGGTTTGATCAACAATCAGACTTGTGGACCATTTGACGGGTAAAATGGTATTTTAGCCTTCTTAGAGGACATGGAAGAG
The DNA here is from genome assembly GCF_051521515.1 of Lactuca serriola. Taxonomy (NCBI): domain Eukaryota; kingdom Viridiplantae; phylum Streptophyta; class Magnoliopsida; order Asterales; family Asteraceae; genus Lactuca; species Lactuca serriola. The sequence goes on from NC_136414.1 coordinate 137,002,132, forward strand.
ACTAGTCTAGCCTAAAGAGCCGTTATTGATTTGAGATCATTGTTTATGTGTTTAGGTGGAGGCTAGATCAGTGTATACGTGTGTGAGATTATCTGAGATAGCTGAGGTGAGTCTTCTTACTATACTGTACCTGGAAGGGTACCTATGTGTGACCGGAAGGTCTTATATGCTATGAGATGTATGTGCTATATGCTGATATGTGATATATATGCATTATGTATGCTATGTATGATAACGATCGGAAGGTCAAGATGATATGGACCGGAGGTCAAGAGGACATGGACCGGAAGGTCAGGAGGTTACGGACCGGAAGGTCGATACGGGTAGGACCGGAAGGTCTACCGGGATTCGGGACGGAAGTTCCCTGAGACACTTGTGATGGGTTTTGAGCATTCTAACACTTCCTAAGTGTACATGCAACCCTAATAACCTTGGATCTATGTTTGTCTAATTATCATGCAAAGTTGAATTCCATGGTTATATTCCTATCTAGCATACATGGGGAACAATTTTTAAATTGAATGAAAGATAGAATAACTTACCTTGTTGTTGCTTATGTTCCTTGAAACCTTGTGAGCCTAGCACCCCAAGTGTGATGCCTCAAATGCTTCACACAACACCAAATGTTCTTGGAAAGACTTTTGAGAGACCACACACTTCTTGAAATCGGCCTAGCCCTGTTGTTTCATATGTGTAGCCGATTTTGGTGGAGAATGGGATTCTTATATATTGTTGACACATCTTGGGTTAAACCATGTAAACCCTAATGTGTCATGAATATTCATTTCCATGACCCATGGGTTTGTAACTCCCATGGAGCATCCATGGAGCATCCTATGGGTGGAACCCAACTTGATAATCCATGGAGCCTCTTAGCCCACTATACAAGATATGAATGATTTACATAATCAACCCATATATTTAATTAGTTATCTTTTGATCACTTAATTAATTCTAAATTAATTCTTAATCAAACTAATTAAATAATATTATTAATATATTAGTACTTATAATATATTAATAATCTCCAAGTGTTATTTCTCTCATTTAGTCTATCCAATTGCATGGTGCCATGCAACCCAAATGGACTATGCCGGGTCGGGTCAAGTACTGACCAGAAATAGTTATGGACTTAGACACCTTATCCAACAGTCTGCCACTTGGATAAGTCTAGTAACTATAACTCCAGTACTTCAGGAACCAACCGGCAATCGTAGCTCTTTCAAGGTCTCTCGGAATTGAGAAGATGTTGATACGCCATTTAAGATAAGTGATCATATAATCCTCTGTTCTAGATATCAGCCGGACAAATACATGGAACAATGTCTTACTTATTGTCCAACAGTTTGTTTCTCGATTTCCGATTTGTTTGACAAAGAACTTAATTGAACACATCAACTTAGTTCTGACCGGGCTCGGTACATAGGTCAAAACAAAATCATCAAGGGGCCCAGATATCAGCTTCTAATCCAAGAAGGAACAGATAAATTTCGACTCATATGTTTGTTCTACCACTCATTGAATTATACACAAAAGCACGTTTTATAACATCGAGTTATCAATGCGTTTTCGTACAATCAATGCATAACCAACTTGTAAGTAACAAATCATATCTGTAGGTTTGAAGACTTATATAATATTACCGTCTCACGATCACTCGAGATAAATTCCATGAAGTGATTCCAGTGAGCGTGGGTTGAGTCCAATGCTCAGAAATTATGAGCACTCATGATTGTTGTAGCCTTGTCCAACACCTTAGACCTCTGCAACCAATCATGACAGCCTTGATTCATACCTACTTCCGACCTATGACCGACTGTGGAGGTTTGAATAATATGTTATACCAAACAAAAAATATTCTGGAAGTCAAAACATGCAAAAGAAATATAGTAAACGATCGACAAGAGATAGCAACACTTTACTCATAAATAAAACACCTTTTATTCATCATCTAATGTCAATTACACTTTAAAAATTTCTAGGTTATCTAACTACTAAATCTAATATCATCCTTCAGCCCTATGCTCCGAGCATGCTGGAGATGCTTAACCCGAGTCAGTCCCTTTGTGAGGGGATCTACTGGGTTCTCATCCGATGATACCCTCTTTGCCATGAGGAGTCCTTCTTCTATCCGATGTCTGATAAAATGGTATTTTCTGTCGATGTGTCTAGATCTCCCGTGATCCTTGGCTAAGGCAACAGCACTTTCACTATCACAGAAAATTTCCATTGGCTCTTTAATAGCTGGTACAACTCCAAGGTCTCCAATGAAGTTCTTCAGCCCTATTGCCTCTTTTGCCGCCTCGCTAGCTGCAATATACTCTGATTCACAAGTTGAATCAGCCACTGTCTCTTGCTTGGAACTCTTCCAAGAAATTGCTCCTCCATTTAGGGTAAAGACCCAGCCCGACTGAGAGCGGAAATTATCCCTATAAGTCTGGAAGCTAGCATCACTATACCCTACAAATCTCAAGTCATCACTCCCACCGAGGTTAAGGACCCAGTCCTTAGTCCTCCGTAGGTACTTGAGGATATTCTTTACCGCAGTCCAGTGTGCCTTGCCAGGGTTCCCCTGATACATGCTAACCATGCTCAGTGCAAAGGCTACATCAGGTCGAGTACACGTCATTGCATACATGATCGATCCTACAGCCGAAGCATAAGGTATTCGACTCATTTCTGCAATCTAAGCCTCAGTGCTAGGGCTTTGTGTCTTACTCAATCTGGCGTTACTCTGGATGGGTAACTCTCCTTTCTTGGAGTCCTGCATGTTGAATCTCTTCAGCACCTTATCCAAGTAGGTACTCTGACTAAGTCCAATTAGTCTTTTACTCCGATCTCTCAAGATCCTTATCCTTAGAATATAGGCAGCTTCTCCTAGGTCCTTCATAGAGAAACACTTCCCAAGCCAGGACTTAACTTCCTGCAGAGTTGGGATGTCATTTCCTATGAGTAGTATGTCATCCACATACAATACCAAAAAACTAACTATACTCCCACTAGGCTTGACATACACGCAAGACTCATCTTCACTTCTAGAAAAGCCAAATTCCTTGACCTTTTCATCAAAACAAAGATTCCATCTGCGAGGTGCTTGCTTCAATCCATAAATGGATTTCTCAAGATTACACACTTTATTAGGGTACTCGTTGCTGACAAAACCCTCTGGTTGACTCATGTAAACATCTTCAACTAACTTTCCATTAAGGAAAGCGGTTTTGACATCCATTTTCCATATTTCATAGTCATGAAATGCAGCTATGGCTAACAGAACCCTAATAGACTTAATCTTGGCTACTGGAGAAAAGGTCTCATCATAGTCCACTCCAGGAATTTGAGAGAAGCCCTTTGCAACCAGTCGATCCTTATAAGTGTGTACTTTACCATCCATGTCGGTCTTCTTCTTGAAGACCCATTTGCACCCTCCTGTCTTACGACCTGGTACATTCTTAACCAAGTTCCAAACTTGATTGTCATACATGGACTGTATTTCGCTGTCCATTGCCTCTTTCCACTTGGCTGACTCTGGGCCTGCCATGGCTTCCGCATAACTGTTAGGGTCATCCAGACCTATCAGTGTCTCATCACTGATAAGTGTATCGCCTTCTGTAGTAATGTGGAATCCATAGTAATGCTCAGGAGCATTCCTAACCCTTGTGGACCGCCTCAGAGGTACAAACTTGTCAATTGGCTCAACAGGAGTTTCCTCCTCAAGTTGAGTGTTAGAGTTTGAAGTTCCTTCACCGCTTGACTCTTGAATTTCTTCAAGATCAACTTGCCTCCCACTGTTTCCTTGGCTTATAAACTCTCTCTCTCTCTAAAGAAAGCCCTCCTAGCTACAAAGACCACATTTTCACTAGGTCTGTAGAAGAGGTAACCAAAGGATTGTTGTGGGTAGCCGATGAAAATACACCTCTCGCTTCGAGGTTCGAGCTTATCATGAGTCTCGCGTCTCACGAAAGCCTCGTAACCCCAAATCTTGATGTGGTCTAGTTTAGGTACTTTACCAGTCCACATCTCGTGAGGAGTTTTGGCAACTTTCTTTGTAGGAACTAGATTAAGGATATGGGCGGCAGTCTCTAAGGCATACCCCCAAAATGAGATTGGTAGCGAAGCTTGACTCATCATGGAACGAACCATATCCAAAAAGGTTCGATTACGCCTCTCAGCCACACCATTCAACTGTGGTGTCCTGGGAGGTGTCAATTGTGAGACTATCCCACATTCCCTTAGATAGTCAAGGAACTCTAAACTAAGATACTCACCACCACGATCGGATCGAAGCATCTTAATTTTCCTGCCCAATTGATTCTTGACTTCCTGTTTAAATTCCTTAAACCTTTCGAAAGTCTCTGACTTATGCTTGATCAAGTAGATATATCCATATCTACTGTAATCATCAGTAAAAGTCAAATAATAACGATTAACATCCCTTGTGGCATGTTTGAATGGTCCACACACATCCGTGTGTACAAGGTCAAACAAACCTTCACCCCTCTCACACGAGCCTGTGAAGGGTGACGTTGTCATTTTTCCAAGTAAGCATGATTCGCAACTATCATCTGACTTTAGGTCAAATGACTCCAAGACTCCATCCTTTTGGAGTTGGCCTATACGTTTCTTGCTTATATGTCCAAGACGACAATGCCATAATGATGCTTTATCCCAGTTATTATTAATAGAATCAATACACAATACATTATTTCCTAAGTTATCAACCACAGATACTGTTTCATACACGCCATCACAAGGTAATGCTTTAAAATAAAGAACATTATTAAAGAAAGCATTAATCGAACCAACTTCATTATCAAATGAAAAGGTGAAACCTTGTTTATACAATGCATGAAAGGAAATAATATTTCTTGCCATTTCTGGCGAATAACAACACTTATTCAAATCTAAACTAAACCCACTACTTAGCGATAAAGTATAAACTCCAATCTTGGTGACAGGTAAAGCTTTCCTATTCCCCATGATTAGGTTTATTGTTCCTTGCTCCACATTCTCACTTCTTCTTAGTTCCTGCAAGTCACAACAAATGTGAATACCACAACCAGTATCTAGGACCCAAGATTTAGAATGGGGTGAGTTATTAGAAATGATAGTGTAAATACCTGCATGGTTGGCTTTAACTTTCCCATCCTTCACATCTTGCTGGTATTTTGGGCAGTTCCGCTTCCAATGTGATTTTTGATGGCAATAGAAGCATTCAGCCTCTTTTGGGTCAGAAGAAGGAGTAACGAAACCTTTCTTGGTTCCACTTGAAGAAGAGCCATCAAGGGTCCGAGCCTTGATAGCCTTTGAAGAGCTCTTTCTCTTCTTCCCTCGACTTTTCCCGATTGCCAAAACCGGAGTAGAGTTTGGAGTAGGAGTGTTAATAACCGACTTGTGACATCCCCAAATTTCACGGCCAGAAAAGACCGATTTGTTTATGCTTTGTTTTTATAAAATCAGAGTAATCTTTTGATTAAAAGAGTTGCGGAATTTGTTCTCAAAATAAAATATGATAAAATTTATCAAAACGTTTTTCAAAGAGAATGTATTTTCATTAAATAATAAAACCTTGGGATGTCATGTTCGTTACAGACCAAAAGCATAAACAATATAAAATAGACCTTACAATAGTTATTCAACTACTGATCTATAATCCAAAATCTCTCGTCAAGTCCGCCGACTTATATTATTGTGTCATTACCTGTAATGAAAAGAAAACTGAGTGGGTCAGGCTTGGGAGCCTGGTGAGCATATAGGGTTTTCAACCCACAATAATACATTTATTATATTCAATTATCAAACAATCAACCCAAATACCCATCCCCATTATCTTCTTAAGGTTCCACCCTAAGAACCAACTATCCTTCATTCACTTATTCCTAAGGAATCGGCACGAAATCCATTGCTACCAAAGTTTATCTATCGAGTACTAAATCCATAGTTATCAGATGCTAACTCCATAGTCGTCGAGGTTCACTCAAGCGGTGCTAACTCCATAGTCACCAAGGTTCACTTAACAAGCGCTAACTCCATAGTCGCCAAGGTTTATTTAACAAGCGCTAACTCCATAGTCGCCAAAGTTTACTCAACGTGCGCTAACTCCATAGTCGCCAAGGTTCATCAAATAGGCACGAAGTCACATCGTCGCCAAGGTCTATACAATAGGTGCTAACTCCATAGTCACCAAGGTTTATACAAAAGGCGCTAACTCCATAGTCACCAAGGTTTATACAATAGGCGCTAACTCCATAGTCACCAACTATTCCACCTACCTATGTTCTACCCAACAATTTTTGTAGATATAAATACTTACACAGTTTAAATCATTTAACACCTGTATAAAACTCCAATTTCCATGCCCATCTCAAATAGACAAATAACATATAAACACATAGCACGTATTTCATAGCAAATACTTCATATTTACGTGTTAGAAGAAGGTAACTACACACCCACACATATAAACAACAATATACTTAATACACTCAAACCACACTTGTATTATTATCGTGTTTATGAAAGGTAGTATACACTCACTTGATCAGAAGATGATCGGACAACACTACGACTTGCAGAAGTAGTAATCCACCGCAGATCTGGAAGATCTCCACAAAAATCGAACTTCTCGCGGGCAAAGCTTCGGCTCGGGAACCGCACTTCTCGGGATCTTCGGGATCTCGGGACTTGCCTCGGGGCTAGATTATAATACCGGGGCTTCGGGGTATTTCTGGCATGCAAAACGATGCAAAACGGGAGAGAGAAGAGAAGAAATTGGCAATTGGGTCGGCTACCTTCGCATCCTATTTATAGGAGGCTGGAGCCTCGGAGTACGCGAGGCGTACTGGTCCGAATGCGTCATGGCGTTCGTCATCCGAAGCCACTTGCTGCGAATGTCGACACTTCGGAGTACGCGGGGCGTACTCGAGTACGCGGGACGTACCTCGGATTAGACCGGTGACTCCTTCGGATAATGCTTCCGAATTTCCTTTTAAATTTAAATACAAAATGATTAATAAACTTCGGAAATTCATAAATACAATATTGTGATACATGCCAGAGGGGGGTGTTACACGACTTCCCCTTAAGACCTGTTTCTGGGGTCTTGAGAAGTCCCTAAAGTTTGCTGAGTATGACCTCTTCCTTATTCATGTGATATGACATGCGGAATTGATCATAGCACGACGGTAGGGAGTGCATAATGATATCTATTGCAAGCTCCTCAGGGAAGTTCACATTAAGCTTCAGCAATCGATCCACATACTTTTGCATTTTCTGCATGTGGCTCGTGACGGATTCCCCGTCCTTCATCATGGTTGTTATCATGGAGCAGATGATTTCATACCTTTCTTGTCGTGTACTTTGATGGTATCTTTCCATCAGATCTTGGTGCATTTCATAAGGGTAGAAATCCTCATAGGACTTTTGGAGTTCTGCTGTCATCGTGGCCATCATGATGCATGCCACCTTGGTAGCATCCCTTTCATGTACCTGAAAGTCAGCGATCTCCTGGGGAGTTGCAGTGGTCTCATCAATCTCCTTAAGCTCCTTGTCAAGGACATATTCTTTGTCCTCGTAGCGGGTAATCATCCTGATGTTTGTGATCCATTCATTGAAGTTGGATCTATCAAAAGTGACTTTCCCACACAAGTTCATAAGGGTAAAGGAGCCATTAGGATTAGAGCCAGAAACAGCATTGTTTGATGACATCTGAAGGAAAAAGGACAAGATTAGTTTAGATATTTAGAGAGTCCTTAATAAGACACCCAAATGTAATATTAAGGCTAGGATCCAATCACAATATATTATAACTTAGAAGAGGTATGTCGTAATCCAAGCTATAACATATTTGAAAGGTAGGTGAATGACGATTCACCAATTTCCACCACGAAAACCGCAATATTAAATATTAGGTTTTTGATTGGTTCTTAGAAATTCCTAGATTCTTTGAGATTCAATGAACTTTTCAAAGGCATGTTTCAATCTCGAGTGTGCCCTCCAAGTTTTGTGATTGGGATACCGAGGATCACAAAACGAGGTGTGAAGTAACCATGCAAATCACTTGGTAAACCACACACGCTCGATCGATACTATAATAAACCTTAAGTCACCCTTTACCTACCTTGTTAAGTCCAAGTTAGTGTGCCGGTTAACCATACACGCTCCACCAACGACTTAAAAAAAGTGTAAAGTGTAATGTCATGGATTAGCACCTTATTCACATTTTTCCTAAAGTAACTAAGATTGGGAATTTAATAAAACATTTAGTTACTTTATAATATTCATCATACTTTTAATGAGAATTTATAAGTCCTTGTCCTACCCGTTCGGCTAACGACCCTCCACCAGTCAAGCAAGCGGTGGGTGAGAGTGGACACCCATTAAGTTGCCATTTTATAGGCAACAACCTTATACCCACCTTATAGACCGGCTTCGTGAATGAGGCGTACTAGCGGTAAGACGACTTTAATCTTATACATATATATATATATATATATATATATATATATATATATATATATATATATATATATATTATTAACTTATAATATTATAAGTATAAGGGTAGAATTTTAACTTATAAAATTCTAAGGGTTGGAACTAAAGTTTTAGCATGACTTTACTTGTTCCAAAACTTGAGGGCAAGTTTTGTAAACTTTCAAAACTTTTCATTTCTTGTAACTTATGAGTTTATTAGAGTAATAAAAATGAAGACTCTTCATTTTTCTATCTCTTGTGTTCTTTTAATGGTTTTAACTCAAGTGACTTTTGGTTTTCCATAACTTGAGGACAAGTTATGGACTCCATTAAAACACATTATGATCAAGAATTAAACTACCACATAGGTTACAAATAATTCCTATGATCATCTAAACATCATAAGATCAAGAACATGAACATGAACACTTTCATGAATCAAAATTATACTTAAAACTTTGTAATTTTGATAATTAGTTGTTGTAAATGGATTAGCAAAGACATTACACCATCTAAAACAAGTTTTCAAGTACCAAAATAGTTTAGGGTAATGTTTCTAGTCCATTTCCACCAACTAAAGTCGAAAATCTGCACTCTGTGGCTCCTACTCGCCGAGTGCATGAACCTACTCGGTGAGTAGGTTGAAGATACAAGTGAACTCGGCGAGTCTCCCCATGGACTCGGCGAGTTCGTCAGGAAGACAGCAAGTTTTTGACTTTTTTCAACTTTTAAGCACAAATAACAAACAAACAAGCCTAGGCTATGATACCACTGATGGGTTTTGAGCATTCTAACACTTCCTAAGTGTACATGCAACCCTAATAACCTTGGATCTATGTTTGTCTAATTATCATGCAAAGTTGAATTCCAAGGTTATATTCCTATCTAGCATACATGGGGAACAATTTTTAACTTGAATGAAAGATAGAATAACTTACCTTGTTGTTGCTTATGTTCCTTGAAACCTTGTGAGCCTAGCACCCCAAGTGTGATGCCTCAATTGCTTCACACAACACCAAATGCTCTTGGAAAGACTTTTGAGAGACCACACACTTCTTGAAATCGGCCTAGCCCTCTTGTTTCATATGTGTAGCCGATTTTGGTGGAGAATGGGATTCTTATATAGTGTTGACACATCTAGGGTTACACCATGTAAACCCTACTGTGTCATGACTCTTCATTTCCATGACCCATGGGTTTGTAACTCCCATGGAGCATCCTATAGGTGGAACCCAACTTGATAATCCATGTAGCCTCTTATCCCACTATACAAGATATGAATGATTTACATAATCAAACCATATATTTAATTAGTTATCTTTTGATCACTTAGTTAATTCTAAATTAATTCTTGATCAAACTAATTAAATAATATTATTAATATATTAGAACTTATAATATATTAATAATCTCCAAGTTTTATTTCTCTCATTTAGTCTATCCAATTGCATGGTGCCATGCAACCCAAATGGACCATGCCGGGTCGGGTCAAGTACTGACCATAAATAGTTATGGACTTAGACACCTTATCCAACAAGTTGGACCGGAAGGTCCCACAAAGTTATGGCCTGGAAAGGTGTATGTGTTGTATGTGGTATTTTAGGGAACTCACTATGCATTTATGCTTACAGTTGTTGTGTTATGTGTTTCAGGTCCTAGTGATGATCGCGGGAAGGCGCCGACATGATCCGTACACACTCGTAGAGTTTATCTTTTGAAAGCCTGGGATATGTTTGTGATGATAACATGTGATACATTATGTTTTGACATTATTTTATGAGTAAATCTATGTTTTAAAAATGAAAAATTGTTTTGAAAATTTACGTCGGTACAATATATATATATATATATATATATATATATATATATACACACACACACACACACACATACATACATACGAGTTTCAAACAGATGATACGACCAATGAGTTGGAAGACTTGTGTTTTCGTTCATCATACATCATTGAATATATGTCGTGCTATTTGTAACTCTCGTAAGCTAGGGAAAATGATTATATATATATATATATATATATATATATATATATATATATATATATATATATATATATATATATATATATAGTCTAATTCCGGTGAGGACTCAAAACATAGTGAGTACTACGATGACAATTCTCCTTCACCCATTTTTTAAATGACACAAATGTCAAACCTAAATTCTTGATCGTGGTGCGTTCCCATGCGACCCACGTTCGTGTTAACTAATACAGACTCAAGGATTTAATCACGTGCGACGAACGTCCATTAAACGTCATTTAAGTGAGTTTTATTATTTATTTTCGTTTATTTTAGATTTTCTTGTTTTTTTTGTTATTTTTAGTTATAAATTTTTTCTAAATAGATATATGCTCGGTTTTAATGTTTTTATTTATTTTATTTTATTTTTATGTTTTTTCTTTCTTTATTTATTTATTTTTTAAACTTAATATCAGTTTGAGTTTTTAATGTTTAACAATTATAAAATTTTAAATAAAAATATTATTAAGTGTCATAATATTTTCCGTTCCTATTTTTTTTAATCATATTATTTTTGGATCATAAAGTTTTGAATCAAATTATTTTGAAATGTAGTATTTTGTATCATATCATTTTTTTAATTATATGATTTTGGATCAATAATATATTCAGTTAAATATAGTTTTCGTTCAAAACAATTATGCATCATTATATATTTTGAATCATATAGCTTTGAATAAGAAAAAAGATATAATTAAGGATTACAAAATATAAGAGTCTAAATATTTTTAGATCATAACAAACTAAGGGTCATAAACAAGTTGAATCAAAAGTTTTTTTTTAACTATAAATATTTTGAATCATCACCTTTTAGATCATATTATGTTCAATATTTTTTTAAAAAATTAATATTTCTTAAAATTAAAAATAAATACTTCAAAAGCCTATTTTTGAAAAAATCGTTTTACAAAGTTACTAATATATTGAGTAGAAGTATCTCTTAAACTTTTATGATTTTTGGAGATTTTGTTTTTCTAGGATTTTATAAAAAATAATTCTTTTTTCAAATTTTCATGATTGTGCTTATTTTTTAGAGAATTAAATTTTAAAAACTTTTTTTTTTTATATTTTTTTCATAGAAAAAAATACGGCCAAAAAACAAAATACCTGGAAATATTTTTATAAAACTACATCGTAAATTTTAACGAATTAAAATAAACAAGTGTCTAAACATAAAAGATTATTTAGGATAAATAGTTTGTATGAAAGTTATAGTAGTCGTGATGAAGATCTAGTGGATATAAAGAACGCTTAAATTTGTATTCGCATGAAGAAGTTATGATTGTTTGAAGTTTCGTGTTTAGCCCTATACAACAAGGTGCGTCATAAAAACCGAATCAAAGATAGGCTGCTTATTAGCCTAAGTAATCTAAATGAAAGTTCTAGTAATCATAAAAACGAGAGTATGGGTATAAAGAACGCCAAAATCTGACTTCGTATGAGGAAGTTATGATTTTTCGAAGTTTCGGTGCAACAGTGTGGGACACGGAAATCGAAATTTAAATAGGTAATGTGTTAGCCAAAACAATTTAAACAAATTTTGAAGATATAATAAATACAAATATGTCGATATAAAAACAGTAAAAAACAGAGTTTGTATGAAGGAGTTACGATTTTCGCACGGAGTTTAACAGTGTAATCTCTACGACATGTGGCACACACTCTCTCTCTCTTTCTCATCTCTCTCTCCCTCTCAAAGTTTTTCCCTCCCTGTGAGTTCCATTTTTCTCAGCATCTGGCCACTTTTGCGAGGCTCTGAGATATCTAGGGGCCCAAAGAAACGGAGCTTTCGGGTCGAGATTCTGTCCATGCAGATTTTGGTTTTTGCTAGAAATTTATGTAACTTAAGCTGCACTTATTATGCCTTAATTGCAACTTATGTTTCAGTTCATTATCATTATATGAACCTATAAACAAGATTTATCAATTATTCCATGTTATAATACTGATTGATTTACTTACTTGGGTGATGTCTAGGCTAGATCTAGTGAGGTGTTTAAAGTGGATTTTTCCGAGCAATATATATATATATATATATATATATATATATATATATATATATATATATATATATATATATATAACAAATGGATCCTACCTCCGATATGATTTTACCTGATTGTTCATTATTTGGTAAACCTAAATGTATTCGTTGGGATTTTTGAGGAATCTTGGAAATAGTATAAATACAAATGAATACTCAAGCATAGTAATATTTGTATTTAGGTTGTTAAAAGTGATAAGCTGAAGTGTTAACAAAGGAGCTAGCTTTCTTAAGGATTTTCCACCTTAAACAGGTGAGTGGATTGTTACTATCAGGAACATGATAATAATACAAGTATTATTAAAAGTATTAAATATCCTTTGAAATTTTATATATAATTAAACGCTTATCTGGAACATATGTCCGATGATATATTATGTGCGAACTAGATATGGTTTTATATGTGTTAAGATGTATACTTATGATGATAACAATAATATAAGTATTGTTATAAAGAAGATAAATGTATGTAAATACCTAATACTATGTGTTGAATGTATACACTGGATTAGGATAATGTTGCCTAAATAGAATTGGTATTGGGAATTGATATTAAGCATTGTAGTCTTACTTAGTGATGAGATAAGACTTATAAAGGATGATTAGTTTGAGTTAAGTTGAAGAGATGTTAGGTTTACCTTGTATTTAAAAGATATTACATAAGTAGGAACTTTGGGATGATTATAGGTATTACAATCTTGTTTAGTTATACCCTAAGACTTAAAAAGGATGTTTAGTTAATTTAGTTTGGAAATTTAGTAGTTTTATGTTGTGACGTGCATGAACTTGAATGGAGGGTGGAATTCTATTTCTCATGTGCTACTTCTGTCAGGGTACTACTATGTACCAGAAGTACTGTAACGTACGCAAGATAGGGCTAGACTATTAAAGAATAATATGATAAATATTCGTCACGATGATAAACAGTTGTTTTCAATAGAAGATTATTTAGGAAAAATAATCTAAATGAAAGTCATAGTAGTCGTTCAACCGAGAGAATGCATATAAAGAATGTCCAAATTTGACTTCATAAAAAAGTTATGAGTTTTCGAAGTTTCATCACAACAGTGCGCATCATAGAAACCAAAATAGAAATCGGTTGATTCTTAGTCAAAACAATTTAAAGGAGAGTTGAAGATCTCGTAGATACAATTTCATTGATTTTAAGACAATCGAGAATGGATGTCGTTTGGAAGAGTTATAATTTTTACATGGACTTTATCAATCTAAGCCTGTTAAAGATATAACTTTAAAAATAAAGTAAGAATTTGTAATATCTGCTTTTGTAATTGTGATTTGATTTATGATTATGATTGTAGTAGAAATATATTGAGTTATATTAATTTAATTAACAATTACAGTATAAGGATTTACATGGTATAATCTAGTGATTTATAGGTAATACATTTAAAAGAGGAAAACATGGTGATCAAGCCCCATGATGTGGCAGAGACTGGTAATGTGAGTTATTTAACTGAATATTGATAACATTCTACTTTGGAGATACGAAGACGTGGAAGGATAGAGATAAGCCACGATGTGGGAAAGTATTTTACCTTATATTATTACCGACAAATTATGTTTTGTTGTATAAAGGATATGTCACGAAAGACGCCCATGACATGGCCGACAGAACGCCACGGTGTGGCAACGCATCAGACGTAAAAGTAAGGTATGATCCTAAACAGAACATTCTGATACAAACACCCCTTAAACCCATATCAAGGTGCGATTGACACACACTTAAGATTTCTAGGTTCGATTTTGAAGGGATTAAAGGATTAAAGCTTTAATTTGTTGGATAAAGGTATGGATTACTACTTCTAACACTTTAATTCCGAATTTAGAGCAAGAATTTGAGGATATTGATAAAACCCTAAGTGAAGGGTTTAAGTTTAATTGAAGAAATTAAGATATTTGATGATGTACTAGAGCTTGATTTACAGTTTATTCAATGATTATGAACTTGTATGATAAATTAAATTCATGAGAAGTAGGGGTCATGAGTGAAGGGTATGACATAATGAATTAAGTTCTTGACCGACAAAATATTATCATTATGATGTTATAACAAGTCAAATGAATTTACTATGCATGTTAGAAGATTAGTAGACTTATTTTGATTAAAGATGAGATGATGACATGATTTCATAAGTATAGATGTATATGATGTGATTTATGTAAATGGTCTTATTGATAATGTTTATGAGTTGATTGTGATTAGGCAATCGAGAGGAAGGGTCGGTCAAGGAAGTTCCTAGACCGGGATATCATCCAAACAAACCATAGATAACAACGTGAGTAATTCTTAATTTCATATGGATTTATCTTATTGATTATTGCTATGTTTAAATAGATTATATATATATATATATATATATATATATATATATATATATATATATATATATATATATATGTATGTATAAATGTATGAAAGATGAAGATTGATATAATACATGAACTATTCCTAGTAAATCCATGAGAAGTGATTGGATTATTTTACGCATGAGATATATCAATGAGATGATTTTGATATGAGCACATTTGTATACATGATGAGGTTGAAAGAGATAATTTAACCTTATTATGAGATAGAGTTATATGATGAGATGGATAAGGGAATGCATATTATTTATGCATTATACCTACGAGGGGTAATTGAGTCTGATTATGCAAGAATTGATCTTACGATAATAATGTCTTATGAGATATGTCATATTACTCACAAAACCTTTGAGCTTATCATTGTTAAATGTTTCATGATTGTAGCTACAAGCATCACGTATAAAGGAACTAGTATAATGAAGTAGCCATAATGTGTTTTTGAATAATCAAACATTTGATATGTTTTTTTATGTAAAATTGTAAACCCGGCTCGATTCTGATCTTGTATAACTTTCTTTTTAATGTAAATGATAATGACTTGTATGACGGTTAGTATGAAGTACACTGTTCAAAAAAAATTATTGGTGTAGTTTATGTTAGTCAGGTGTTACAAGTTGGTATCGGAGCTGAGGTTTAACTGAAATTTAGGTATTTTAAATAGATTTATACCTATAATTTAAAACAAAATGAGCGAGTTGAAATGGCTACTTCACATTATCTGTAAATTTGTAATGAATTTTCTTTAGAGAATGATATGATATTGATTTTATATGATATATATATATATATATATATATATATATATATATATATATATATACACACACACACACGTGGAAATGTTGATCAAAATTGTTGAAATTATTGTTTTAAGATGGTGAATACCCGTAACTGGGGTAGGTGTCATGGAAAAGGCAGTTCTCGAGGTGGAATAGAGAGGTCCCAAAGTTTGCTGTGTCAGGGAGGACATGAAAGACCACCTGAAAAATGTTTTGATTTTAGAGCAATAATTTTGGAAGAAGTAATTAAAGTAATTCGATACGTGTTACCTACTTTCCTCAATACTATGGAGGGGTTAAATTAAAAAAGGGATGAGATCATATTATTATTATAATTTGAAAAGAAGGTTAATGGGAGACTTCTAGCAAAGAGGGATGTACTTTAAAGCAATTTATGGATTGTAAGCCGGTAGAGTTTTTAGGGAAAGATGATCCTATAGCTACCATGAGATGGCTGACTCATACTGAGAAGAAGATTTACACCAGCAGATGCGCGGAAATAGATAAGGTGGATTATGCCACTAATTTGCTAACATGAGCAGCTTACTATTGGTGGGATATGATCAATAGTACTTTGGGAGAGTGCTGACTTCGATGTTAATATAGGAGCAATTTAAGGTGAAATTATGTTAAGAATATTATTCCCAAACTGCATTACATCAATTAGAGCAAGAATTTTTACAGCTGGTAAAAGGGTCTCAGTTCAAGAGTATATAGTAGAATTTAATGATAAAGCTTGATTTGAGAAACACTTAGTCGATACAGAAGATAGGCAGATTGATAAATATCAATGGGGATTGAAGACCAAGATACACGAGTTTATATGAGAATCCAAATATACCACCTTTTGACAAGTGCTACATACTATACAATATCGTGACATAGAGTTGAAACATCAGGATGAAGAGAAAAAAAGATTTGAGGAAAGAGATGTAAGAGCAGAAAAACGTCATTGGGAAGGAAGAAATGAAGGGTCTTCAAAAAGAGATAAATTATCGAGGAAGTCATATATATTCTAATGAATTGAAAATGGGTGTGGAAGGTGGTGTGAGAAATGTCGCAAAAAGCATGTAGGAAATTACGATGACAGTTCTATTTTGTTGAAATGTTTTCAATGTGGGAAATCGTGACACAAGACAAGGAATTTTTTGGAGAGTAAACCTTTATGTTTTAATTGTGGAGAAAGCAGTCACTTTTATGCTAATTGTCTAAAGACGAACACTGATATACCAAAGAACATCGGACGAGATGATTGCGGAGAATCCTAGGATGTAAAAAGGAATGAAGGAAAGATTATCGTTACAAGAGGAAGAGCTTTCCAAATGACTACCGAGGAAGAAAGAGACAAATTAGATGTTTTCTCAGGTACCTTCACTTTAAACTCATTTCCCTTATGTGTTGTATTTGATTCTGATGCACATTTTCATTTGTGTCGATTCGATTTGCTGAGAAACTCCAGTTACCGTTAGTCTCATTAGATGTTGAGATGATAGTAAAAATGATTGATGGGAGTCGAATTTTGGTAAGAAATGAGTATTTAGATTGTCGGTTTGAAATTGACGGGAATGTTTAACCTATCAATTTGAAATCAATAAATACCAAAGAATTTGAGGTGGTTGTGAGAATGTGTTGGTTATCAGAAAATAGAGCTCATATTATTTGTGATGAAAAATTACTTTTTATTGAGCCTCACGAAAAATATAAAAATAACTATATTAGGAGAGAGACGATTTGGCAAGGTTCCAATAATTTCTTTAACGAGAGTTAAAAATGATCTTATGAAGGGAGGCATCGCATACGTTGATTATTTTTCACAAACGGAGTTAAAAGAGCGAAAAATAGATAATGTCAAGATCGTGAAAGAATACCCTGACGTGTTCCCGGAAGAACTACTAGATTACCTCCTGATCGTCAAATAAATTTTTGTTATTGATACAATGCTTGGAGCATGTCCCATAACTTGAACTCCTTCATGATTACTGTTGTCAGAGATGGAAGAAATTCACAAGCAGTTGCAGGAGTTAATAGATTGAGGTCTCATGCATCCTAATTCATCAGCATCAGGTGCGCCTATTTTATTTGTTAAGAAGAAACACGGTACCATGTGTATGTGTATTGATTACCGTGAGTCGAATAAGATCACCATAAAGAACCATTATCTGTTGTAGCATATCGATGACTTATTTGATTAATTACGTGGTGCCTCGTTTTTCTCAAAAATAGATTTAAGATCAGGATATCACCAGTTGAGGGTGAAAGAGTCAAATGTTTCAAAACCTGCTTTTTTGAACTTGTGACAACTTGAAATTTCCATTCTGTATAACATATCAAGTCAATAGAAGTTAGAACAGTTGTAGTAAATTTTCAGACTTTAAGTATAAGTTTGGGGTATTTCAGGATTTACACTTTAAGGGATATCAGGAGAGAGGATGCACTAGGGTATTGTGCAACTCTGTTATTCCAAAACTCTATGATATTAGAGTTTAATGCCCGAATAAAATATTTTCTGCCAAAAACCCCAGGAGTATATATAGGATTCTGAGCCATATTTATTCATTTGTTACATTTACAACTAGAGAAAAGCCGAATTCTCTCTCAAGGATCTTCAGACTTTTATCCCAAAACGTGAGTCCTTCCATCCAGTTGTATTATATAGCTTAGATTGTGCTTAATAACCTAGAAATCATGTCAAAATTACAAGATTTAAGAGTTCACGGCCCAAGAACATCCTGGACCGTGAACCCTTCTTTAAGGGGCAAAAATGGTGCCCAGTCCTTTCCTTATGCAATGAAAGTATATTAGGCTTGTATCTTAGTGTGTATAGGACTAGAAATCACCCAAAAACACCAAGAGTAAGGTGTTCACAGCCCAAGAAAATCTTGGACCGTGAACTCCAAACTCGAGGGCCTAAAAGTGCTTTACAATCTTTAAAAGCCTTGGACACTAGCTTAGATTAGTTCCTAGTTAATTTAGGGACTTGGAATCACCAAAAACCCATCCCCATGAGAGATTATGGCTGTAATCTCTAAGGGAAATGGTCCCAGGGCCGTCAACTCCTCAAAGGAGTTGAAAGGTGCCCTAATCTCTTCCACGGACCAAACCATCAAGTAGGAATGCTTTTAGGGAACATTTAGAACTTCAAAACACCAAATAACATAAGGCTTAGGAGCTTATGGCCATAAACTCAAGGGTTTATGACCGTAAACTCCTTGTGTGTTGGTTCTTGGAGAGTAAACTCATGAATGGGGTCCTTTTGAACCCTAAAACCCCTAGCCTTGGCCTACAACAACTTAGATGCAATACTTTGGGCTAATAACACTTATTAAAGATGTTTAGCATGTCTAGGGTGTCATGACTTTGTTTATTAGTTGTTTATAGACTAATTTGATACATATATGTGTTATTATATGTTAACTAGGATCATAGAGTGTGTTCAAGACTTCACTTGAAACCTAGCAATCCTACCTCTTCAGTTCATCCGTACCACCCACAACAGGTGAGTTCATACCCCTTAATCAATGGTTTAAAGGTTTTTAAATGTTTTATGGGGGGGGGGATACAAGTTAAATACTTATAGTTATTACATCAATCACATGTGATTAATAACTACAAACCCAATGGTTTTTCTTACTGTTCAAACTGTTTTACTTATCAAATACGTTTACTTAAGCTCTGTTATACTTATTATCCATTGCATGTCTATGTATGTATAGTTATATAATCAATGTTTAAAAGGCTTAGGACGGCCTGCCCGCCCTATTTCGTTTTCGCCGTTGAGATGTGGTCTGGTGGAGTATAGGGTATCCGTCCGAAGGTTGTTTAAATATTAGTTATATATCATGTGTCCATATATAGTCATAAAGGTTCATCCAATTCATTCAATACCCTTGGGTAGCAAGGGTATACATCCATGTTCATACGTGCCAGTTACATCACTAGTAAGCTACCATATGGGTGGTTTAGGAAGATACTAGAACCATTACTAGAACGCGATGTCATACAATGAGTCAGTTCATTCGTGAGTCATTACTTGCTAGATAGAGAGAGAACACACATTACATCCAGTACACACAGTACATTACTATACATTTACTTAGATATGTTTACATGATTACGCTTACATGAGTACATTTACATAGATACACTTACAAGAATACGTTTACATGTATACATTTACATGAGTATGTTTAAATAGATAATATATGATGAGTTAATATTACATTTATATGTATAGATTCCGTTATATAATCCTCATTCTTATCTTTACTTTGTGATACAATCACATAATCGACGAGATAGATTGGATTTAATATCCTAGTACCAATGGATACGTTGCGGGATTAACCATTCCTAGAATCTCTGTTAGCTACAGAGGTAAAAGCACATCCACGGATGTCGACGTTTGATACCATTACATGTATACCTTAGGGGAGTAACTATTCCTATACCCAGTTGTTAGCAACAGAGGTAAATGTACATCTACGCATGTCTTCAGTTAACACTGTTAGTTATCCTAGTACAAAAGGGTAATACTTTGATTATTTGTATTATGACCTTTATTTTGTGACTTATTCACATAACCGATGAGGTAAATTATATTTGAGTATCCTAGTACCAAAGGATACAATTTCTTATAATAATAATAATAAGTAGCACGGTTGGGTCTTGGTAGAAGGCTACATTCAGAATAGTCGGGTCTTGGTAGAAGGCTATATTCAGAACAGTCGGGTCTTGGTAGAAGGCTACATTTAGAACATTCGGGTCTTGGTAGAAGGCTACATTCAGAACAGTTAGGTCTTGGTGGAAGGCTACATTCAAAACAGTTAGGTCTTGGTAGAAGGCTACATTCAGAACAGTCGGGTCTTGGTAGAAGGCTACATTCAGAACAGTTAAGTCTTGGTAGAAGGCTACATTCAGAACAGTCGGGTCTTGGTAGAAGGCTACAGTCAAAGCAGTTGGTCTTGGTAGAAGGCTACATTCAGAATAGTTAGGTCTTGGTAGAAGGCTACATTCAGAACAGTTAGGTCTTGGTAGAAGACTCCATTTTATACTAGTAGGAATCATAGGGATTTCTAGGATGTTCAAACATTTTCAAATACTTACATTTCATTCGTACAAATACTTACATTTCATTCATACAATTACTTACATTTCATTCGTATAAATACTTACATTTCATTCGTATAAATAATTACATACAAATTAAAGACACATTAATACTTATGATCTCACCAGCTTTAAAGTTGATACTCGTTTTCAAAATAACTTATATCCTCAAGTCGACCATAGACAGGTACTGATGCAAGGTTCATAGAAGATGGTGCTCGTTTAAGACTCATCTTTCATTTTGATTTATGCTTTAGTGTCTTCTATAATTTGACAGAACACACTTGTATTAAAATTATATTATTAATGCAATGGATGATGTTGTTGCTTTTTACTACTTTTCATTATTGTTATACTGTACATGACGTCCTCCGCCCCAGAACGTTTCCGCCGTTCATGGTTTTGGGGTGTGACAGATTGGTATCAGAGCATTGTTTATAGTGAATTAAGTATATCAACCCATAAAAGATATAGTAACTATAAATACATAGGGATTAAAAATACCCTGACCAAGAGTTTATACTTTAAATAAGTAAAATATTTAATTAAGTATACGTTCCTGCATTCATACTAAAATCAGTGTCACTAGGACAATACAAAAAAATTATGATTGTTGGGCAACACATGTGGACTTAGAGACATATAGTCATAACTGGGAAGATATAGCCTGATCAACTATATTATCCGAGGTTTGACTAGCATGTGCCTAAGTGTAGTTGTGTGGTTGCGACAAGTCTAAAATCTTAACAACAATACCACAATGAGAACAGTAGAACATAACATTAAACTTAAAATACTATAAGGGTATTTGGTGTTACTATAAGTACTTACTAAGTTGATAGTTGCTAAGTGGATACACTAAAGTTATAGGTAACTAGGATGTTATAGACTTTGAATCTGTGAAAATTTTGCTTTACCCCTATTCTGTGTGAATTTGGAATTAAGATCACTTATTCGAAGGCCTATCCTGTTTCGAGTACATATAACTGGTATGCACTTCACAAATAGGGATGTAACTAATGAAGATTTTCTAAATAATTATCTAGATAGTTCGTCTAATAATTATTTTCTTACCCTAATTCTCGCGTAGATAACATGGCTGGACTCCATCCCCACGACAACCAGTACCTTCCGAATGAGGTCATTGCTGGATGGTTTGAAGAAGAGCCAGAGGATGATCATCCTATCCCTGTGAATGATCACCATGATGAAGACCTTTCGGATGGTGTTAACTCCGAACCCGAGGTTGAGAACCTACCCCAGGAAGCTCCCGTTCCAATTCCTAACCCTCGTCCGGCTTTTCATGGCTCGACGCCTCAGTGGGTGGGATGCTTAGAAACATGGAGCCAAGGACAAGATCAGCCCATGCCATTTAATGGTGACCGAAGCTTTTATGACCTGAGCAATGGGGGCTCAGCAGACAGAATCTTGCCAATCTTGGTCCACAGAGTGGCCCGAAATGAGATTCAAGGCAGGACAACCCTACATCAGATCACGGAAGTTGTCGCCGATGCAAGAATGCATACCCTCCGCACCATTCGTCTAGAAGATGCTCACGAGAGATCTGAGAGAAACCATGAAACCCTGCTTCAAGCACTGGCTGAATCACGAGCTGAAGTCATAGAGCTATGCGTACGCCAGAGGGTGTACGAAAGACACCTACTTGACGTGGAATGCCAACTGGCTGAACTGAGAGTTCACCAGAGGGATGACCGTCGCCAGTATTAGATGCCTTACTTTATTTTTCCTTGTTATGAAGAAATCGTTTTTCTGTCTTTGCCCGATGTGGCATTTTCTATGAAACTATCTTGTACTATATGTACTTTAGTTAGGCCTTTAAACGGTCAAGGACTATCTTCTCTGGATATGATGTAAGACCTTTACAAGGTCATTTTCCCGAATTTTTACATCATGAATATCAAAGATATTGACAGTCGGCTAACTTCTGTTTTATTCTTATTCAAGTACTCGTATCATACTTTCATTTGAGTATACCTGAAACATGCTTTAGTCAAGTCATTGGACTATAGCCATTTAGCTCGGGAGACATTTCCAAGTCTCTTTTAGTGGTTGGATCATGTTATTCACCAACCAACGATATCTCGACTTGAACGACAAACGTCTTGAGAGCATTCTACGAACTTATTTCCACTCAGTACTAGGACTGCATCATGGGGATGTAGGTCAAACCTTCGCGAACATACTTCCATTCCGTACTACGACTGCATCATAGGGATGTAGGTCAAACTTTCGAGAACATACTCTTACTCTTTACTTGAACAATCGAAGTACATCTAGGATCAACCAGAATCGCTCATAAAATCCTTATCTTTCGTATTGCAGAATCATGCCTCCATCCGGAAATAGACACTCGAACAACGAAACCCTTACCCTTTATATTGATGCGGCTACCTTTCTAGTCGCAGTCTTAACTGCCATTGCAGCTATTCCGACCCACCTTAATGCTAACAATGCAAATGTTAGTGGAATGGGTATCAACGATTCCAACCCAAGTGACAACCAAGTACACCCAGGAGCAACGAACTACCGCAACACTCTGAATCGTAAGCCCAAGAATAGCATAGGTTCACTTCCTTTTGGCAGTATTGAAGTATGCTTTCAAACTATTTAAAACTAGTGCAACCAGAGTCTTATCTTTTGCGGGATCCTGTCGGTATAGGGATGCTCATGCTGCGTATACTTGTCTTTTGTAGTATACCTTGTTCGCAGCAATAGTCTTGTACTAAGTCTAAAGTATTGTAACTCTGTTGATGGTTGCACGGTTGTGTTTTGTCTGTAACGCCTTATGTTCAAATCTAATGTCTTTAAGTTTCTTTATAATTCTGACATTACCATATGACTAGATTCAATTTTATCCGCACAAAACCAGCTTCATGCGTACATCTCTTTCTCCGTAAACGTCTTTCTAGCGAAACCGTCACATCAGATCACCGAAGTACTCATGCATGGAGTACCTCATAGTTCTTCTTCTTTCCGAAGAAATCCCCAAAGTATCACTCGTACAGTACGTCAAGTTCAATCCAAAGATTCATACGGTTGATTTATCGTTGAAGAATGTATACATCGGGGTGATGTATAACCAAGGTTCTACAGGTTTAGAATTGATGATTCCACTTTAACTTCTTTTCCTCGATGGGGAGTGAGCTTAAAGAAGAGTCAGTTATTCGACTAACTTTTCAATCTTAATTATATACGACTCGTATACACGATACTGCGAATGATGAGCCATGTATGACTTCTGATATGAACTTCAGGACGGAGACTGCCCAAGACTACGAGTGATCGCATCATTATGCGAACAAATTTAGAACCCAGTACGACTGCTGTAAACAGATCGCCCTACAGTCTAAACACCTACGGAGATACAAGAACAGTCCTGAAAACTTAGCGAACTATACATAAATAGAATTGGAAGACTAAGCTTCTCACCCTGGAGAGCTCTGGTCTTATTCTTTCAGAGGTCAACGGATTGCATCATATTTACCTCGGCTATCGGGGACTCCGTCAAGATTTCAACCAGAAATCATTATCTTTGCCTCGCATAGATGAATTGGTTGAGCAAACACAAGGAAAGAATTACTTTCAGAAATGGACCTGAGATCCGAATATCACCAGTTTGAGTGTTAGGGAAGGATGTCCGGAACACTACCTTCCGAACTCGATGTGGACACTTCAAGACCGTAGTGATACCCCTCGGATAGGACCAATACGCCCGTAGCATTCATGAGTTTAATGAATAGGGTCCGCCTTTCTTACTTGGATCAGTTCGTCATTCTCCTTGTAATGACTTATTTATCTACCCCCGTAGTAAGAAGGAACACATGGAAACATTACCTTCGGAGAAACTTTCGCAAAGTTCTCTGAACACGAGTTTTGGAAATCGAAGAGTCGAATTCCTAAGACACACTATTAGTGATGTGAAAATTCTTGAGTACTCTAGCAATTTATCAAAACCGTTGAGAATTTGTCGACACCGAAGACGCCGACATAAATTCACCAGATTCTAGGTCTTGCAAACCTACTGTCGTATTCCATTCAGAACTCCTCACAAATTACAGAAACCCTTACGACTTTGACCCAGCAGATGGTGGCCCTTGACTGGGAAGATAAGAAAGAAACCTTGGAATTCCAAGTGAGAGACTAAATTCTTGAGGAAGTCACACTTTGTAAATCGCTTGATACGCTTCGTAAAGCGTGGGAAGCTGAATCCAAGATAGCCAGGACCTCCGAGATTCTTACCAGAATCGGTCCTGTATCTTACAAACTAGACCTACTCCGCGAGCGTAGTAACGTACATTTTACCCGTCGCGACTTGATCTTGAAACCGTACATTTTCCGTCAGCACTCTCGTAATACCACTCGACGAGATCGAGATTAAGGAGATCCTCGCCTTTGTAGACGAACCATAGTGACCCTCGACTGAGAAGTCCAGCGGACGAAGCAACGTCGCCTCCCTTTAGTGAAGGTTCGTTGGGATACCAACCGAGGACCCGAATTCACTTAGGAGCGCGAGAACAAATTGATTAGGAAGTACCCACCTCATGACTCGATCATTCCTACCTACTTCCTTACATAAATTCTAATTTCGGGACGAAATTCCCTTTAACGGGGGTATGATGTGACAACCCGAAATTTCCATTATGTATAACATATCAAGTCAATAGAAGTTAGAACAGTTGCAATAAATTTTCAGACTTTTAGTATAAGTTTGGGGTATTTCAGGATTTACACTTTAAGGGATATCAGGAGAGAGGATGCACTAGGGTATTGTGCAACTCCATTATTCCAAAACTCTATGATATTAGAGTTCAATGCCCAAATAAAATATTTTCTGCCAAAAACCCTAGGAGTATATATAGGATTCTGAGCCATATTTATTCATTTGTTACATTTACAACTAGAGAAAAGCCGAATTCTCTCTCAAGGATCTTCGAACTTTCCTCCCAAAACGTGACTCCTTCCATCTAGTTGTATTATATAGCCTAGATTGTGCTTAATAACCTAGAAATCATGTCAAAACCACACGATTTAAGAGTTCACGGCGCATGAACATCTTGGATCGTGAACCCTTCTTTAAGGGGCAAAAATGGTGCCTAGTCCTTTCCTTATGCAATGAAAGTATATTAGGCTTGTATCTTAGTGTGTATAGGATTAGAAATCACCCCAAAACACCAAGGTTAAGGTGTTCACGGCCCAAGAAGTTCTTGGACCGTGAACTCCAAACTCAAGGGCCAAAAGGTGCTTTACAATCTTCAAAAGCCTTGGACACTAGCTTAGATTAGTTCCTAGTTAATTTAGGGACTTGGAATCACCAAAAACTCGTCCCCATGAGAGATTACGACCGTAATCTCTAAGTAGGAATGCTTCTAGGGAACATTTAGAACTTCAAAAACCAAATAACATAAGGCTTAGGAGCTTACGGCCGTAAACTCAAGGGTTTACGACCATAAACTCCTTGTGTGTTGATTCTTGGAGAGTAAACTCATGAATGGGGTCCTTTGGAACCCTAAAACCCCTAGCCTTGACCTACAACAACTTAGATGCAATACTTTGGGCTAATAACACTTATTAAAGATGTTTAGCATGTCTAGGGTGTCATGACTTTGTTTATTAGTTGTTTATAGACTAATTTGATACATATATGTGTTATTATATGTTAACTAGGATCATAGAGTGTGTTCAAGACTTCACTTGAAACCTAGCAATCCTACCTCTTCAGTTCATCCGTACCACCCACAACAGGTGAGTTCATACCCCTTAATCAATGGTTTAAAGGTTTTTAAATGTTTTATGGGGGGGGGGGGATACAAGTTAAATACTTATAGTTATTACATCAATCACATGTGATTAATAACTACAAACCCAATGGTTTTTCTTACTGTTCAAACTGTTTTACTTATCAAATACGTTTACTTAAGCTCTGTTATACTTATTATCCATTGCATGTCTATGTATGTATAGTTATATAATCAATGTTTAAAAGGCTTAGGACGGCCTGCCCGCCCTATTTCCTTTTCGCCGTTGAGATGTGGTCTAGTGGAGTATAGGGTATCCGTCCGAAGGTTGTTTAAATATTAGTTATATATCATGTGTCCATATATAGTCATAAAGGTTCATCCAGTTCATTCAATACCCTTGGGTAGCAAGGGTATACATCCATGTTCATACGTGCCAGTTACATCACTAGTAAGCTACCATATGGGTGGTTTAGGAAGATACTAGAACTATTACTAGAACGCGATGTCATACAATGAGTCAGTTCATTCATGAGTCATTACTTGCTAGATAGAGAGAGAACACACATTACAGCCAGTACACACAGTACATTACTATACATTTACTTATATATGTTTACATGATTACGCTTACATGAGTACATTTACATAGATACACTTACAAGAATACGTTTACATGTATACATTTACATGAGTACGTTTACATAGATAATATATGATGAGTTAATATTACATTTATATTTATAGATTCCGTTATATAATCCTCATTCTTATCTTTACTTTGTGATACAATCACATAATCGACGAGATAGATTGGATTTAATATCCTAGTACCAATGGATACGTTGCGGGATTAACCATTCCTAGAATCTTTGTTAGCTACAAAGGTAAAAGCACATCCAAGGATGTCAACAGTTGATACTATTACATGTATACTTTAGGGGACTAACTATTCCTATACCCAGCTGTTAGCAACAAAGGTAAATGTACATCTACGGATGTCTTCAGTTAACACTGTTAGTTATCCTAGTACAAAAGGGTAATACTTAGATTATTTGTATTATTACCTTTATTTTGTGACTCATTCACATAACCGATGAGGTAAATTATATTTGAGTATCCTAGTACCAAAGGATACAGTTTCTTATAATAATAATAATAAGTAGCACAGTCGGGTCTTGGTAAAAGGCTACATTCAGAACAGTCGGGTCTTGGTAGAAGGCTACATTCAGAATAGTCGGGTCTTGGTAGAAGGCTACATTCAGAACAGTTAGGTCTTGGTAGAAGGCTACATTCAGAACAGTTAGGTCTTGGTAGAAGGCTACATTCAGAAC
Organism: Lactuca serriola; assembly: GCF_051521515.1. NCBI lineage: Eukaryota > Viridiplantae > Streptophyta > Magnoliopsida > Asterales > Asteraceae > Lactuca > Lactuca serriola. The sequence goes on from NC_136414.1 coordinate 137,030,050, forward strand.
AGTCAGGTCTTGGTAGAAGGCTACATTCATAACAGTCGGGTCTTGGTAGAAGGCTACATTCAGAACAGTCGGGTCTTGGTAGAAGACTACATTCAGAACAGTTAGGTCTTGGTAGAAGGCTACATTCAGAACAGTTAGGTATTGGTAGAAGACTACATTCAGAACAGTCGGGTCTTGGTAGAAGGCTACATACAGAACAGTGAGGTCTTGGTAGAAGGCTACATTCAGAACAGTTAGGTCTTGGTAGAAGGCTACATTCAGAACAGTCGGGTCTTGGTAGAAGGCTACATTCAGAACAGTTAGGTCTTGGTAGAAGGCTACATTCAGAACAGTCGGGTCTTGGTAGAAGGCTACATTCAGAGCAGTTAGGTCTTGGTAGAAGGCAACATTCAGAACAGTTAGGTCTTGGTAGAACGCTACATTCAGAACAGTTAGGTCTTGGTAGAAGACTCCATTTTATACTAGTAGGAATCATAGGGATTTCTAAGATGTTCAAACATTTTCAAATACTTACATTTCATTCGTACAAATACTTACATTTCATTCGTACAAATACTTACATTTCATTCGTACAATTACTTACATTTCATTCGTACAAATACTTACATTTCATTCGTACAAATACTTACATACAAATTAAAGACACATTAATACTGATGATCTCACCAGCTTTAAAGCTGATACTCGTTTTCAAAATAACTTGTTGCCTCAGGTCGACCATAGACAGGTACTGATGCAAGGTTCAGAGAAGATGGTGCTCGTTCAAGACTCATATTTCATTTTGATTTATGCTTTAGTGTCTTTTATAATTTGACAGAACACACTTGTATTAAAATTACATTATTAATGCAATGGTTTTTATTGTTGCTTGTTTACTACTTTTCATTGTTGTGATACTGTACGTGACGTCCTCTACCCCAGAACGTTTCCGCCGTTCATGGTTTTGGGGTGTGACAGAACTCAGTATGGTCACTATGAATTTTTGGTAATGTCGTTCGGGTTAACAAATCCACCTGTAGCTTTTATGGATTTATTGCCCATTTCTAGAAAAATTTGTAATCGTGTTTATAGATGAGATGTTGATCTACTCGAGAAGTCAAGAAGAACATTAAGAGCATTTACAACAAATTTTAGAGATGTTGTGTACAGAGAGATTATTTACAAAACGTTCAAAATGTGATTTTTGGCTTCGTGAAGTCCAGATTTTGGGTCACATTATTAGCGAACATGTCATACAAATGGACCCTGCAAATATTGATGCAGTAATGAAGTGGGATCCTCTGAAGACCCTGTCAAAGATTAGTAGCTTTCTCGGACTAGCAGGTTATTATCGACGATTCATAGAGATTTTTTCCTTAATTGCAGCAACGTTGACAAAGCTAACGATGAAAAATGAGAAGTTTATTTGGACAGATGTCCAACACTAATCATTCTAGCGATTGAAAGAGACCTTATGTCAAGTCCTGGTATTACCTTTCTCACAAGGTGGAGATGATTTTGTTGTTTACATTGATGCTTCTTAAAATGGACTTGGATGTGTTTTAGTGCAGAGAGGTTGAGTAATTGCTTATGCACCGAGGAAATTAAAACTGGCCAAACAATCATACCCCATTCATGATTTGGAGCTTGTTGTGGTAGTTTTATCAAACAAATGTTTCAAACAATCATAAGAGTTTGAAACATTTGTTTGATAAAAAAGAGTTGAATATGAGACAAACAAAGATAAATGTAATTTCTTAAATACTATGATTGTGAGATTCATTATCACTCGGGCAAAGCTAATGTAGTTGCTGACGCTTTGAGTCGAAAACAGAAACCAATTCAAATTATTTCCGCCAGGATGGGAATCCTTAGTCGATTACTAGATTTGATTAGAAAATATCAAATAGTAATTGGAAGATTAGAGAATTTGAAACAAGTAGATATGGTTAATTATATTAACCAATTAGTTGAAAATTCCCAAGGCATAAAGACATTTATAGGGAGCTTATGGGTCCCGAAACACTGTGAGGTGTGAAAGTTATTACTTGAGGATGCTTACGATATGCAATATACGGTACATCCCGGTAGTACAAAAGTGTATAGAAACTTAAAAAAGATGCATTAGTGGCCTGAAATGAAAAGAGATTTTGGAAGATATGTCGCAAATTGTCTAGCTTGTTTACAAGTAAACAAAAATCATCAAAAAATAGGAGGAGAAATTCAACCGTTGTGTATTCCTATGACAAAATGGGATGAGATCACCATGTACTTTGTTACAAAACTACCACAAACTTCTCAAGGGCATGATTCTATATTGGTTGTGGTTAATATTTAACTAAATATGCCTAATTTATACCCATAAAAGAAGGTTTTTCAGTTGATCGATTAGTTGATGTTTACATTAAAGAGGTGGTTAAATTTCATGGAGTGCCAATTTCCATTGTATCCGATCAATATAGTCTCTTTACTTCTTGATTTTTTCAGATTTTCCAAAAATAGATGGGTTCTAAAATATTAATGAGTACAACTTATCACCCTCAGACTAATGGGCATAGTGAGAAAACGATTCAGACACTTGAAGATATGTTACGAGCTTGTGCGATCGATTTTGGCAATAACTGGGATGAACACCAACCGTTAGTGGAATTCTCGTGTAATAATAGTTACCATTCCAATATCCAATTGGTAGCATTTGAAGCGTTATATGAGGCACCGTGTAAGACTCCGACTTGTTGGACTGAGGCCAGAGACAAACCGTTAGCAAGATCCAAGATTGTGTAGGAAGTCGAGACTAAAATCAAATAGATTAGAGAACACATGAGCGCTTCTCAACTTCGTCAAAAACAATATGAAAATAAGAGAAGAAAATCGTTAGAGTCTAAAGTTGACGATATGGTGATAATTAAAGTATCACCATGTAAGGGTATAATCCGCTTTGGCTAAGGAAGAAAGTTGAGCCGTCAATACATTGGAGCCTTCCAGATTACATAAAGAGTCGCAAAAATTGCATATCCATTAGATTTACCACACACATTGCAAGGGATTCATAATGTTTTTCATATCTCTTGCTTGAGAAAAACCTTGTTTGATAACGCACAATTAGTACCAATGACTGAGATTGAAGTGGACGAGAAGTTGAGGTATCCCGAAAAGTTCTTAGATCAGAAGCTAAAGAAATTGAGAAATAAAGAGATCATATTGGTGAAAGTATAATGGGGTCGTCATAGAGGTTCTGATGTAACTTGGGAACCCGAGGCTGAGTTTATAGAAAAGTATCCATATCTTTTTGTTGATCAATAATAGATTTCGGGGACAAAATCTTTTGAAGAAGGGGATAACTTGTAATACTTGCATTTGTAATTGTGATTTGATTTATGATTATGATGGTACTAGAAATATATTAAGTTTATATTAACATAAATTAAGTATTAGGTATAAGGATTTATATGGTATAGCCTAATGATTTTTATGTAATACATTTGAGAGAAGAAAATGTCGTGATCAAGACCCACGACGTGGGAAAGAAGGTGCCACGACGTGGCAGAGAACGGAAATGTTGTCACACCCATGGCTGAGGCAGTGGAACTTGTCGTTTGTTTGACTTAGTTCGTGTATCATAGGCAATTGGATATTTAGCACAAGTACAACAATAACAAAACAGTAGTTGTATTCCATCTTGAATTTTGACTGCAAGGTTCTTACCGATAATAACAGAGTACATGAATTGCCTTAAATAGGTAGGAAAATATAACAAAACTAGCCAACTAGGTTCCCTAGAATCCATGAATATTTTGTCATTTGAAATATTTTTTAGTGATTTCCTTAGAATATACGTAGTTTTGAGGGTCAATACAAGGTTGGTGAGAGTTACAGGTTTTTTCCTAGAGCAGTAGTATTACTTTAACGTTTAAAAAGTATTTTCATTGTAAGTAAAAACTATACTTATGAATGAGTTTGTAAATAGCCTTTAGAGGAACTTTGAAAAAACAAAAGTTGTTTTTCCATAAGTAAAACCATACTTATAACTATTTTTTAAAGAAAGAAACCGAATATGTGGTTTCTAACTTATAATTGTTTTGTAAAGAGAGAAACTGAATCTGTGGTTTCTAGAGAGAGAGAGAGAGCGAGAAAGAGAGAGAGATCTAGTTAATGTTTATAGTGATTCCAATAACCAAGCAATTTGACTCGATATAACCCTTTATGACGCTTCAATGGATGTCATGGATAAAGTCTCAAGATATTTATCACCCAATTCGATTGATCGGTCGAGGTTGTAGTTGTTGGGTTTTATGTACTCTAACATCCCTATGGTGCACATACAACCCTAATTCTTTGGATCTAAGTTTTCTCTAATTATACATGCAATATTCATTTTCCAAATAAAGAAGCCTAACTAGCATGCAAAGGTGATATTTGAATCATAAAAACTAGTGAAAAAACCCTCTCCTCGCAATGAAGACAACATTGTCACTCGGTTTATAGAAGAGATATCCAAAGGATTTATGTGGGTAGCCGATGAAAATACATCGCTTACTACGAGGTTCGAGCTTGTCGTGAGTATCTCATCTTACGAAAGCCTCGCAACCCCAAACCTTGATATGTGCTAGTGAGGGAATCTTCCCTGTCCACATCTCGTGAGGTGTTTTGATAAATTTCTTAGTTGGGACTAGATTAAGGATATGGTCGGCAGTCTCTAAGGCATACCCCCAGAAAGAGATAGGTAACGAAGCTCGACTCATCATGGAATGAACCATGTCTAACAAGGTTCGATTGTGCCTCTCAGCCACACCATTAAGCAGTGGTGTCCTAGGTGGCGTCAATTATGAAACAATTCCACATTTCTTAAGTTAGTCATGGAACTCGATACTAAGATACTCACCACCTCGATCGGATAGGAGCATCTTTATCTTCCTGCCCAATTGATTTTCCACTTCTTGTTTAAATTCTTTGAACTTTTCAAAGGTTTCTGACTTATGCTTGATTAAGTAGATATACACATATCTGCTATAATCATCAGTAAAAGTCACATAGAAGCGTTTAACATCCCTTGTGTCGGATTTGAAGGGTCCACACACATCTGTATGTATGATATCCAACAAACCCTCACCTCTTGCACACGAACCAGTGAAGGGTGACTTGGTCATCTTTCCAAGAAAACAAGATTCACATGTGTCATCCGACTTTATGTCGGATCACTCCAACACTCTATCCTTTTGGAGTTGGGCTATGCGCTTCTTGTTGACATGTCCAAGACGACAATGCCATAAGCATGCTTTATCCAAACCATTGGATGAATCGATATGCAACACATTATTTCCTAAGTTATCAACAACCATCATAGTTTCATATATACCATTACAAGGCAATGCTTCAAAATAAAAATTACCATTATAATAAGCATTAATACCACCAATCTCATTATTAAATGAAAAAGTAAAACCTAGTTTATACAAACCATGAAAAGAAATAATGTTTCTCGCCATTTCAAACAAGTAGCAACAATTATTCAATTCTAAATTTAACCCACTACTAAGCAATAAAGAATAAACTCCAATCTTGGTGACGGGTGACACTTTCCTATTCCCTATGATCAAGTTCATCTTCCTGTGCTCCACATCCCTACTTCTTTTTAGACACTGCAAATAAGAACAAATGTGAAAACCACATCCTGTATCAAGGACCCAAGAATTAGCATGTGATGAGTTATTAGATAGAATAGTGTAGATACATGCGAAGGTGGGATTGATCTTCGCATCCTTTATTTCCTGCAAGTATTTGGGGGAGCTTCGTTTCTAGTGCCCTTTTCATGACAATGGAAGCACTCTGCTTCCTTTGGATTTGAAGAGGGTTTAGCAGAACCAACTTTGGTCCCACTAGAAGAGGATCCATCATAGGACTTTCCCTTGTGACTCTTAGAAATAGCCTTACCCTTCTTTCCCTTCCCATGTCCAATTGCCAAGACAGGGGTAGTAAAAGTAGGAGTAGGTACAACAAACTTGCCTTTCAAACTACTTTCAGCAGTTCTTAGAAGGCCTTGAAGCTTGTTTAGAGTGACCTCCTCCTTGTTCATATGATAACTCATACGAAACTGATCATAAAAATAAGGAAAAGAATATAGAATAATGTCAATGGCCAACTCTTCATCGAAGTTTACATTCAACTTCAGCATGTGGTCTACAAAGCTTTGCATCTTTTGCAAGTGGGCCGTGATGGACTCTCCATCCTTTATTTTAGTTGTGATCATGGAGCCAATGATTTCATACCTTTCCTGCCGAGCACTTTGATGGTACCTTTCCATTAAGTCTTGCTGCATCTCATGGGGCCAAAAGTCCTCATAGGACTTTTGAAGCTCTATAGTCAAGGTAGCAATCATCATACACGACACCTTTGTCACGTCCATCTCATGAGCCTTATAGTCAACAATCTATTCAGGAGTGGCAGTATTTTCGTCGATATCCTTTAGCTCTTTATCGAGGACATATTTCTTTTCCTCGTAGCGAATAGCCATGTGGATGTTTCGAATTCAATCATTGAAATTCGATCCATCAAAAATGACCCTCCTACATATGTTAATGAAGGAGCAAGAGCCAGAAGCATTTGAGTTTGAAGCAATGTTTGAAGTAGACATTTGAAAAGGAAGACAAAGTTTAGATTAGATAAGGATCCTTAATATAACACCCAAATGAAATATTAAGGCTAGGATCCAACACAATATTCTACACTTGACGATTTACCAATTTCCACCATGAAAAAAGAAAATAAAGATTAAGTTTTTAAATGAATTGAAATTCCTAGATTCTTTGAGTTTCATTGAACTTTTCAATGGCATGTTTAAATCTCGATTATGCCCTTCAGGTTTGTAACTGGGATACCGATGATCATAAACAAGGTGTGAATAACCATGCAAATGTGATTGGACTATTAATGTTACTTATCACCTAATCAATGTGTCGGTTAACCACACATGCTCCACTAATGACTTACCAAGGTAAAGTGCAATTTCATGGAATAGCACCATTTTCACATTTTTCCTAAAGTAAGTAAGATTGGGAATTTATAAAAGTTTAGTTACTTTATAATATCATTATACTTATTAATGAGGATTAATTTCCTATCCTACCCGTTCGGCTAACGACCCTGCACTAGTCAAGAGTGCGGTGGGTAAGAGTGGATACCCAATGACGGTCATATTATAGGCCGCTTCCTTAAACACATCTTATAGACTAGCTTCGTGAATGATGCCTACTAATGGTAAGACTAACTTGTCTTATATGTATATATATATATATATATATATATATATATATATATATATAAGTGTTAAACTTTAATATTATAATAATATAGGGATGAATTTTAAACTTTTAAAATTCTAGGGTTTGGCATTAAAGTTTCATAAATGAGACTTTTCAAAATCCAAAACTTGAGGGAAAGTTTTGAAGCTCTTCAAAACCTCTTGAGTTTTAGTATTTATGTTACATAAATGAGACTTTCCAAGTTCCATAACTTGAGGACAAGTTATGAAACTCTTCAAGACCTTTGGAATTCTATAACATAAAAAGTTAAAGTTTCATGAATGAGGCTTTTCATATTCCGTAACTTGAGGACAAGTTATGAAACTCTTCAAGAAACATTGAGATCAAATTTAACTAATACAATTACCATATAATTAATCATCAGCCAATTTGACCTAATACTATTCATATAGCAAGATAATTTCAAATTCTACAAATAATTAGTTTTTCACAAAATCAAGTAATTATCTTAAAATTTGACAAGCATCATGTTATTGGATGGGGATAATCATTACCATATTAGTAAAATCAAATTTTATGAACCAAAACAATTTTTGGTAATGATCCTAATCCAAAACAGGCCAAAAACTCGAAAATTCTGCCATCAGATGATCCAACTCATCGAGCCAGTCAATGGACTCGTCGAGTTGGGCCTGATAGAATCCATAATTGCAGTTTTTCAGCATTGAAAATTACACAATTACAACAATATAATAGAAAACACCCATGTCTCTAATACCACTATTGGATTTTATGTACACTAACATCCCTATGGTGCACATACAACCTAATGCTTTGGATCTAAGTTTTCTCTAATTATGCATGCAATATTCATTTTCCAAAGCATGAATCTTAACTATCATGAAAAGCTGATATTTGAATCATAAAAAACTAGTTAGAATATTACCTTTTGATGTAGCTTGTAGAACTTGGCCTTAAAAGAGCTTAGCACCCCAAGTGTGATTCCTCAAACAAGTCACAAACACCATTAAACAATTAGAGGACAATGAAAGAGGTTTAGGAGACACAAAATCGACTAGCCCTTCTTGGAATGCAAGTGGTAACCGAGTTTAGAGCTTAGGGTACACATTTATAGTGTAGAATTCCAAGAGTCATTTGTAATCCTAATTCTTACACTTAAGCTTATGATCCAACAATTGATTTGGACTAACACTTCATGGACTAACTCATAAGCTTAGCCCATCACAAATCAATCATGGATCACTAGCCTAAACCATATGTATCACTGATTTACATAATCAGTCCTTGTTAATTTAATTAGTCTTTTTTGAACGCTAAATTAATTCCAAATCAATTCTTGATCAATAATAATTATATAATATGATTTCTCAATTGATATATTATTCTTATAATATATTAATAAATCACAAATAACCTCTTTCTCAGATATCCAACCTATCAAATTATTTTGTTGAAGGCAACCCGAAATGGACCATGCTAGTATCGCGTCAAGTACATACCAATTATAGTTATGGGCTTAGACACCTAATACAACAATAGTTAGCAACCGTAGGTGGGGGTGTTAACTCGTATAGATGTATACATACGTATCGCGCAGGATTAACGATTATAGTCATGTGGGTATACTAAGCGTTTATACTTGGGTAATGAATGGCGTCGCACTATAAAAGCCATTAACTAAGGTATATGTATATGTATTTGCATGGTATTAGTTTGAAATGGTGTGTGTGTGTGTGTGTGTGTGTGTGTATATATATATATATATATATGTATGTATGTATGTATTTGCATGGTATTAGTTTGAAATGGTGGAAATCCGTTATGACATGCGATATATGACATAGATTATCACATAAAATCATGAGTGGTTGTAATGAAAATATATATATTATTTGACTAGTTGTAACATTTTAAACAACCATAACATATACGTATCAAGTTTATAACTAGTTTCTTTATATCAAAGTATTGTTTAATAATTGGTTAATATAAACAAGATGGTTTTGTTTTACATAAAACAAAATAGTGAGCATATGTACGCCCCTCCCCCCCCCCCCCCCCCCCCCCCCGAAAATATATAAAAACTATAAGAAGGGGCCATAATCACTCACCCTTGATATGTAATTTTGGTTTAGACTTGAGAATGTGATCGTTTTTTAGAGTACCTCGAGATTGCACTAATAGCAAGAAACTTTAATCTGGTTGTTTTTGCTTCTTTAACCCATGAAAATGACAATAAAACCTTGAGGTTTGTACTTAGAAATACCACAAAAAGATAGCAACTCAAGGTGCGCAAAAGGTGGTGGCCGAAGGTGGTGATGGCGACGACATCAAGGTGGCATCCGGTGGTGTAGCTGCTCCGGCAGCTTTGTTACTTCTTTTATTTTATGTTTGATGGTAGAAGCGATGAAGGGAGGGAGGGGGAAGGCGGAAGTAGGTGTTTGGTGGTGTTTGCTCAACAAAACAGGGGCAAAAGGTGGGTGGAAGCCAGTAGTTCTTGGTGGTTGGGATCCACCTCCGGTGGTGGTTTAAAACCGAGAAAATAGATTGGAAAATGGAGAGGGAGTGAGAGGATAGACGGTTGATGGTTTTGTGATGATATAAGGAGGCCAAGGCTCCAATTTATGGTCTCATAAAGGCTTGTAAGACCCTTCATGCACTAGTTCCATTTTTAGTCAAACACACTAAAGCACCATACTTGTACTTGGAAGAAGAGTGTACACAAATGGTTAAGGTGGTGATGATGGACTCTTGGACATGAAAAAGAAGCAAGAAAGGAAGAACGGCTGATTTTTGGACTCCATGCAAGGTGGCATGTGCATGGTGATTTCATCCTTATAAAAATGCCCCAAAACCTTCCTACACTTGTGTGCCAAGATCCCCGACATCCAATATTTTTTTGAAAGTGGCAAATAATAGAGCCTATTTTAAGGATTCGAAAAACTGAAACAAATTAATTTTTTGAGTTGTAGAACTCCGAGAAATTGCGTTTAAAGATTCTTGTTTAATTGACCCGAAACCTCCAATTTTTTTACTTTTATAAATATTTTTGCTAAAAATACTTTGAGTGTGGAATTAAATAATAGACCATAACCTGAGTCCAAAAACAGTCTTGAAATTTCCATCTGAGGTGTGTATGTGCCTTAACAGATCAAAACGGTTTAAGCAGTTTAAAGAAAATCAGTATTATATTGGTTTGTTATCTTATAACAATCGTATCTTTTGCATATGAACTCTATTTTGGGCGTTCTTTATATTTTCGGACTCAGGTGAACAATGACTATGAGACTAGAGTGTTTGCTTTGCTCACAACTGCTTAATATGAAATTCAGTTTTTCGGATGTATTAACTAGGGTTGTAGTTTGTGCTTTGTGATTCATTTGAGATTTTCCACAATTGTAAGTAATATACTATTTAATATCTTATTTTAATTGTAATGACACTATTTATTTTTCAAAATATGCACTAAAGCTCAATAGGTCAGGTTACAAAGACGTTCACAGTGAATTGACTGTCTATAGTTTTTGACCTGAATTCTAGGATGTCACATTACCTCCTTGTTAAAGGAATTTCACTACAAAATTATTTCTTTCTAGACTATTTTGTTCCACTAGTGGAGGGAGAACTACTAAACAGTTGCAGGTAGTTGGGTACTTCTGTTTTATCTGATACTCGCGTTCCCAAGTAAACCTCGGCCCTCTACGAGAGTTCCCTTGAACTTTTACTATCGGTATGTGGCTTTGTTTGAGGCTTTTGATTTCTCGATCCATGATCTCCCCCGGTTCCTACACAAAGTGAATTTTAGTATTGAACAGTATCTCTTCGAGAAGAATAATAAGGTTCTCATCAGAGAAACACTGATTAAAATTATACATTTGGAAGGTGTCGTGAACTTTGCTGAGTTCTTGAGCTAGCTTGCTTGTAAGCCACCAGACCAACCCTTGCTAGGATTTCAAAAGGTTCAATATAACGGGGATTTAGTTTACCTCGTTTTCCAAATCTAATGACCCCTTTCCATGGTGCGACCTTTAGTAGAACATAGTTTCCTACTTTGAATTCTAGGGGTTTGCATATCATATCATCAACTTTTCTGATGACCACATGCAACCTTTAATCTTTCCTTTATCTGAGCAATCTTTTCTGTTGTTTCATGAATGATCTCAGGATTGCTAAGTAGAGCATCTCCAACTTGCTTTCTAGCCAGTTGAGTATCTCCAAGTTCTACCCAACATATCGGAGAACGACATTTTCATCCATTCAAGGCCTCAAATGGAGAAGACTTTATGCTAGAGTGATAAATTTTGTTTTATGAATACTCAACTAATGATAAGTGAGTATCCCATGCCTTACCGAAGTCTATCACACAATCACAGAGCATGTCATCCGGAATTTGTATCGTTTTTTCACTTTGTCCATCCATTTGAGGATGATATGCAGTACGCATGTCTAATTTGGTTCCTAGGGACCTTTTTTGTGATTGCCAAAATCTGGAAGTGAACCTACTATCTCAGTCCGAGATGATAGAGATTGGCACACCATGCAGTCTGACTATTTCCTTGAGATAGGTCCTGATGAGTTTCTCCATCTTTTCAGTTTCTTTGATGGATAGGAAATGGGAGAACTTGGTCAAATGCTCAACCACTACCCAAATGGTGTCATAACTGCTTGAAGGTTTTTGCAACTTCGTTATGAAGTCCATTGTTATTTGTTCCCATTTCTATTCTGGGATTGACGGTTGTTATAATACACCAGATGACTTCTAGTACTCTACTTTGACTTTGTAGCAATTCAAGCATATATTGACATATGTGTCAATCTTTGCCTTCATGTTATATGATATGGGATGTATCGAATATCTCGACTCATGGATCCTGACTTCACCAAACTTTGGGGGTCTAAATTCAGTTCATGAAATATCATGTTTCGTCTTCCTTGAGGCTAAAATGTTTGTACATTCCTTGGAGATTTTCTTCTATGATATTTTTGGGTTAGAGTGCTTCCAGCTGAGCGTCATGAATTTGGGTGGTGAGATTGGAGTGGTTTGTTAGGTTTAGATCCTTTACATGAAGTGGCTTTTCTCGTTCTTTCCTGCTTAAAGTTTCTACTATGACATTCTGTTTACCAGGATGATAACAAATTTCACATTTGTAATCATTTAACAATTCAAACTACCTTCGTTGTCTCATGCTGAGCTACTTCTAATCAAAGATGTGTTGAACGATTTTGTGGTCGGTGAACATAACACACTTCGTTCTGTATATAGGTAGTGTCTCTAAAAATTTAAGGCTTACACTGCAACTCCCAACTCTAAGTCATGGGTAATGTATTTGGCTTCGTTTGTCTTAATATGTATGCATGTGTATGCAATGACTTTATTCCTTTGCATCAATACGCATCCTAACCCTTGGTGAGCGGCCTCACAAAATACTACGAAGTCTTTATTCCTTCTGGAAGAGACAAAATTGGTGCATTGCAAAACAATTGTTTCAATTTCTGGAAAATAGAATCTTGTCTGTCACCCCAATCGAACTTGTTGTCTTTCTGGGTTAGAGTGATGAGAGGCTTGGCTATTTTGGAGAAGTTCTTGATAAATCTCCTGTAATAGCCCCCAATCCCTAGGAATTGGCATACTTTGGTTGGCATTGTTGGTGACTTCGAATCCCTAATTACTTCATTCTTCGAGGAATTGACATGAATCCATTTGCTACTGATCATGTGGCCTAGGAAATGCACTTCATTAATTCAGAACTCATATTTAGAGAACTTTGCATAAAATTTCTCCTTTCTTAACAGTTCTAGAATGAATTGCAAGTGTTGGCCACGTTCTTCCTTGGTTCATGAATATATTAATATGTCATCGTTGAACACAATAACAAACTTATCAAAATAGGGTTTACACACCCGATTCATAAGGTCCATGAATACGGCTGGTGTGTTGGTCAGTCCAAATTGAAAAACCAGGAACTCATAGTGACCGTATTGAGTCCTAAATTCCATCTTTGCAATGTATACTTCTTGAACTCTGAGTTGATGATAGTCGGATCTCATATCGATCTCCGAGTAGTAGCAGGATCCCTGTAGTTGATCGAACATGTCATCGATCCTCAAGAGTGGATATCATTTTTTGATGGTAAGCTTGTTCTGTAATGTCTCATTTCCACGACCAAAAATTTTCATTTTTATATAAAGTTAAACTCCTTAATTATAAAACCATTTTAAGAAAAACCCTTTTATTCTCGATTACACTTAATGAAATCAAAGTATTATGATGCACGAGAAATGTTCATTGTTGCTGATGAATGTGTACAGTCCCGCCTTTGCTATCTCATAATCACTGATGATACCTGAAACCATAAACAATTGGGTAAGAATAAAGCTTAGCGATTTCCCCCCAAAATACCCCATATGATAAACATACAAGTATGCATCCGGTCCACTCAGCCATCGAGCTAGAATACCCAAGATATGTTGGCCTACCGCCTTAACCCAACCGCTCTTGCAGAGTCTCCATGCCTACTGTTTACAACCGGCCCGCACTGGGTGTCTTGGCCTACAACACAAAGCGGGACCGCCTCAACCTACCACTACCATATGTCGACATATAAACAATCAAGGATCAAGTAGGCACATAATACAAGCAAACACCAATCATACAACTCACTACCCCTTACTAGTCCTCTCATAGCATACAGTCCTGCACCATCTATCCTCTGTGAAATGTGTAACCATAAGTAACCAGAGGTGAGATAGCCACCCGAATAGATGATCCTACTCTAGAGCCACAACCAAACTAGGAACATGCAAGAAAGCCTAGATCAAGAATTTTCAGGCTATCCTATGTGACCACAGACAGGTACTTAGGCACTCCATCAGATGATAACTAGCAAGCACATATAACATACACATCCAAAAGTGTGCCATAACATAGCAACATCCTATATAACAGGATACCGATCTAACAAATCATTACAACATCTTAACGTCCTATATACCAAGATACCGATCAAACATAGAAACATCCTACATAACAGGATACCGATCTAATAGATCACTACATCATGGAAACATACTAATCATCAACAATCCAAGGAATGCATGACCGTATATATTCAGAGGTGGTCCTACTCTAGAACCACAACCAAATAAGGAACAGGTGAGAGAGCCTAGGCCAATAATCCTCAGTTTATCCTACACGACTATATATAGTCCCTAAGACATCCTTCTACTAACAGATAACCAAAACTAGTGGGTCGGCATTGGTACCTTCGACCCACGGTACAATGAGGTGATACTCACCTGTATTGAAGAAACTCAAGAACAATGTGAACACTGTGGTACGCTCCCTAATGTCAAACCTTGCTCTTGCGGATCCACTAACATCATAACCAATAAAATCTTAATCACCAATCAAAACCCTCAAGTTTGACCTAATGTCAAACTTGGTCAAAAAGTCAATGGTCAGTGAAGTCAACAAAATTGAACATTTCTCCTCAACAGGGTACGCCTAGCATACTCTGATGTTGACCAAGAAATGGGGCGTTGACTGCGTATGCGCATCATACCTCCACGTACGCCCAATCCCAAAATGCCATTAAGAGCTTATTCCATTCAACCCTTCCTCCCAAAACTCAGATCCAAGCCCAAAATGATGTGCTAAGTCATAAAGTTTCCAACTTTATGACTTTGCATGGCTATAAGATGCTTAATAACCAAAAGCCTATGTTCTTAACCCAATAAGACCCTCTAACGCATGCATGAGTTATGTATCACATCCAAGATCACATTTTTATGCTTCAAGACACTCCCAATTGTCTGAAAGGACAAGTCAAAAGGATTAAAGTACTATATACTCATAATACCAAGCTCATGGCACCAAACGCCTTCATACTAATTCCACACAGAAGTGCACCATCGCGACGAGAACCAACTGGTCACATACCAAACTAGGCCATGCCTCTAGTTGGCTTCAACAACCCTGCTTAGCTATTTACAAACAATACTCAAACTTAACCTTGATCTACTAACCGACCGGCACTCGGGCCTACCCTCGATCCTCTAACTAACAACAACACTTGGGCCAACAAAATTAACTGATCCTACCAGGTCTTCGGGCCATGACTAGGACCTCAATGCCCCAATCAAATAAGAACAAACAAGGAAGCCCTCATCACATCCCTCATCTTGGGCTCTTAACACCCTTGGGCTTTATGCACAAACACACCTTACTTATGATGCCATAACTAAAACTGATCTCACCGGGAGGGAAATCCAACATATGAAAATGACCTTAACGCGAAACCGAAGTATTACCAACAACACGAAAGTCTTGAATCCGGAAAAATTCAACTAAGAACTGAACCTTGGCACGAGGTTTTACTGCTATGAGGTACCACTCTCCCCCACTTGAGACATACTAGAGTTTAACAACTTTCCAATTCTTAGATACTCAGACTATCTTGAACCCCACTACTGGATCCCAACCACTGATACCCAAACACACAGGAGAATCTAAACTCGTACAACATTCATAAATCCCAATACACATACAATCTGATGAAAAAGATAATTAATCCATTCATACAAGAAATTAAACTAACCAATTCCAAATAAGATACTTCCATTTAACTGATCATCCGAGTTTACAACTGAACTTTGAAAAAAAAACAAAAATTACGGATAACTACCAATACCACGACAATTGCTAAAAAGGATACCTGCCAACTCAACTCTCGGCCTCTGGGTCTTCGACCGTCCCATGACGACTATTGGGCAACCGCCAAGCTAAGGGTGTAGGATCCAACACCTCACCGAAAACAAGAAAAGGGCAACGAGCACTGATGTGGCCTTTTTGGCTGCAATAGAAAGAAACTCGTGCACTCTGCCTGCAATCTCTACCAAAATAGCGATCCCTGCCACACCTGTGACTTACAAGAGATCTGTGCCTCTCTCCAACTAATCCCAAAATCTAGCCGACGGTCTTGAACCATTTTGTTGTAGGCTGGGATTTATCCAGAGCCTGAAACTGCTCTCACGCCTCCTCACTGCATCTTGAAGCTCAACGAGAGAACCATAGTGCTGGGTGGACACGAATTGCCAAATATCTGTATTGAGCATGCTTAAATACCGAGTCATATGAGCTTGCTCAAAAGCAGCAAACTTAGGGTAAAACATAGCTCTCTCTTTGAACATCTTGGTGATCTCCGTCACCGACTCGGTCCCCAATGTCTGATCCATATACTCCTTAGCCAGCCTCTCCCACTCCATTAATGGGACATATCTGGAGCGGAAAATCTCAGAGAACTTCTCCCTTGATACTACAACTCACTACTTTTGGGTGTATAAACTAGTAACCAGCCTCCACCAACCCTTCGATCTAGACCGAAGAAAGTTCAGAGCATACTTGAAATATCTCCCAGTGCCAACCTTGGTTATAGCAAGTAAAGAAACATCCCTCAACATCTGATAGCCACCTCATGGAAATGATTGGATCCTGAAACCCATCAAACACTGGGGACTTCTTATTGACAAAGTCCCGGTACTGGAAATATCTCCCAGTGCCAACCTCGGCTATAGCAACGGCCACGGTAGCTATAGCAGCGGCAGTCTCAGAAAGTATAGTGAATCGGTAATAGAAGAACTCCATCATAACGGTCTTCATAAACCCAACAACTCTGGTATATGATCCCAGACAATAGAAACAACCTCCTTATGAATGATCTCCCTAACTCGGTCCTCAGTCAATCCTGGCCCATCCTAGCAACCTACACCGGATCCTGATCGTGAACCTCCAAAATCTGCCATACTGAAATATACCATGAAAAGATCAGACATCACAACATAGTGCTCAACACACCAGGCCCTACTCCTATTAGTTACTTAGTAGCCTCGAAATTCTCTTAAATCTCATACGGATCCTGTGTTTTCAATTGTACGGGCCCATACTACCTTCCACACCTATCCGTAGTCGATTCAAAATTCATCTCGAGGTCCTAAGTCACTACACTAGACCACTCCTAGGTTTGCCAACACCACTTCTTTCTATGAGCTACAACTAACTTCCGAGGCACTATTCCTAAGATTATCGTTATGGATGCAAATTTAACCAACGGATTCGGGTACCTGACCCTAACAAGGCGGGGATTCCCCGTCTTAATGGGTAATGGGTCAAATATGGTACCTAAAGTTAATACCCGATGCGGGGGCGGGGCGGATACGAATAGAGTATTATCCGCCCCGTTATATATATATATATATATATATATATATATATATATATATATATATATATATATATATATATATATATATTGTAAGTCCACAAATCCAGATCCAACCAGCGATCAAACACAAGATCCAGATCCAAAATGCGCACATTTATATATGACCGTTAACATCAGGTACAAAGGAACACACACACACACAACCGATGACCACTCTGAGAAGACTGAAACCCATTTATAGGAACAGCGAACCGCAAACGGGTTCACAACCGCAAAAATGTGTACGGCTACAAACACCATGTGAACCGAAACCAACATGTTTTCGGTTCACCCAAACGTAAACACCCTGAATACATAAACACAAACTAAAAAGACTCATACAGATGGATGCCTAGCTCAAACCCACAAAATATAAGCTAACAGTCTCCCCCTTGGTTTGAGGCTACCATAAATTCAGTCTTTTTTAACGACCAGCACATCAGATCTTCCCATTGCACCCAGCCACATCTTCTTCTCAATGATCTCCGCAATCATGCATGTAAAATCTTTTGCAGCAGCTTCAAAAATCTCATGCTTGCAGACGATTTGATGATGAGCCAAAGTGTTTATGTCCCTTTCACCGAATTTTAGCAAATCCCTTTTTTCGACTACGCGAAAAATACCATCTGCGAATTTGATGACAGCAGAAGTTGTGGCTTCATCATAAATCCAGTATTCCATGTTGCGAAGTGATCCATCACAAAAGTTCTTAACAATCGAAATTTGTGGCATTTGTTTTGTCGGGGGCCACATGACATTCTTGAAGCTATGATTGGTCTTGGGGTCAAGAACATCTTTGGCTCTCTTCAAGAAAGATTCAGCAGTCTTCATCCCATCAAATTTTCTTCTAACTTGATTCTCCAAGAATAGTTTGAAATCTATTCCACAAGGATCATTGGCTGGATTGGAGAATGGGGCTTCAGAGAGCTCAGTAAGATCTACCTTTGTCAAAGAAGAAAAATCATTTTGTTCCCGCTCTTTCACTTCACCAGCCAACAACTTAATTTGTCATGAAAGCCCCACATAACAATTCCTGACCGATCATTGTGTTTGTCTCTGAACCTTTTCTTTCCAAGATCAGTCACAGTGAGTTGAGGTTGGTCTCCACAAACATTCTGATCTGAATTCTTCATGAAGAGCCACTTCCCCTTCTTCTACGAAGATAATTGTCTCCTAGCATGTTTAATAGTAATTCTTGGATGAGCTTGAGCAGGTTCTATCTCAAAACAGTCAACAACTGTTGTGGTTCTGACTGGTGGAGGATTGACAAAATGATCTTGTTGAGATGTATTGGCTGGGGCAGATGGAGAAGTCTCGACTTCTTTTGGATCTTCGACAATAGTTTTGAATTTGTCTCCAAATTCTACAATAAGCTTGTTCTTGAAGTCGTAGTATCTAGCCGTCAATGCTCCAAGGTTTAGTTGTAGAGAAGAGATTTGTTTTGACTTTAATGTATTTTCTTCTTAAAGCTCGGAAACTCAAACGTCGAGGTTTCCAATCAAAACATCTTTTTCAATAATCTTCTGTTTCAATACTCCAATCTCTACTCTAAGATATGAAATCGATGGATCTGCTCCCCCTAAACTTCCTTCCCCAATAAATATGCCTTTGGCTCGAGTAGAAGGGTCAAGATCTTGTTGCGCCAACAACCTGGCAAGCTTCTCAGAGGCAGCATCATGCGCAAGTAGTGGTGAAGAGGAACCCCCAAGTGCTGAAGAGCTCCTGACTTCATGAGACGATCCAATAACACTTGGACCTTCTTTCAACACTTGAATTTCTTTAGGGGTTGGTTGGGCTTGATTCACAACAGTAGTGGATTGTTGGACATGAGATGCTTGTTCCCTTAGAAGCACTCCTGGCCTAGGATCGGATTTTCTTCTTTTGGTTGGAAGCCGGGAGGCTTGTGTCAAAATGAGATCACCTTTAGATGGCAAGGATGTTGGAATAGCAACAGGAAGGGGTGGAATCCTTGAAGTTGTATCCATATTAGTTGAAGGGTCGGCCATAGAGTAGAAGTTGGAGGCGTTGCCTTGAGAACATCATCAACTCCCCCTGTCTCCGTTGTAGTTTGTGCAACATCATTGACATTGTCAAAAAAGCATCGAGGTCTTCATAGCTTATCCTTTTATCATGACTTTGCTCAAAACTGAAGAATAATTATCATTATCATAACCAGAAACATCACCACCAAGATCCATATTCTCATCATCATCATCATCATCATCATCATCATCATCATCATCATCATCATCATCATCATCATCATTAACCATTGGTACATGTTCCTCATCAATGATTGCAACGGGAGGAACAAGCTCTTCTACATGTTCTGAAGCAGTATTAACATCGTCTTCAACATCTTAATCCTCGAATGAGCTTTTTGATTCTGATGCACTATTTATTTCCGAAAACTGCTCGAAATTTTCCAGAGGGCATTTTCCTTTAAATTCAAATTTTGTACCCTTTTGGTTCTGTTTCATTAATCCAAAAGTATTTGCTCCCAAGGACTTCAAGTCCAAAGTTTCCCCCTTTCTTTCCAACTCTGGATGTTTTCTGTCAAAAATCATTTGAAGAAACCTCAGGAACATTAGAAACTTATCCTTCCTCTTTCCTTCCAAGTTACTCATCATCTCGTTCAAAAGGTATCTGGAAAAATTGAAGTGAAGACCCGTAGCAAGAGCAGCTATGGCACCGGTGATTAGCAGTGAGATCTCATCAACACCGACTCTCCTACCTGAGATGCAGATAATGAAGGAGTGTGCAAGAAATCTCCAATATGGGGGCAACAACTTCTTTATGGTAGGAGGAAACACTCCCTCATATTCCATCCTTTCAACAATATCTTCTGTCTACTCCATGGAGATCTTAATACGAAATTTGGGCTTGTCATTTATCTGCGATGCCTCCCGAACGATTTGCTCAGTCATAATGATCTTCTTTCCATTAATAAGTGATTCCACTAAGTCTTCACTATTATCCTTTTTCTGCACAAAGGCATTGTTCCAGAATTGCTTAATCAAGTCTTGAAATATGATAGGATTTGTCCTGGAAGCATATGGAAGACAACATCTTTTGAGTCCATTAATCATAGACTTGAATTCCTGATGAGCAGCTGGTGGATCAAATAGAAAAGCAGCTATGTTGTGGTTGTCAGAAAATTTCAGGTCCGCCATTTGATCTGCACCAACCAAGCCAAGTGAGAAAACTAATGATTTAATCAATTAAAATTAAGTTTTCTCATTTATCAATGAATTAGGCTTTAATAAAAAAGATTTTAAATGAAAAACAATTTTTTATGGCTAAAACAGGTTCACGGCCGTAAACGTGTTCACGATCGTAAACGGGTTTGCGTCCGTAAACGCTGTTCATCGCCGAAAAATGATTTCGCTCCAATAAACCCTCAAAACAGGATAGATTTGCATGGAAAAAACTATATGGTGTTCGCCTTTCATGTACCTACAATATTCAGGAGTCAATTTCAGATAATAACAGCAACAAGATGATTCAATCGAAGATTGAACCGTGAACAATTGAGAGAATCTGGAAAGGGGTTTGCAGCCGTAATTGAAAAATGACAGTGAAGAGGTTTACAGCAGTAAAGCAACCCTTATATACCTTGGATCAAAACCGGTCCATGTTTCATGGAATGCAAACCCAAAAAGCTTCAAGCCCATTCCCAATACATCCTAATTTTCAAAAATAAAACATTTCGAGGACTTAAAATTTAAAATTTAAATAAAATAAAATCTAAAAAAATTTAAACTTAACTAAGTTTGACTAAATTTTTTAATTTTTCAATTTTTTAGAAAAATAAAATAAAAATAAAATAACACTAATTTCTTTTCACCATTTCTAATATATATATATATATATATATATATATATATATATATATATATATATATATATATATATATATATATATATATATTATGATTTTGGGATCAAAGTTTTAGGACAACCTTAATCTGTTTTTTAGTACCTCCACCTTCAAGACTAGATCTGGTTAATCGTTGGTATTGTGGTCCACTTAAACACAAAGGATTGTGACAAATTTTGGACATACTACAAGTGATAATACTCTTGACCAATACTCCTAGAGGAACCATTCAGCTGACGACAACCAAGGATATTGTTTTCCACCTAAATTTAGCAGCAAGATCTGCAGACAACCTATTGAATGTTTAATTTTAGATGAACTAGAATGTGTTTCCCGTTTCCTGACATACTCCGGTAATCAAGAACTTCTAGAATACTCCTTACTTTAGATGAGCAGAAAATTATTAGGAGGGAAGTCAGATTTACAATGCATATGTTGTACACTCAGGTCGAATCTTCCAATCACGCAGAGGGATTAGCATATGACTAACTGGATAGAGGGATTGAGAAATAGAATGGTGCATATGCTGTGTTCCAGGTCGGATAAGAACTTATCACGCAAAGGAGACAACATATGACTAACAAACAGAAAGAATTTGCATAGATAAGAAGATGCATAGAAATAGAGTTGCAGTCCAGGTTGGATATCCCGATCACGAAAAGGAGACAACATATGACTAACAGAAAGAAAGCAAGAAACTAACTTTCTATAGATCTACTGTATCGGAATTCCCAGTTGCCCTACCAGTATTAGAATTAAAGACATGCATCCATACATCTAGGAAAAGTTACGCCACAGTTCTAGATACAGATTACTTTAGTGTAGCCCGCAGATTCCCATGTATATCTCACTGCTCACTCAACCCGAGCGTCGTATTGTCAGACCAAACGGAACTATATAAGTCAATTACATGTCAAGTCCTTTTTAAATGTCAATAAATATCAAGTTTGGTCCATTGAAATCTTTCGTGCTTACCAGCGCATCGAATACAGAGCCTAGACAGTTCAGCGTTGGTACCTTCCACAAATTAAAATTTTTCCTGTTATCACTTGGTTGATATCACTTCCCAAACACATCACCTGCATACAGTCTATCATAAAACACTATTTTTGGAATTTTCATTTTTTTTTGAAAAAAATAAAACAGAAATAACACTGTTTTGGATTTTTGAATTTTATGATTTTTTTTGTTTTGTTATTAATACTCCCCTAAATTTGTGCATATGAGAGAAAGGAAATTAAATGTGCAAATTTAAACTAACCTAAAACAAAAATCAGTCTTCAAAATGTAGCATTTTTAGAAATCCCACAAGCACATCGAATCGAGCTTTGTTAAACGGTTTGGTGAACAGATCTACCACATTCTTATCAATGTGACTCTGCTCCAAACGAATGAGCGAACGCTCATAACAATCTCTAATAAAATGAACTTTGATATCAATGTGCTTGGTTTTGGAGTGTTAGATAGGATTTTTAGCGATTTGGATTGCAGCATCATTATCACAGAAGATAGGGGTTTCAAGAAAATTCAAATCGTAGTCCAACAACTGATGTTGAATCCAAATTACTTGAGAGCAACAGGAAGAAGCTGCAACGTATTCTGCCTCCGCCGTTGAGGTTGAGACAGTTTGTTGTTTCTTGAACTGCCAAGACACCAGACGGTCGCCTAAGAATTGACATCCCCCGGAAGTTGATTTCCTGTCAAGTTCACAACCTCCATAATTGCTGTCAGCAGATGCATAGAAATCAAAATCAGAATTTTTAGGATACCAAAGACCTAGTTTTAGGCTACCTTTGAGATACCTAAAGATTCTTTTGACATCAATTAAATGAGAGAGTTTAGGATTAGCCTGATAGCATGCACACTGACAGACTGCGAACATGATGTCGGGTCTGCTCGCAGTCAAATACATCAGGGATCCGATCATCGATCTGTATTCTGTCTGATCTACAGATTCACCATCAAAATCTGGAGACAACAAGGGTCTCTTAGCCATCGAGGTCAAGGCAGCTTTGGAGTCTTTAAACCCAAACCTCTCAAGCATATCTTCAACATATTTTCCTTGATGTAAAAGGATTCCAGTTGAATCTTGATAGACCTGCAACCCCAAAAACATGGTTATTTCCCCCAAGGAGCTCATCTCAAATCTCTTCTTCATAATGGTCTTAAACTCTTTGCACAATTTCGAGCTCGTCGACCGATAGATGATGTGATCGACATATATCTAAACAAGAATGAGATCGACGTCCACATGCTTTATGAAGAGCGTCTGATCAATCATGCCTCTGGTATAACCATGCTCGAGCAAATGATCTGTTAGAATGACATACCAAGCCCGAAGAGCCTGATGCAACCCATACAGAGCCTTGCCTAATTTGTAGACATGATTGGGAAATTTTGAGTTGACAAAACCAGGAGGTTGATCAACATAAATTTCTTCTTTCACGGCTCCATATTGTAAGTCCCCAAATTATGGATCCAATTCAGTAATCAATGAAGTTAATTGCAATCAAAATGAAATGTAGAAGGAGTAGAAGAAAGATAACATCAAGCATGCACACATCTATTACGAATAAATGTCAAGTACACCTTGAAAAAGTACACTCACTGCAGAGTTCAACAAAAAGTACAATCTGACACAACTCGGCTACTATAAATAGTACCCCTACCAGCACACGAGTGTGCAACCATACATGCGTGTGCAGCCGCACACACTGTGTGCGGCCGCACACACGTGTGACGCTGCACACATACAAGTTCAAATCACTACACTGCTATACAAACACTGATACCCTAATCAGATCTATACAAAATTAATGCCTAGCTCAAACCATAATATTATGGACCTTCAATCTCCCCCTTGGTTTGTGGCTAGCATAGTCTTGAACTTCATTCATTTGGCTTCTCGGCTAGCTTCTCATACAGCTTTAGATCTGATCTTCTTATTGAAACGATTGGGCCACCATTGCCATGTTTGCAGACTGATTGTTTGAAGATGATCCTTTGTTGTTGTGAACATAAGTCACTGGCACCATGGTTCTTTCAGAGTTCTCACGTCGATCGGGTTTTGGGCATTCCTTTGCAAAGTGTCATGGTTCATGACAATTGTAATAACATAACTTTCCTTTACTGAAACCCATCTTCTTGTAAGAATTTACACCCCAGTTGTTCTTTCCAGTCTTCTTGGAGAATTGTTTAGCCCTGAATACTGCCATTGTCATTTGCCAAGTAATATCCATCTCTTCCACATCTTATGGGTGAATTTGGTCGAGATCAGTGAATGAGAGTTGTGGAGAGAGCTCTCCGGCCATAAAGGCATTGTAGCAGTTCACTAACCCAGTAGCTAGAGCCATATTTTCCTCTTTTTCACTTGCAGATGAACATTGAGAACCAATTTCGTGAGTTTGAACTGAAACACCTGTGGAAGAACCAACACTAGAACCGACTTGAGATATGTTTTGAGATTGAGGGACTTGAGTTTGTTGCATTTGAGGTATATTGTATGGTATGGTTTGATGGGCTGCATAAGGTTGAACTTGAGGAACATGAACTTGAGAATTTGGATGAGTGATAAAGCTTGAGAAAGTGGTGTTGCTGTTTTGAATTCCAAGATTAGTTGTAGAGTATGAGTTGACATGGTTGATTTTTCTTTGTTTATCATCAAGATTGCAAGCTTTGATGATTGACATTGTTTCGGTTAAGCTCAATCGGTTTAGGTCTTTTGTCTTTTTAATCACTGAGACATTCATGTCCCATGATTTTGGAAGAGAATTTAGCAGCTTTTTGTTGATTTCGGACCTAGTAACCATCACACCCACGGAGCTCATTTCAGTGGTTAGTGTGATAAATATTTGCAGTTGATTTTCCAATGTTTCTTCCAAGACGTAATTGAACATGTTGAATTTTTGTCAGAGCATATCTTGTCGGTTTTGCTTCATGTCTTCATTTCCTTCGTAGACTTCTATGAGCACTTCCTACAATGCTTTTGCTGATGTGTATTCACGAAATCCTTGTGCAATCTCAGGAGACAATGCCATGGTGAGTGTAGCGAGTGCCTTTTCTTGTTCTTCAACTCTTTCAAAGTCATCATCAGTTCAGTTTTCAATCTGTTTGTCAATTACAGTGCCATCTTCTAGAGTGGATGTAATCCGAATCGGTCCTCTTAAAATACTTCTTCAAATTTTGAAATCTTTCATCTTGATATATTTTTCAATTCAATATTTCCATTCAGGAAATCCTTCAGCTGACAGTAATCTAGGAATATGAGTAGTGGTTCCCATAATTGCATCCAAATCTTGATGAGCAATCATGCTTTGAGATTCCATTTTGACAGGCTTAAGTGATTGTTACTATACACAAAGTATAACCTCACACAAGGTTTTACTTAACTGCACACTCAACTTCAACCACACACTCAGCAGCACTCACAACAGCACACTAGTTGTAACCGCACACACTTAACAGCAAACACAACTCAACAGCAAATTCAACCGCACATGCTTAACATCAAACTCAGCAACAAATCCAACTGCACACCCTTAACAGCACACTTAATTTAACAGCAAACCCAGCCGCACACTCTTAACAGCACACACTTTTGAATGTAACCGCACACACCTTAATCAACACACTCAACCGCACACACTTGGCAGCACACCTTCAAACACTGAACCGTACACCTTTAAACAGTGAACCGTACACCTTCAAACAGTTGACTGCACACACGATTTTCTCAGATTTTTGATAAAACTTGATTTCAAACTATTGAAAAAGATTGAAAACAGGAATCAAATAGTAGTTCTTTGATCAAATGCACTTCAAAAACAGTGAAATTTTGCAACCTCACACTCTAAAATACTTCAGTTGATACCAAATTGGCTCTGATACCAACTGTAAGTCCCCAAATTATGGATCCAATTCAGTAATCAATGAAGTTAATTGCAATCAAAATGAAATGTAGAAGGAGTAGAAGAAAGATAACATCAAGCATGCACACATCTATTACGAATAAATATCAAGTACACCTTGAGAAAGTACACTCACTGCAGTGTTCAG
The DNA here is from genome assembly GCF_051521515.1 of Lactuca serriola. Classification (NCBI taxonomy): domain Eukaryota; kingdom Viridiplantae; phylum Streptophyta; class Magnoliopsida; order Asterales; family Asteraceae; genus Lactuca; species Lactuca serriola. Next base: position 137,056,503 of record NC_136414.1, read on the forward strand.
CAAAAAGTACAATCTGACACAACTCAGCTACTATAAATAGTACCCCCACCAGCACACGAGTGTGCATCCATACACGCGTGTGCGACCGCACACACGTGTGAGGCTGCACACATACAAGTTCAAATCACTACACTGCTATACAAACACTGACACCCTGATCAGATCTATACAAAATTAATGCCTAGCTCAAACCACAATATTATGGACCTTCGCATATAGAAAGGCGGTCTTAACGCCTATCTGATAAACAATAAACCCCATGTAGGAGGCATATGCCAGGAAGATACGGATAACTTCATGGCGTGCTACAGGAGCATACACTTCAGTAGAGTCAAGTCCTTTAATTTGTCGAAACCCATGAACAACCAGACGATCTTTGTTTCGCACAATCACCTCACAATCATCTTGTTATTACGGAACACCCAGCGCGTGGCCAAAGACGTTTTTCCATTTGGCAGCTCAACCAATTTCCAAACCCCAGGTTCTCAAACAGATTCAGTTCTTCGTGCATTGCATCAACCCAACTAGGCTCATTCAGTGCCATTTCAACATTCTTTGGCTCTATCTGAGAAATGAAGAAAGAGTAGAGACGTGTATTGACATCTCCACTCCGACTCCGCATTTTGACTCCATCGCCTAGTTGACCAATGACGTTTTCGATCGGATGATCATGTCACACCCCAAAACCTAAACGGCGGAAACGTTTGGGGGCGGAGGAAGTCATGTACAGTATCACAACAATGCATAATAGTAAACAAGAAATAACATCATCCATTGCATTAATAATTTTTTTTAATACAAGTGTGTTCTGTATAGTTTATAAGAAACCAAAAATATGAATCAAAATAAGAGATGAGTCTCGAACGTGCTCCATCTTCTCAAAACCTGGTCATCGGTACCTGTCTACGGGTGACCTGAGAATACAAGTTATTTTGAAAGCGTAGATCAACATTAAAGCTGGTGATTTCATAAGTATTTTAGTGTCATTGCTTGTATGAAAGTGTTTGTAAATGTTTGATGTAAAATTTTGTAAGTGTTTGTATTAATTGTTTGTATCCCCTAGAAAATCCTATATTTTCTACTAAATAGCAACCTTCTACCAAGGCCCAAATGTTCTGTATGTTGTGTTGTTTGTAAAAGTGTGTATCTTTCCCAAGTATGACTATCATTACCAAAATATAGTTTACATTACCGTTTATGTGACAAGATCACAATATGAATGTAATGGGAAAATAACAGTGTACAGTAGTATTGTATATAACTACCAATTTACTAACTACCTTAAACCAGTTTCTTAATTAAGGTAAAATGTGATATGATTGTAACCATACTTGATCGACTAGTATAACATGATGCTCTAAAGCATCGAAATGGTATGACATTAGTCACCCATAGACCTGTAGGTCCCACTGTAGCTAGCATCAAGGTGTAGGATAGTCAATCCCGCATAGATCTATACACCAACTCACGCTCTCCCTCCAGGAGACTCTGGTTGCAAAACACGACACAACAATTGTTTGCCATGCCATGATGTATTGGCTCACATTAATGTTATAGTGTTCTAGTGTTTATATAGTATGTTCTAGTGTTTGTATGTTCTCTCTGTACTAGTGTAGTGTATGTTCTCTTTGTTTCTCATCATAGTATGTTCTCTTGTATAGTGTAGTGTATTGTATGTTCTCTTAGTTTCTCATCATAGTATGTTCTTTCTGTTTCTCATAATAGCATGTTTGTATTGACTCATGAATGAAATGACTCTTGTATGATTTATTGTTCTAGTAATAGTAAGTAGTGACTTCCTTAACTATACCTATTATAGTTTACTAGTAATGTTATTTGTATGTATGAACATGTTTGTACACCTTTGCTACCCAAAGGTATTGAACTGAATGAAGAACTTTAACACACACACACACACACATATATATATATATATATATATATATATATATATATATATATATATATATATATATATATATATATATATATAAGATTCAAACGACCTTCAGACAAACAACCGATACCCTAAATCCACACCAAACAAGGAACATGAAATAAGGCGGGTTATCAGTCCTAAGTCTTTTCAATCCTACTTATATAATTATATCTATATAGACATGATTTGATAAAGTATAAGTTTAAAAGAGTTCAAATAAAGTATTTAATGTGTAAGAGAGTTCATAAAATGTTTTGAAGCAGTTTGTTTGGTATCGCAGTTTTGAAATATAAGAAATCTGTCTCACTAATAGTTATTAATCAAATGTGATTGATATAATAACTATGATGTTTCAACTTCTATTCCCCCCCCCCCCCCCCCCGCCCATAAAATCATTTAAAATCATTTAAAAGATAAGTTAAGGGGTATGAACTCACCTGTAGTCAGTAGTTCGGATGAAAGAGTGGTATAGGATGCTAAGTGTCAAGTGATGACTTGAGCACACACACGGATCCTATTTAGCATATAATGACACATATATGCATATAATTAGTATTTATATGACTAATCATGTAAGGAACACACCCTAGGACTTAGGAAACACTTAGATTGAAGTGTTAGAAATACAAAGGGTTGCATCTAAGGGGTTATGGACACACAATGGTGTTTACAACCAAGGTGTTCACAGCCTGAGGAGTTCACGGCCACAGAGTTTACGGCCGTAAACTCATGATGATTTGTACCAAATGGTGTTTTAAGGTCTTACAAACCACAAGTAACTGTTCTAGACTCAAGACCACGCCTAAGGAAGGATTTATGGTTCATATGCACCTATCACTAGGGTTTACGGCCAAGGGAGATGCTCTTGGCCGTAAACACATATTGTTCTTGGGGAAATGGACGTTTTCAAGGTGCTTAACATGTGTTTCAACTAGATATCGAGTATAGGGAAGTGATACTTACGATATAGAAGCTAAAAAGGTTGATTTCAGCCCAAAACACTAGTGTGTGTTCTTGGTGCTCTTGGTGTTTCTTGAATATCTAACCTAAAAGATGATGTTAATGGATGGAGTCAATGGGTTATGCTAGTTAAGAAGATGTATAACAAATCAAGGGATGGAAACACTTTCATTTTTGAAGATTTAAGTGAATAACTTGATGATAGTTGAGAGCAAAACCGAGTTCTTGAGTTAGGAGTGGTAAAAGTGTTGAAAAATAGCTAAATATTACATATATAGCCAAGAGTTTATGGCCGCCATGAGTTTACGGCCATAAACTCATGTGTCCTGGCCGTAAACTCCAGGTTAAGGGGTTTATGGCTTGTTTGTTGGTTTTGAACTTCAATATACACTTACTATCACCAATTTTTGGATGTACTAGGATTAGAACACTCAAACAGACTTTAAACAATGCTAAAAGATAGCAGAAACAAGTATGACTTTGATCGAGTTGAGTGGTTGTACAACATAGAAATTCCGGGGTGTCACAAATCGAGTTAAAGTCTAGTTGGAACTGTTGGGTTTTGAGCATTCTAACACTCCTAAGTGTACATGCAACCCTAAATACCTTGGATCTATGTTTTCTCTATTATACATGCAAATAAGAACTTCCAAGGTATTATCCTAATCTAGCATACAAAACAATGAATATAACAAGATATAATACATACCTCTTTGATGTAGAAAGTCTTCATAAAGCTTGAGTTCTTAGTGCCCCAAGTGTGACACCTCAAATGGTTCACACAACACCAAATACACTTGGAATAACTTAAGAGAATTCTACACTTCGTGAAAATCGGCTAGCCCTTTCTTCATTGATACTAGTTGCCGATTTTGTCAAGAATAAGATCTTTATATAGTGTTACAATTAGGGTAAACCTTAATTGTCATGAGTTTCCATTTCCTTGGATCCATGGGTTCAAATACACCATGGAGCATCCATGGACCATCCTATGGGTTTTAGCCCAACTTGATTATCCATGGAGCATTAGCCCACTATACAAGTATGGATGATTTACACAATCAACCCATATATTTAATTAGTCTTGTTAATCCTAGATTAATTCTTGATCAATACTAATTAAATAATATTATTATTCTCATTATTAATATACTAGAACTTATAATATATTAATAACCATAAGTGTCTTATTTCTCTCATTATAGTCTATCCAAGTGCATGATGCCATGCAACCCAAATGGACCATGCCTGGTCGGGTCAAGTCTTACCAATTATAGTTATGGACTTAGACATTAATCCAACAGTCTCCCACTTGGATAAGTCTAAAACTAATATTGCGTATGACTTCAGGAACCAACTGGCAATCGTAGCTCTCAAAAGCTTATGTCGAACTCTGACCTTGTAGATGAACTCTGACCTTTGTCAATGACTTGTCCATTAGATAAGGGATCATATATTCCTCCATTCTAGATATCATATGGACTGAGACATGGATTATAATCATTCTCTATGTCCATTTGTTGTTTCCCGATTTCCGATTTATGACAACTGACTAATTGAACAAATCAAATCAGTCCTGGCCCGGCCGAGCACTTCTATATGTCATCATCAAATCATCGAGGGGCCCACAGATATCGCTTTTATCCCGAAGGTAAAAGGAATGGATAAACTTCAACTCATATGGCTTGTTCTACTACTTGTTGAATCATACACAAAGGCATGTTTTATAGCACCGAGTTACCAAATGCGTTTTCGTGCAATCAATGTACAACCAACTCATAGTAACAACTCATATCTCTAGGTTTGAAGAATATAAGATATTATCATCTCATGATCACTCGTAATAAAATCCATGAAGTGATTCCAATGAGCGCGGGTTGAATCCAATACTCAGAACTTATGAGCACTCATGAGTGTTGTAGCCCTTTGTCCAACACCTTAGACCTCTACAAGCCAACCCATGACAGTCTTAATTCATATCTACTTCCAACATATGACCGACTGTGGATGGTTTGAATAACTTAGTCATTCCGGAAGAATAACCTAGTTTATTCGGGAAGTCAAAACATGCAAAGTGAAACACAATAATAATTGAATCCAATGTGGTATCAAAACCTATGAACATAAATAAAACACCTTTTATTTATCACCATATGATTACACATTATTTATTGTATACTGTTTCAGCTATCAACTTCATTCTTGAATTTAAAACAATAGTTGTCCCATGCTCCAAGCATGTACACTATGTTTTCTAAACACTAGTCATGCCATACACCAAGTATGCATACTATGTTTGTCTATGATCCTTACTTTGTGAACTAGATCCATTGAACATAACTTCAATGATTCTCTTTTCACACTCCCAAATCCTTACTGCAAATGCAAGAATTCCAAATTCATGTCATTTATTGAAATCTGTTAGATTCTAAACTTATATGCATTGAACCTCTTGTAATGATTATGCACAAAGTCAGAAGGACTTGACAACACTCATTACAGAGTATTCCAAAGGAGATCAGCTCCTTGGAAACATCCTTTTTGCATTAAGTTTCCTAATCTTAAACAGATTGAAAATTCTAACTTTCAAACATTTCTATATTCCATTTTGACTATCACTTCTGAACAGGAGTTGCCTCCTTACAGATTATGTCAATATGGTCCTTCCAAAATTATCACTATACTTCCAACTATCCTTGAGCACACAATCTTTGGTAAACCTTAGATTTTCCTCGTCAACTGTTTAATCCTTTTTAGTCACATCCAGTTCTAAACCTTTTCACTTCTTAATGCCCCAGGCATTAGGAAAATTTTAGAATGGATGAATATAGCACATGTAATCGATCCTATATCCGAAGCATATGGGACACAATTCATGATGTCTCACATAAAGACTAAACCAGTCTTTTGCTATAATATTTCCATTTCTATTTGCCAAGTTCTCATAATTCAGATTATGAAAAGGGATGCCGTAATCATAATCGAATTTTAGAACGCAAATAATGGACCCATATATAGAATTTCCTTATGTTGAGCCATTCCAACATGAAATTCATATATATTTCCTAGACTAAATGATTAAAACCTCACGATCTAAGCTTATAGATTTGAGATGAAGTATAACTTCCTCTCCCTTAATTATAGCAAAACAACTTTTTCCCAATTGAAGCCTTTTGTTTTCTATAATTAACATTGCTAACTTGCAATACTTATCATAATTATCATGCTCCCACTAACATGATGATTATTAGCATAACACTTATGCTCCCACTAGCTTTGACATGTACTCAGAAATCAGGTGGACTTCTAGAAATCAATACTTCATTGACTTTCTTACCAAAGTTCAGATTTCTGATACTAGATTGTTTTGATAAGACTTTATCAAAATCATACACCTTCCCTCAGATAGCACACTTGTGTGTCTAAACAATTATGAAGAGGGATGCCATAATCATAATGGTTAGACCTTTTTGCCACTTCTCACAAGTCCAGGTTAGTGTGCCGGTTAACCACACACGCTCCACTAACGACTTTGAGAATGCAAATATCACAATTGCTATCTAGCTAAAATCTACTTAGTGAAAGTGTTTCCTCACCATCATTTTCATGAATCGGAGAGAAACCTTATGACACTTAGATTTAATGATGTATGTGTTCTTATCCATGTGAATTGTCAAAACCATAGACACAAGACAAGGATAATGACAAATCCACACTCATATGGACTGAACTCAATCTTAACTTCTTGCCACCTGGCAGCTCAAGGGCCTGCCATTGCTTCCAAGTTGTTGTGCAACTAATTGAAAACTCTAAGAACTCATATGCAAAGCCAACTTTAACTGGAATGGGCACAAAATATGTCAACACGATAGGTTATAAACCTCAAGTCGTGTGCTAGTGAAGAACTTCAGGTTTTTATTCTTGATTAGTTCTTGACACTTTCAAGACCTTTAAGACTCCCACTTTCCTCTTGACATATAAGACTCCCTTGTCAAACATCCAAGAGATAGTGTGGATTCTAAGCAAGACAAACACTTCAAACAATTGGCCTTGGTTGTTCTTTGTTTTATCCAAAACATCACAACTTACCAATTTCACATGTACAAGAGTAGAAAAATTTTACTCCTATATTTGACAAGTGTTTTAAACCTTCTCTAAGACATGTCACTCAAGTTACAATCTTGGAGTATGACTCTAAGAATTGTTTTTGGAACGAAGTATGAATCATCTTCTTGATTTAACCACTTCAACAATTCATAGCTCCTCTTCTTAGCTATAAGAAGGCACTTAGAGGATGAATTGTGATAAGATCTCTAAATCATCAAGATGATCATAAAAATGATACTAAAGTACTCTCCTATCTTTTCAGATTTGAGAAACTTTTATCCTTCTGCCTTTGATTCTTCTTATTCGCTCTGCCTTACATTGGAACCTTTTTCCAACGTCTCAGAGTTACACTTAAGCTTGTAAGTATAATCATATTTACTGAGCTTTTGTAAACTATGACGAATAGTTTTATCAATCTTTTGTGGTGGACTTGACCAGTGCACAAGAATGTGTACTCGATCCCTTAGTCCTTCACTTGACTCACACATCCATGTGAACAAGTAATTAGTCTTAATTTTCCAATACTTGAAAGTTCTCATTCATCATGCTATACAACTTGCATGATTCCAAGTTCCGGTCCAAATGAAACTTGGGTGATGAGAATCTTTCCTTATTTGGTAAATTTTGACATTATCACAAATGAAAGAATCAATTTCATATTTCCACTATTGCTATTAATGGAATCATATAAGCAACAATTTTTCCTCAAATGCCATTGTAAGGATATTTTAAAATAAATAAAACCAAAAATTTCCTTTTATTTTAAAACTATGTGGAAGAACTTATCCTTACAATCCATATGAAGACTTGTTGCTATCTATTCCTAAGCAATATCTCATAACTCCTAAGAAGTAGCTCAAGAATCTGATCTTCAAACTATGCGATAGAAATCCATCTACGCCATCAGATTCAGCATATTCTTTCTTTAAGTTTCTTCACTTTTCTTTGATTCTTAAAACATCACCATGTGACCCAGTCACATCATGTATCAAGAATCTCAGAATAGAAACTTAGCAGAGTTAGATAGTGGACTTTACCTGAAGTAGTGTCAAACTTATTGACATTAACATCCTTATGTAAATTTGGCAGCTTCGCAACCAATGCCCCTTTCTTTGGCAATATAAACATATGGACCCTTTGATAATGGTACACGGGACTATCACAGACTTAGCTTTTCTCTTTACCATTTGGTCAACCGAGTTGACTATGGCCGATCCCTTTCCACTAGGAAGAGAGAGCTTTACTAGATATCCAATGTCATCATTGTCAATGTCCATGAAGTTTTAGGAAGTTGATCTTATCAAATAGATAAGATCATTAAGGGTCTTGTCATAGTCTGTTTCATAGGTGTTCCAAAAGAACTCACTATGTGACCTAGAAAGTAGTTGCACCACCAACTTTCTCAAGACTTTGACACCCAACTCTCCCAACTTGTCAATATGTGACTACATCTCCAAGATGTGATCACACCTAGACTTTGCCTTGCCAATAGGGCTTGAGTGACCTTGAACTTGTGGGTTAGGGAGAATAATTGGAGGAGGTGAAAGAAGTATGATTTCCATGGGACATCATCTTCATTTAGGAAAGCTTGTTTCAAGAGATTTGGGAAGATCATAAATGTCTAACCAAAACTCTTTTGGGAGATATTCAAGATAGTTGATCTAAAGTCCTTAATATGACACCCAATATGAAATTTTAAGGCTAGGACCCAACAAACTATTTTATAACTTAGAAGAGGTATGCCGTAATCCAAGCTATAAAATATTTGAAGGTAGGTGAATGACGATTCACCAATTTCCACCAAGATAAACAAAATGTATTATTATGTTTTAATTGGTTTTTGAAACTCCTAGATCTTTGAGATTCATTGAACTGTTCAATGGCATGTTTCAATCTCGAGTGTGCCCTTCAGGTTTTGTGACTGGGATGCCGAGGATCACAAAACAAGGTGTGAAGTAACCATGCAAATTACTTGGTACCCTTAAGTGTTTACCCCTCAATCGATGTGCCGGTTAACCACACACGCTCCATCGATACTATGATAAACATTAAGTTACCATTTGCCTACCTTGTTAAATACGAGTTAGTGTGCCGGTTAACCACACACGCTCCACTAACCGACTTAAACAAAGTGCAAAGTGTAATTTCATGGATTAGCACCTTATTCACATTTTCCTAAGTAACTAAGATTGGGTATTATTAAGAGTTTAGTTACTTAGTATTTATCATTAATACTTTTAATGAAGGGAGAATTCTAGTCCTCTCAAACCCGTTCGGCTAACGACCCTCCACCAGTCAAGCAAGCGGTGGGTGAGAGTGGACACCCATTAAGTTGCCATTTTATAGGCAACAACCTTATACCCACCTTATAGAACGGCTTCGTGAATGAGGCGTACTAGCGGTAAGACTGACTTTACTCTTATACATATATATATTATTAACTTATAATATTATAAAGTATAAGGGTTGAATTTTAACTTTTAAAATTCTAAGGGATAAATTGGAATTAAAGTATTCATAAGTGAAAACTTTTCAAATTCCAAAACTTGAGGGCAAGTTTTGAAACTTTTCAAAACTAATTAATTCCATAACTTATGTGTTTAAAGTAGTTTTAATCCAAAAACTCTTCAAGTTCCATAACTTGAGGACAGGTTATGGAAGACTTTAAACTAATAAAAGAATTAACTTTTCTTTATTTTATAACTTATGGAATTAATTAAGGTTACACTTTTTTTAATTTATTATTTAATGAAGAGACTCTTGGTCCTCCATAACTTTAGGACAAATTATGGAGTCATAACACCTTTTAATTAGAACTAGACTCTTCATTTTTGTAACCTTTGCCAACTTTTATGAGTTTTATGAAACTTAAATGTGACTTTTCATATAAATTGAGGACAAGTTACAAAAACACATTTTAGAATCAACTCTTAGATTAATTTGGATTGAAAACAACTATTTCACTCAACTTTTCTATTAATCTAAGCAACTCATAAGAACAAGATAATTCAAATCAAACTTTTTCATGTAATTAGTCTAAACCTTAAACTAATACAAAACATGAATCTATTGACAATTATCTTTGAAATTGGATTAGCATGAACATTACCACATCGAAAACAAGTTTATAAGTCCAAAAACATCTTAGGGTAATATTCCTAGTCCAATTCCAGCCAAAAAACTCGAATTTATGCTGTCTGGGGGTCCAACTCATCGAGTGCATGAACCAACTCGGCGAGTTGGATCGATTTGATCACTTTTTAGGCATGGACTCGCCGAGTCTCCTGATGGACTCGCCGAGTCTGATGATTAGACAGCAACAATTTCGATTTTTTTAAGCAGTTTTGCAAGTATAACAAGAAAACAAGCCTAGGCTCTGATACCACTGTTGGGTTTTGAGCATTCTAACACTCCTAAGTGTACATGCAACCCTAAATACCTTGGATCTATGTTTTCTCTATTATACATGCAAATAAGAACTTCCAAGGTATTATCCTAATCTATCAAACAAAATAATGAATATAACAAGATAGAATACATACCTCTTTGATGTAGAAAGTCTTCATGAAGCTTGAGTGCCTAGTGCCCCAAGTGTGACACCTCAAATGGTTCACACAACACCAAATACACTTGGAATAACTTGAGAGAATTCTACACTTCATGAAAATCGGCTAGCCCTTTCTTCATTGATACTAGTTGCCGATTTTGTCAAGAATAAGATCTTTATATAGTGTTACAATTAGGGTAAACCTTAATTGTCATGACTTTCCATTTCCTTGGATCCATGGGTTCAAATACACCATGGAGCATCCATGGACCATCCTATGGGTTTTAGCCCAACTTGATTATCCATGGAGCATTAGCCCACTATACAAGTATGGATGATTTACACAATCCACCCATATATTTAATTAGTCTTCTTTTGATCACTTAATTAATCCTAGATTAATTCTTGATCAATACTAATTAAATAATATTATTATTCTCATTATTAATATACTAGACCTTATAATATATTAATAACCATAAGTGTCTTATTTCTCTCATTATAGTCTATCCAAGTGCATGATGCCATCCAACCCAAATGGACCATGCCTGGTCGGGTCAAGTCTTACCAATTATAGTTATGGACTTAGACATTAATCCAACAGGAACTTCATGGCTAATGTCATTGAGTGTGACATGAAGGTTGTTGATGTTGATGAGTCTGTCATCTACTGAATCATCGGCCTCAAACGATCTCGAATCGTGAGAGGTGCTTGCCACGTACTCATTTGCAGTTGGCTCGGAAAGAGAAGCTATATGAAAAATTGAGTAGCAGCGGAAGTATCTATGGTCATGAACTCTCTTTTCAGCAGGAGTGAGTGGAGTGGCTTCAACATCAGGATTGATTATTTCACTTGGAGAATCTGAAGAAGTAATTGAAATAGTTTCATCCATCCTAGGAGTCATAGAAGGCACCAAAGGTGGTCTGTACACAACATCTTCCTCTTCATCTTTCATAACAACCTTCGTACCTGAGCAAGAACTTGACACATCATCTAAAGAAGTGTAATCAAATAACCGATCAGGACAAACTCGGGTATATGTCTCATTCTCCTCCAGCCAGTGCACGTCGAAAGATTCAACTATCTGCTTGGTTTTCTTGTTGAATACACAATAAGCAGTGCGTGCAGCATAAACCACAAAGTAACAGTCATTAGACTTCGAGTTGAACTTGGGGTTGGACTATGACATCCCCAAAATCACGGCCAGAAAAGACCGATTTAATTTATGCTTTTAAAATAATTTTCAGAGTAATGCTTTGATTAAAAGAGTTTCGGAATTTGTTCCAAAACAAAATATGATAAATAAATTTATCAAAGAATTCCTTAAAGAAATGTATTTTTCATATTTAACAAAACTCGGGATGTCATGTTCCGATACAGACAAAAAGCACAAACGGCACATTATAATCCTTACAACAGTTATATAGAACTACTAACCTATAAACAAAATATCTTCACAAGTTGTCCAACTTATGCTCTTACACCACTACCTGTAATACAAAGAAGCTGAGTGGGTTAGGCTTGGGAGTCTGGTGAGCATATAGGCTTTTCAACCCACAATAAATAATTATATTTCATTTCACTAATCAATAATAACCCGATTACCTATTCCCGTTATCCTCACTTTACGTGCCTAAAACAACTATCACAAGGGACCTAGTCTAAGGATTTTCATTGGGATGGACATTACTACAAAGGATTTCCTCAACAATAGATGTCCTAAAGGCAACCATGAAGGGGATAGAGTACACCAGTGAACACATCGTTCACAACACCTATAGGTTATGAACCTGCCAGTGTTCCACTGAACTGTCTAGAAAGAGACAGTGGTCGTCATTCATACTCCACCAGATGACTAGATTAACACCAACACTGAGGCCTCTCATCATTTTTATTTCATCACACATCAACTATCTACCCATGCTTTACCCAACATTTTTGTAGATATATATATATATATATATATATATATATATATATATATATATATATATTCATATACAACTTAAAACCTTTATAATATATTCATTCAATACTCATTCCAAATAACAAATAATATATAAACACATAGCACGTATTTTATAGAGAAATAATTCATATCTATGTGTTAGAAGAAAGCAACTACACACTCACTTGATAAGACGATGCTCGGACAGCACTACGTCTCTTAAAATAATAATCTTCGATGAAACCGGGATATCTTACAAAAACCAGGCTTCTCAAGGGCAGAGTTGCAGCTCGACAACTCTATTTCTCGGGATCTTCGGGGCTTCGGGACTTGCTTCGGGTGTCACGATGATATTGGGGCTTTGACGATATTTCAAGACAGCTAAAGAGGGTATTGGGAGTGAGAGGGGGGGGGGGGAATTAGCAACCATGGCCGGGTGCCCTTTGATTTCTATTTATAGGGCTGAAATCCTGAATTCACGTTGTGAGTTCAGTCAGGAATAGGTCATTGCATTCGTCACCAGTCCACTTGCTCTAGAAGGCGTCACTTCTGAGTTCACGTCGTGAACACTGTGTTCACGTCGTGAATTCTGACACAATGTCGGGGTTTGTGCCCCGAACTTAAGAAATTCATATCTTTTGCATATGAGCTCCGTTTTCAATGTTCTTTATATTCACGCGTAGGTGAGATAATGCTCTACAACTCTCGTTTAGACTCCATTGGCTAATTTTGACTTTAACTTTTATTATATTATTTTTAGTAGGCCGGGATAGGAAAACTCCGTTAGGAATTCACAACTCCTTCATCTGACGTCTGTTTTCGTGTGTCATTTTACCGTTGGAATACTATCGACGAGATCTTCGATTCTCGTTTAGATTGTTTCGGCTAGAAATCACTCGATCTTATATTCGAACTTTGGGCTGCATACCGCTAAGTCGAAACTTTGAAAAATCATAACTTCCTCATACGAAGTAAGATTTAGACGTTCTTTTTATGAACGATCTCAGTTTAACGTATTCTATGACTTTCGTTTAGATCACTAAGGCTAAATAGTGCTCTATCATAAATTCACTATTTAAGTCATGCAGTGTCGTACCGGTTCTGTCGCGAAACTTCAACAAGTCATAACTTCTTCGTTATAACTCGGATTTCAGCATTCTTTATATATTTGGAAACCTTGCCACGACCACTACAACTTCCTTCATAGATGTCGGGCTTATCTAATATTTTATTATTACGCTTATTCTTTTTCTTAATTCATTTAAGTCTCACAATTAAGCATAAAACACATAATACTCAAATAATACACTCTTATTATTTCAAAACGAGTTACAAAGGTTAACCTAGACTATTACATCAAAATTAATGCTAAGCCTAGACACACGGGCATTACAATTCTCTCCTCCTTGGGATGATTCCGTCCTCGAAATCACCCATCAATAAACAAATGCGGATAGCGACTCATCATGTCACTCTCCGTTTCCCTGGTGAGATTTGGCCCATTCGCATGTTTCCATCGAACAAGCACTAATTCGACCATCTTGCGTCGTAGCTTCTTAGTCTTCGGTCAACAATTACCTTTGGTTCTTCGATTAACCTCTTGTTTTCATCAATCCTTAATTCAGAAATTCGAATTATGTCAGGAACTTCTCCCGTGAACTTCCTCAAATAACACACATGGAAAGTGTTATGAATACCATTCAGTTCTCCGGGTAATTCTAGCTTGTAAGCTTTATTCCCAATCCTCTGAAGAATTTTAAACGATCCAATAAATATTGGACTTAACTTTCCCCTTTTACCAAATCGTATAGGTCCCTTTTTCGGTGAGACTTTAAGCAAAACCGAATCTCCAACTTCAAAAGCCATCAGTATTCACTTTTTGTCAGCATAGCTCTTTTGATGATCCTGAGCTGCTAACATTCTCTCCCTAATTATTTTCAATTTTTCAGCAGTTTGATGGACTATCTCGGGTCCCATAAACTGCTTTTCCCCAGCCTCAAGCCAACAAGACGGCGTACGACATTTTTGTCGGTACATAGCTTGATAAGGTGCCATCTTTTATGCTCTAGTGTAAACTATTATTGTAGGAGAATTCTACCAAAGGTAAATGTTCATCCCAGTTACCTTGGAATTCCAGGGTACATGCTCTCAACATATCTTTAAGTGTGTGTATCGTCCTCTCGCTCTGACCATCAGTCTGTGGATGGTAAGTTGTACTCAAACACAACTTGGTACCCAATGCCCCTTGTAGACTTCTCCAAAACCTCGAGGTGAAACGGATATCACGATCCGACACAATCGTTAATGGAACACAGTGAAGCCTCACAATTTCTTTCACGTAAGAATTCGCAAGCTTATCCATAGACCATTTCTCGTTGGCTGCTATGAAGTTCACACTCTTAGTGAAGCAATCAATGACCACCCAAATCATGTCGTGACCGTTCTTTGTTCTGGGCAGTTTAGTGACAAAATCCATGGAAATGTCTTCCCATTTACCCATAGGTACAAGCAAAGGTTCTAAACTCCCATATGGTTTCTGATGTTGTGCCTTAACTCTTGCACAGGTCATACACTCGGCCACATACTTTGCAATATCAAGCTTCATAGACGGCCACCAGTAGTAGGGTTTTAGGTCCCTATACATTTTAGTGCTACTGAGATGAATCAAGTACATGGTTTTGTGAGCTTCTTCCATCAGAAGATCTCTTACTCCTCCTGACTTAGGCACCCAAATTCGATCTTGGAATACCTTTAGTTTGTGACTGTTTATACCGAACACTAACGTTTTGCCCAAACGTTCTCCCTTTCGGTCATTCTTCTCAGAAGCTTCTTCTTGAGATTTCTTTATACTCTCCACAATTGTCGAGACAACTCCTATTCTCAATGCTCTTGGCCTTTTTCTTTCAAGATTGACTTTCCGACTGAGAGCATCAGCGACAACATTTGCTTTATCGGGGAGGTAAAGTATCTCACAGTCGTAGTCTTTAAGTAACTCTAGCCAGCATCATTGCCTCATATTCAATTCTTTCTGATTAAAGAGATATTGGAGACTCTTATGATCAGTGAAAAGTTTGCACCTCGAGCCATAGAGGTAATGTCTCCATATCTTTAGAGCAAATACTACCGTGGCCAACTTTAAATCATGACTGGGGTAGTTCTTTTCATGCTCTTTCAGCTGTCGAGATGCATATGCTATCATCTTTCTCTTTGGGTCAAAACACAACCCAATCCAACACTAGAAGTATCATTATAAACAGCGAAGTCTTCAACTCCATCGGGTAGGTAAAGAATCGGTGCTTGACATAACTTCTTCTTTGGCAACTCGAATGCTTCTTTGTGCTTATCACTCCAAGTATAAGTAGCTCCTTTGTGGGTCAAAGTTGTCAATGGAGTAGCGATCAAAGAAAAGCCTTGGATAAACCTTTGGTAATATCCGGTTAATCCCAGAAAGCTTCGGATCTTCGTGGGACTTTTCGGTTGTTCCCATTTCATCACAGCTTCAATCTTTACTGGATCAACCATTATCCCTTATTGGTTGACCACGTGACCCAAGAATTGAACTTCTCGATTCCAAAAATCACATTTTGAGAACTTGGCATATAGCTTCTCCTTCTTCAAGACTTCCAACACTTATCACAAGTGTCTGCCATGCTCCTCTTGGCTTTTCGAGTAAATCAGAATGTCAAATATGAACACTATCACAGATTTATCAAGGAACGGTTTACAAACCATGTTCATTAAATCCATGAATGTTGTTGGAGCATTGGTTAGTCCAAACGACATAACTAAAAAAACTCGTAGTGTCCATATCATGTTCTGAATGCAGTCTTCTCGATATCATGCTCTCTCACCTTCAGCTGATGATATCCTGACCTTAGGTCGATCTTTGAAAAATAACTTGAACCTTGTAATTGATCGAACAGGTCATCAATCCTTGGCAATGAATATCTATTCTTTATCTTTGCCTTATTTAGCTCTCTGTAATCAATGCACATCCTCATACTCCCGTCCTTTTTCTTCACGAATAACACTGGAGCTCCCTAGCGTGATGAACTAGGTCTAATGAAACCTTTGTCCAATAACTCCTGAAGTTGCATCATTAGCTCCTTCATCTCCGTTGGTGCTAATCGATAAGGTGCTTTTGCTATTGGCATCGATCCTGGTAACCATTCTATTCTAAAATCCACTTGTCTATCAGGCGGTAATCCGGGAAGATCTTAGAGAAATACTTCTGGACACACAACAGGAATGCTATGCATCTCCTTTTTCTCCTTCTTAGCATCGATCACGAATGCTAGATACGATGTACATCCCTTGGCCAAACACCTTGTAACGCTCTAAAAATTCCAACCAATTTAAACTTTTCAAAAACAACCCAATTTCATAAAGTTATTACAAAAAGGTTTTCAATACATTTATTATCAGAGTATTTCCCAGAACCACATCATAAACACATAAAGCATGAGGAGCGGTACGATCATGCATTTGCCTTGCCACAGTCTCCTGAAGTACCTGAAACATTTAAACCACAACTGTAAGCCCGAAAGCTTAGTGAGATAGCCCCAAAATACTAACCACATATACCATACACAAAACATGCCATATCGCAATAGAATGCAGAACAGCCATGCACTTCGGGTCTACTGTGTGACTGGTCCGCCGCACCTGGCCTACAGTCCACCCTCCAAGTCTAACCATATACCTCGAGTCTATAGTGTGATTGGTCCGCCCGCACCGGGCCTTCAATCCACTTGGTCCACTCTTTGAGTCTACAGTATGACTGGTTTGCCCGTGCCGGGCCTTCAGTCGGCCTGGTCCACTCTTCGAGCCTTCGGCACATCTGGTCCGCCCTCTTGGGGCCTACAGCCTATCCGGACCGCTCGTTGGGCCTTAGGCATAACCGGTCCGCCCTAGGTATGTTGGCCTACAGCACAAATCAGGACCCGCCTCAACCAAACCCCAGTCAAACAACCATGTGCACAGAAACATATAATCATATAACAATTCACAACAAGTCAACCAATCTAGAAGATCACATACGTAGCACATCCCTACCAGGATTCCAACCTAACCGGTCACTAGCATAGCATCATCCTATAAACCAGGATACCGACCCTAACCAGGTCTCTAACATATACCATCCTAACTACCAGGATGCAAACATAACAAACACCTACCCGAATTTCCATCCAATAAAGGGCCGACCTTGGTGTCGTAGACCATGTCGATATAGTAAGGATAACTCACCTCGCAACTGCCGAAACTTTGAACTAAAGAAGCAGATGCCCGAACCACCGTCTCACCAAGAATCCTGAACTATCCAAAGTAGCAAAATATCCATTAGCCCAAGCACAATATCCTTCCAAGGGTAAATTGACCATTTTACCCTTAACCCAAAATGGTCCATGACTAAGGCCCACAATCAAAATATGAAAGGCCCAACACTAGGTAAGCTCTTGAGCCCACTAATGGCCCATTAATGGCCCAATTTGCTACATTGGGCCCATTCTCCTTATTGGCCTTACCCTAAGCCCAACACCCATACTTGGACCATCTTCCCTGACTCCTGATGGCCCACTAAGGCCCAAAGACCCAAAGTCCAAAGTGCAGCCCACACCGAGGCCCAAATACTCAAGGCCCAACTGGCAGCGTTACGCGGGGTGTAACTCAACATACACTTAGCATACCAACTCCATGACGAGTACATTGGGCGTACCTGCATGTACGCTCAGTGTAGTGCTATGTTAAGTCATTTCCTCATTAAGTGCTTACTACTCCATTCCAAGGGCTACAAAATCAGATCCATGTCTTATTTCACGACTTAAACCATAAAGTCACTGACTTGGTGACTTAATATGGCTCAAACCAACTCAAACTTCCAAAATGATCTTCTACATCCAATAAGAGAACTAGATCTCACTAATGGGCTTAATAGAACCCTAAAGGTTGGAACTTTACTGCTTATGGGACTCATATGACTCTAAGGGAGGCAACCCTAGTCTTAGAAATGAGCTTAACTCACAAGACCCAATCTTGGGACCAAAAGGTCCATAAACTTGTACTATAGGAGATCTAAGACAATAGAGATCAAGATCAGAACTTTATACCTCAAAAGGGCCTCAGAAGATGATGTCTTTCCAAATCTACAAGCTCCAGCCACTCAACTCCTTCTTTTACAACTTCCTTTTTCTTCTTCTAGACTCTCCTTTGCCACAACAAGCTTTCCAAGGTCAAACACACCCAACAATGGAGGTGGGATGGCTATCTAGGGTTTCTAAGCATAAGAGAGTGTTTATGGAGGCTAGGGTTGGAACCATAATGTTCCTTTTATAGTGGATGCCCAAAAATTAGGGTTTAATGACTCTAGGCATACGCTGGGCGTATGCGTCCTAGTACCCGCGATCACTCACCCTACTACGTTGGGCGTAACCCAGCTTACGCTAGGCGTACCCACGCGTGTCCCCAAACGCATGCATGGTCTTTTTCGTCACTTTTTCCATTATGGGCCATAAATGTCAACATCTTTAAAGTATCATAACTCCTTCATTCTAGATCCGTTCCAACGAACTTTATATGCACGGAAAGGTGGCGAGAAGATCTACGCTTCTAGCAACACACCCCGATCCGAAACCATCCCGAATAATAACCCATTACTCATGAAAGACAAAAACGCCCTTACCCTTGATCTCGGGAACCCATAAACATATATTTTAAGAACGGGGCGTTACACACCTTCTGGATTTCATTAGGGAAATAATTCCAGAATTTACTCTGCGTTTGTCCCCATACACAATAAATGATTCTTTCCCTGGCGGGTTTACTTTTACTATCTTCTTTGTGCACAATATTTCTGCATCATTCGCGCTGAGCCAATCCATCCCCAGCATGATGTCAAAACCATTTAGTTCAATGGGCAATAATTTCTCATGGAACTTATTCCAATTCAAATCAATGAATACTTTTTTCATAATATGGCTAACAGGTACAAACTTGCCACTAGCAACTTCGACTAATAAAGCATTATCTAGTCTATCAACAGGCAAAGCTAGTTTTCTACGAAATTCAATAAAGGAGTAGTTGGCTCCAGAGTCAAACAAAATTTGGGCAGGCAATTCGTTTACGAGAAAGGTACCTGAAGCGACATCAGCTTCTTCTTTAGTAGCTTCTAGTGTCATCTGGAAGGCTCTCGCCTTCGGCTTTGGTGGAATGTTGGGCTTTGATGCCTCTTTCTTTTTCGGATAATCCCTCGAGATGTGCCCCTCCTCACCATACCCATAGAAGACTTTTGTGGTAAGGGTGCATTCGTTGGCATAGTGCCCTGACTTTCCAAATTTGAATCATGTGGCTTCCCCGCCACATTTCCCATGATGTTTCTTCTTGCATTTGTCGCACCATTTCGCTTCACCTCATCCACCTCCTCTCGAACTAGACTTCGAGAATTTAACCTTTTTGATGGACCCTGAGGGTCCGTCGAACTTCCTCTCTCACCAACCCCTGACCTCTCCAGACCCTTCTCCCTGATCTGGGTTACAACATTTCTAGCAGCCCAGATGGCGGCATTCAATGTGGTTGCTTGCTTAACCATTAGACCAAAGTCTGCTGGTAGTCCGAGGGAAAACTTGTCGACCTTAGAGAGTTCAGTTGGAACTAAATATGGAATAAGCTTCATCTTTTCCGTAAAACTAGCAGTGTATTCAGTAACGCTCATTTTTCCCTTCTTCAAACTCTGAAACTCATTATTGATTTCCAGAAGGTCCTGCTCGGAGCAGTATTGCAATTTTGAGTTGCACCACAAAGTCTTCCCAAGACATCTTGCTCGCCTCACCCTTGGGCATCGAGTCAGCTAACAGCTTCCACCAACTCAACACTCCAGATTTTAACAGAGGGATCGTAAGAGTGGTCTTCTATCTATTGTTGCATTCGTAACTCTCGAACATTGTCTCCATTTCGGACATCCAGTTTATAACTTCCACCGGCACCGGGCTTCTGGATAGACATGGTGGCTTGGATGTCATGAAATTCTTGTACTTTCACTCACGCGCATCATTTCCTCCATCCTGGTTGATTTACCTAACAATCGGTGGGTTGGCTTGACCGACAATCCCACTAAAGTTTCCTCCTTCCGAATGCCCTTCATTCAATTCGGGTTGTTCAATCGGCATTGAAGGTTCTTCACGATATTGCTGAAGTAGACGTCTAGTTTCTTCCATTTGACGATCAAACATCATTTCGAACATCTCTAGTACCCCAACCATTTTCATTAGCTCAAGTGCTGCTGCTACAACAGGTGCTTGCTCAATCACTGGTGGTTGATTCCTATTTTCATCTGCGTTTCCAACGCCACTTCCGGTTCTTACCATATTGATCTATACTGTAGCACCTGATTCTTGGTATGTGTTCTGTTATTAAATCTTCTTTATTTTTGCACTTTTGACCTTGGACTCGGCGAGTCGAAGGACTGACTCGCCGAGTAGAAGCGGGACAAGACACGGGATTTAAGTCGCGGACTCGACGAGTCAAGTCCCGGACTCGGCGAGTAGCCGCTGTTTGGGCAAAAACCCTAATCCAGGGGTTTGCACCCTATTTAAACGACCTTATGCAGCCTCCTTTTCCCCTTTATGCTCCCAAACACTCCTCATAGCAACCCTAGCCGTTTTTTGTGAAGATTTAAGGCTTTTTGAGTGATTCTTGTGAGTTTTGGTCTCAGGGAAGAAGGAAGAGAATAGAAGGATGAAGAGGGGACTAAAGGATTCGAATTTGGTTTATCATTTGCAGTCTTTGGAAGGTATAAAGTCTGAACCTGGCTCATTCTTTTGTTAGATCCCTCTTTGGGGTGATTTAGGGCTTTTATGAGCCATTTTTGGTGGCCAACCATGTTTGCAAACATGGTTGGGGGTTTGGGTTTCTGTATCATGTCATTTTATGAGCCACAAGTCAGATATGGTATGTGGTATGATTGGGGAACTTACTATGCTTTGTGCTTACGGTTTCAGTTTTTGGTTTCAGGTACCTCTTCGTCTAAGGGGAAGGAGTCGGTGTCGTAGCATGGCATCACACACATTTGATTTTTCCGCATGGTGTTTTCTGGGATTGTACTCTAATATAACATTTGTTCATGGTTGTGGGTTTCGAATATGATACTTGGTTTTGAGATGTCATGTTTATACAATACTTTCCAATGAATGTTTTATGAATTAATTAATCAAAAAATGAAATTTTTGGAATTGAATTTTGGGATGTTACAAGTTGGTATCAGAGCCCTGGTTTGAGGGATTTTGACACACCCTCGGGGGTGTCTGGACTCAAACTGAGGGGCTAAAAGGCTTTTGCAATAAAATGGTTTTCTAAAAAAATCTAAGCGAAAGGATTTTATGAAAGACAAGGTGTGTGACGCATGCAACCGGCCGGGCTCAAATAAGTTTTCCCCAAGATACCCATACATGTTATGTTATGCTATATGGCTAGATTCAGAATTGCATGCTAGAATAGCACTAAGGATCTAGGAAGATGCCTTGTGTGCCTGATATATGATTCTGATAATTGCATGCTAGTTAGGGCTAAGGATCTAGGAGGATGCCTTATATGCCTGTTGTATGAGCTATATGCTAGGGCTGTTAGTCAGCAGTAGGATGGCCTGTATAGGTTATGCCTGATTTGGTTACTCGATGAACGAATGTGCTTGCTTTGTGCTATAAGGGTTCTGGCTATTTCCAACTAACTAAGGAGCGGATATGTAACAGTACATGCAAGCTAGTTAGGGGGAAATGGTAGAGACTCCTACGCAGCTGATGGCGGAGAGTAGGTCGGAGAGTGCCCTAGGGAAGCCTAGGATGAGGTTAATGGAAAGGGGTATCGGTAAAGGGACCTGGTGAAGTCAAAGCAATCCTTGAGGAAAGCACGGGTAGATGTGGAAGGTAGTATGGGCCCGTACTACTGAAAACAGAGGACCCGTACTCGAATCAAGGAGGGCCTAGATGAAATCGGGAACCTTGGGGAGCGTGTTAGAACTCCCGAGTATATGTATGATCCTGAAGTTTATGCGTGTGTTTTCAGTATGGTGACCATACGACTTGGAGCAGGAGGTTTCGGATCAGGATCAGGATCAGGATCGGGCTCGGGTTCGGGATCGGAGCAGGTTGATGACGGGCTACGCGAGTTCATCGCGTCTGAGATCACGAGAGGCATCCTTGTGTCGACCCCTATCATTTTCGGGTCGATCAAGGAGGGGATTGTTGAGCTGATGGAGGATCGTCTCTGATCATTCAGGAGTGATATGGCATCTAGCCAGATGGGTACGCGCACAATGTCCTTTAAGGACTTTCGGGGAAGTGGTACGCCGGATTTCCATGGGGTCAAAGACCCCATTGCTGCTAGGAGATGGATCGCAGACATTAAGTCTGCATAGCTGACGAGCTTCTACCCTGAAGGGTCGAAGGTGCGATATGCGGCAGGATGCTTGCGAGACAGAGCTAGAGATTGGTGGGAGTCTGTTGGCGACTCATTGGGAGCCTCGGCTGTTAAGGCTATGACTTGGTCGGATTTTGTGACCAGATTCAGGGCGGAGTTTGCGCCAGCTGTGGAGCTTCAGCGGCTGGCCAGGGAGTTTTTAGATATGAAGCAGACTACGGAGACTGTGGCGGAGATCACCGCCAAGTTCCGGGAGAGGGCATTGCTAGTGCCCCAGTATGCGGGTGATGAGGACATGAGGAGGACCCGCTACCACGACATGCTACGAGCTGACATTCGGGAGCATGTTAGTTTTTCAGCTTGCTCTACCTTGGATTCCATGATTGCGAGGGCTAGGGAGAGGGAGATTGATCTGGAGGACGTCCAGAAGAGGAAGGCAGTGGAGGGGCTGACGATTGGGGCTTCGGGGAAGAAGCCCAAGGGATCTGATGGTAGGCCGAAAGGCCAGCCAGGACGGGACCGCTGTGGGAAATGCGGTCAGTCACACGAGGGAGCTTGTCGCACTGGGTCGGGTTCGGGTTGCTATAAGTGTGGCAAGGTGGGGAATTTTGGCAGGGATTGTACTGCCCCCGCCCCTGCGGTACAAATGACAGACTTGATTTGCTTCCATTGCAATCAGAGGGGCCACAAAAGGGCCAATTGCCCGAGATTGACAGCAGCGTCAGCAGCAGGGCCAGCGGCAGCGCCGGTCTCAGCGACGACGTGGGTTACAGATGGCCGGAAGGTCAAGGCAGAGGTTCCAGTGGTGCGGAGCCGAGCATTTCAGCTGACAGCCGAGGAGGCACGTGCTGCACCCGATGTGGTGACGGGTATGATTCTTTCCTGCTGGTCTTCTTTTAGTTGTGATTGTGTTATTTATATGTGCTCTGTTTAGGATCGTTCCATGT
This sequence comes from Lactuca serriola, assembly GCF_051521515.1. Classification (NCBI taxonomy): domain Eukaryota; kingdom Viridiplantae; phylum Streptophyta; class Magnoliopsida; order Asterales; family Asteraceae; genus Lactuca; species Lactuca serriola. Next base: position 137,080,359 of record NC_136414.1, read on the forward strand.
GAACAGCATCCTGGTTCTGGTATTGTTTGACTCGGGCGCTACCCGGTCATTTATTTCTCTTGCGCTTAGCAAGAGATTTTCTGAGTCTTCGGGCATGTTGGATTGCCCTCTAGAGGTAGAGATTGCAGACGACCGTTCGTTGCGGGCATCGACGGTATTTCGAGATTGTGTGCTGAGGTTATTTGAGGAGCGCTACCTAGTAGACTTGGTTCCCATTCCATTGCGTGGGAACAAGGTGATTATAGGCATGGATTGGCTCAGCCCTAATGGGGCAGTGATCGACTGCGTGCAACAGTTGGTGCGGGTCAGGACCCCAAATGGGGAGAGCTGGTGATTCAGGGCGAGAGGCCACAGCGAGGACCAGCTTTATGTTCAGCCGCGAGAGCTAGGCGTTACCTTCAGCAGGGTTGCGCAGGTTATGTCGCGTATGTTATGGATACCCGGGAAACGGGTAGGGCGACGGTGGATGATGTACCTGTGGTACGGGAGTTCGCGGATGTATTCCCCGAGGAGTTGCCTGGGATACCTCCGGAACGACAGGTGGAATTCAGGATCGACCTAGTTCCTGGTGCGGTTCCGATAGCCAAGACACCGTATCGATTAGCTCCTCCTGAGATGCAGGAGTTGTCTACACAGATGCAGGAGCTGTTAAACAAGGGTTTCATTAGACCGATCAGTTCACCCTGGGGAGCCCTGATTCTATTTGTGAGAAAGAAGGATGGGTCGCATCGGATGTGTATAGACTACCGGGAGCTGAACAAGGTAACGGTGAAGAACCGCTACCCACTCCCAAGGATTGATGACCTCTTTGACCAGCTTCAGGGAGCATCTTTGTTCTCCAAGATTGATTTGCATTCAGGGTATCATCGGATGAGGGTCAGAGAGGAGGATGTGCAGAAGACTGCGTTTCGGACGCGTTATGGCCACTATGAGTTTGTGGTGATGCCTTTCGGGCTCACCAATGCTCCTGTCGCATTCATTGATCTCATGAACCGCGTGTGTAGACCGATGTTAGATCGGTCTGTGATAGTGTTTATTGATGACATCCTGGTTTATTCCAAGACGCGGGAGCAGCATGAGGAGCATCTGCGGGAGGTTCTAGAGACTTTGAGGAGGGAGAACATGTATGCTAAGTTCTCCAAGTGTGAGTTCTGATTGCGCGAGGTGCAGTTTCTTGGGCACCTTGTCAACCAGAATGGAATTTCGGTAGATCCGGCCAAGGTAGAGGCCGTGATGAATTGGGAGGTTCCGAGGTCTCCATCTGAGATTCGGGGCTTTCTAGGATTGGTAGGCTACTATCGAAGATTCATTCAGGACTTCTCCAAGATACCAGTCCCGCTCACCCGACTGACTAAGAAGTCGGTGGTGTATCGTTAGGGGCCTGAGCAGCAGGCCGCATTTGAGACGCTGAGACAGAGATTGTGCGAGGCGCCAATTTTGGCCCTGCCAGAGGGCATGGAGGATTTTTCTTGTGTACTGCGATGCATCCATCGAAGGATTGGGCGCGGTATTGATGTAGAGAGGGCATGTCATTGCCTACGCGTCGAGGCAGCTGAAGCCTCACGAGGCGAACTACTCGACGCATGATTTGGAGTTGGGGTCTGTTGTGTTCGCCCTCAAGATTTGGCGTCATTACCTCTATGGGGTTCATTGTACGATTTACACGAACCACAAGAGTATGGGGTATCTCATGGACCAGCCAAATCTGAATATGAGGTAACGTCGGTGGCTTGATGTGGTGAAGGACTATGATTGTGAGATCCTCTACCATCCAGGGAAGGCCAATGTCGTGGTCGATGTGCTTAGCCGCAAGGCAGCGCCAATAAGGGATATCTGTCTGGGGATGACAATGATGACTCCGCTTCTGGAGCGGATCCGGGAGGCTCAGTAGGAGGCCATGAAGGAGGAACATCAGAAGAGTGAGCGAATTGTGGGGCAGGTTTCCTCCTTCGACTATGATAGCCGAGGGTTATTGACTCTTCACCGTAGGGTGTGGGTCCCTTATCATGGAGGTGTGCGCCAGGTCCTGATGGAGGAGGCGCGCAAATCCCGATTCTCCATTCATCCCGGGACGACGAAGATGTATAGGGATCTTCGTCTAGACTATTGGTGGCCCTGCATGAAGCGGGATGTGTCATGGTACGTGCAGCGGTGCTTGACCTGCAGGAAGGTCAAGGTCGAGCATCAGAGACCTCATAGCAAGATGCATCCGTTGGATATCCCGCTGTGGAAATGGGAGGATATTACGATGGATTTTATCATGAAGCTTCCAAGGACCGCGCGGGGAATGGATTCGATATGGGTCATCGTGGATCGATTGACCAAGAGCGCCCACTTTATTCTGATTCAGCAGAGCATCTCGGCCAAGAAATTGGCCGATATCTATATCAGGGAGGTGGTGGCGCGGCACGGAGTGCCAGTTTTGGTGATTTCAGACAGAGACGTGCGGTTTACTTCCAGGTTTTGGAAGAGGTTTCATGACGAGCTGGGTACTCGTCTGCATTTTAGCACCGCTTTTCACCCGCAGCCGGATGGCCAGAGCGAGCGGACCATCCAGACTTTGGAGGATATGCTGCGGGCATGCGTTTTAGATTTTGGAGGTAGTTGGGATACCTACCTCCCATTGGTGGAGTTCTCGTATAATAACAGCTATCATGCTAGTATCGACCGTCCTCCCTTCGAGATGTTGTATGGAAGGAGGTGTAGGACCCTGATATGTTGGGGGGAGGTTGGCCAGAGAGTCATGGGGAGCACCGAAGTAGTGCTCGCAACGACAGAGAAGATTCAGCAGGTCTGGAGCAGGCTTCGGACTGCTCAAAGTCGGCAGAAAAGTTACGCCGATAAGCGTCGATCAGACCTGGAATTCCAGGTCGGGGATATGGTTCTCCTGAAGGTGTCACCAAGGAAGGGCGTCATCCGATTCAGGAAGCGGGGCATGTTGGTCCCAAGGTATACCGGACCGTTCAGAGTTGTAGCCTGGGTGGGCAAGGTGGCGTATCGGTTGGATCTACCAGCCGAACTCAGTCAGATCCACAGCACCTTCCACGTCTCTCAGTTGCGGAAGTGCCTAGTGGATGATACGGCGGTGGTACTTGGAGCACATTCAGGTTGATGGAAGCCTGAATTACATCGAGCGGCCTGTAGCGATTCTTGACAGGAAGTCGAAGGATCTGAGAAACAAAAGAGTAGAACTCGTGAAGGTGCAATGGCAGCACCGGAAGGGGTCGGAGCGGACTTGGGATCCGGTGAGCGAGATGATGGAGCACTACCCCGAGTTGTTCTGGAATTGAGCGGCAGACTTCGAGGACCAAGTCTAAAATAAGTGGGGGAGATTTGTAGCACCTGGTTCTTAGTATGTGTTCTGTTATTAAATCTTCTTTATTTTTGCACTTTTGGCCTTGGACTCGGTGAGTCGGAGGACTGACTCGCCGAGTAGAAGCGGGATGAGACACGGGATTTAAGTCGCGGACTTGGCGAGTCGAGTCTCGGACTCGGCGAATAGCCGCTGTTTGGGAAAAAACCCTAATCCAGGGGTTTGCACCCTATTTAAACGACCTTATGCAGCCTCCTTTTCCCCTTTATGCTCCCAAACACTCCTCATAGCAACCCTAGCCGTTTTTTGTGAAGATCTAAGGCTTTTTGAGTGATTCTTGTAAGTTTTGGTCTCAAGGAAGAAGGAAGAGCATAGAATGATCAAGAGGGGACTGAAGGATTCGAGTTTGGTTTATCATTTGTAGTCTTTGGAAGGTATAAAGTCTGAACCTTGCTCATTTTTTTGTTAGATCCCTCTTTGGGGTGATTTAGGGCTTTTATGAGCCATTTTTGGTGGCCAACCATGTTTGCAAACATGGTTGGGGGTTTGGGTTTCTGTATCATGTCATTTTATGAGCCACAAGTTAGATCTAGGTTGCTTTTTGCACCAAGGAAGGCCCCATGCATCAAAAGAACCATTCTAGAGCCTTTAAAGCTCTAATGTCCCATGCATGCACGTAAAGTTTGTAACTTTACGTGCTAGATCGAGTTTAGGGGCCTGGATCTATCATTTGGTTAAGTGTTGTACATCAGAAATCGAAGTTCTTAGTAAGGAATGTGTTAGACTCGACGAGTCCATTCCTGCACTCGGCGAGTCCAAGGGTTTTGGTCCCATATCAGTGAGGGTCGTAAGGACCAGCTGAGTGTGGAAGGGTTTCTAGGAGTCCCGGGGAGTAACCCAACGTTCTGGACTAAGCAAAGTGTTCTGGGAATTCATGGTACTCGACGAGTGCATGAACAGACTCGGCGAGTCCAAGGCAATCTTCATGGAACTCGGCGAGTTGTTCATCAACTCGGCGAGTCGAGGACAGAACGTGTTCATAGGATGAAGTGCGACTCGACGAGTTGTTCATACAACTCGACTAGTCAAGTCAGGACATGAGTATCAGTCGATGATGAACTCGACGTGTTGTTCATACAACTCGGCGAGTCGGATGTGGATTCAGTCGGTGTTCATTTAGAAGGAAAACTCGTCGAGTCATCGCCTAACTCGACGAGTAGAGACGGGTATGAGGTCTAATGAAAGGATAGGGACTCAACGAGTTGACGAGTCAACTCGGCGAGTCAGGTCAACTGGAAGTTGACTTTGACTTTGACTTGGTCAAGGGGTAAAATGGTCATTTTACCCTAAGGGTAGATGTCAGTTTCTGACTAGGTGTTTTGTAGGAATTTTTTCCGGAGGACTCCCAGAGCAGCCGCTGCAGCAGTCAGAGGATTCCCGCACAGTTCAGCAGATACGAGGTGAGTTGCCTTCCAGTAGGGGTGGGTCTAAGGCCACAATGTCGGCCCACCATTGAGGAGTATTTAGAAGATAATTTTCTTTGTGATAATTTATCTTGGTTTGGTATGTGTTTGGTTATGTGTTATATTTGTATGATATGTTGCATGATAGGGATAGTTTCCCTGATAGTGGTCCGTAGGACCAAGGGGTAGGTCAGTACCCGGATATGTCTGAATGTGTGATTATATATGTTGTTGTATGCTAATGGTAGGGGGTGGAATAGTCCCCAATTACCGGTTGAAAGATACCAATGTCGATTACCGATTGAAAGATACCGATGACGATTACCGGTTGAAAGATACCGATGATGATTACCGGTTGAAAGATACCGATGGTATTGTATGGTATGTGGTATGATGGGGGAACTCACTAAGCTTTGTGCTTACGGTTTCAGTTTTTGGTTTCACGTACCTCTTCGTCTAAGGGGAAGGAGCCGGTGGCGTAGCATGGCATCACACACATATGATTTTTCCGCATGGTGTTTTTTGGGATTGTACTCTGATATAACATTTGTTCATGGTTGTGGGTTTCGAATATGATACTTGGTTTTGAGATGTCATGTTTATACAATACTTTCCCATGAATGTTTTATGAATTAATTAATCAAAAAATGAAATTTTTGGACTTGAATTTTGGGATGTTACATATACACCGAATAAGGTGAAATTAGATCTTCATTCATGATAGATAATTAAATCGTCCATATCACTCTAGAACGTTTACATGCTAGTTCTAATACCATAATCCTACAATTAGAATCCTAAACACATAAGGTTTCCAGATCCGGTTGGCAATAAACCGTTGATCTGAACAAATAACATCATATATGGAAAACATATAACATTTAGCACATAAAAGCATCTTAGGTATCTTTCCTAAAATAAACTAGTGCTCGTGTCTAAAATATGGTAGACACTCATCTCACACAATCATCACTTAGCATTCTAAGTTTAAGTCTAGAAATCCTACAAATTCCTAGTTTGCTTAAACTAATGCTCTGATACCAACTGTGACATCCCCAAAATCACGGCCAGAAAAGACCGATTTAATTTATTCTTTTAAAATAATTTTTAGACTAATCCTTTGATTAAAAGAGTTGCGGAATTTGTTCCCAAAACAAAATATGATAAATAAAATTTATCAAAGCATTCCTTAAAGAAATGTATTTTTCATATATAACAAAACTTGGGATGTCATTTCTGATACATACCAAAAGCATAAATGGCACATTATAAGCTTTACAACAGTTATATACAACTACTGGCCTATAAACAAAATATCTTCACAAGTTGTCCAACTTATGCTCTCACGCCACTACGTGTAATACAAAGAAACCGAGTGTGTCAGACTTGGGAGTCTGGTGAACATATAGGGTTTTCAACCCACAATAAATAATTATATTTAATTTCACCAACCAACAATAACCCAATTACCCATTCACGTTATCTTTACTTTACGTCCCTGAAACAACAACTATCACAAGGGACCTAGACTAAGGATTTTCATCGGGATGGACATTACTGCAAGGGGTTTCCTCAACATTAGATGTCCTAAAGGAAACCATGAGGGGGATAGAGTACACCAGTGAACACATCTTTCACAACACCTACATGTTATGAACCTACCAGCATTCCACTGGACTGTCTAGAAAGAGTCCGTGGTCGTCATCCATACTCTGCTAGATGACTAGATCAACAACAACATCGATGCCTCTCATCATTGTTATTTCATCACACATCAACTATCTACCCATGCTTTACCCAACATTTTTGTATATATATATATATATATATATATATATATATATATATATATATATATATATATATATATATATATATATATATATGCAACTTAAAACCTATATAATATATTAATTCAATACTCATTCCAAATAAAAGATAATATATAAACACATAGCACCTATCTTATAGAGAAATAACTCATACCTATGTGTTAGAAGAAAGAAACTACACAGTCACTTGATAAGACGATGCTCGGACAGCACTACGGCTCTTAAAACAGTAATGTTCGATGAAACTAGGATATCTTCCAAAAACCATGCTTCTTGCGGGAAGAGTTTCGGCTCCAAAACTCTACTTCTCGGGATCTTCCGGGCTTCGGGATTCGGGATGATATCGGGGTTTCGCGGGAACTTTAAGACAGCTAGAGAGGGTATTGGGAGTGAGAGAGGGGGGAATTAGCAACCATGGCCGGCTACCCTTCGATTTCTATTTATAGGGCTGAAATCCTGAATTCACATTGTGAATCTCATAATTCACGTCGTGAGTTCAGTCAGGCATAGTTCATTGCGTTCGTCATCATTCCACTTGCTCTGGAAGTTGTTACTTCTGAGTTCACGTCGTGAACACTGTGTTCACATCGTGAATTCTGACACAGTGTCGGGGTTTGTGCCCCGAACTTAATAAATTCATATCTTTCGCATACGAGCTCCGTTTTCGACGTTCTTTCTATGCACGCATAGGTGAGATTATGTTCTACAACTCTCATTTAGACTCTGTCGGCTAATTTTGACATTAACTTTTATTATATTATTTTTAGTAGGCCGGGACAGGAAAACTCCGTTAGGAATTCACAACTCCTTCATCTAACGTTCGTTTTCATCTGTCTTTTTACCGTTGGGCTACTATCGACGAGATCTTCGATTCTCGTTTAGATTATTTCGGCTAGAAATCACTCAATCTCATATTCAAACTTTTGGTTGCATACCGCTAAGTCGAAACTTCAAAAAATCATAACTTCCTCATACAAAGTAAGATTTAGACGTTCTTTTTATGCACGCTCTCGGTTTAACGTATTCTATGACTTTTGTTTAGATTAATAAGGCTAATTATTGCTCTATCATAAATTCACTATTTACATCATGCAGTGTCGTACCGGTTCTGTCGCGAAACTTCGACAGATCATAACTTCTTCGTTTTAACTCGGATTTCAGTATTCTTTATTTATTTTGAAACCTTTCCACGACAACTACAACTTCCTTCATAGATATCGGGCTTATCTAATATTTTATTATTACACTTATTCTTGTTCTTAATTCATTTAAGTCACACAAGTAAGCATAAAATAGATAATACTCGAATAATACATTCTTATTATTTCAAAACGAGCTACAAAAGTTAACCTAGACTATTACATCAACATTAATGCCTAGCCTAGAAGCACGGGCGTTACATGGACTCTAAGTGAAGGAGGGTGCAAGGACATCCAAAAATTCAGAAGTGAGTAACAGATGGCTTGTGATTAGACAAAATTTCATATTGGGTCTTCATTTGGGCTTTGTTGATCAGGACATGATTCTAGACGTAGCAGGCAATGTTGATTGCCTCTACCCAAAAGAAGACCAAAAGTTTAGAATTACAGAACATCGTCCTTGTAGTGTCCATTAGAGTACGATTGCACCGTTCGGCTACACCATTTTGTCGAGGTGTGCGAACAGCACTGTACTGACGCATTATACCCTTTTCGGCACAAAAATGATCCAGAACAGTGTTCTTGGATTTCGTGCCATTCTCGGTTCTGAGCGCCTTCACTTTCTCATTTGTTTGATTCTCAACCATCACCACGAACTTCTTGATCAGATCAGCAATTCCGCTCTTGTTGGATACGAAGAAAACCCAAGTGAACCTCGAGTAGTCATCTATCACAACCAAGCAATAAGAGTTTGTTTGATGCTAAGAATGTTGACCGGACCAAATAAGTCTATGTGCAACAGTTAGAGAACTTTGATGATTGAGTTGATAGCCTTTGGCAGATGGGGCTTGCGATGATGCTTTCCTTGTGCACACGCCACACATTTTTCAAAAGTAATAAAGTCTTTGACAGGGAGGCCACGTACTATCTTGTTTTTAGCAAGACGATTTAGATTCTTGGCGTTCGCATGGCCGAGCTGACGATGCCAAAGCATGAAATTTTGTTCGGAGACTTTAGAGAAGAGACATGTGACTTGCTCCGGGATATTATGATTCATGTCTATGATGTAAGCATTTCCATCCCTCTTTGATTTCACCAAGATCCAATCTTTGGGAATAATGATTCCAAGCTTCAAAATAAGGCATTCTTTGTAAGTGAAGTGTGTAGAATAGCCTTTGTCGCATATCTGAGAGACACTCAATAAACTATGCTTCAACTTGGGAGTGTAATTAACGTTCTCAAAACTCAGCACTCTATTTGTAACAATTCCTTTATATGTGATCTTCCTGCCTTCTCCTACCGCGAAGGAAACATAACCCCCATTGAAGTTATGAATGTCATGCAACGGGGATATATCTCATGTCATGTGCCTGGAACAACCACTGTCGACATACCAGGGTCTGACAACATTCCTCCATAGTTGTTCCTGCACGATACACGAGATTAGTTAGATTTTGGAACCCAAGTCATTGAAACACTGGGTTTTCCCTTTTTAGCAACAAAAATTTCTTTTTCACTTTTTTATTTTGATTTATCACTAGATGCACACGCAGAAGACTAAGATGATTGGACATTTATGTTCTTGGGCACCCATTGGTATTTAGGTTTAGAAACATTTACAGTTGATTTTGAAACAGTTTTCTTTTGTTTTGATTGTTTGGTTTTCCGTCTAATATTAGCCAAAGACCCACATGAAGACTTTGACGAATTTGATCTTGGCTTAGCCACGTTCGGTTTCCTAAAAGTACATGTTGTATTTTCATGAAAAACATGTTTATTCTTTTTAAGCTCATCCCGTTTCCTGTCATTATTTACATTCCAATCATCATCACAAGAACAAGGTCTCAAGAATTTTCTCACGAGAGATCTTCCTCGTGACTCGTTCTCTCTTCTGTGTGCATGAAAAGGAACAAATGCCTGATTTGGACAATTACGAGCAATAAGACCAGCAGTTGCATAGTTAAAACATATATGTTTCTTAGCATAACAATTGGTACTGCTCTTTTCTAGTCTAGTATTCTTATTGACTCCCTTACTCTTCCCACACGTGCATGTACAAGACTCAGGTTGTGTGACAGGTGTAGGTGAAGTGGATGTGCTTGTGACAGAAACATCAGATTTATCAAATACATCACCACACTTAACAAAAACAACTGAACCATCAGACTTTGACACAGATTCATCACAAACCGAAACATCATTTTTAGAGTTAGAAACAAAAACATTAGGGTTTGAAACATAAACATCAGATTTAGAAACCGTATTATTATCAGACACACTCTTTTCTGCTGCCTGCTTTCCATGACTTAATGGTGAATCTGCATAGGAAGTAGAAACGTTAGTATCCTTTTCCCTAGCACTACTCTCCGTCACCGGTATAGCAGGTTTGCCATACATAAGAAATCCCTTTCTGTCCAACTCTTCTTGGGTCAAAGGGATAGTAGTGTAATTATGATTAAAAGGAGGAGGGACACACTCATACCCTAGACCTACTTGTTTCTTGTCTTTCCATCTCATTTTTTTTCTATCAAACTCTCAACTTTCTCACTTGACACATCAAACTTTTTAAAGTTAAAATCAGCTTTTTCAAAACGAACTTTTAATGTGTCAAGCTCCTCAGGCACAATGGCAAGTTGTTTCATAATAAAATTGTCGTTCTCACACTTGTTGTTGTACTCTTCTTGTAATTTCCTAAAATCCTTAGTCTTGGACTCTAATTGTTATTTAATTGGTTTTTGGCCCTTCATAAGGTTATATCCCTTGAACTTTAGGTCCTCATTCTCTCTACGCAATAATTTGATTTATTCACGTAAAAATTTAACAGTATCAATACATGTTTGAGAACAGGAATTTTGACTCGCCTCTTTTTTTCCAGGCTCAGGGGTAGTGGAATCCATGAATGCAAACTACAATTCCATCATCTCTTCTTCATGATCCTCTCCAATATAATCTGCAGGGATGTTATTAATCTGGGCCAAATGAGCATTTTCAGGTCCTAAAATGTTTAGGGCCTGAATTTAATCCTCCAAATCATATGACTGAGCTACCACTGTCAGATTTGCAATCTCATTGTTAGCAGCAGCTCCCTTGTTGTTCCCACTAGCACCATGGTTCTTTCATGATTTATTCTTTGATGAGGTTTTGGACAGTCACGAGCAAAATGACCAGGCACGTGACAGTTAAAGCATCTCATCTTTCCCTTGTTGAATCCAACTTTCTTCTTTGCATTCATTCCCTAATTGTTCTTTCCATTTTTCTTTGCAAATTGCTTGGCCCTGAAAACAGCCATTGCAATCTGCCAAGTGATGTCCATCTCCTCTACATCCTCTGGGTGAATTTGATCTAAATCAGCGAAAGAAATTTGTGGAGGTAATTCTCCAACCACAAAGGCATTGTAGCAGTTCACCAACCCAAAAGCTAGAGCCATGTTCTCTTCGGCTTCTTTGGGAGCAGAGGTAGGAGCATGGGCTTTTGAGGGGGAGGCTACATATGGATAAGGCATGGATGGTTGAACAACCTATGATGGTGTTTTTGGAACAACAAAAGCTTGATTTTGTGGAGCAGGTGCAGTAAAGGATGAAAATGCATTATTGGATGAAATCCCAAGGTTTGTAGTAGAATAAGAGTTCACATGGTTGATTTCCCTTTGTTTGTCATCCACATCACATGCTTTCATGATTGCCATTGTTCCACAAGACTTAGTCGGTTGAGATCCTTTGTCTGCCTGATGACTGAGACATTCATGTCCCATGACTTTGGGAGAGAGTTAAGCAGCTTCTTGTTGATTTCTGATCTTGGCACTGAAATTCCAGCTGAACTCATCTCAGTGGTGAGAGTAATGAAACGTTGTAGTTGAGCCTCCAAAGATTCTCCAAGAATGTGATTGAACATGTTGAACTTCTGTCGGAGCATGTCCTGACGGCTTTGCTTCATACACTTCAATTAAAGCTTCCCACAAAGCTTTGGCTGAGTCATACCCACATAAACCTTGTGCAATTTCCGAAGATAATGCCATTGTAAGTGTTGCAAGAGCCTTCTCTTGTTCCTTTATTTTCTCAAAATCCTCATCAGTATAATTTGCAAAGTCCTTGTCAACAATGGTTCCATTTTCAAGAGTGGTAGTAATTCTGACTGGACCCCTCAGAATGCTATGCGATATCTTGAAATCCTTCATCTTGATGTACTTTTCCATTCGGTATTTCCATTCTGGGAATCCCTCAGCTGACAGAAGACGTGGGATTCTAATGGTAGTTCCCATGATGGAGTGTAATTCTTGATGAGCTGTCAAGTTTTGTGATTCCATTTTTTTAATTTTCTGATTTTTGTTTTGTTTTTTTAATTGACTGAAAATAAAAGTTTGTAAGGAAAATGCAACCGAGCACAAACAAGGTTTGCAGCTGAGAACAAGTTCATGTTTAGGAACGGTTTACATCCAAAAAAGGTTCACGGCTGTACACAACTTTTTCAATTGAGAACAGTTTACGGTTGAAGGTAGTTTACGGTTCAATGCAGTTCACAGTAGAAAACGAGTTCTTTGCAGTCTAAAATTGTTTACGGTCGAAAATGTGTATGGATTTACAGTTGAAAACATGTTCACGACCGTAAACTGATGAACAGTTGATGCCGAAAACACCCAGAAATGATGAAAACAACTAATTTCGAGCAGATCTTTAATCCCTTTAGACTTGAAGTCATGAACAATAGCAAAAACCCAACAACCAAGCTTCAAAAATGACGAAAATGAAGAGAAAACTACAACCGCAAACGTAGCTTGAACAAGTTTGACACCGGATTGGCTCTGATACCAATTGTAAGTCCACAAATCCGGATCCAACCAGTGATCAAACACAAGATCAAGCTAAGATCAATAAGCACAAGAAGGAGTAGAAGCAAGAAATTTCCAAAATGCACACATTTATATATGACCGTAAACGTCGGGTACAAAGGAACAAACACATACAACTGATGACCACTCTAACAAGACTGACACCTATTTATGGGAATGGTGAACCGCAAACGGGTTCACGGCCGCAAACATGTGTACGGCCGCAAACACCATGTGAACTGAAAACAACATGTTTTCGGTTCACCCAAACACAAACACCCTAAGTACATAAACACAAACTAGCAAGACTCATACAGATGGATGCCTAGCTCAAACCAACAAAATATGACCTAACACACACACACACACACAGAGACACACACACACACACATATATATATATATATATATATATATATATATATATATATCATTATTATATACAAAAACCTCATTGCTTGAGAACCCTCCATTTAAAATGAGAGGATGTTTAGAGGTTGACATGTTGGCAGCCTCCATATTAGCAAAAAGATCTAGCTGGATTTCACATGTTGGCTAAGTGGCGGTACACATCAGCCGAATATCTTGACATATAAGCATGGAAAAACTTCATTTGGATTTTGTACATTGAATCATCAGTCCACATCAACTTTCCACTCCTTAAAAACATGAGTTGCAAGCTGTCCTCCTTTACTTATCCACCGCCCCTTCCACTTCCTTCTTTCATGCCACGTTTCTTCCAAATTAACACTTGTATACCACCGCTTCTGTCAAATTAAAGAGATGGCTTCAAAGTGAATTCACCAATAGTTTACTTCTACCGAGAAGGACATGATCCATTTTCCTTTGAATCAACCACCTCGATTCTATTATCCCAATAAGAAAAGACACAAGAAACTGAATGATTGAAGGTCTCCTTCTTTTCCTCTTCCTCCTATCCTGTTCATGATCAACCATCGGCATCGCAACGACCCATCATCATCGGATCGGTCGACCTCGTGTTGTTGCCTCAATTCCCCTCCATCAGTCGACCATCTCATTGCAGCCCAACCACCATCATAGATTCATATAACATTAGCTTTTTTATTGATCAAGACCAAAATTCATGAACGAAGAGTTCAAGGTCATGAGAAATTGATAATCTAATCTCCAATGGTTCATCTTCTTATTATAATTTGAAATTCTGCATGGGATTTTTAGTTGAGTTAGCTAGCAGACTCAAAAAACTAATTTTTACTTCATATATGGTTAGTTTTTTGAAATAACAACTTCAAGTTGTTTACACCTCCTATACTCTTTTAGATTATTTAAGAGTTAAGGTTTGGTCGCTTCTTCTCCCTTTTTCCGTTTGACTTTTCTTTGGAATCGCCATTCTTTCTGCTTTTTTTTTCCGATTAGCTGTTTTCATTTTTTGGAATTAGTAATAATCAAAATTACCTTTTGAAGCATTACATGTCTACCTTATACAAGAAGCGAATTCATTATGGCATATGTGTCATTAGAAAATTGTAATCGAAGCTTTTTCAGTATTCCCTTTTTTCTGTTAAACTGATCAAATGTGCAAGTTTTCAACTCGGTTTGTGTGAATTCTTATGCATTTTTTTATGAGGTCATGTCAGATGCCAATGACATGTTTATTGAAATGCCTCAAAGAAGTTTCTTATCTATGAAGACATTAATTAGTGGATATGCTAATATTAGTTGCAAATTATCTCCTATCTTCATCTTCTTATTTGAATTTTGGGTTCTTGGTTTTACTTTCTTATTTCTTTTTTAATATTTGATTTCCTAGATGAGTTTCATGGAGTAGCGGAGGTTGCAATCGATGATGCCAAAGAAAATGAAGAGTGTTGCACTACATCCTACACAACATTGTGGTTTCTACCTTCCGGTACTTTGATTATTCATATAGTGTAAAGAAAATTATTTATTTTGAAATAACCAATTTTTCTAGCTATTGATGTAGTTAATATGATTGTACCCCAAATGTTTTAAGTTCTTTAATGATTTTTTTTCTTTCATCCAACCATAGAATGCAAATTACATAAAGTCGACAGGTGTATTTTATGGGAGGAAACATGATTCGTTGATGTTGTGAAGGTATGCCTCTTCTTCCATCTTTTCATTTCAAGTGTTTAGCAATTAACAAATATTTTACATACTATTTAGGAATATTTCATTTTGCCTTTTTTTTTTGTATAGTTTTAGTGTTCATGCATTTTTTTATTATCACTTTTAATTACTGTAAAGTCGAAATCTAACTTCAATTTTTTCTTTGATTTCGTGGTCATGTTTACATGATAAGGAAATAAAACAGGTGTTTGAGCTCATCTCTGGCTGGTTTAAATACTATACAGGCAATTTACCTTGGTCTTTAGCCGTTATAGCAATGTATTCTAACTTTTTTTTTATTTATAATAACAATTTAAATCGAGTGGATTCTTCTTTTGTTATAGACTTAACTAAAATATTACACCATTCGTGGGCCGTGCTTAGCACGGCTTGTTAACGTTGCTAGTATATATATATATATATATATATATATATATATATATATATATATATATATATATATGATGGAAATCAAAATTTCATTAAATACGTACCATACATTAATTTGCATCGTATGATGTTTACCATAAAAGTGTTTAAATACTAAACATTAATTCTTAAGCAATTATCATTTTCAATTTATAATTGTACTTTGTTCGTATCAATCGTCATACACATGTGTAGATTATGTTTAATCAGTTGTTAACATTTAAAGTTGTAACTTATTTAAAGCCATTAATAGCATTGAAAATTTAATTAAGATTTTGAATTTTGTGTTACTCACATCATTTGAACAACAAATTAGACATTGATGTAAAAGAACTACACATTAAGTGATATAATTAATCAAAGAAAAAATGTAAATTGTTTATTCGTTAAAATGTAAAATGAAAAAACTAGTTTTTTAATTAGACTTACAACTTTTTGCGATTTTATTTACTAAATGGGTATTTGTCGGGCTCATCCATACCCGACGGGGATTTTTTCACCCGAACCCATTGGGGATTTGGCGGGCGGGGACGGGGACAGGTTTGGACATCAAAATTCGAGTATAGGGATGGGTATTGCAGTCTCTGCAAATACCCCCCCCCCCTTGCATCTCTAATTGCCGTCCTTCTCGCACCACCGATTGCTTTTGTGCATGCTTATTGTACACAAGACGAGATCAGATAGTCTGTCGAATAATCGACTTTATCCTAAGTCCACAACCAAACAAGGAACATAAAGTAAATTCAAATCGATCATTCTAAGGCTATTCAATCCGACCATATACAACTAATCAACATATATGTAGCAATCTCACAATCAAGTAATATAAATCAGGCAAGTAGCTTCTGTAGTGGTGTTAATCATGATGATGACTTCGGAATATGAAATGATCCACTTAATCATACAAGAATCATGAACATGAAGAACACAAGAGTAAATAAATTCGGTTTTAGCTCTCATTAGTTTTTAAAAATAGTACAAATGGGTTTGCAATAATTCTCTCTCTAAACTAACTCTCTCAAAGTTCTTCCTTACATAAAATAAGTGCCACTCACTTCCCTATAAAGGAAACACAACTCATTACACATATACACAGGAGTAATTACACATGACATCCAAGAGTGACTTTGCACCCTAACATTATCCCCTAAAAGTTAGGATTGGATGTCCCGACTTCAATATCCAACAAGCTCGCACGATCAAGACTAATTCCCCCTCGAAGTAATACCGGTCTTCAAATCCGCAAATGAATACCCGAGAAGCTTTGAACACTAACTTTACATTATCCTCCTTTTTATAATCAACAAATGATTATAAAACCCACTAAGGTTGAGAAGTGCCCGAGGAATAAACTTCACAAAAATCCCCCTTGATGTGTGCCAAAAATGAAATCACGAAAAACTTGCATGAAAAAACAATCACAAAAAAGTTATGAAAAAATTTTCAATTTTTGTGAAAATTTTCAACTTTTGGGTGAGAGTTGCAAGAATTTAGAAAATCCAAGTAAAAACTGCAAATATCAGAATTCTACAGGGACCCGTTGCGCCAAAAATAGTCTCAGATGCGAAACTTTACCCCAATTGCAAAACTGGGCATAAAGTGACAATTCGCATTAACTGCAGGGGTCTGAACTCAAAAAATACTTCACACGCCTTCAAAATGTTGAAATTATACCCCAATGTCGAATATGGGTATAATTGCCAATCTCGTCAAAAGTGCAGGGACTCGAAATGTGAAATTTGCATTCTTTTTAACAAATTCATCCCATTTTGAATGTGGACCTTTTTTGCCACTTCTTTGAATGTTCAGGTACTCAAATCGAAAATTAATTTTTTCTTCCCCAATGAGATACCAGATACGAACAATGAACCTCAACACAACGAACTCGATGTCGACCTTCCCTTTTATGACTCCCATTTCGAAATTAACCCTTCGAAATCAAATAGCATCGATCCTCAATTTCGAAGTCTTCAAATTCGACACTCGACATCGAATACACATCCTTTGTTTTATAGTTACTCAACCTCGACATCGAAGCATCTACACTCCTTCTCTTTCAAACCATAATCCTTTGAAATCAGTCACTCATTTCAATCATATTGAATTGTCAGTCCTTGACTACAAACCATTGATATCGATTCCCAATCTTCAATCCTTCAAAACCGAATCTACATAAGGAACCATCGACCAGAATCAAACCCATTCAATTTACCCATTTCGAACCATCAAAATCGACTTAGACATCGACTCCCCTCTCATTATAGGGAGTTCGTTTCTTCATCACCCATTCATCGATATCAACTTGGCAACACTCAACTTTGACTAATGACCTAAAGATGTTGACCTTAAAGTGCTTGATTTCAGCCACTCAATCCTCGATCATCGACTCCTAATGTCGACTCCAACCCTTCGCTTTCATTAAATATCCATCGGCATCGAATACTAGATTAACAGGAGACCACTGATCCCAACTTTGAAAATCAAATTCCTTCGAAGTCAGCCAAGCAAAATCGATTCTCATATGACCCATCCTTCGAAATCGATCTTTCGACCATCGACATCAAAATTAATAAGCCTTCCCGTTCACTCTCATTTGAAAATCAACATTCAAACCTTCAAAATCGCTTTCCATCCGTTCACTATCAAATTACCAACACTTGATATCGTCCTTCAAAGTTACCAATTGACATCAAATCCAATATGAAATCAACCCTTCGAAATTAGATTACAACCATCTACCCATTCAAAATCCTTGACTCAAACCGAATCATCAACATTAGTTGACAATCTAGGTTTTAACTTGAGTTCGACTATAGACTCCAAACAAGGAATCATCAATCCACTTCACTCGAGCAACCAAAATCAAGACATGAGCATGACTTCGATAATGATCCCTTCAATTGTGAGTGAGAGACATATGTTTTGAAATCCGTTTCTAGTGTAATGTTCTTATTTTGACTATCAAGATTGACTTCGAAACACCTAATTTGGGCTTAAGAAAAGATCGATGAACAGTAATGGACATTTGATTTTGGTAGATGAACATTATCTAAACGAATTTGAATCAATGTGAGTTGGATCAAAATTGTTTGAGCTTTTGAAAATTGAATTGATTAACATCACATGTTCCAAAATATTAGATCAATGAATGAAATGTGGGCTAAATCACATATCATGAACAATGAATTACAAAAAAAAATGTGAGAATATGATTTTGATTTTGGATTGATCTAAACAGAAAAATAATTAGATCAACAATGGGGTAGAAACGGATTTTATCCAATGAGACAAATCGATCAAACAATGAAAAACGCAAAGCACGAATCGAATTCATGAACGTTTTCGAATCCATTTGAAAATTTGAGATACCTTTTTGATGATCCGAATTCCATTTGCAATGAACGAATCAAATTTGGAAGATCTTGGATTTTTGTTGGAACAAGAAAATCTCCAATTTAAATATTATACCACCCATGATGTGTGTTGTACAACTTGTTCTTCGTGTTCTTCAACGATCTAACACCATCTTCATAAGAACCAGCAGCACTATTGGGTTTTGAATTCAAATTCATTGCAACATTTGGTGTTTCTTGCTTTGGAACCCAAATTTGCTTCAAGTATTTTGGCTTCACAACAACATTTGAATATTTTTGTGAATAAACCCACTTGTTCTAATGTTTGATCATCTTTTTTTTTTCTTTCTTATCTTTTTGCACCTTGAAGATTTGAATTCAAGAACAACTACATTCTTGACAACTTCAACTTTGCAAGTTTAAATCAAATGTTTTGGATTTTGATACTTGTTAATTTATTGGATTGATGGCTTTGGAAATCATTCCTTCAAACGAATCACAAGAACAAAAAAAACGTTGTTTGAACTCCATGAGCAAAAAACTTTTTCATATTCATGAGAATCAACTTGAATCTTCTTATAATGAACTTCAAGAACCTCAAGAACATCACATTGAATTCCATAGTCTTGAACTTCAACAAACTTACGAGCATGAAGATCATTTGGGTCTTCAATAAGAGAAATGTATTTCTTATCAAACTAATATCTTTCTTCTCCTTCCTTTTTATTTACACTACATGTTAACATGTAGAAGGTGATTTTAATTAAACATTCAATCTCCCCAAGTCATTTAAATATTAATCTTCCATGATCATCTTTCAAGCCTCCATAAGAAACCAAAGTATCCCATGGAATCAGCCCACCTTTCAACACTAATCCATAGAATTGATTATTGTTGACTTTGTATTTGACATCTTCAACGATCACAACCCAAGAATCATAATGCAAGCACACCATCTTTGATCAATCAACTAGAACTTGGGTTTTTCTAGAGAGAAAGTGATTTTGAATGGGTTTCTAAAAAGAGAGCAAAAATCACTTGAATTCTAGTGAGGAAAATCGAATTATGAATCAAATCAAGGAATTATTTGATTTCTAGAATCCAAATTCTCTCTAAAACACGATGATCAAATAGCAATGAAGAATCACCAAATCAAACATCATGGATCAATTCTTGAAAAAAATAAATAACACCCGCTCTGATACCAATTGTAGTGATCCTAATCTATGATGACGAATGCGGAATATGAAATGATCTAGTGAATCATACAAGAATCATGAACTTGAAGAACACAAGAGTAAATAAATTTGGGTTTAGCTCTCATTAGTTTTTAGAAAGAGTACAAATGGGTTTGCAATAATTATCTCTAAACTAACTCGCTCAAAGTTCTTCCTTACATAAAATGAGTGCCACTCACTTCCTTATAAAGGAAAGACAAATCGTTACACACATACAAGGAGTAAGCACACATGACATCCAAGAGTGATTTTGCACCCTAACAGCTTCCTAAATCATAAGGCATCACAGAATCAGACATTTCTATCCAAAGTTTCTAAAGAACCTTATCCAGTAGCATGCTTTTTTTATAACAATTCATATATACACAAAATAAAAACTCAACACACATAACAAGTATGGGTATTTTGGGAATCACTCTCTTGTTTGGGCTCTAGTTGACTGTACACACTGCATCCTCCTAAAAAACTTGAAGTTTAGTCAAGGCTCATGTTCCCGATCCCAAGCTAACAATCAAACAAGAACATGATAAGAGACCAAGCCCACGCCCCTAACCCAACCCATTTAGTATAAATTCTTTTTCAAAAACATTTTGCAGAAACTCTTGGATCCTAGTTTGAGACTAGATTCACACAAGTGTTCCTCCAATTCACTCAAACTAGGGCTCTGATGCCAACTTGTAACGTCCCATTTCCACGGCCAAATTTTTTTATTTTTATTTAAAGTTAAACTCCTCAATTATAAAACCATTTGAAGAAAAACCATTTAGAGCATCATGCTAGTGATAGGCTAGGGATCTTCAGGAATTGCATGATAGGATTCCTTAATAGCCCAGTATCTACCTTTTATGAAATTGACATCATTACTGTAGTTTCTTAGTGTATGCATCATCGTTGTACATAACTAAGATTATATAGCCTAGGAATGTTTGGAAGTTTCTTGAATAGGTCGTAGGGCATAACGGCTCAACACAAAGAGTGGTTAGCCACTCTTGTGAGAGTGAGGGCAGGTCGAAGGTGCATCTAGGATGCTAGGAGATGGAGATCGAGAATTTCATATGAGGATCTGTCTGATTTTATTATGTCTTAGTCCCACTCGACTCCACTGCTTGAATGTTGCTTGCTTTGTGCTTCCTAGGGCTCACATTGATGTGAGCTGACCATCAAATAAATACGCTAATTTACAAGCTATGAAGGTTAAATAATCTCAGAGTGAAGGATTCGGCCCTATTATGCAGCTCTCGTTTGAGTCTAACCGTTGTAGGGATGGGTCCTTTAGTCGAAAGGTTATTTAAGTTTTGTTGCATGTAATTGTATTCATGAAGTGATTGGCTGACATTGATTGGAGTTCTTCAGTAGCTAATGGCTGGCAAGGTGGGGGAATCCTAGGAGAGACTTGTAAGTATTTTTGTATGATTTTTTCATTTTTGAGCATGTATCAAGAGTATTATTATGAGTAGGTCTTGGAGGACCCGAGATGATCATTGAGGAAAGTATGGATAGGTGTGGAAGGTAGTATTGGGCTGGTACTACTGGAAATACAGGATCCATATCGAATCAAGGAAAGTTTCGAGGATTCTAAACGCTTGTCGGGGAAGATAGCATGGTTGGATACCATGATTCGTGGCAGTAGCTCTGTATTTGTCGATCTTTGTTTATGGCTGCTCGGGCATGAGGTCGGGTCTGGTAATTGTTTTGGGCCCCAGTTGTGAAATCGATTTGGGTTGATTTAGGCATGTCTAAATGAGCTTGTTGGTTCTGAGGTCTTGAGGGTTTCGCTCGAGGTTGTGCATTCGAGTCGCAGGAATCAAGAATGGAATGACGATTATGATCGGCTTAGGAATTGCAGTTGGGAGTAGAATGGTTGTGGTTTCATATTTCGCTACCTATGGTGGGGACTTTTCCCTTTCAGTTTTCCGAGTTTGGGGAAGGAGTGAGCAGGCTTATGACCTTCAAATTTGGGGATGTAAGCCCAGCTTGGGGTGTGTTAGTTGCGGGGTTTGACGACAATATGTCAGTGAAGGAGTGTGCAGGTGTGATGTGTTATGGATGCTTTGTGATATGATTAAGGGTCCATATTCTTGGGTTATAGCAGGTTAGGTATTGGATCTTTAGTTGGGATTGCAGGCAAGGAAGGTACATTTTGGATCGTAATTCAGTATTTGCTTATGCTTTTGTGTGAAATCCTTAATGTTAAAGTGATCATGATTAACAAAAAAATTCAGAGGTCTGCAGTTGGACTTTAGGTATCTCTTAGGATTGGTTTGATCCCTATCTGGAAGGTCATCTTGCGTGTGTTATGCATTCCTTGGTCAGGAATGGTTGTACATGGTTGAGCCGGTTTGAGTTATGGTTTGGTTTCAACACCAGTGGGTGGTAGTACGAACATTAATTGGGGGAGAATTGGTATTCTGCTTGGAGGATCATCGATACGTTCGGGTTCATGGTATTGAGAGAATCGTTTTAGGATTCGTGGTGCGAGTATGTGGGATATCGGTTTAGGGTTTGGTCAAGGAGCTCGTTGCGGCTATTAGATCCTCTTGGGAGTACCAACGAATAGACGAGGAGCCGTTGGGATTGCTCAAGTTGAGAATCAGTGGCGAAGGGAAATTTTCAGCTGCTGCTATGAATTTCTATTAATAATCTAGCTTGAGTAGAGATCGATCAAGGAATTAGTTTCAGAATTTGGTACGTTCATCTCCACGAGGGTTTTGGTTCATTATATCTAATGTCAATGCGTCCTCGATTAATGATTGCATCGTTCTTCTTTCAGCAAAGGTTCTCCAAAAGTTTCAAGCTGTGATAGTTGAAGTGAGATGGATGTGTCAACCTATCACCAAGCTTAGTATGTGTTATGTTCCTTTGGTCTCTAGGTATGTTCAGCCTCAGCAGTGATGCGAAAGTTTGGTTCATAGCAGCCTTAGGTTATGGTGGCATTCAGGGTCACTTTTGGAGGTTTTCTAGAGCTAGTTATGTATGGGTGGAATCTGTTCAGTCTCAATCAAGTATGGGATCGTGTTCCGATCCTTCATGAGGATGTCTTCTGATTATGCTTGAAATTTGTCATTTTGTTAGAAATCTGGTATTCTTTCCTTATTGGGGTGAGGTTATGGGTTCCCTAAGGGTATGCATTGTGGTAAATTCATTATATATTGATGAAAGGGATATATGTGATCAGGTCAAGATAGTTTTGGTAAGAGCTTGTTCTGTGAAAGGATTTGAGTTTGGTAAAAATTTTCTATTGTTGTGCTCGGTTGGTGTTGAGAGGAACATTGAATAGGTCCATGCCAGGAAAATGAGGTAATTTCAACAAGATCGAGGTAACATCGGGAGTATTCCAGATATAGGTTGTGGGCTCGGTGATAATGATTGATTCATTTCTTCTTATTATGGTACTTTCAGTATTGATGCATTGATGGAAGTCGGGAAGCTCACAAATCAAGGGGTTTGGAAAAGGGAAACAGTTAACGTTTATTGGGATATAGGTTGTATATCAGAAAATCTCTACGGAATGGTTGCAGTATAACTGTCGTTTGTTCGTAAGCTGTTTTTGGGGTTGATCATCAAGGTCGGGAATCGATTATGAAGTCTCGAATCAAAAGTTCTTTGTTGATATCTTAGGTGTGTTTTCGGATGGGGGTACACCTGAGTTGTTAGGGATTGTTGGTAAATGTGGAGTTCCTGGGAATTCTCATCCTTGCTCATAGGAGCAGTGGTTGGAATGCCATGTCAGGGAATCACAAGTTAATTAAACGCTCAAGGGGTATCTTATGGTTTTGGGGATTAGTGGAATGCTCGTGATTGATGTGTTTGGGTTCTTTTCTCACATGGTTGGTAGTGATCATACTCTCAGGAAAATGATGGATTCAATGAATGGGTAAATGCCAGTCATAGATTAGGGGTTCCCGGTCTCAGGAAGCATATTGATAGAGTTGATTCGGTGTTGTAGTCTTGAGAAAGTTCCCATTTTTTATGGATCTCTCTCTAGACTTTCAGTATTAGCCATGAGATTATGGATTATGAGGGCATTGGTGGTGCCTCTCTATAGAGGTTATCTAGCTGGGGCTCGTGGTTCGAGCTGCTTGTTTTTGGATGGAGGGTTAAGCAGCAGAGGATGGTCAAGGGTCCTAAATCCCGAATGGATTCAACAAGGTAATTCAGGATCGGAAGTGTTCCGTATGGTTTGGATTGTGAGGGATATCATATCATCTGCATTCCGACATGGTTGTGCTTGCTTAAGAATCAGTTGAGGTAGTTGATGTCCGAATTGGGTGAGGGTGGTGATAGTTTCTCCAGTAATGAAGTTAGCAAGTCAAAGACGGTATGGGTAGGCAGCCACCTAAATGAGCCGACTTTTATTTCGGATCAGGTCCTGGGGGAGGACCGTTTGACTGACCCGAGGCAAAGATGTGGAAGCACTGCCCTGGGCTAGTTACTACATCAGACTTCAAGGACGAACTCTAATTCAAGTGGGGGAGAATTATAACATATGGTTTTGAAGAACGTCCATTGATGATTCTTATATTGAGGTGTATTGTGTTTTGGTCCCTAATTCTAAGAAAGTATGAAAAATGAGCCCTAGTGGCATTATTGTAATATTGGGCATTCGGAGTACGCCATGCATATGTTGTGTAGATTGAGCGTACTAGGGTGTGCCCTAGTACGCTGGGTGTACATCATGTATGCTGGGTGTACTTGCTAAATGAGGAACCTGTCACACCCCAAAACCAAGAACGGCGGAAACATTCTGGGGTGGAGGACGTCATGTACAGTATCAAAACAATGAAAAGTAGTAAAGAAGCAACAACATCATCCATTGCATTAATAATATAATTATTATACAAGTGTATTCTGTCAAATTTTGATAAACACTAAAGCATAAATCAAAATGAAAGATGAGTCCTCAACGAGCTCCATCTTCCCTAATCCTTGCATCGGTACCTGTCTATGTTGACCTGAGGATACAAGTAATTTTGAAAGCGAGTATCAGCTTTGAAGCTGGTGAGATCATAAGTATTTTAGTGTCTTAATTTGTATGTAAGTATTTGTATGTATATGAATTGTAAGTATTGAGAATGTATATGAACTGTAAGTATAAAAATGTATACGAACTGTAAGTATAAAGATGTTTTGTATGATCCTAGGAAGCCCTATGTTTCCTACTAATCGTATCCTTCTACCAAGGCATCTAGTGTCTGCGTGTATGGCTCACGTAAGAGAGTGTATTTTCCCAAATCTGACTATCATTAATCAAAATATAGTTTCTACATTATCGTGCGTCGTGTGAAAATTCACAAAGTGAATGTAATGGGAAAAGAAATAGTACTATGGTGTAGTGTCGAACTACAACCGTACCTATTACCTTAAATCTAGGGTAATACTTCCAAGTACTGTAGTATTTGATATAAATAACTACATCGGTACTCAACTGCCTTATTTGAGGGATAAGGTATAATGTGATGTCTAGATCCCAGACTATACGCTCCCCTATCAAAGGGATTTTGGGACCTACCCACGACCACTGCATGTATGCAAGCCGTGAGCATCCACATTACTATGATCATGTATACTTGATATAACTATCACAATTACGTTGTGATTCATCAGTATAGTTAGATCCTGAACTAGCTCCATGCAATAGCACCTAGTGACGTCTGTTCTAAGTATATGTAAGCGTACTCATGTAAGTGTGATCATGTAATTGTACTTATGTAAGTGTGATCATGTATTAGTATAGTAGTGTACTGTAATGTTTTACGTGTGTTAGCTGTAATGTGTGTTCTCCCTCTATCTAGCATGTATAGTAATGTACTGTAATGTTCTAGTTGTAATGTATGCTCTCTCTATCTAGCAAGTATAGTAATGTACAGTAATGATCTAGAAAGTATTGACTCATGAATGAACTGACTCATTGTATGATATTGCGTTCTAGTAATAGTTCTAGTATCTTCCTAAACTACCCATATGGTAGTTTACTAGTAATCTAATTGGTACGTATGGACATGGATGTATACCCTTGCTACCCAAGGGCATGGGATGAACTGGAAAGACCTTTTATGACTATATATGTACATATGTTATATAACTAATATTTAAACGACCTTCGGACGAGTACCCGATATCCCACCAGACCACATCTCAAGCACAAAAAGGAAATAGGGTGGATAGCCTTCCTAAGTCTTTTAAACATTTCTTATGTAACTATACATATAGAGGCATGCAATTTATAATATAAAAGCATAAATAAGTTTTGTAAAACATTTGAACATAATTATTATCTTCAGAAAAGATCGAATTGATGTCAACCTATAAAACAGTTTGAAGGCATAGGTTTGATAAAACAGTTTAAGTATAAGGAAACATTTGTTTCAAACATAATTGTAAATAAGTTTGAAATGTGATATACATAGTAAAATGTACAGTGTAATAAGGAGTTTAAAACATATAAAATGTTTATAAAAATCATTTGAAGGAAACTGTTTGGTAAAACGGCTAATGTGTAGTAAATCATTTAAATGCTGCATATTAATCACATGTGATTAATATAATAACTAGCATAATTCTACTTGTATCCCCCCCCCCCATAAAACATTTAAAAATAGTTTAAAACATTATTTAAGGGGTATGAACTCACCTGCAGTATGTGACTGGAATTGAACGGACTGTTATCGTAAGGAAGGATCGGGCAAGTGCTTGGTGTCAAGTGAAGACTTTAGACACACACAATGATCCTAATTACATATGAAGACATATGTATATAAATAATTAGTGATTAAAACACTAATTATACAAGTATAAACATTTTAACGCGAAGAAAACACTTTTGGTCAAGTGCTAGGAGGCTAATAGGTTGCAACAAAGGAGTGTAATACCTCAAATGGGAGTTTAAGGTCTAATGACCATATGTTTTGGAGTTTACGGCCCAGGGGAGTAAACTCCTGGCTGTAAACTCTCAACAAAGTCTCTAAATGAAGTCTAACAATTATACAACTCATGTGGTGAATTGTTTCAAGGCTAAATCAAGTGTTTGGGCTTCCTATTAACTCCTTTAAGGAGTTTATGGCCCAGAGACCATATTCCCTTGGAGTTTACGGCCGTAAACTCCCTTGGGAGGGTGTTTATGGTGTTTTCAATTCTCTAACATTTCAAGGTTATGATCTATGTTGGGTTCTAGGCATAAGGAAGGAGTTAGGGTGTCATTTGACCCCTTTATAGGGGTTTACGACCCAAGAACTTGTCTTGTACGTAAACTCCTCAATACTTGTGATTCCTTATGTTTTCTAGGCTTTAAACACTTTAGGGTACATGTCTAAAATCAATTCTAAGCCTTAGGTGCCTTAAAAGCACCATTTGAGCATTCTTTTTGGAGTTTACGGCCAAAGATATTCTTGGGCCGTGAACTCCCAAACTTGGGTGCTTCTTGGTTGATTTCATGTCCCTAACACACTCCTATACAAGTCCAAGGTAGTTACAAATCACGGGGGACAATCTAGGCTTGGTTTCGAGAGTTTACCGCCCAAGAACACCTTGGGGAGTAAACTCCTAAATCGGATGATTTAGCTATGTAATCTATGTTATGAACACATTTAAAGCTTTCTAACACTACTAGAAAGAGTTACTCACAATTTGGGATAAAAATCCGAAGATCCGTGAGAGAGAATTTTGGCTTTTCTCTAATTGGAATTCAACTAATGAACTATTTGGTTCAGTTTTCTATATATAGTCCTGGGATTTTTTGGCAGAAAATATTGCTATTCTCGGAATGAACTCTAATATCCTAGAGTATTGGAATAACAGTGTTGCACAAAACCCTAGTGCATCCACTCTCCTAATATCTCCTTAAGTGTAAAATCCTGAAAACTGCCAAACTTGTACTCGAAATCTGAGTTTTCACTGTAACTGTTCTACTTCTATTGGCTTCAAATGGTTTGTTCAGAATGGAAATTTCGGGTTGTCACAGAACCCTAATTTTAGGGTTTGGGTGGTATTTAAGCACTCTTATGGCCTCATTTCACCCACGTTAGCTTCCTCCTTCCCTCTTATACGTCTATATAACCGTAGAGCCACCTTGAGAAGTCTTTTCAAGCTTACAATTATGTTTTTAGTACCTTAGAAGAAGAAGGAAGGAAGCCAAGCTTATCTTGAAGGAGTGGAACGGTTGGATCTAGGATTTCTACTTCATTTGCAATCATTATAAGGTAGAAAGCTTGCAAATTGATCTCTCTATCTCATAGGTCTAGTTTGATTTTTTTATGGAGATTTTTAGGTCCCAAAATGTTAAATATTGAATATGGCATGTTCTTGACCTTTGAGTTGTCCTTTCAGACCCTAGGAGGGGTCTTAAGTCATAAAAATGGGTTCCAAATGGTTAGTTTTCCTTCATGCATCTTGTAGAATGCATTAATGGAGAAAGACCTTGTGTTAAGCACTTATTGGTCTTGCTAGGTCATAAAGTTGGAGACTTTATGACTCCTAAAAGTAGTTTTTTACATGGATTTGAAGTTTAGACAAAAGAACTTAAGACATTAAGCTCTTAAAATGGATTTTGGTATTGCAAGGTATGCCTCTTGTAATCGGGAGTATGCCTTGCGTACGAGGTCAATCACCCTGATGGTGGTCAACTGCGAGGACTCGAGTACACCCAACGTACCTCTGGAGTATGCCCCATGTACGTAGTCTGGGTTGAATCGGTCGAGTTGACTCGGTTGGGTTAACTCGGCTGGGTTGATTTAATTGACTTATTGACTTTGACCAAGTTTGACCTCAAGGTTATTTTTGGTATTTTAGCATTTTAGTTGTGATTAGTCACATGTAATGGATATGTGTCGGTCGGAGTTGAGATTCGAAGTCAGGATCTCATTAGCTATGGATCAGAACGAGAGCTGAGTTTTCCTCACTGTAATTTGGGTTAAAGGCACCAAGGTCGGCTTATTGGATTTTTATCCTGGTTTATCGCATGTTGGTATGATGTAGTGATCTGTTAGATGGGTATCGTAGTATATAGGATGATGTTATGCTTAGTTATCTATAAGATCTGTCTGATTGTCTGTTGATTGGTTATATGACTATTTTTGCATATGTCGAGGTAGTGTAGTTAGGTTAAGATTATACTGCTTTGAGCTGTCAGTCAACAAACCCGGTAATTTTTATATCGATATTTTGTTATGTTATGGTATGTGTGGATATGTGATGGTTGTTGGGTTGAGGCGAGCTACCTAGAACTGAAGGCCAAGAGACCAAGGGGGTCCATGATAGACTGCAGGCCCGAGGGGTGTACAAGTCAGGCTAAAGGCCCGGAGATCGTTGCAGATAGGCTGAAGGCCCGGTGAGGCGTTCCAGTCATGTTGAAGGTTCTGTGAGCGTTCTAGATAGTATGTAGGCCGATGTAGCGTTCTAGTCAGGCTGAAGGCTTTGTATGCATGTTGTTGTTTGAATATTTTATCTGTTTTTCTGGTAGTATTTTTGGGTAACTCACTAAGCTTCATGCTTACAGATTTAGTTTATGGTTCCAGGTACTTCAGTAGACCGTGGCAAGGCTAAGGCATGACCGTACACATCCTTGGTTTTACTACTAATTGGATCTTAGGAGACTCTGATTTTGAATAATATTTTGAAAACAATAGTTTTGTAACACTTTTATTAGTAAAAGGGTTGTTTTGAAAATTTTAAATTTGTTGAAATTTATGGAATGCTACACTCAACCATCATTACCTCCTTCCACAAGGTCTACTATTTAGCTCCTTAAGGCCCAAAGATTTTACACAATCGACTTCCGGCCCACGGCCCTGAAATAAAAAATGACGAGAAACATGGCGTTACATAACTTGTAAGCCTACTAAATTAGGTTATGGAGCTATTGCTAAGTGGATTGAGTTCTTATCTTTGTTGTAATGGCTCTTGCCTTTGCGGTGATTAGTTTTTCTCCGCAACTTGTGCTTAGAGCTTCAATCCTTTTATCCAGTATTAGGTCTTCATCTATCCTTTGGATCATATTAGATTGGCTTATGGCACTACTTTTGATGATTCCTAACTCACTATTGATTTTTTTAGAAACGACAAGAAAATTAAGTGGAAGCCTACTCGCAATATTTCAACGAGCACCCCATGTTCGAGCTCCTTTACAAGGCAAACCCAGCCCCCATAGGGATTTACAGGGAAAAATTCCCCACAAGTGGCACCACAAGAGGTAGTTTAAGGGAATCAAACTCCCAACCTCATGCCCCACATGGGTATAAAACCCAATGCATCAACCTGGCTAGGCTGGACATCAACTCATCATAGTTTTGATTGATGAGACGTGTAGTGCGAGTGGTTGGGTTAGGTATGATAGAACTATGTGAAGTTTCAAGTGAAAGGGATATGTAGCGAATCCTATGTTGATTTCTAGCCTTTTTATTTTCATAACTTCTTACTTGGGGAATTTGTCTCTTCCTCAGCAGGATCATCCTCCTCATAGGACTTTGAAGGGTCCTCGGAGGGCTCTTATGATGATTCGAATGGCTTTCGAATTGTTTATGAGGAATCCTCCTTTTTATGAGGTTCCTCATCAGGGCTTAAGGAAAAGTATGGGTATCCTTGGTCTCAAGAGGGGATGGCATAACTTGATCTTTCTCTGGAAATAGTCTCGTAACCCTGTTTCCAAGATTCTCCATTCTTATGAATTGACTGTGCTATATTTGCTCGATTGTATTGGTCTGAATCGTTGGGTTCTAAGTTCTATGGAATTATCGAGAGCTTAGTCTATCAACTGCCATATCCAAGATTTAGTTGTATGTCGGTCTAACCATAATTAAGCATAGGTGTACAGGCTATGCCTAGTTGTAGTTCGGCCCACATGTTGTGCTAATATTATACATTGTATTTGACATAAACTCTTGAGTTTGGGTTCCTATAGATTTATTTGTTTATATTTAGGTGTTTTCTCATCGAGGGACTAAGTTTATATAACCCTATATTTGAAGTTTGTTTGTGTGTTTTATTAATTCTTGTTTTGTACTTCAAGACTATCAAGTAAGGATCAGTCAGGTGAGAAGTGTCGGAGGGCAGGACCATTTCAACATATAGTCGTTCTGAAATCCAACAACACAAGCGTGTTAGGATTAAACTCCTTAATGATCATTTAGATTCAAAACAAGTAAAAGAAAGAACACAATGATGATCCAAATAATGCTGAATGATTAACTGTCACGCCTCAAAAGAACTCTGTCAAGAATTGCTACTGTAGAGGCGTGATTAGGGTTACAAAATTATTATCAATGTTAACAAATATACGATGCATGCATGCACCTTAAATACTCTAACCTTAGAATTAAATACAGGAGGACAGGCCCAACCCGTTCACATAACTGACTAAAAACAAAATTCCCAACGACACAACATCTAATACCCAACAATCTCCCCCTTTGCGTCAATTAAGGCAAGAATCCATTAGCCTTGAATTCGCTTCTGCACTTCGTCAACCTTTGGAATGAAGCCCAAAAGTACCTTGCAAACTTGAATGTACCACAATACCATATCAGAGAAGCACTTGAGGTTATACTTACTGTCGCCCTTGAATTTATTCACCAAGTCCAATATAAACTCAAAAAAGGATGTATTGTACAAATGTTTGTCAGGAAGAAAGAAGCAGTCCTTGTGAAAGTCTGCACCAGTTCATTCCCTAGCTTGATACACCACGAACCATCCCTCGTTGTAAATCTTCCCTAGCTTCAGCTTTTCAAAGTCTTTTGGAGTTTCCTTACGAACAGTAAAAGGCTTCTTTCGTAACACTGCGGCTATCTCCACATCCATTTCCCCAATCTCTTGAATGTAAGACTTTATCATCAACTTGAGATGGGACATAACAGGATCGTATTTCTCCTTATCTTTCAAAAACATGTTGTAGAGTACGATTCGGTCATGGGGATTAAGACAAGGCAAGTCTGTGAGAGTGAATTCGTAGACCTGACTGGCCGAACCTCTCACCATCTTGAACTTCACATTTGGGAAGCTTTCAGTTTCGATTGTTCCTGTGACTTTCACGACAGTTATTTTGCTTACAGACCATGTTTCATATTGCGGCTTCATGTGCTTCAGATAAAATAAGAAAAGCATGTGATCAACACTGCAATCTGTGGATGGAGCGTTTGCAATTTTCACAAAAGAGTGAAACTTGAAGGCTTTTTGAGTGATTGGTAGATCCAGTTGTGAATCTTGTGTGTTTTGAGGATCAAACGACACAACTGGCTCTAACCAATACTTGCTAGGTTAATCAACAACATCATGTTGGATTCGCTTCAAAGTCCACTTAGAAAATAAAAGATTTTTCTTTGAAGAGTGGCTTGAGCTTCTTTCTCAGCTTTCTCCTTTTCTTCAGCTTCTCGAATGATTCGTTGGTGCCCATCCATTTTAGCCTCACGAGCCTTTTACCGTTTGAGCTCATCTTCATCCAACTCTTCGTCTTCATTGTTATTAATGATAGGATCTTCACTGAAAAGTTTTTCCTTACCCTTAGGCTCAGTTTCCTTTTTGACAGAAGGTTTAGCTAGAGCTTTGGGTTCAGGTTTAGCTGGAGCTTTGGGGTCATCTTTCCTTGACACACCTTCTCCCCCTTATTTTGGAAGAATGCCTGCTTTCGGAACACCCTCCAGCCTGTGAAGCATTGCGATGACTGGATTTAACTTCTTAGCAAGATGTTTTCTCATGGAAATGGTGATCATTGAGTCTTTGGTCTCAATGATATCTGAAAGTAAACCTATAACATCAGTGATACAGCTTCACATAACGGCCCTTTCAGACAACAAATTCTTGACCCGTTTCTCAGAAGCTACCAGTTTGACATTCAGAACTTTGATCTTCTCAGTTTTGATGGCAAGAGAGTCCATGATTTTGCTCTCCATTGTGTGGTTGTCCTAAAGCTTTGTAATTTGAGAAGAGATAGATGTTTAGAAAGCTTCATGATCAGTTATGAGACCATCACAAACCTCTTGAAGTTTTACTTTTTCTGCCTTCAAAGTGGTGTTTAGGCCATGAATGACTTCATCGGCCGCTGCAGTATTGGACTCGGAAGAAGTTTGGAACTTTCCCATAAAGTCAGTAGCATCTGAAATTAGTTGATCGACTTTTTCGGTCGAGGTTGTACAAACAGAAGCAGAATCTTCAGCTGCTTCGTTCATCCTATCAATGGTATTAGAATGCTCCTTCATCACTCGTTCAAAAAGGGATTCGACCACCGCTTTAGAGTAAGCCTCAGAAGAGGAATCCTTGGAAAGAAGAAGCAGTTGTTCAAGTTTATCATGGATAGATTGGAGTTTCCCTTTCGTAACTGGCGTCTCGACTTCACTGTCAGCAGTCCTTATTTGAAAGAGACTATAAGTGAAACCCCCAAGATCTTCGTCTTCAGCATCACCAAAAATCATGTCCGGATCATATTAGCGAATGGGAGAAATGGGTGGTGATATATGAGTAGAGAAATATAAATTTTTAGCTCGCGTATCAGATACGTTGACTAAAACTGAAGGTTCAGCTGAGGTGGTTGGTGGGATTGTGGAATCAGAAAATAATGGAGTAGACATGGGAATAGTGTTGTGAGGTTGTGAGGAAACTGGTGGAGGGCAAGGTGCAATGGTGATTGGTATTGTGGTGGTTCTAGGTGAAGGAGGAGGAGAAGGAACATGATCATTGTGAGTTTGAGTTAACTCGGGATTAGAAGAAGACTTGTTATTACGAACAGATTCTCCCTCGACGTTGCGAATAGGTCGTTCTTCCTCATTGCGAACATCTGATTGTGTTTCAGAATCCGAACTTTCACTTTCGCTTGGAGTGGGGAACATGCACTTGCTAGCAGGTTGTTCTCGCCTTTTAGGTGCAGCAGTAGAAGAAGCAACTTTCACCTTTCGCTTTGTAGGTGGTTTCGTAGGTGCAGACAGACCTTCCTGGTCAATTTGTTTCTTTTCGCTCTTCTTTCCACCTTTTTGTCCACCTTTCTTGGGCTTATCTGCCTCTGCGAGGATGGCTTGCATTTTTGGGGTTATAGAACGAAACCCAGAAGCGGTAAACTTTTTGTAGGCTTCCAAAATTTTGCT
The DNA here is from genome assembly GCF_051521515.1 of Lactuca serriola. Taxonomy (NCBI): domain Eukaryota; kingdom Viridiplantae; phylum Streptophyta; class Magnoliopsida; order Asterales; family Asteraceae; genus Lactuca; species Lactuca serriola. The sequence continues at coordinate 137,114,123 of NC_136414.1, forward strand.
AGCGACAGGCACATCACTGAACATAGCCTCTGCAATTGAGCCCACAAAAGAAATTTTTGAGTTATCGGCAAGAATAATACTGGTGGTGTGGAAAGTTGAGATTGTAGCCTTCAGAGCATCCTGCATCATTGGAATTTTAAGCTTCTCGATTTCCCATTGAAGAATAATGGACCAAAGTCATGCACATGAGATTTCATAGTGACGAGTGGTCGAGAGAGTGCTCTAAGTCAACTGATCCCATAGAACAACTCCAAAATCGACATTCAAACCAGTATAAATCCCATAAAGTGTCTCCATGAACAACTTACTGGCGCAATCGGAACCTGTAACCCTCTCAGAAAACACTTTGAATAGAATAGTGAAGAGGCCATTCCACTGTGGTGGAAGGTTAGGTTTTTGGAACTTAGAGACGGAGGCTAGGCTTTCCATGTACCCCATTTGGTAGAACATCTCTAACAAGGCACAACTGGAGATGGACTGTGGGTTGATCGTATCTGTTGTATGAGGAAGCCCTAGAATTGTACAAAAGCGGGCTTTGGTGATAGACGCTTTCCAGTCATGGATTTCAAAAGAGATCTTGTTCTCCTCCTTAACAAAACTTGTAAAGGAGTATGCCTTCGACAAAAGAGACATTAGAATGGCCTCCATCTTCGACAGAGCGATAACGAGTGGAGAATATTTCGGGAACTCGACAAATGGTAGAAGGTAAGAATCATACATGTAGGGGTCAAGATCAATCACCAGATTCTGATTTGGAGTGATTGCGAGAAGTGATGATTAAGCAATCTGATCATGAGCAGATGATGAAGCAGCCATTGTTGAAGTTATCGAGAAAGAAGATGAACAGTAACGTGTGTCAGGAGAGAGAAAGTCTCAGTTACGGAAACGTCGCCTGAAAAAGCGCAATTTGACAACTGTTGACGTCAGAAACGTGTGTCAGGCGGCACAAAAGTAGCTTTGCGTTCAAATCTTCACACGTTATTTGAATTCTTATCGACAGGAATTGCCGCGTCAGCATTGCCCCTTTCGTAGTTATAATTCGCCAGTCTCTTATGAATACGAATTTTATTTTAAAAGAACATAAGTTGAACTGCAAACCTAAAAACAAATATAAGTACCACAAACTAGACTTTTTGAAAATCACAAATACTTTCATGCAAGAGTGTCAAAGATAAAGAAACAAAACAACACTTTTATGTTGGATTTTGTGATGTCTAAAAAAAGACACGAAACTGTGGAGCCCGGGCAAAGATCCTTTCCTTTAAAGTCAAGAAAGACTAAGAAGTGTATGTGTGGTTTCCCATTAAAATACGATCAAGTGTTTGACAAGAAACTTTGAAAGACACCTTTTAATTAGGCTAAATGGGTGGCTTAACCTCCAACTAAACAACGAACTTGATATAAGTACGAATGTTGGATGAAGTACTTGTATGACCAATATAGTCAGTTAAACGAGTAGGTTTGGAATTATTTTGGTGACAAGACTAAATCATAAAATCTCAAAAAAAAATTGGATCTTATGGGAAGAAGTGTCTTAGGATAAGAACACATCATAAAGATCTCGCAAAAGAAAAAGAGATTTCTTGGTACAAACCACAAAAGTGGCTTTTGCTATTTCCATGGTGAAAAACTTGAACATTTAATTATTCACCGTCAATTCAATTAAGTGTGTTGGATTTTGGGTTTCACTCAGTTCGTGGTGGACGAAGCTAAGATCATTAACATAGATGTTGTGTAACCATAAACCTCAGTGGTATAGTTGAGAATCTCAAGGGTTACATTCATGAGTGCGAAGGCAGTGGAGATGTGTGAAGGTGATTCCAGAGAAAAATGTACCTCTATTATGCGAAAGTGACTAAGCAGATAACTCTTAACTCAAGTGAGAAGAGTAAGGCAGTTCAAGACTAATGTGAATTTAATAGCCTGGTTGGGAAGAAATGATTGGTAGAATTGGTTCATTAAGGCTTCACATCAAGTCTGATGAGGCTTCAGACAACATGCAACAACACGCTTCTAGGGACACTTAGCTAATACATAGATAAAGAGATTTATACCTGCCCTGTCACACGAATTGAGATATGATACGAACCTGTGCCTCCATGATCTTTTTAAGATATTTTTGGTGTTTTTGAGATTTGTGAAAATAAAAGAAATAAAAAAAAATAAACACAAATAAAATATTTTTGTATTTTGAGATTTTCTAAAAAAGAATTAAAAACAAAAAAGATTGAAAAATGAAATAAATATAAGAAATAGTATACATAAAGTACAAAAGGATATTGGAAAATCCAAACCACGAATGAACGGTTGATTGAGAATTACTTCGAGCGTCCGCACCGATTCACAGTGTTAAAGTAGACTGCGAATGAACAGTGGACTACGAACTACTGCGACGTTCGCACTGATTTGCAGAGTAATCATTACGTATGTGAAAGTGGTTTCGGAACAGATTCAGCTTCCATCATTCATAGGGCTTGATGAATTCTATTGAAGGTTGTTTCAGACAAGGCTTTGTGAATATGTCATCTAACTGATCAGAGGATCCTACGAAGTGAATTTCAACGTTGCCATCTTCTACGAGATCCTTAATAAAATGATACCTCAGTGCTATATGTTTCGTCTTTGAGTGTTGCACCGGGTTGTGACAAATGCGAATGGCACTTTCGGAGTCATAGTATAGTGGGATTCGTTTCATGCTCAAGCAACAATCATGAAGTTGGCTCTGAATCCAAATGACATGGGATGTACATTAGGCAGCAGCTATATAATCAGCTTCAGCTGTTGACATGGATACACACGTTTGCTTCTTGGATTGCCAACTGACAATTTTGCCATTGAGAAATTGGCATCCTCTAATTGTGTTCTTTCTATCTAATCCACATCCCCTAAGGTCAGCATCCGAAAATGCTTGTACGAAGAAGCTTGAGTTCACAGGATACCATATGCCAAGTGATGAAGTTCGTTTCAAGTATCTGTAGATATTCTTGATGGCCACCATGTGAGGTTCGTGAGTATTTGTTTGGAACCTAGCACAATAACAAACAGAAAACATAATGTCTGGTGTACTAGTTTTTAGATACATCAATGATCCTATCATCTGACAATAAAGGGTCATATTAGCAGCTGGTTTTTCCAGAGATGGTGTCAGTTTCGTTCTGAATGCCATTGGAACCCTTTCTTTAGAGTCTCCCACCATGCCAAACTTAGTGAGCAAAGTCTTCGTATATGCTTCCTAATTTATGAAAATGCCTTATGTTCCCTGTCTTATGTTCAATCAAAGGAAAAAGTTAATTGGACCCATGGAGCTCATCTCAAATTTAGTTTCCATCAATTTTCAGAATTCAGCTGTTAGGTTGGGATTCGTAGCACCGAAAATGATGTCATCAACATAAATTTGGACAATCACCAAGTGGTCACCCTCTTTCTTGCGAAAGAAGGTTGGGTCAACCGAACCTTGTTTAAATTTGGAAATTTTAAGGAAACATGTGAGAGTTACGTACCAGGCTCTCGGAGCATGCTTCAGACCATAGACTGTATTGTCTAAGATGTAGCAGTTGTTGGGATACTTCTCGTTTACGAACCCATGTGATTGTTCCACGTATACAGTCTCTTCTAATTCTCCGTTCAAGAATGCACATTTAACATCCATCTGAAATACCTCGAAGTTATTGTGCGTTGCGTATGCCAAGAAGATACGAACAGATTCCAACCTTGCAACTGGTGCGAAGGTTTCTTCGTAATCGATGCCTTCTTCCTCATAATACCCCTTAACAATGAGTCTCGCCTTGTTTCTTATAACATTCCCTTCTTTATCCATTTTGTTGCGAAACACGCATTTTAAACCTACAACTGATGCATTTGGTGGAGCAGGAATGAACCTCCACACTTTGTTTCGTTCGAACTCATTCAGCTCGTCTTTCATCGCTTGCACCCATTCAGAATGATCAAGAGCCACGTTGATGGTTTTGGGTTCAACCTTGTAAACAAACGAATTAAACATACAAAATTCCGCTTTATAGAATAGTGTAGATTGTTTCAATTTTTGCTGAGATCTCGTAAGGACTCCTGTAGAAGATTCGCCAATTACTTGAGTCATGGGGTGATCTCTGGTCCATTTGGTTAGTGGAGGATAGTTTGGATCATAAGAGGGATCCATTTTAGCATTTACTTCCTCGAATTCTGATTGAACGTCCGAATCATCATTCGCATCTTTCTTCTCCCCCTCGAATGATGAGAGGTCCTCTTCTTCAGGAATTGAAGTATCTCTTGTGAATGGAGGTTCATGAATCATTATGGGAGGTGAGTTATCTTGATCAGAGGGTGGTTAGGAAGAGAAAGACGAAGTAAAACCCTCCCCCTGCGATGGAACATTTGTATCTTGTGATGTATATGGCTCCCCCTGAGGACTTGCATTGGAGTCAGAATTCTCAGCCTGAAATGTAGTATTCGTGGTTTGAGGGATGTTCGCACGTGGTGGCTATTGTGGCAAATCCTTCGCAGCATCATCAATTATTTTCTTCAATTCATCCTCTTTGTTGTCAGCTGCATTTGATTCGGATGAAATGGCCTTCTCTGGCTCATTAAAAAGTAACATGAATTCCTCATACATATTGGCTAAAGGAATCGTGGCCGAACATTGCTTAGGAAGGATTTAATTTGATTGATTCTCATTCGTCTGAATCCTCTTCAATTAGTTGTCGTCAAACGTGACATATTAAGTTTCTTCCATCTTTTTTTATCATTTGTTAAGAAACCTATATGCCCTAGAGGTCAGCAAATATCCCAAAAATATACCCTCATCAGCTTTCGCATCGAATTTGTTTCATTGTTCCTTGGAATTGAAGATGAAACACTTGGAACCAAATACATGGAAAAACTTAACATTAGGTTTCCAAGTATTGATGATTTCATAAGGAGTAAGTGAAAATCACTTATTTAGGATGGATCTATTTTGGGTAAAGCATGCAGTTGCGATGGCATTTACCATGAAATAGAGAGGTAGACATGCGAACGACTGCATGGTTCTTGCAGCTTTGCACAAGGATTAGTCTCATCTTTCAACTACATCGTTCTGTTGTGCAGTGTAGGGAGCAGAAAAGTTGTGTGAGACTCCCTTTTTCAGCAAGAAATTCTTCAAACACTTGGTTTTTAAATTCCAGCCCATTATCGTTGCGAACATTGTGAACCAGCTTTCACAGTTTAAGCTCAAGTTGCTTTATCAAATCCTTGAGTTTTGGTGTGGCTTCATATCTCTATATAAGAAATTACACCCAAGTGAAACGTGAAAAATCTTCAACTATTACGAGAATATACTTACTACCACTGACACTTTCGATTACAGAAGGTCCACAAAGGTCTATGTGTAGAAGTTCCATAGGTTCGATGACTTTTGTGTTTACTAATGTTGGATGAATTTTTCTGCTTTGCTTCCCTATTTTACAAGTTGCACATAAATGATCCTTGTCGGATTTTAAGAGTAGAAGCCCCCGCACATGATCACCAAGAAAAAGCTTGTTGATGTCTTTGAAGTTGAGGTGCGAAAGTCTTCTATGCCATAGCCAACTATCGTCTGAGTGAGGTTTCGTAAGCAAGCAAATGGCAGGCTTCCCTCGTATCCGATTCAAGTTTAAAGGAAACATTTGCCTTTGTGCTTCGACTTTAGAAGAACTGCTTTCGTCTTCTTTTCAATAATATTAGATCCTTCGTCATCAAATGATACTTTCAAGCCCTTTCCCACAACCAATTGAGAAACACTTATGAGGTTGTGTTGCAATCCCTCAACATATGCTACCTTACGAATCGAAAAGTCTCCATTCGTTATCATCCCATACCCTTTAATCCTTCCAAATGAGTTGTTTCCATACTTCATGTTTCCACCAGCTTTGAGAGCTCGAAACTCTCGCAACTCCTCTTTCCGCCCGGTCATGTGACATGAGTAGCCACTGTCGATATACCATTCAGCATCAAACTGCTCGTCACATATAACCTGCAAGAATCAAGCAGATTTAGGAATCCAAAGTTTCTTGGGTCCTTAAGAGCCTTTTACATAGCGAGGAAAATTAATTGCAAGATTAACCATATAAGTACGTTTAACTAATGTGGTTTTATCTTTCTTTGTTATGTTAAAAACTTTTATTTTATCTTTTACGTTCGTTTCTTTTGGAAAGGATTGTTTTTGTTTATTTTGGATTTGACTCTTGATGAACCCTTTTTAAGATTTCTTTGAGTTAGTGGTTGTTTTCTTGATTGGAACTTCGGAATCCAAAACTAACTTTCCTTTTCCTTTATCGTCCTTGGATGAGACTTTCATGGGTAGAGAATAATAAGGTTTTGGTGTTTCCATAGGTTTCTTTGAAAGAGAAGGGTTTGAACAAAGTTCCTTTTGGGTTTCTGTGGATTGCAAGAGTGACAATGTGAACATTGACTGGGGTTCGCATGAGAACGAGCTCTCGCATTTTGATTTGAAGATTTTTTTATTGCGAACGTAGTTAGGATTTTGGGACTGCCAAAATTTCTTCCTTTCATTGAGATTTATTTGATATCTCAAATTCCTTTGCCGTTTTTGATATGCAAGTTGCTCTGAGGATTTATGAATGCTTGCCATGGATTTCTCTTTTCTTGCATGAGATTCGTTCACCACTGAATTAGATTCATGTTGAATATCCTTGGTTCCACTTGAACTTCCTTTTTCAAAGCTTGAGTGATTGTTTAGTGGTTCTGCCACATATTTTCCTTTCACTCTCCAAGAAGTCTTTTCTGACAAACCCTTTGTTTCGTCTGCATTGTCTATAGGATCGAACCAAAAGTAATCATCGCAACCTTCTTTGTTGTCATCGTTGTTGATGGACGTTAATTCAACATTTTGATTTTTATCCAGTCCTTTAGTAGCAAACACTTGATTAGGGATAGTTTGTACTTTGGGAAAGACCGTTGCTTTATCTTTTAAAATTTCAGGTTTATTTTGAGAAATACGTGTGAATTCAACCAAAATTTCAAAAATCAAAGCTTTCAAACTTTCAGTTTCGTTTTAACAAACTCTGAGTAGTCAATCTCATCCTCTACAGATATTTTGCTCATATCACTGTCCTCATCAAATTCAGATGTACTTTCAACATTAATTTTGTTTTCTAAACTTAATTTGGCACTCAATGACTTGAATTTCTGCATAGTATCATATTTTATTTGCTTCTTATCGTTTTCATCCAAAAGTTGTTTTAACATATTTTGTGGTCTTTAGACTTAACGTATGATTCAATTCGTTCCAGTCCTACCATATAAGCATCAGAAGTCTCTTCTGATGAGACTATGGATTCACACTTATAACAATCGGCGTCAGTTTCTTCTTCCTTTAATTCGAGAAATGGTAAAATCATCTTGTGAATTTTCTCACCAATCTCACAATCATGGTGCAACTGAGTAATGTTAAAGTAACGCCTTTTAGCAATCAAACAAAAAATGCTACGTTGTTTTAAAAGCATCAAATTGTCTCGTTGCAAGTAAATAATTGATCCCTAGACTTAGACGAATCCGACTCGATCTTCCTAATCCACATTCGTCTCTCATTGCTTTCGACGAAACCCTGCTAATTTGATCAGTTAGGTTAGAGTTTGTTAAACGAGTTCTTTTTAAACTATCACTAATGTTTGAAAAAGTAAATTTTAGGTCATTTAATTCAGTCTCGTATCTAGAAACGGGTATATTGAGAGATTCAAGAATTAGATTTACCTTGTTGATCAGCTGTTCACACTCATTAATCTGTTCACCGGCTGGTTTCGCTATGAAGCAGCTATCACCTCCTCTTTCACCCTTAGTAGTACACCCTTGCATCTGTGACCTTTTGTCTGGTACCATAAAGCATCTTCCTCCAAATTGCTACCTTTCTTCTTTCGTGATGAACGCCCTGCCACATGTGGATCTACAAACCTCGTCATCTTCTGAGTCTGTTGACTAGATATCAACTCCTCCAAGCTCATTTTCGACTACATCTTCCTGCACAATCAAAGCAGGCATAGATTTATCAGTATTCTTCTTCTTCTTGATTTCCTCTAACTTTCACATGTGGTAAGCCTCATCATCTTCTCCTTCCTTTTTCTCGTTTAACCTTCGCAGCATACACTCCTTTCCCAAGTGTTTTTTGTTGTGGCAATAGTCCCAATCATATCTGGAGTCACCCATGAGCTTTTTCTCTTTCTTGTCTTCATCCTTCTGTGAACCGTTCACATTTTCTTCTTTCACATTTTCAGAGCTATAACTGCCCTGCCAATTTCGGTTCTTGTTTCGGTTGAATTTTTTCTTTGCGAAGGCTGCAAAACCATCATAGCAAGCTCTTATTTAGAGAGTTTGCATTCAGAGATCTCAAAAATCTGAATCATCCTCTTCAACTATCTTCTTACCCTGCGCAACAAGGGCCAATGAACCCATTCCGGAGACAACTTTCTCTTCTTTAGTCACTTCATCTCCGTGTGACCTTAGGATACTAACAAGCATGGCAAGTTTACAGTTCTTGAAGTGCTCATGTGTCATCACTGTAGATACCACTACCTTCCACTCTGATCGAAGTCCGTTTTTAAACATGTCTTTTTGTTCTATTAACTCTCGTATAATTCCGTGTTTCGTCATTCTGCTCAACAGATGATTATATCGATTAAAGGCTTAAATTAAACTTTCTTCAGCCTTCTGTGAAAAGGCACCAAACTCTGAAAGCAAGAGCGTTTTTGTTGAGTGCGCAAGATCTGCATCTATTGAGTAGAGTTCCTTAAGTTGATCCCTGATGGCCTTCGTAGTATCACATGTACTAACTAGACGAAAAGTATCGGTCTGCAAAGCGAATCTAATGATCCTTATTGCTTTATCGTTGCTGATTAGTTTCTCTTTCTCGTCCTGAGGAACATCCTTTACATCAAGGAGCAGCTTGTTGTATTCCTTCTGAGTATTGATTACCCTTCTAGTGCTAGTGTGAACAAAAGCACCCAGAGTGATAGCTTCCCAGATAAGATAACCATTTTCCTCTAAACATAGAACATAATCTTCAAAGTGAAGAACCCAAACTTCATATTCACTGGGAAATAGGATTGGAAACCTTGTAGGTGAACCAATGGCGCTAGATAGATTGATTGAGTTGAAGTGAGAATTGTCTTGCTGCATGATGATGAGATCTATAAAACCTGTTAAGAATTAGATGTGTAAACTAAGACAATTTATAGGGTAATATCAAGATCAGTGTATGTCGTCAAAAACACAGTAAAGACAACTAAACAAGATCCAGTATTAACGGAAACCCTAATAACTCGATAAACAGAAGAGATGTGTATAGATTACACAGTCTCCTACTCTGATACCAATTGTTAGGATTAAAATCCTTAATGATTGTTTAGATTCAAAACAAGTAAAAGCAAGAACACAAAGAGGATCCAAATAACGCTGAATGATTAAGTGTCACGCCTCAGAAGAACTCTATCAAGAATTGCTACTATAGAAGCGTGATTAGGGTTACAGAATACTTAATGGAGTTAACAAAAATACGATGCATGCATTCACCTTAAATACTCTAACGCTAGAATTAAATACGGTAGGACAGGCCCAACTCGTTTACATAACAGACTAAAAAAAATCCCAATGGCGCAACATCTAATACCCCACAAAGCAACAGTTAAAACTAAACACCTCACCCGTAAGTAGTCTATTAGTATTGTAATTAATAATAATACTTTTATTTGTAGGTTTGAGGACAAACCTAATCGGAGTATAAGTCCTTAGGCTATAGTCGTAATTCCTAAGGAAGTACTAGTTCACTATAACCAATAGCTCTGATACCAATTTGTCACACCCAACGGCCGGCGGCGGAAACGCCGAGAGATGCGACGTTAGGGATATTGGATCACAGACATTGAACATACATTGAACAATACAAAATAATATGTAACATAAATATCACTTTCATTTATGGGCAAAACATTACCTAATAAAATGTTTTGGAATCACTAAAATTTCTAATGCTAGAGGTGCCTTGACAGTTATGCATAACTATGACGACAATAGGTCTTCCGTAGTTCATCGATCAACCGCTGCTTCCGAAGGTGCAATCTTCCATAACTCAGTTTCTTAGGAATACATGTGGCTTAGATAGGTCAACATAATGTTGGTGAATTCAAAGGTTTTGTATATTATTCTTTGAAAATTGTGTTCTACTATTCCTAAGTACTAGGGTTTTCGTGATTCCTACTCATCTTATATACTACTAGTGTATCCATATCTTAAGGGTATACTTAAGGAAATGAGTGCTTTTAAGAGTAGACTAATCGGGGATGACCTCAATATAGGTTAGTTGGATACAGTCCAACCTTTTCTTATATAACTATATACTTATGACATGAATGGAGTATCAAGGCTCTATTATATAATTATAATATATAACTATATTTAAATAGATATTCTTAGCGAAGCCAACTGGCGGAGTGGTAATATGACCATTATTTGAGTTGAGTGACGGCATAACATACTACAATTATCCATTTGAAATTGGGTGTAGTGACAACATAATATACAACTATTATCCATTTGAATCAAGCATAAGGATGGCATAATATACTAATATTATCCTTTTGCGTTGAGCGTAGCGACGACATAATATACCACTATTATCCGTTTAAGTTGAGTGTAAATATACCACTATTATCCATTTGAGTTGAGTGTAGTGACAACATAATATATTACTATTATCCGTTTATGTCGAGTGTAGTGACGACATAATATACTACTATTATCTATTTGAGTTGAGCGTAGTGACAACGTAATATATTATTATTCATTAGCATAGTGATGGTATAATATATTATTATTATTCGTTTTGAGTTTAGCGTAGTGATGGCATAATATACTACAATTATCCGTTTGAGTTGAGCGTAGTGACAGCATAATATATTATTATCTGTGAGTATTTGGCAGATAACGACTAGGTATAATGTTTTTGTAGAGATTTGCCCATAAAGACGACTAGGTGAAATGCTATCCGAGAGATTTTATAGCACTAAAACTCTTGGTATGTTTATTATGGCCCTTGTGTATTTGATAATTGCAATTTGGTCCTTATGTCATACACGGGGCGTACCACTTAGTATGCTTGGCGTACAAGCTGCAAACCGAGTACGCGGGGTGTACCACATGGTACACTTAGCGTACTCATGTGAGGGTTTGGCGAGCATTCGAACACATACATGCAGCGTACGTATGCGTAAAAGGGGCATACGTGGCATATATTGAAAACCTTAATTTTGAGAATGGACACCATATAATCATAATTATGGCTTTTGACACCCTCATTTCTTAGCCTGCTCAGACCTTTTACCCCATATTCGAAACCCTAATCCTCTCCTTTTTATTTTGCGCTCATTGTGTCCATTTTCATGTGTTTTACTTCGTATTCAAGAAGTAGAAGCTTGGTATGTTTATTATGGCCCGGTACCATGAGGTGCTGAGGAGTGTCAATCAGTAGTTTGTGATCCAATCTAGCTGCAAGACATTGGAGGATATCATAGCACAAGCTAGGGAGAGGGAGATTGATCTAGAGATGGAGAAGAAGAGGAAGCAAAATTTTGTGTCGAGTGTTGAGGGTTCGGGCAAGAGGCCCAAGGTTGTTGATTCAAGATGGAAGGGCCAGCAGGTTCAAGGCCACTGCAGAAAGTGCGGCTGGTCACACAAGGGGACGTGTAGGGTGGGTGGTTATGGTTGCTTCAAGTGCGTCCAGACTGGCCATATCAACAAGGATTGTACCGCTACCACCACCATCACCCCTGGTATCTGATCTGATTTGCTCACAATTAATCAGAGGGGACACAAGAAGGTCCATTATCCGAGTTTGGTAGCAACAGGACCGGTGTCAGCACCCACTCCTTCGACTCTTCGGATTACTGACGGCCGCTAGGGCCGAACAGACGTGCCGGTAGCGAAGAGCAGGGCTTTCTGGTTGACGACCAAGGAGGAACATGCAGCTCTCGATATGGTGACAGGTATGTATCCTCTCCTTATCTCTTTATTTATATTGAATTGCTTGCTTATGTTTAGATGTTTTATTTTAGGATCGTTCCTCGTGAACGGTATCTCTGCTATAGTATTGTTTGATTCGGGGGTTACCCTATCCTTTGTATCGCTTGCGCTTAGCAAGAGATATGTCGGAGCTCCAGGGGAGCTAGATTGTCCTCTAGATGTCGAGATTGGTGATGATAGGTTTGTTTGAGTTGCGAGAGGTCATCGGGGTTTTACTTTCCAGTTATTCAGCAAGCAGTATCTGATGAAGTTGGTTCCCATTCCTTTGTGTGGGAACAAGGTTATTGTGGGCATGGATTGGTTGAGCCATAATGGGGAAGTGATCGACTATGAGCAGAAGTTAGTTCGGGTTTAGATCCCAAGTGGGGGAGAGTTAGTGATTCATGGGTAGAGAACGCATTGTGGGCCGATTATGTGTTCTACAGCGAGGACCAGACGCCATTTTCAGTATGGTTGCTCGGGTTATGTCGCCTATGTCATGGATACATGGGATAAGGGTAAGGCAACCGTGGATAATGTGTTGATTGTGCTGGATTATTCGGATGTATTCCCGGAGGATTTTACTGGGGTGACTCCGGAGAGACAAGTTGAGTTCAGGATTGATCTGGTTCCAGGTGCGGCTCCGATAGCCAAAGCACCGTATCGGTTGTCTCCTCCCGAGATGTAGGAGTTATCTACATAGTTGCATGAGCTGTTAGACAAGGGATTTATTCAGCCGAATAGTTCGCCTTAGGGAGCACTGATTCTGTTTGTAAATAAGAAGGATGGGTCTCACCGTATGTGTACAGATTATCGGGAGCTTAATAAGCAGTGAAGAACCGTTATCCACTCCCGAGGATTGATGATCTTTTTGACCCGATTCAGAGTGCATCTTGGTTCTCCAAGATTGATTTGCGATTAGGTTATCATCAGATGTGGGTTAGCGATGAGGATGTGCAGAAGACAACTTTTCGGACTCGATATGGTCATTATGAGTTCGTGGTAATGCCTTTTAGGCTCACCAATGCTCTAGCTACGTTGATGGATCTCATTAACAGTGTGTGCAGACCGATGATGGATTGGTTTGTGATGGTATTTATGGATGATATCTTGGTTTATTCCAAGACTTATATGTAGTATGAGGAGCACTTGAGGGAAGTGCTAGAGACATTGAGGAGGGAGAGACTTTTTGAAAAGTTCTCTAAGTGCGATTTCTGGTTGTGTGAGGTTCAGTTTCTGGGGCCCCTTGTCAACCAGAAGGGTATTATGGTTGATCCGACCAAGGTCAAGGTCGTGATGCAGTAGGAAGTTCTGAGGTCTCCATCTAAAATTTAGAGTTTTCTTGGTTTGGCTAGTTACTATCGGAGATTCATCCAAGATTTCTCCAAGATAGTTGTTCCTTTGACCCAATTGACCTAGAAGACGGTTATATTTCGTTGGGGGCCTGAGCAACAAGCAACTTTCGAGACTCTGAGACAACGGTTGTGTGAGGCATCGATTCTGACCCTACTATAGGGTGTTGATGATTTTGTGGTTTATTGTGATGCTTCGGTCTTCGATTTGGGGGTAGTGATGATGCAAAGGGGTCGCGTGATCGCTTACACTTCGAGATAGCTAAATCCTCATGAGGCAAATTATCCGACACATGATTTGGAGTTGGGGGCCATGGTTTTCGCCCTCAAGATTTGGTGACATTACCTTTATGGGTTCCGTTGTACTATTTACATGGATAACAAGAGCCTGAGGTACTTGATGGATAAGCCGAATCTGAATAAAAGGCAGCATCGGTGGTTATATGTGGTGAAGGATTATGCTTGTGAGATCCTATATCACCTGGGGAAGACCAATGTGGTGGTTGATGCTCTCAGCCGCAAGGCGGTCGCAGCTCTGATCAGAGACATATGTTTGAGGATGACCGTGATTACTCCATTGTTGGAGAGGATTCGTGAGGCTTTGGCCGAGCCTATGAAGGAAGAGCATCAAAAGAGTGAGCGCATTATGGGTCAGGTGGCTTCCTTCGATTATGATAGTCGTGGATTGTTGACTCTGTGTCGGCGAGTTTGGTTTCCTTATGGGGGTGGTGTACGCCAGATTCTGATTGAAGAGGATGACAATTCGAGGTTCTCCATTCATCCCAGGGTGACAAAGATGTTTAGGGATCTTCGTCTTGATTATTGGTGGCCTTTCATGAAGAGGGATATGACCTGGTACGCGGAGCGGTGCTTGACTTGCAGAAAAGTCAAGGCCGAGCATCAGCATCCGCACGACAAGATGCAACCATTGGAGATTCCCGTATGGAAATAGGAGGACATCACTATGGATTTTATAACAAAGCTTCCCAGGACTGCACGCGGAGTGGATTCGATATGGGTCATCATGAATCATTTGACCTAGAACGCGCATTTCATTCTAGTTCAGGAGAGTATTTCTGCGGAGAAATTGGTCGAGGTATACATCAGAGAGATGATGGCACATCATCGATAGCCGGTATCAGTGGTTTCTGACAATGATGTCAACTTTACTTTCAGGTTTCAAAAGGGTTTCATGACGATTTGGGCACTCGTCTTCATTTTAGTACAAATTTTCATCCGCAGACCGATAGTCAGAGCGAGCAGACTATCCAGACTCTTGAGGATATGCTACGTGCGTGTGTATTGGATTTTGGAGGGAGTTGGGATACGTATCTTCCGTTAGTGTAATTTTCGTATAACAACAGTTATCATACTAGCATTGATCGACCTCCTTTTGAGATGCTCTACAGGAGAAAATGCAGGACCCCGATTTGTAGGGGCGAGTTTGATCAGGGGGTTATGGGGAGTACCGAGGTGGTGCTCAAGACCACTAAGCAGATTCAGCAGGTTCGGAGCAGGCTCCAAACAACTCAGAGTCGACAGAAGAGTTATGCTAACAGGCGTCGGTCAGACTTAGAGTTCCAGGTGGGAGATATGGTTCTCCTGAAGGTGTCACCTTGAAATGTGCCATCTAGTTCAGGAAGTAGGGCAAGTTGGGCCCCAGGTATGTTGGTCCTTTCCGGGTTATGGCTCGAGTGCGTTGGGTTGCTTATCTCTTGGATCTTTCTGATTAGCTCATTCAGATTCATAGTGTTTAGTGGACGATTCCACAATGGTACCATTGGAGGATATTCAGGTGGATGACCGCCTGAATTATATTGAGAGACTGGTGGCGATTTTGGATAGGAAGACGAAAACCTTGAGTAACAAGGTAGTCGAGCTGGTGAAGGTGTAGTGGTAGCACCACGAGGGATTGGAGTGGACTTAGGAGCCCAAGGATGAAATGAGAGAGCACTATGTAGAAATGTTTGGGTAATGGACTTCGAGGACGAAGTCTGATTCGAGTGGGGGAGAATTGTAACACTTGAAATCCCGGTATTTTTAATATGACCCTTGTGTATTAGATAACTGCAATTTGGTCCTTATGTTGTATGTGGGGAGTACGACATGGTACGCTTGACGTATAAGTTGCAAAGCAAGTACATGAGGCATACCATATGGTACGCTTAGTGTACTCATGCGAGGGTTTGGCGAGCATCCAGACACGTACGTGCAACGTAAGTATCCATATGCAGGAGTACGTGACATATATTGAAAATCCTAATTTCGAGAATGGACACTATATAATCATCATTATGGCTTATGAAACCCTCATTTCTCAGCCTCCTCGGACCTTTAGCCCCATATTCGAAACCCTGATCCTCTCCTTTGTATTTTGAGCTCGTTGTGTCCATTTTGGTGTGTTTTACTCCATATTCAAGAAATAGAAGCTTGGTGCAAGGTGGTGGATCAAGGAAGAGCATCTAGATCTCGACCTTTTGCTTTATTTCCAGCTTATTTGAGGTATAAGGCTATGAACTTGATCAATTATGGCTTAGATCTATTATGTATGAGTTTTTGTCCCTTTATGGCCCATGAATGGGATCTAGTGGTTTGATACCACTCCAGGAGCTTTAAGTTGCCACTCTTGGTGTTTCTGAGGTTCTAGATGCATAAAATTTTCACCTTTAAGGTTTAGATCCATGCATGCATGAGTTATGGCCATTTTATGAAAGTAGAGTGTTATATTTTGAAGTTCGGTTCTTTTGCAGCATGCAAAGTCCCTAAGTCAGCGACTTTATGGTTCTAGACGTTGATTATGACTTAGATCTATGATTTGAGCTTTTGGTCTTAAGCATTAAGTGCTTATTTTGGACATGGACTTATTGGGTGAGTACGTTGGGCGTACAAGTTTGTTCGCATGACATACAAGCCATTTAGCTTGTACGCTTAGTGTACAATTGAGTATGCTTAACATACTCAGTTTGTTAGGCTTCACAGTTTTGGGCTTCAGTTGGGTCGTTTCTTTGGACCTTGTTGCTTTGTTCCTTAGTGGGCCATCTAAAATCAAGCATTGTGCTAAGAGTTTGGACTAGTAAAAATTATTATGCCTTGGGGTAAGGTCCATATAGGGTTTAGGCCCAATTTGGAAAATTGGGCCATAAGTGGTCATTGGAGGATCATTCGGTTTTGGTCCTTTTTGGTTTGTGAGTTTGGGCCTCACTCTTGGTTCAAACTAGGTCAGGAGTAAAATGGTCATTTTACCCCAAGTATGGACTATTGGATGTAGATTGGAACCCAAGTGTTAATTGGGTGCTATTTTGTATTGATAGCTCGGGGATTCATCAGTACAACAGATAGGGATTTTCAGTGAGATTCAACAGTGCGAGGTGAGTTTCCTTACCATGTATAGCGGGTAGAAGGCACTAATGCCGACCCATGATCTGATATGTTAGGACACTCATTGTCTGTGTGACACTAGTATGTGTATGTGCTTGTATTCTTTCTGGGCGGGGCCAGATAATTATCATGTATGCTATTATTTGTTATGTGATATGAACTGTATGTGGGCGGGGCCCGTTACGCGAGTTAGGGAAGGGCCCATTATACTCATTGGAGGTGCCCGTTATGCAAGTTAGGGTGGGGCCCGTTATACTATTTGGATGGGGCCCGTTATGTGTTTTATGATCGGTATGCATTATCTTGGGGAAATCACTAAGCTTTATGCTTACGGTTTTCAATTTATGTTCCAGGTACTTCTAGTTCCAAGGGGAAGAGCTCGGGATGATTGCATCGCAAACACCACATGGTTTCCGCTTTTGAGATTTTACTCTGATTGATATGATTTTTGATACACTTAATTTTATTAGGTTTGGATGGATAATGTTTTGGACTATTTTATTAAATTAAAAATGAAATTTTTTGACCATAATTTTTGAGATGTTATAGATTTGGCCAGAATAAAAGCTAGGTACTAATTTACCCAAGAGATTTGGCTACATTAACTACAAGAGTATCGGTGTTTCCTGGAAACTAGCAAGCGTAACAACTAGTTATAATTCTATCTATCATTGTGATTTAGTATAACAACTAGGCATAATATTAGCTAAAGAGTTTGGGCAGACTTTCTACCAGGCATAATATTATCCTAATGTTGTGAGCATAATTATCTAACTACAATTAGCTATAATTATGTAAAATTGCATTTTAGACATGTATCCCCCCCCCCCCCCCGAAAAGAGTTGAAAATGGGGCTGTGAACACACCTATGAGTTTGAAAACATTGGTGTATGGTAGAAACCACAAGTTACCACGTCAATATGCGATCGGGGCGATGACACACGAGATGATTAGAGAGAGAATCGAAGAGTGGGGTGAGGAGAAATGAGTTGCCGAGACTTGCTATATATACCAATTTTAGAGCGCATTCCGCATAAATTCACACAAACCGTACTATCGTGCAACGTGTCCTCATCTCAGTGTGCCACGTTATCCCATATCTCGATGAAATCATGTGTCAATGCGCGCGATCGCTCGTGACGAGATAATTAAACTTCGAAAATTCATAACTCTCGCATATGAACTTTGTTTTTAAAGACCCTTATATATTCGTGTAGATCTCTTTACTCTGTACTACTTTCCTTTTGGTCGTTTTGGTTATTTTTGACTTTCTATTTTCAATGAGTTTATATTATTGTTATAATCACATCTCTCTTTTATGATTTCGATTTAGGTGGTCTTTGTTCCATAATTCCTACTTTATGTAGTATTGCATTCGTCTAGTTCGCGATTTTCCCAAAAGTCGACCAATCTCCTTGTAGTGTTTGTCGTTGTAACTTTTTAAGTATGACATACATTTATTTCCTATAAATGTCACATCTTGCTCATACTGTTTTGGATTCTTGCGAATTCTATATTTCCGGAATGGCAGTAGCGTGTAGAATCTACATATGTTAACCTGCTCGCAAAGTGACATGACTTTTGTGCACTTATTTTTTAGCCTATGGTTTGACGTTAATAAGAGTGGTGGTTGAAATTTTTGGGCATTTACAAGATTGTTTTATCGTGTTTTGTGGTTCGAGTATCGACAGTGGTTGGGGGCGTATTTCATGGGTTGTTACAGCAGCCGCTCGTGCATGCTAATCATACATAACATTGGATCCTATAGACAGCCGAATGCTTGATTCTACCCTATGCCCACAACCAAACAACGAACAAGAAATAAGGTCAAACCAAACATTCTCAGGATAGAGAATCTTAGTTATGTACAACTATGATGGACATACTAAGAAACAACAGTAATGATGTCACTTCCATCTAGCACATAAAAAGTCCTCCTAGGCTACAAAGCATCATATATCATGCAATTATATGATGCAATTCCTAAAGATCCCTAGCCTACCACTAGCATGCAATTCTATCATACTCATCAATAACAAATATAGTGTGGGTAACTTGGGGTATACTTTTCCTTGATTCAACTGATCGTACACATCTCATCCTTCCTTGGGTACTTTTGAAAACAATTTTAAAAATCATTTTGAAAACTTTTAATGATCCTAAGATTGAGTCTGGATTCACACGGATGCTTATCCAATTCTCTCAAACCAGAGCTCTGATACCAACTTGTAACATCCCAAAAATCAAGGTAAAATTTTTTATTTTTAAATCAATAGAAATCATTGTTTCCAGATAAAACTCAAACCAACACAAAACACTTACAAAACATTGTTATCAAAAGTAGAAATCATATATCAGAGTGTCCCAAATCAGTATCATCAAAACCAAGAGAATGTGTACGATCACTATGACAACCCGATATTTCGAATCAATGTAATGACCTATAAAGTCAAGAATTGTAACCTCTTTTGATATAATGAAATTATCATCAAAAATAAAAGGTTCAAAAGTCTCTACTGGATTTCATAAATGATAGATATCGCGTCAAGGGTTTCAGAAATATAAAGAACACTGAAATCCGAGTTATAACGAAGAAGTTATCACCAACCTAAGATTCACAGCAAAACCGTCAATACGCTTAAACGTAAAACGCGAACTTTCAATACAATAATTTTTAGCCTTAGGTATCTAAATGAAAATTGTAGATATCATTAAACCGTAAACGTATGTAAAAAAACGTCCAAGTCTGACTTCGTATGAGGAAGTTATGATTTTTCCAAGTTCTGGATATAGCAATAGACAGCTAAAAACTCAAAATAGAGATCGAGAGACTTTTGGCCGAAACAACCTAAATGAGAATCGAAGATCTCAACAATGGTAGTGCAATGGTAAAAAGTCTGACGAAAACAGACGTCGGATGAAGAAGCTATGGATTTATGACAGAGTTTTCGTGTCCCAGTCTGTTCAAATTAATTAATTAAAATTTTTCAAGTCGAAGTTCTGCTCGGTTTTTGTCTCACCTTCTTCAATCTATCAAGTGAGTTCATATCCCTATAACTACGTTTTCAAATGTTTTGTAAATGCTTTTATACACTTCTAAGGGGGGAATACAAGTACACACACGGTTATCCTCGTGTGAAAAACATCAATCTTTTTCTATACTTTTGTTATATAATAAATCATATGTGATTTATAACTATCATACGAAAACATTCACATACAACATATCACGATAACACTTGTCTTTTTAGAATGAAACTTGTTGTTATATAACTATCAAATGCTTTATTTATATTTTGAGTATAAATGTTCAATAATGTTATTACAAATGTTATACTTTACATACAAAGTCGACAGTACACTAGGGTTTATCATACAAACGAATCACACTTTTCGAAAAACTATAATAGGTATAGTTTACTAGATATTCATGAGATTTTACATACTATAAGTATTATGTCAAGGAAATACTTTCATATACAAGAACGAATGGATTTTTCATACGTAAATCTATTTGATACTAAGTTTTATGAGACATTCAACTTCACGTACTTTCAAGTATGCAGTTAAAGTCATGTATTATATATTATAATCTCTTGTAGGGAGAGCGTGATACTTGTGTATAGATCTATACGGGATTGACAACCCCTCACCTAAACTGTTAGCTACAATTAGATCGGCAAGTCTGGGGTGAAAAACGTCATAACATTCCAACGCCTGAAGAACGTTGTTACATGCAGTCTGGGTCAATAACATGGTTATAAAACTCACATGGAGTATTAAAAACATGTTGATTTACGGGGTTATCAAATGTCTTAGTGATTTTATACATACATAATTCTACTATTCTAGGCATGAAAAACACTATTGCATTATAGTTTTGGAACTTTTAAACTACTACACACTTATGGAGAAATATTGGATTTCTAGAAGCAAACATTCAAAACAGTCGGGTCTTGGTAGAAGACTACTTTTATACTAGTAGGAAATATGGGATTTTCTAGGAGTTTTCAAACATCTACAAACAATTTCATTCAAATTTATACAAACATTGACATTAAATACTTATGAACTCACCAGCTTAAATGTTGATCTACTCTTTCAAATCTACTTGTATTTCTCAGGGATTCAGTAATACAGGTAAACTTTAGCTTTTGGAGAAGTGACACTAAGGCGTCGGTTTAAAACTCATTTTGTCATCATATTGTAATTTGTTTTGAAACAAGTATCACTCAACAATGTAACTTTTAAATTACATATATGATGGTTGTTTTACTTTCTTTACTATGTATTCAACTGTTATGATATTACATGAAGTCATCCACCCTCGAACGATTCCGCCGTTGTGGTTTGGGGGTGTGACAGTCACGCCTTTGCTTTCCCCTGGTCATTTAAAGTACCACAAACATATAAATGATTCAATGAAACTATAAGCCAAAGTTTAGTTGGTTTCCCCAAAGTACCACACATAACCAAAAAAAGTATACATAATCTATAATGGGTCCAAAACCTCCCGGTTGGATTATCCTGGCCCACAAACTCCTAGTTGGATTGCCCTACATATAGCATACTAGGTCCACAACCTCCCGGTTGGAATACCCTAGCTCACAACCTCCCGGTTGGATTGCCCTGGCCTATAAATCTCCCGATTAGATTGCCCCAGGTTTGTTGGCTTACAACACAAAGCAGTACAACCTCAACCTAACCACACTATGTTGACATATAACAGATAACATATGTTCAACAAATAGTTAATCATATTGCCAGTCAACATACTCACAAGCAGATCTATAGATCTCTACCGCATAACAACATCATCCTATATATCATCACTCGTTTCTAACAGATCAATACAACATAACAACATCCTTTAAAACATGATACATAACTTAGTGGGTCGACGTTGGTGCCTTCGAACCACAAGTATAGTGAGGAAAAAACTCACATGTCATTCGGCACAGATAGCAGAATAGGACACTGCTTTGAATATCAGCTCTACTAGTCACCTATGCATCAAATAGTGAACAATCTCAATTACCACTCAAAATACCCAAAATTTCCTTCGGTCCAACTAGGTCAAATCCTGGTTAAAGTCAAAAGCCAAAGAAGTAAACTGAGTCGATTCAACTGAGTACGCCCTGCCCCAACGTACTTAGCATGTACACCCGACGTACTAAGGTCTTGAACAAGAATGGCGTGTTGGCCACATACGCGCAGTGTAGCCTCTGGTACTCCCAGAGTACGCATTTGTCACCCTCTATTTCTAATAAGTGTTTAATACCTTAATCTCTTTCATCTAAAATCCAGATCGAGCCCTTAGATGACGTCCTTGATCATAAAATTTTCAACTTTATGATCTTGCATGGCTATTAAGTGCTTAATACCAAAACCCTAACTTAATACAAGGTCTAAACCACTAAAGGGCATGCATGGAGGAATAAAAACAACCAAGACTCCATTTTTATCACTCTAGACCTCCCAAAACGTCCAGAAGGACAACTCACTTGGTCTAGAGTTGCTAATACTAAAATGTACCAAAATATGAGACCAAAATGAACACAAAATCCATGGCTAACAAAATCTAAGAAAAACTGAATCAAGGTTAAAGCTTTTTACCTCCAAATGGTGCCAAATGATGATATGTTTATAGATCCAAGGTGCTTCACTATTCTAAGATGGTATCCTCTTGCTTCTTCCTCCTTCAAGATCACCAAAATACACACTTAAGGCTCAAAGATGCTCTAGAAATGGATTAGGTTTTGTAAGGGTCGAATATATGGTTAGGTGTAATAAATAGTGCACAAAACCTAAATATTAGGGTTTTAGGTCCAATACACGTATGCCCGACGTACGCTTAGGTATGCCCAGCATACACAAGTAGTTCCCAAAAAAATTACAAATATGCCATAGGAACAAATTTGTAAGCCATACTTATACCAAGGGTCAAAATGTAAAATACCTAAAATCAAGATGTTATAGTTGTTCATCGTCCTTTAGGCCATCACCCACCACCTATTGAAAAGAAAAATTTAAAACAAACCAAAATCAAAATAAAAATAGAGAGTATAGTCCATGCCTACAAAACCAAAATCCAAAACCATCTCCAGATTTGGTCCTCCAAAGAAGAGGGAAGTGGTGGGGGTGGTTGTCAGATTTTTCTCGTTCCTGTCTGATTTGTCCTAGGACCAGATCTGTCGAGTATCAGAGTACAACAGTCGATCTTTATCTCTTCATCCATGACTGGCGATGATCCCTCTAAGCCGACGACAATCCCTTTAGAGCCAACGACGATTAAATGATGCGAAAGGCCAGAGGATGAGGGAGGCAGAAAGGATGCGAGAAGAAGATCAGGTGGGATGAAGATGATGCTTAGATGACTGGCGTAGCATGATTATGTAGGGTTAATTATTTTGTTTTTTACTTAAAAAAGTTTTAAGAAATAAATAATTGCATACGTGGACAAACTTACTTAATACAACCAACGACAACCAAGAGTGGTAACTTACAAACTCATAGAAATTGAAGTGGATCCCCTGTTTAATAGGTAAAGTAAAATTTTGAGTAAATTACGCGAATGATCCCTGTGGTTTAGATTAATTTTCACGTTTAGTCCATAACTTTTTTTTTAACTCGGAAGGTCCCTAATGTTTGTTTTTTGTTATGCACTTGGTCCTTATGAAACTTAAAAAGACTGATTTACCCTTATATATTTTCTTTCTTATTTTTCTATTATCGTTTACCATTTTAAATTTAAAAAAAGAGAAAAAGAAAAAAAAAACCCATAAAGACTCCCCACCTCACCTAACTAAGGAAAGCTAGATACGTCTCTTTCTCTCTCAATTCTTTAACAATAAGCCCGAAATCATCAGAAAATGGTTGCTGCCCATCGGAGCACCGCCACCCCCTATTGACAATTGTCATCATCACACTTCCTCAACCCCTTAGCACTCATCTTCAGCCTCTTGTGGCTTTGTCTTGCGGGATACCACTATTGACACTACTACTAGTCACTGTGAATAAGTGTTTCCACCATCATCGATGAAGTGAATCAAAGCCACCACAGAACCATCGTCGTATTCCACTATGTATTTAAACCTAGTTCAGAAATCCTTTCAGATACCTTGTTAGTTACCGTCACCAAAAACGTTGTTTTGAACTCGATGGGTTCCAGAAATTGTCGGTCAGTTCATTAGGTTTGATTAAGAAATCAAGTGTGAGTAATAGGAAATTGTTCCATGAAATCAACAAGACGAAGGTGGATGTTACAATAAGAATCGAAAGAAATCATACCCACCACCACCGCATGTTAAGATGAGAATGGAATTGGGGTTTTTCTCGATTGTAGTGATAGGTAGAAGATGAAAGTTGTAAGTCCCTAATTTTCCCGTGTATCAATCGGATTCGTTTGGTGGTGCGGAATCCCAATTAAACGGATGATGTCAGATCAAATAGAAGAGAAGGAGAAGAAGAATAATATGAATCTTTGTATGTATTGATATGAATGAAGATCCGGATACAAAGGATTCACACACACATAAAAGCTCCTGTTTCTCTCTGGCCGTAAACTCTCTAGGGTTCATCAATCTCTACTCCTCACCCTAACACCTATATTTATACTTGGAGAACATGGGTCGGATAACATGGGCCGTAAATGGGTTACGGCTATAAGGTGTTTACGGCCGTAAACATGACCGTAAACTCCAAAAATATTACAGAAAAATATAATTGCCCAGAAAAAAAAGTATAAACCATATTTTGACCTAACAATCTCCCCCTTGGTTTATAGCTTTCTTTTCTTAATGACCCAACAAGCTCCCCCTAAAAAGTAGTTGGCTCTTCTTGTTGATCTTCAATGAGAGCTTGGCTTCAGCTTTAACCTTCGATTTCTTCACAGCATCAGGATGAACATATGAATCTTCAATAATTGACTTCATCTTGAGCAGTTGGGCATTTCTTCAAAATTTGGCATTGATCGCACATTGGGTGAGGAGGCTTGACGTACTGATTCTTGAAAGATAGCGCTTTCAGCTTGAGAATCTTCAGAGAGAACATCAGAGAGAACAAATCTTCTGGATCACTTCAGCAGGTACAAAGATAGCAGCAGACTAATTGAGGAGGCTTCAATGCAATCCGTCACATATTCGTCAATTTCAGCTTCACCTTGCTTCTGGGGTTGAAAGATTGAATGTCCAAAGAATAATCTTCATTTCTTGCTCCTTCGAATGAGAATTCTTCGATGCTCACGGACGAAGCCTTTGGATCAGAAATCTTCAACACAAACTCCATGAGTCTTATCTATACCTGAAATCACTTTTCAAGACAAAACTAAACTAAAAGAAAACTTAGCACACAAATTAAAATAGAAACAAAAATATTTTTGGATTTTTGATTTTTCTGAACAAGAAATAAAACAGAAATAACACTATTTTTTGAATTTTTAATTTTTTTGATTTTTCTTTGATTTTTGATTTTTTTTTATTTTTTATTTTCGTTATTTTTAATTTTTAATTCTCCCCTTATATTTAAATTAGAAGAAACTATGACAAATTTAACAAAAATAAAAATGATATCTAACTTTAAGAGCGATTTGGGATCAAAGTTTTTAGACAGCCTTTATCCACTTGTCGGTACCTTTCATATTCACATCTTTGTCTGGTCGATCGTCGGTATTGTTGTCCACTTAAACACGAAAAATTGTGACAAATTTAGGACATACTATTTGTTACAAGACAAGGTGAACTTAAGTTCCTAAAAAATTATATCTGATCCTAATTTCTTAGATATTATATCTTAAGGACCATTCATCTGACAACGACCAGGGATATTGTTGTCCACCTAAATTGAGCAGCGAGATCTACAGACAATCTGTATGAGTTCAATTTTAAGTGTACTGGAACGTGTTTCCCGCTTCCTGATATGCCCCAGCCATCAAGAACTTCCAGAGTACTCCTTACACCGGGTGAGCAGACAACCATTCAGAGAGAGGAGAGATTCAGAATTCTATTACTTATTACTTCAGAGGGGTTGAGAAGAAGAAGGTTGCATATGCTGTGTACCAGGTCGGATTAGAAGTCGCGCAAAGGAGACAACATATGGCTAACATATAAGAAGTATTTCACACACATATATATAGCCTGCAGAGAAATAGAGTTGCATATGTTATGTACCAGGTCGGATTGGAAATCACGCAAAGGAGACAACATATGACTAACAGACGGAAAGAAAGAAAATGATATTCTACAGACCTAATTTATCGAAATTTACCAGTCGCCCCATCCAACCGGAATTAAGGACAGAATCCGCACATCGAGGAAAAGTTAAACCACGGTTCCAAGTACGGGTTCATTTAATGTGACAAGTAGATTCCCATATATATCTCCCTGCTCAACCTATCCGAGCGTCGTATTGTCAGGCTGAATGGATCTAACTAGGTCAAGATTTGTCAAGTCTATAAATTTCCTAAGTTCAAATCTCCCTAGTCAAGTCCATTTAAAATTTTTCGTGCCTACCGACGCATCAAACCAGAGCATAGACCCTTCAACTTTGGGTACGTTACGCAGACTCAGGTTGCCTATTATCACATGATCATATCACTTCCCAAAACATCTCCCCCAAACACATTTCATAACCAATATATTTTTTATTTTCTGATTTTCTGATGTTTTTGGATTTTTTGAAAATTTTCTAATTTTTGTTTTGTTTTTATTTCTCCCCCTAAATTTGTGCATATGAGAGAAACGAAAGTAAATGCGTAAATTTAAACTATCCTAAAACAAAAATTAGTCTTTAAAGCGAATCATCTTAAGAAAAAAAAACTCAGGAGTATAGAGAAGAAAATGCAAACCGTAATTCACCGAGTGAATCTGCATTCAGAAGGTCTGAGAACAGCAAGCATAATCTCAGAACAGATCCGAAAATTCTTCATATCATTAAGCACTAACCCCATTTGTGATCTCTTCCTTTCTTCCTTACCCGCAAAAGGACACATACTCTCAACAAAGGTCTAAATGTTGTACAGTTGAGAGATGTCCCCAATCATATGCCAGGAGCAGGCACTACCAACAAACTGAAGTCTGATGATATGCCTCCATAGCTGCTCCAGCACAGAGCGGGATCAGTTGGTCTTTGGAACCCAGTCCATTTTGAAACTGGGTCGACCTTTGTCATCCTTGCACGTTACTCTCTCCCATGACATGTCCTGTTTATCACAAATAGAAGACATAAAAATATTAAAATCGTTAGTTGATTTGGGAGATTGAGCCTTTGGAACCCATTTGTAGTTGGGTTTAACCCATTTCCTTTTCGATCCGATGGGTGGCTCAGTACTTACTTTTGAACTTGAAGTCGGCTGCCGAGATGACTTTAACCTAACCGGTCTTGGCTTCACATGAGCATCTCTTGGATTGGACTTCTTGGCCGGCATTCCCTTCTTGCCCTTGAGATTCGGATTCTTGGCCTTTGGAGTTTGATTCTTGACCTTGGGAGCTGAATTCTTGGCCTTCATGGCATTCCAGTCGGCATTGTCTGACTGTGACCTTGAGGGGTTTCTTTTGAAGTATCTCCCTCTTGGCGCGTTTTGTCATCCTTGTGCGTAGTAAGGAACGTATGCACGATTAGGACAATTTTTGGCAATGTGTCCAGGTGTTCCACAGTGAAAACAAGTCTTTTTCTTCACTGTGAAGTGATTTATTCCTGCCCCTGGCGGCATATCCTTGCCTAGTTTCTTGTTGTTCCCACATGCACACTTGCGACAGGCACTCTGTTGCGCTGGAATTGGAGGCCTGTATTTACCAACGTCAGGTTGATTAGAAGCAACAGATTTAGAGTTCAAGGGGTCGTTTGTTTGTTCAGAAGAACTCTCCTTGTTCTCATCCTCTGCTACTTTACCTGCACATGTAACAGAAACAATAGTATTTTCAACATTAATAACTCCTCCTGACACAAATCCAACTCGTTTGCCATATCGAAGATGCGCCTCCCTGTCAGTTTCGTCATGTGTCATAGGGATGGATGTGTAGTTATGATTATAAGGAGGAGGTACACTATCATACCCTAGACCCGTGTTTTGATTTTCTTTGAATTTTAATTGGGTTTCATATAAGGACTCGACTGTCTGACTTGACGCAGTATAATTTTTGAAACTGACATCAGTTTTTCCACACTTAATTTTTAAAACATCAAGTTCCTCAGTTACAGCAGCAAGTTGTCTCTTAACATAATCATAATTTTCACACTTGTTGCTGTACTCTT
Source organism: Lactuca serriola (assembly GCF_051521515.1). Lineage (NCBI taxonomy): Eukaryota > Viridiplantae > Streptophyta > Magnoliopsida > Asterales > Asteraceae > Lactuca > Lactuca serriola. The sequence goes on from NC_136414.1 coordinate 137,142,124, forward strand.
CCTGAAGTTTCCTAAAGTCCTTGGTTTTTGCTTCTAGCTCAGCCTTGAGCGGTTTCTGTCCTTTCCTGAGTTGATATCCTTTATATCTCAGGTCCTCAACTTCCCCTTTTAATAAATCAATTTGTTCCCGAAGAAATTTAATCATATCTTCACATGATTGAGAACACGACACTTCATTGACAGGAAGGTTTGCTGAACTCATTGTTTTTTCGACAATTCAAAGCGTTAAGTTCTTCAATTATATCAGCCAGACTAAGACGATTGAGATCTTTTGTCTTCTTGATGTTAGCCATGTCCATATCCCACGATTTTGGAAGTGAATTCAATAGCTTTTTGTTTATCTCAGATTTAGACAAGAAGATCCCAGCTATATTCATCTCGGTAATAAGTGTAGTAAATCGCTGCAACTGAGTTTCAAGGGTTTCTCCAGGGATAAAATCGAAAAAATTGAAATTTTGTTTTAACATATCCTGACGATTCTCTTTCATCTTTTTCAATTCCCTCGTAAAGCACAATTAGACGTCAAACTTTAAATTTAAAAATGCCCCTTGACTATAAACCTCAAAAGTCAACCTTAAAAGTCAAATTTAAAAAGTCAAACTTGAAAAGTCAAACCGAAAAACTAAATTTGAAAATTTAAAAGTTAAACGAAAAAGTCAAAGTTTAAAGTCAAAGGTCAAATTTGAAAAGTCAAAGTCAAAATTTTAAGTAAAAAGTCAAAAATAATATTCAAAAATTAAAAATTAAAATTTTTGGTTTAAAAAAGAACTTTAAAAATGAAAGAACTTGATTTTAGGGGTTAAAAGTGTTAAAATGCGAAATTTGGTGCGACTGGGAGTGATTAAGTTTAAAGTATGGGAGGGAAGTAACAAAGGATCTGTTGTAGGAGTTGACAAGGAGCCCCGGCTATGAACTGGAGGTCCCGGGTTCGATCCCCAGCAACCTCAAATTGCTTGAAATTTTTTAAATGTGAAGCACTGATGCGTCAAAGTTCCTGACCGAGAACACTTCCGATTCGGCGACGCAAACTCCGACGAATCGAACCGGCGACCACAAACTCCGACGACCGTGAACTCGTTTCCGCGCCGCACGGCCGTAAACTCCAGCCGTGAACTGTTTCCGGCAGTAAGCTCTGGCCGAAAACCCTTCAACGATTACGTGAAAAACAACGATTTTTCGACTTTGAAGCTCCAAAACTCGATCAAAAACCTTTTTTATGAAAAACACGAAGAACCCCCCCCCCCCTTATTTTTGCGAGATCTATCCAAAAACGCAAAAATATTTCGAAAATAAGATCAAATAATGCCCCAAAATAGGGTTTACGGCCCAAGAACTCGGTGTTTACGGTCGTAAGCTTGGACCGGAAACACCAATTATTCAGATTCCAGACGAAACAATAAATCTTTTTGACTGATACAACCAGGCTCTTATATCAATTGTAAGTCCCTAATTTGCCCGTGTATCAATCAGATCCGTTTGATGGTGCGGAATCCCAAACAAACGGATGATGTCAGATCAAATAGAAGAGAAGGAGAAGAAGAATAATATGAATCTTTGTATGTATTGATATGAATGAAGATCCGGATACAAAGGATTCACACACACATAAAAGCTCCTGTTTCTCTCTGGCCGTAAACTCTCTAGGGTTCATCAATCTCTACTCCTCACCCTAACACCTATATTTATACTTGGAGAACACGGGCCGGATAACATGGGCCGTAAATGGGTTTACGGTCGAAAGGTGTTTACGGCCTTAAACTCAACCGTAAACATGACCGTAAACTCCAAAAATACTACAGAAAAATATAATTGCCCAGAAAAACAAAGTATAAATCATATTTTGACCTAACAAAAGTGAAGGCAGGGGTTCTTCTCAAAATGTGCACAAAACAGGGGTTCTCAGAAAGTGCAAAAAAACGGTTTCAGTTTTATCACATTCTGAGTTTATCTGTTTTCTGGGTTTTTCTTAATTTTTCTTATTAATATGTTCTGATTACTTGTAATACTCATTTGTTCAGCTACAAAATTCATTGGCTTCATTTTTTGTGTTTTACTTGTGTTACTACATTTTTAACCACTCTTTGAGCTCATCGAAGAAGATAAAGGAGGCAGGGAAGCTGGTTGGTCGAAGAATACATAAGGACGAGAGCAGGTGGTGTGATAATGATTGTATGTAGGCTTTGGATAGTTGTACGTTCTTATTAATTGTAATAAAAAATATTTTTTTTAAATTCAAAAATTATAAATAAGGGTACATAAATACTCCTTCCGTCCCAAATTAATTGTCCATTTTTGACTTTTGAAGTCTTTTTTCCTTAACTTTGACCTTAAATATTTTTATTTGTCTTATATATTACTTTATGAAACTTAGAACAATGAAAACACATTTAAAATACAATTCATTCATATATTTTACATCAAGTATTATTTATCAAAAAGAAAAATATTTAAGGTCAAAGTTGAAGAATAAAGACTGAAAAAGTCAAATGTCGACAATTAATTTGGGACGGAGGTAGTAATAGAATTGATTGAGAAATAAATTAATAAGGGCATAATAGTCATTTTAAGTTAGACATTGACCAAGCACGCAACAAAAATAAATATTATTGACCTTCCGAGTTAAATAAAACAAGTTAGGGACTAAACACACAAATTACCCCCAAACCACATGGACCATCCGTGTAATTTACTCTAAGGTTTTAGGCTATGTTTGGCGCGTCACAGCTAGCTGATAAGCTAGCTTATTTTTCGAGCTTTTTTATGTTGTCGTGTTTGGTAAGCCAAAAAGTATCTGATAAGCTAGCTTTTTGAAAAGCTACTTAGACTAGTTTTTTAGGAGCTTTTTTAAAAGAGAAAATGACAAAAATAGCCAATTACACTAATTGCATTACAAAAATAGCCAAAAAAAATCGAGATTACATATATAGCCACCCATTTCGCAGATGAGAAGGTCCCATCTGCGAAATGGGCTTCTCATCTGCGAAAGTACAAGTGCCTGAAGCACAGTTGTGCTTTAGGCACTTGTACTTTCGCAGATGAGAATTTTTTTTTTTTTTAAAATTTTTTCGGTATAAATAGGGGTAATTTCGCAGATGGAATAGGTCCCATCTGCGAAATCCTCTGATCCTATCTGCGAAATGATGCAATTTTTTTTATTTTTTTTTTTTTTTTAAGGTTGACTACGAAATGAATTGGTTTGACTACGAAATGGGCTTTGCTATATAAAAACTTTTGTAGAAAAAATATCATTTTGGTTGTTATTTTGTTTGTGAAATACTCTCTATCTCTACAATTTGCTCAAAAAATGATTGAATATTTGGTTTGTCTTGTAACCGGTGGGAGATGGCAAGTTAATGGAACTAATCTGGAATACATATGTCCACAGGGAGGTATTTCTGAACTTGCTTTGATATTTTCTGAGTATATTAGTTATAGTGATTTTGTATCTATGGTAAGAAGCAAAATTGGTTTGTTAGACAAATATAGAATTAGTCTTCGTTTCCACCATCCTGAATTAAATTATTATATAGCTATAGTTGAAGACGTGGATGTTAGAATGTTGATAAACGTAATCAAATGTAGTGGAGGAAGGGCTGTGAAAGTGTTTGTGGTGGTTGATGAAGTTGAGGAGGTTAATGGGGGCGGTGAAATTGGAAACGAAGTTGTTGGTAATTTATGCAGTTTTAAAGGGAGCAACGATCCGATAGGTACTTTCAATACTCCTAGTGTACCTCAGTTTCACAGTGTTGCTGAAAATGTTAATGTTAGTTATTCACCTATTCAATATGTGGATCCCGAGAATTACAAGTATGTTGGTGATGATGATGTTGGTACATATCTTAATCATGTTGGTGGTCGTTGTGATGATGTTGCCGAACAAGAAGTTAAACTTATGAATAGGCGTGTGGTAGATAAAACTAAAAAGAAAAAAAATTCAACTCAAAAAAATGAAAAAAATCATGTTTACGGGCATTATGTTGATGTTGGTGATGTATGTTTAGATATAACCGAGCTACAAAGTAATTCCGATAGAGATGAGTTGGGTGATGAAGTTAAAGCTAAGTATCCCGATAACCTTTTTCACGGTATGCCCCCTGTACCAGCATGGCCAGTTGATAATAATGAAGATATCCCAACACAGATGGTAGACATTAATCTTCAAAAGATTCAATGTGAGAGTATATTTAAAAACAAAGAACTTTTAAAGCGGTGTATTGGTAAAAAAATGTCTTCGAGAAGGTTTCCAGACGAGGACAAGTAGATCCACCAAATCAAGGTATGAAGCTGTGTGTGTTTCGAAAAATTGTTCTTGGTTACTAAGAGCAAAAGCAATTAAAAATACTGATGGACTTTTCCAAGTGAATAAATTTGTTGATGTACACACATGTTCTTCAACATTGTTGCAACCTAATCATCGACAAGCAAACAAATATGTTTTGGGTGAATATGTTGCTGATGTTTTGGCTGAAGACTATAGTAGAGTTTATCGGGGAAAAGAAATTGTTAATGATATTAATGCTCAATTGAATATCAATATCTCATACCATCAGGCATGGCGTGCGAAGCAATATGCATTGTTGTCGTTAAGGGGTACGAAAGAGGATTCTTTTACCAAACTTCCGGCGTATTGTCACAACTTGGCCAAACATAATCCGGGTACTGTCACACATATTAAAACAGATGCTGATGATCGGTTTGAGTTTTTGTACGTCGCACTCGGTTGCTCGGTTAGTATTATCATGTCCTAATTTTTTTTAATATTTATTTTGGTGTATTTGAATAGATATACAATGTATTGTAGGTACGAGCTTTTGTCAATTTTTGTAAGCCGACCCTAGTAGTAGATGGAGCTCACCTAAAGGGCGAGTTCAAAGGTACCATGCTACTTGCAGTTACTAAGGACGGACAAAATCAAATATTACCGGTTGCATATGGTATATGCAAAAATGAGTGTACTGATTCTTGGACATGGTTTTTTCAAAAACTACGTGATTGCATAGGAAATATGCAGGAGCTTACAATTATATCTGATAGGTCTCCATCTATAGCAACATCCATTGCCAACATTTTTCCTCACGCTCATCATGGAATATGTGGTGTCCATTTGTATTTCAACATAGTATCTAGATTCGGCAAGAGTAAGACGGTTAAAGGAATTTTTTGGGAGGCGTGTAGGGCGTACACAGTTGATGCTTTTGATGCTACCATGGATGTTATGAAAAAGACAAAAGAACCAGTATGGGAGTACTTAAAAAGTATAAATCCAGAAACCTGGTCAAGGGCACATTTTAAAGGGAACCGATACAATCTTATGTCGTCCAACAGTGCGGAGTCTATAAATGCATTATCTAGACACGCACGTAAGGTGCCAATACTTATGTTGATTGATTTTTTTCGTGCTACAATGTAACAATGGTGGTTTTAAAGACGTAACTTTGCAGGTATTACGTAAATTTGTAATATTAATGTTTTATTAGTTTCGATGTTATTGATTTTAACTTCTTCATTTTGGCTGTTTTTTTAGCGGAAGCAACAACAACACTTACCCCTTGGGCGGATGAAGTTGTAAAAGAAAACAAGAAAAATTTTACCAAATGGGATGTTCGCATGATCTCAAATACGAAATGCGAGGTCAAAAAGGGGGCACAAAATGTGATTGTTGATTTTCAACATATGACATGTACATGTAGGCATTGGCAACTTGATGGGATACCTTGTGGTCATGTCATAAGATGTTTAACAGTGAACAATTACCAAGACTGCTCGAGGTTTGCATTAAATGCTTACTTTACCGAAACACTGAGGAAAACATATGAGGAATCAATAAACCCTCTGCCGAAGCCATCCGAATGGGAGATCCCCGATGATTTGATGATTGTTAAGCCACCTATAATGGATAAACGTCAGCCAGGCAGGCCAAGAAACACAGACCGCATTCCATCCCAAGGCGAGGGTCCAATTATAAAAGAGTGTTCTACATGTGGTCAACTAGGACACACGAGAAATAATTGTACTGGAAGGGCGTCTAGTAGCAGAGCAAGTCACATAATTTCTACTGCAGAAATGGCATATAATATTGGTGGTTCAGTGGGTTGCTCACAAACCCATAACGCTGATTTTGATATAAAACAACCTTGAAATTAAGAGTAATGACGAGTTGTTAGCTTATTATGTATTGTAATATTTTTATTAACTCTTACAAGACATTGCTATGCTTTCATATTTTAGTTAAGTTTGTTGATTATAACAATGAATGAAGCCTTTATATTATAAAATATAGTTTGCAGATTTATTTTAACAGTTACAACATGTTATTTAAAAAAAAACAACAAACGATCCTTTGGCAACCTAATCTGTTTCATGATAATATTACAACAACTTTATAACTAATTTTTAAACTCAGGGAACTGCAACGGGTACTTCTCTTTCTCCATTGTTATATAGTCATCCCTAATTCTCATTTTGTCTTCGAAACGATCCTTTTTTACCATAATGTGTATCAACTGCTCATCCTTCTCAGCAAGCCGTTTTTCAGTCGTTTTGATTGCCTTCTTACTCTTTTTTATCCAATCTTTATGCTCTTTGATTTTGTTTTTATTGAGGTCAATCCATTCTTCAGCTTGTTTGCATTCCGAACCTATATCATTAGCAAGTTGAGTGAGAAGTCGGGATGACTCTTTGTCCTCTTCTTGTTGTGCTTCAGCCTTCTTTAATTCTTCAAAATTTTCATGTGACATATATGACCCGGCTGAAGAGGGTGTAAAAAAAGGGTCTACCGAATCACAGTAGTAACAATCTACTTCGTTGCATGAGCAAATTTCGAATTTGTGTGAGGAACTCATAATAAAATCGATGTTGTATTAAACTGGAGCAATAAGTGGTATTTATACATACTAGACAGTAATGAGAAGTCCAACTTTGAAATGACTAGACAGTAATGACAAGTCACTGTAGTAACCTGCACATCCCAGTGGGTCCCTTAAGTGACAAGAGATAAATGACAGTTTGACATGACAAAACACTGCATAAAGCTGAAATTCGTAGTCCAAATATAACCATTTCGTAGTCAAAGTATTATTTCATAGTCTATTTATTTATATAAATAGATGTTTAAGATCTATAAACCAAACACCCAAATCACCTAAACGAAACGAATTCCCATTATTAGAAATGTCGTCGAATGCAGCAAGTTCTTCGAATGAAGTACCTGGTTCCAATTCTGAAAGGCCATGGACGACAAAGGAGGTGTTAGTTCTAACACGGTGCTGGCTAAGTGTTAAGGATGGTGAACCGTTACTTGCTCCCCCGCATTGCCTAATTGGTGATGAATGGAGTCGCATCACATCTTTGTTTAACCATGAGATGGGAGAAGGGCAAAAAAGAGAAAAATCAGATGTTGTTACTAAGTGGATGGATGTAAAGGAGGAAGTGACATGGTTCAATCGAGCATGTAGTTATGCGAAACGTAACAATGTTCGTTGTCGTGACGAAGAAGAGTTCTTGGAAGTTGTTACAGAGTTTTACATCTTTGAGCATGAAGGCAGAGACTTCGAATATGAGGAAGTTTGGAAGGTTGTTAGAGATAAACAGTATTTCAAGTAGACCGCTCTAATTTGTGTTAAGAATAAGCCATGGACTTGTGTTTTATGTTAATGCTTTTTTCGTATTATGTCGTTTTTTTCATGTAATTGTTGTGATGTTTTAATGGTTCATGGAATCTTGTTACTAATGTATTCTAAATATTTTTGATAACTAATGCAATGGCCATTTATTAACTCAAGTTAATCATACGAGTTTCTCACATAATAAACTAAAATATATATATTAACTCAACTTAATCATACGAGTTTCTCACATACTAAACTAAAATATATTTTAAACATATGAAATACATACGAATTACATACGAAATACATGAAAATAACCTAGTACTCACATAATAAACTAAAATAGATTTTAAACAAACAAAATACATACGAAATACATAAGAAATACATGAAAATAACCTAGTACATGAAAATAACCTAGTACTCAAATAATAAACTAAAATAGATTTTAAACAAACGGGATATATTTCAAAATATTCCAAGGGGCTTCAAACTGGAATTCCAACCCATTACTTAATGACTTGTATTCCTCCTTAGCAGCTTCCAAAATGACATCCTAAGTAGCATTTAAACGGGTGTCGTCAATTTTGGTATAAAGATCGTTGAATAATAGAACTTCGGTTTTCATTTCATACCATCTTGCTAAGATGTCTAGTTCGTCACGATCGTTTCTTGTAGCCATTCGGTTTTCAGCATTGAAAATTTTTGTTAGACGGCTCCAAAACATTGGATCATTCAACTTGCTTGTCTCGTACACATGAATATAAGCATGTGTAAGAACCAAGAACTCTTCATTGCTCCATGATATAGAAGTCATTTGGATTGAAACAAAGAGGGTAGAATCTAAAAAACAATATTTGAACAACTATATTGGTTAATTTAATAATGTTTTGCATGTAACTTAGGGTCAATTTATAGTAGTTTCTACACAAAATCGCAGTTCAAACTTCTAATATGTCTGCAATTCATAGTCAAAATTAACTGACGAATGCAGTGTACTATACTTATAACACAACAGATCACTGTTCGAGTTGACAATTCATCCCCGGTTGAATGACAACACAATACATTGCTGTTTGAGTTGACAACTCATTGCACCAGGAAAGTAAGGAGTCGTTATAAATAGATTTCAATATCCGTTGTAATTGTATTCTATTACTTCCCTCCTTGCAATTATGGACTCACCACATATATGGAGGAACGCAGAGGAGGTCGCTTTGGTTCAAGCTTGGATTACAACTGTAGAGGTGGATTTTCCACCGGGTCCCCCACAAGTTCGTGCTGGATCATTTTGGTCTCGTGTCTGTCATTTGTTTCACCATTTAATGAACTGCACTCAATATCGAAGAAGAAGAGATGTCAAAGCGAAGTTTCTGGACATGAAAATGAAGGTGAAACAATTTCAACGTATTTATAACGAGTTGGATAACGAACATGCAAATACGGATGAAGACATTCTACGGCAGGTGGCTTTGGAACTATACCGCTTTCAATACAATGGTAGCGAGTTTACCCACTTAGATGCATGGAATGTTTTAAAGAATGTCCCTTATTTTTAATATGCATGTTGGTTAAGTTAATTGTTTTTCGTTATTTAAGTTGCTTGTTGTTGTATGTGTCTAGTCGTTACTATTTAATAAACGTCCATTTCTTTTAATGTATGTTGTTCCCTCAATAGCCAATATTTAGAAAGCAATAAAATAAAATTGGGGTACATAAATAACTAACACATAATACGACATAAAAAATAAACTGGGTACATGGATAACTAATACGTAACACAGCAGTAAAATAAAAACAGAGTACATAAAAAACTAATACATAATACTACATAAAACATAAATGTGCTACATGAATAACTACTGCATTGAGGGAGGTAACAGGACCACCGTTTCATTTGGTATTTCCCAATGCTCATATGATGGTATACCATTCACCAACTCAGATCCATATGCAACTCGATACACATAATTAGTGAACTTGTATTCAACCATTCTCTGAATGGACTCAGATGTACGGGTTCTTAGACATGCTATAGCGTGGCCACATGGTATACCGCTTTTTTGCCATTTACCACAACTACATACCCTTCGTTCAAGTTGTACGTTTCTGGTGGCAAAAGTGTCATGGACTTCAAATGTATCCCCATACAAACGTTTTGCATTACAATTGTAAGACTTGCTGAGACTTTTTTGAACCTTACTCTCAACGTAAGGGGTCAACCCACCAGACAACCTCCCTGTAAAATTTGATATTTTAATAAAAATAGCAGCACAATAAAAAAAACAAAATATAACAATCTCCCTTACCAGCCAGTTCGGCCCGTTCAGCATACTTTGATTTTATCGACGTGGTGGTTAACTCAATTATCGTTGTTATAGGAAACTCACGTGAGGATATAATTTGCAAAATTTCAGGGACGTCAATCGATTTAACATTGTAACGTATTTTTGGGAAAAATGCTCTTGTCCATTTTGAAATCGGTATATCGTCAAGCCAGTAAATTGGACTCATGAGCAAGGTGCAGAAAGGTGGTTGCCTACATGTACTTTGCAACCTTTCGAAACACAAGTAAAAATCATCAACGCTATATGCATTGCATGACTTCCAAAACAACGATTCGACTTCCGTATTGTTATGTCCGATAGACTCACGTATCTTTCGAGCTATATCTTTAGGACAATATCCATGATAGGAATCCGGGTAGGCACTGTCAACACCAAAGTCTATGTTATCACACATGTTGCTTATGAAACCAACCTCTGTGTCCTCACCTAAACAATCTCTTAACCTCATCATGAACATCTCCATGATTCTTCACACTGTAAGGTTCCCAAACCAAGTGCTAAGAGTAGTGGCTCATGATTTCCATCTAAAGCCACTGCGAAGTACATTGTTGTCAGAAAGCTCCCAAGAAGGGGTAAATAACCCACATATAGCAGCGGTATCATGCACCTAAGGAAGGTACGAATCTACATAAAAACGAACACATATTAGTGTTATGTAAGAATTAATCGACATACATTACCATGAAATATTGTATAACTCAATAAAAGAAGTATGTTATACCACGCAACCTAAAGCCACAGAACAGAATTGAAAGCGGTTGTTATCGGTTTTCTTAATGGCTGTGAAGGTATTAGGATTTGTTCTTTGAAGGTTATGCAAGAAAATTAGTAGTTGAGAAAAGGTTCTTTGGCTGTGACTACTCATTTTCAATACCGATAATTGTGCTCTACAATGATCACACAAATGGAATTATAAATAGAAGATATTGTATCTCTATTGATCAAAATTCATAGTTTAACCCTTTAAATTCGTAGTTGAACATTTTGAATTCATAGTCAAACCAGTTCATTTCATAGTCAAATTTCACTGACCGACATGACAATACTACAGAATGTACTTGTCTGCATTTCATAGTTGAACATTTTGAATTCATAGTCAAACCAGTTCATTTCATAGTCAAATTTCACTGACCGACATGACAATACTACAGAATGTACTTGTCTGCATTTCATAGTTGAACATTTTGAATTCATAGTCAAACCAGTTCATTTCATAGTCAAATTTCACTGACCGACATGACAATACTACAGAATGTACTTGTCTGCATTTCATAGTTGACCTTTTTGAATTCATAGTCAAACCAGTTCATTTCATAGTCAAATTTCACTGACCGACATGACAATACTACAGAATGTACTTGTCTGCATTCCATAGTTGAACTTTTTGAATTCATAGTCAAACCAGTTTATTTCATAGTCAAAAAGAATTGTCCGTAATATGATTTATTCTATAAATGGGTGTCACTCATTATGAAAAAATTTAACTGAGAAAGTAACTCCGATTTAAAAGAATAAGAAGGCTAATGGCATACTGCAATTGTGGAGGAGAACGTATCGTTAGGATTTCGGGTACAGCTAAAAACCCAGGAAGATTGTTCTACGCTTGCCCGTATTTGGTATCATGTTCTTACCGTCATTCAAATTTAAACCCTCGTGTTTACATGACACAAATTTATTTTCTTACTGTGGATATTAAATTTAACAGGGACCAAAATGCGGGTTTATCAGTTGGGTTGATGAAGAGAAGGACCAATCTTCTATGGTAATAGCTAAAGTAGCTAACTCTAATAAGCTCTTTCAATCAGAAAATAAGAAGTTAAAGATAGCGTTGGTTTGTAGTTGGGTGTTGTTCTTGGCAGTTCTTGTTTACAAGTTGTAAGCTTTTCAATATTGTTTTTATGGTTTTGAAGTTGTTAGGTCAATAAATTGTTGTATTTGTAACGTTAAAACAAATGTTGTGGTCGTTCTTATGTTGAATTTATTGATAAGTAATTAGTAGGTCATTAAATTGTTGTAATTGTCGTAACGTTATATTTTTTGTCATCCGTTGAGTAAACTCTAAAGATAAACTAATAATGAAATCCAACATTAATTTGAATATACATTTATATAATCCAACTACAGAGGAGCAAGACTAGACCCCCAAATAATTTTTGCCATCCGGAGACGGAACTCTAAAGCTGCGTTCTTTGGGTCAATAAGAACACGTATTTGTTGACCTGAAACCAATTGCTCCATAAACATGCAAAGAAAAACACCGCAATCTCCCAAATGACTACTTTGTTGGGGAACGTTTTCTTCATAAATGAATTGCATATTCAATGGAATCCTTGGGATGTTCCTCCGCGCCCAATACTTAATCTTGTTCAAATAATTTGCCACCCGACGTTCAAATTTGGAAAAGATTCCTTCGGATTGGAATTTTTCATAAGCACCTCTACCAAGACTGTCATAAATATGCACTTCCATTGACGCTAATCGTAGTTCCCCAAATAGCCAATGATTAGGGGATGAATGAATCGGCAATAAGACCTGTATAAGGATCAGAAAATAAAATTATGTTTATTTACATCACAATACAAAAACATCACAATACAAAAACATAACAAAAAAACGATATTATTTTCAATATAAACTATTAAGTTTACCGTATCAACATCCCACCAAGCAACCATGAAGTTGGGGTATGTAGCAATACCAGCCATAAACGCCCTCCAGTCCTGTCCTTCTTCCAAAGCATGAGAAACAAAAAAATTTGGAGGCATTATTGTATGTCGGTCGCTCTCAAACCGTCTCTCCATCAAAAGTCGGTACCAAATGGTTATATGCTGCACACATGATACTTTTGTTATTGACTAAAAAACAATTAACTTTTAAAAGAATTAATTAACAATTTATTTACCGCTGACTCCAACCATCCGTCGTGTGTATGCCCAAACAATGAGCTCCAAAAATCTCTATCTAACACGAAATTAAACAAACGATGCTGCACATCGTATGAATGCAATACATAATTTTGGATGACATCCTCACCGCCTGCTACGTAAGGTTGCAGGCGCAACCTGGAGAAGTCATGAGCAACACCAAAAACTGGAGGAGGAACGGGGCTTGTTGATTTCATACCAACCTTCTTTTTTGTTCTTCTTTTTTTGTTTCGGTGTCGTGTGCAACTAAAAACAATATTCAAATGTTTAAATGTATATCTTTCAGATAATTCACATAAACATAAAATCAACAGTTTATAAATAAAACGAATACCTCGGTGTAAGGAGTGCATAAAAATTGTGATGGTTTTCGACTCCTAGGTTTATCGGGTGTAACTTCTTTGTCATCATCATCATCATGAAAATAATCTACATTTCCCATTATTATAAGTTCGTCTTCATCCGGCACATCATCATCAAATTTGTTCTCTGCATTGTCATTCCTCTCCTCCCACCCCTACATTAAAGATAATACTTTATACTTAATAACGAAATACACATAATTTAATAAGCAATAATATCTAAATAAACAAAATATTAATATTAATGTAACTATATAATAACCTCTTTAACTTCACTATAATCGTTTACATCACACACATTATCATCAAATTTGTTCCCCGCATACTGAGTACTCTCCTCCAACACCTACATTAAAAATATTACTTTTTACTTAATAGCAAAATACACTTTATTAAAAAGTAATTATTAAAATCGTAAAGGTAACATCTATAACAACCTTGTCGTCTTGAGTATCACCAAAAACATTTTGAGTTGTATTGTTTTTATTCATCACTTCATCTTGCACAACCTATATTTTCAAATATAAAATATGAACACAGGTATTCATATATGTTAATAAAATTTAATAAATAATGTAGCGTGTAACTAACCTGTTCATCATAATTTCTTTGTGACACTGTCGGTTCCTCAAAAATAATGTCGTTCCAAAATTGTTCATTATTCACTTCTTCAAAAAAAACCTCTATAGGTTTTTGTTGATTCATAAACACATGCTGCTCCAGTGCATGTACCCGTTTCAACAACTCGTCTAGCTTGTGTTTCCTACTGCCCCGACCTCTACCATGAGAGCGACCACTGGACGACATACTAGACGAAGATTCGTCTTGTCTCCTAAAATGGTCCCGTACTGGGGATAGAACTGCTTTCCCTTCACCATATACATACTCTTGAAATGACATATAATAAAAAGATATCATCTCACCATCACCCGGTAACATGTTTTGTCTTGGTGGTAGCCCCTCCTAAAAAATTAAACATATTAAAAATGCATATAAAACTATAATAATCAACTTTATTAATAATAAACGAAATATTTTTAAACCTGCATCTTTGACCAAATCTTGTTCACGTCAACCCATTTCAATTTTTTTGTTCCGCTCCATCTTTTCATCCGAGGCAAGTCTTTATTTTTTTCTCAATGCAAATCCACATGCACGAACAGCCGGAATCATCTCATATATCCATATATACAATTTTGTACAATAACAGTAATAAAAGTTAAAATTAAAATAAAAAATATAACAATAAAACAATTTAAATATAAGAAAATTTTTATACCCTAATTGGAGCCGTAAATCCTGAGACGGAATACTTTAAAGTTTGACCACGCTCAGGAAGTGATAAATAATGATGTATCTTATTCCACGTATCCTCAAGGTCAACATAAGTAAAATCCCATAGATAGCTACCCCAAGCGAAGCTAACAAAACAAAAAAAACAAAATTGATTATTATATAAATTATAACTTTAATAAAATAGAACTTTTAACGTAAAGAAAATATACCTATTCCAGATATCCAAATTCTCAGCCAAATAAAACCAATCTTGTGGCACCCGATCGTTAACTTATTTGCCCAAAAAACTTTCACACAAAATGTATATCAAACATACTCTAACTGCATCAAGGTCGTCAAGTGCTAGGAATGTTTGATTTAAAATTAAACTTTTCAGGTCGCCGATTTTCACCGAACTATTAGTATGGTCCGGAAATAGCCGTTCACGCAGTAAACATCTTTTTTTACTGCTTATTAATTTTTCCGACCCTTTTCTCCCAATGTTTTTTGGATACTCCCCAAAATTGAAGCCGGTAATCAAACAAAACTCTTCCGGCCCATAAACCATTTTGGTATTGCCTACTCGAAAATATAAACGTTTTATTCCATCTGGAGATAAAACAGGGTCCGGCCGGATTTGATGAAGGAACATTTTATGAAACAATAAAGCGTCCCCTTGTAAACGAGGGACATCAATAAAATAGCCAAAGATGGTATTTCTGAAAATAGCACGTCGGGCATCATCTAAAACTTCAAAGACTTCCCATATGTTACCGCCAGAGCCTTTTAGGTTCGCAAAGGCTTTCGTATTCATTAAACTAAAATCATGCTGCAAAAAAAAACACAAAAACAAATTAGATAACTAAAAAATATATTTTTTTTTTAAATATATGATTACGAACTGCAAATACTTTCTTAATTACTAATATATATATTTCCCCGATAAAAAACAATAACATACACATATATAAACAATTTTCCAAGTTATACAACAAATATATTTACGATAGAAAACAATATCATACATAATTATATTTAATAAATATTTTCAACTTAAACATATTTTCAACTTAAACAAATTTTCAACTTAAACGACAAATATATAAACAATTTTTATCTTTCTAATTAAAACTAACATTATATAACCATATAAACAAAAAAATTTAAAAATAAAACGACAACCAAACTAACAATTTTGTAAGTTATACGACTACTTTATACAAATTTTTCAACTTATACGATAAATAAAAACAATTTCTAACAATATATATACGATAAATTTTCAACTTATACAAATGTTATATGACAAATATATATACAAACAACTATTTTGCAGTTTATATAAACAATTATAGGATAAAAATTTACAAGATTTCAGGTGATACAACAACTAAAAAAACTACAAAAATAACAAATTGTAAACATTATCTACGCAGTCTCTACTTGTCTCTACTTGCATTTAAACTTCAAGTATACTAAAAATATACTAAAACTATCAAACACAACAAAATTACCCTTTTTTAACACTAAATAATACAACAATTGATAAAAAAAAATAACTTTAAACATTAAAAGAGTTAAAATCTAACCATATTTGCGGGATTGTTGACATAATCCTCCATTTTCTTCAAAAACTAGACAAAATTCCGAGAGAAGCCCAAAGTTAGAGAGAGTTTTTGTGTAGAGAATGGTGAAAATGAAAAAAAAAAAAAAAAAAAAAAAAAAAAAAAAAACGTTTTTATACCTAAAAATCACCCATTTCGCAGATGAGAAGGTCCCATCTGCGAAATGGGTGGCTAAATATGTAATCCCGATTTTTTTTGGCTATTTTTGTAATGCAATTAGTGTAATTGGCTATTTTTGTCATTTTCTCTTTTTAAAATTTTCCAAATACACCCCTTAATTAATTATAGAAACACACATTCTTACATGTCCTTTTATGTAATTTTATATATTTCAGCTAGCTTTTCAGCTAGTTTTACCAAACGTTATTTTTTATCAGCTAACTTTTCAGCTATCAGCTAGCTTTTTATTTAACAGCTAGCTTTTCAGCTAACAGCCAGCTTTTTAGCTAGTACGCCAAACATAGCCTTAGTGACCTATTGTGTACAAGGAATAAAAATAAAAATAAAAAACACAGTTCGTAACCAATTCGGAAAAAAAAACACACACACAAATTTTATTGTGCTAAAGTGCCATTTTCCTTAAAAGCAATCAAATATAAAAATCAATCTCGAGCAACCACGTCAAAGTTTTGATGGTTGCCAACACCACCAAATAAAAATAAAGACAAAATAAGCTTTTTGAAATCGACTTCTCTTATTGTTCTAAAATATTAATACAAAAATTAACTTAATTTAATCTAAAGGATAAATTGTCCATAAAAAAACATAATATTAAAAATTGTTCCAAAAAAATAAAAAGAAAAAAAAAAAGGAAAAACACCAAGACGAAATGGTGTCACCCTCTCGAGTCTTCTCTCATTTTCTTTTGCTGCAAGAGCTGATGAGCTCTTTAGTTAATATTTGGGCTGCTGAAAAATTTATAAGTTGGCTGTTGTTATATGGGCTGCCATAATTTAATTTTGGACAACTATATACCATGTTGTAAGTTGTTCACGAGGCCTAAAAGGCAAAAACATGATTAGATCTCGTCCAAATTAACTCTCTTTCAGCCGAATTGAAGATCAAATGAGTTAAGAATAGACCCGTAAAATTTCAGCTGAAATGGAAAACGTCGTTCCCTATTTTTCAAAAAAATTTAAAAACTATAATTTTCAAAAGTTTTGGTTATTTGGTAAAAATCAATTAAAAGTTGTTAGTGGTTTTTATAAGAATCAACTCGTAATGAGGTCAATATTTCATATGAATAACTCAATCGAGTTTTCAAGTAACATACGTGACGTATAATAAAAAGTCCATCTTACCCGGATAATAGTGTACATAGACACATCCAAATTATTGCAACTTATATATATATATATATATATATATATATATATATATATATATATATATATATATCGATAATGATTTTTTTTAACAAAAAACAACAAGTTCAATTGTTATCGTACAATGAGTGAGATAACAAACAGGCAATAAGTTGTGTCGCTAAGCCTTTTTGAATGGTAAAACTAATTCTTTTAAAGACTACATCCAAAAATCTAGGGGATATAACATTACTATGCATGATTCATTGTACCCTTTTAAGAAGCTCTACCACATCTGGTGCGAGAAAACCAAACATATCAAATGCAAATGGTATGAACACGTATTTATTATAAATGGTGATTTTTTTCTGAAAAGAATACAAATTGTGATTACATACAAATTAGGGATATTTTCTTTAGTATAATCGTACGTAATATTATTATTATTATTATTATTATTATTATTATTATTATTATTATTATTATTATTATTTTGCATTTTATTGGAATGTTTTTAGTGATGAATGAGATATTTGACCCGATAAAAGTATATATTGTGCATTTTCTTTTTCATTTGCATAAAGACTTTTTAAAAAAAAACTATATCTACCCATTCTTAAAATGGCATATCAAAATGTCTAATATTACCAATTTTTCAGTTAGATATATCTTTTAAGCCTTGTATCATGCGACCTTTTCATTTGGTCTGATTCTTTAATTTATTTTAGATTTTAATCAAAACGAAGCATTTTTTTAAAGTTCGAAGTTGTTAGGTTTTCGGACTTTTTTTTATTTCGGAATAATGTTTTTTCTGTCTGAAATCCATAATTTGAGTTCGAAATATATTTTTTTATCAAAAAAATATATTTTAAATGTGACATAAAATTCGTCAGAAATATCCTATATCAGAAAAATAAAAAAAAATATAAATAAACTTGATTATCATGCTTAATTCACAATTCTATTTTTTTTTTGTCTTTTTCCTTACAAATTATATATTTGTATGTTAAGCATGATTAGTCATGAATCATTTGTTTGGGAGTGGATGATAAATGGGTGGGCAGTTTTGGGTAAGACGGTCCATTACTGCAGTTTGCAGGAGGTTGCCATGTGACAAACGTACAACACGGCCCTTAGATCTTGACTTATAAACCATAACACGTAAAAAGCCGAACAAAATGACAAAATAAATGTAACAAGCAATCTAACACACTAAATAACCAATTAACATGTCTAACGTGTACTAATATCCTATTTTTAAACATGTAAAGTTTTAAAATTATATTTTTAAAAAGAAAGTTACTTAATAATATATTATTTTCTGTATATTTTGTTTACTTTGTATGTTTATCTCCTAAAGAATAAAAGAAATAATAATAAATACTACAACTCTAAGGTTTAATCCTTAAAAAATGGTCGTTATTAAATACAAAAATATGTATATATTAGAGCATTGGTTTTAATACTTTTTGAAAAAGTATTATCGCTTATATAACTCCAGTTGGATTCGTTTATTTTGAAACCCCAATGTGAAAATTAAAAACAGGTTTCTAAATCTATATATATTCTATATTTATATAAGCAAAATTCATTAAAACGACAATAAACCGATAATTGTAATAAAATTAATCAGAAAATTGTTATAGATTGATTATTATTACATCATTCATCTGTCTAATACTAAATGCATAAAAAGATTCCGGGCCACCTAAAAGACATGGATCATATACAGATCGGTCTTGGAAAATTAAATTTTCTTAAAGGCTCAGGACGAATAAGAAAAAAATGATCGTTATCTTTATTATAATTCTTTATTCTTAAATAAAAATATATAATGAAAAAAATTGGGTCCTGTGCAGCTGCTCACTTTACCCCCCCCCCCCCCCCCCAACGCCCCCCAAGATCATTGTAACACCGTAAATTTTCAAAATAATTTTTCTTTTTCAAAATCACATAACGTATCACATCACAAATCAAGATCCATAATCAATACTGTTTTCAAAAACAAATCCCAAGATCTCTACACATAATAAACTCCATCGGTGTGGGTGTACGTGTCAAGTCGTCGCCTTCCCACGGTCCTCGCTGGTACCTGAGACATCAAACACAACAACTGTAAGCATAAATGCTTAGTGAGTTCCCCCAAAATACCACATACCACAAATACGCCACTCAAGGCTAAATCCGACCCTCTGGTCTAGATGTCTCAGCGGGACCCTCCAGTCCCGCAGCTCATTGGGCCCTCCGGCTCGGTCAGAATCGTTGGACCCTCTGGTCCGGTCTACACAATCATACAGCATACATATAACACATAGCACATAATCTCATACATAGCACATAATCTCATACATAGCACATAAGACCCTCTGGTCAACTCATAATACCACTCAAGGTAACGTATAGTGAGAAGACTCACCTCGCGTGTCTCGGTAACTCGTAAATCTCTTAACCACTAGTGCTCAATCTCCCGAGCTATCGTCCTCCTACAACACAAACGTATTTCTACTTAATACTACCTCGACTTTGGCTGACTAACACTACGAAGTCAAACCAGTCAACACTGGTCAACGGTCAACGGTCAACCTGACTCGCCGAGTCTGGCGTGGACTCGCCGAGTTCCTACGGGAACCCGATCCCTCTGAATCTCTTCCGACTCACCGAGTCACTCACCCGACTCGGTTACTCAACCCCTGGTTCGAAATCGTTGAACAACCCGCACCAACTCGCCGAGTCTGGGGAATGGACTCGGCGAGTGCATTCCATGCACAACCCCAAACGACCTTCTGAGGTCAGATCCGCTTCACTAACTCATAGATCCAGTCTCCTTAATCTTATTGACCACGTAAAGTCCAAATCTGGATGCTCATCAAGCATTGAATAACTCATGAATGGTGTTTTAGCCTCAAATACATTGATCCCAAGCCAATACCTCCATGGATGCATATAAAGCTTTGGTAAGGAGGTGCTCTGGACCTCTATGGGTCCAGATCTAGGACCTTAACTCGCTAAGGGACCATGAGGACACTAGATCTAGCCACAAATGGGTTCAAAAGCCCTAAATCTACATGAACATCACAATAACAGAGAATGATTCGAGATTGTACCTCAGTTGTGATGTTCTGGACCTCAAATCTTCAAGAATCCATCCCTCTCTTGCTTCCTCTTGGCTAGATCTCCTCTTTCCTTGCTAGACAACAACTCCAAGATCAATAATGGCTCCTTCCCTCACTTGAATCACTCAATCGCTCTAGGGTTTCACTCTGGGGACTGATGAGTGCAAATGACGGCCATAAGGCCCTTTAAATATGCCTCAACCTGAGAAATTAGGGTTTCATTAAATAACGTGGACTCGCCGAGTCCACTCTTGGACTCACCGAGTCCGGACGCGAACCCGCGTCCAAATCCACAATCATACTCGGCGAGTCTAGGCTCCAACTCTCCGAGACTCCACAAATCACCAAAATAAATAAATAAATAATACCTGGGAATCTGGGCTGTTACAATTCTCCCCCACTAGAACTAGACTTCGCCCTCGAAGTCTCGCTCTGCAAATAACTCCGGATGCTGCTCACGCATCTCACGCTCCGGCTCCCAAGTCATCTTGGACCCCCTCCGATGTTGCCACTGAACCAAAACCAAGGGTACCTCCTTGTTCCGCAGAACCTTGATCTTTCGATCCACAATCGCAACTGGTCTCTCCGCATAGTTCAGGCTCGCATCCACCTGAATGTCCTCTAACGGCACTACCGCCGACTCGTCGGTTATACACTTCCTCAACTGAGACACATGGAAGGTATTATGAATCCGCTCCAATTCCGTGGGTAGCTCCAAGCGATATGCTACCCTGCCCACCCTCGCGATCACTCGAAACGACCCAATATACCGGGGCCCTAGCTTTCCCCTCTTCCTGAATCGGATCACTCCCTTCCAAGGAGATACCTTCAGGAGAACATAATCACCGACCTGGAAATCGAGCTCGGTTCGACGTCTATCTGCATAACTCTTCTGGCGACTCTGAGCGGTCAACAACCTCTGCCTGACCTGCTGGATCTGCTCTGTCGTCTGAAGCACTATCTCTGTACTACCCATCACGCGTTGCCCTACCTCACCCCATCAAATAGGGGTACGACATCTCCTCCCATACAACAGCTCAAAGGGTGGCATACCGATGCTCGAATGATGGCTGTTGTTGTAGGAAAACTTTGCCAAGGGCAAATACGCGTCCCAGCTCCTGCCGAAGTCCAACACACATGCTCGAAGCATGTCCTCGAGCGTCTGAATCGTCCGCTCACTCTGCCCATCGGTCTGTGGGTGGTATGCGGTACTAAAATGCAACCACGTACCCAACTCCTCGTGAAATTTCTTCCAGAATCTGGAAGTGAAACGCACATCTCGGTCTGACACAATCGAGATGGGTACGCCATGCCGCGATACCACCTCCCTCACGTACAGTTCTGCCAACCTCTCCGCAGAAGAACTCTCACTAATAGCGAGAAAGTGGGCGCTCTTCGTCAATCGGTCCACTATCACCCAAATCGCATCGACACCCCTTGCCGTTCTCGGCAATTTGGTGATGAAATCCATGGATATCTGCTCCTACTTCCACTCCGGAATCTCAAGTGGTTGCAACTTACCATGCGGTTTCTGGTGCTCGGCCTTAACCCTACGACAGGTTAGGCATCTCTCAACGAACCACGCCACATCTCTCTTCATGCAGGGCCACCAATACTCCCTCTTCAGATCCAGATACATCTTAGTGGCCCCAGGATGGATCGAAAAATTCGATTTGTGCGCCTCTTCCATCAAGATAGTACGCGTCCCGCCCACAAACGGTACCCAAATCCGACCCTGGAAGGTCATAAGCCCACGGCTATCAGTAACAAACTCTGACACCTGCCCGATAACTCGCTCTCTCTTACGGTTCTCCGGTCTCACCGCCTCGGCCTGGGCCCCTCTGATGGTATCCAATACCGGAGTCATCACCGTCAACCTCATACAGATATCTCGCATCGGGGCACCCTCTGCCCTACGACTCAGGGCGTCGGCTACCACATTAGCCTTGCCCGGGTGGTACAGGATCTCGCAATCATAATCCTTTACCACATCCAACCATCTCCTCTGTCGCATGTTCAAGTTGGGCTGATCCATCAAGTACTTCAAGCTCTTGTGGTCCGTGTATATCGTACACCGAACCCCATACAGATAGTGACGCCAGATCTTGAGGGCGAACACCACAGCCCCTAATTCCAGATCGTGGGTGGGATATCTTGTCTCATGAGGCTTTAACTGCCTCGATGCATACGCAATCACATGCCCTCTCTGCATCAACACCGCTCCCATCCCCGATATCGATGCGTCACAGTACACCACGAAATCCTCCATCCCTTCCGGTAGTGCGAGTACAGGAGCTTTGCACAATCTCTGGCGAAGGGTCTCAAACGAGGTCTGCTGCTCTGGACCCCATGAGAAAGCAACACCCTTCCGGGTCAACTTGGTAAGTGGCACGGCGATCTGGGAGAAATCTCTGATAAATCTCCGATAGTAGCCTGCCAGCCCTAAGAAGCTCTTGATCTCCGTAGGTGACCTCGACACCTCCCAACTCATCACAGCCTCAATCTTGGCCGGGTCAACCAAAATCCCATTCTGGTTAACGAGATGTCCTAAGAACTAGACCTCCCGTAACCAAAAATCGCACTTGGAGAATTTGGCGAAAAGCCTCTCCGCTCTCAGAACTCCGAGGAGCTCCCTCAAATGTTCCGCATGCTGCTCTCTGGTCCTCGAATACACCCGGATGTCATCAATGAAAACAATCACCGAACGATCCAACATCGGCCTACACACCCTGTGTCACACCCCTGAACTAGGCGGCGGAAATGTTCGGGAGCTGCCGTGACTCAATTGAATACCATAACATTGAATATATATGAAACGTAACAACATTCGTCACCATGCATTAATATAGTACAACCAATAAAGTTTACATGAAGTACATTGTTTAAACATTACATTCCCAAAAATAAATTGTTCGATTCGTTAATAAGTAAACTGCAAGCCATCACTGAGTACATTTTCCTTTGATTCACTGGTTCCCTGAGAATACAAGTATTTTGAAAAGCGTCAACATGCGAAATGTTGGTGAGTTCATAAGCGGTATTTGAAAAACAATGTTTTGTATCATTTTGAAAACCACCAGAAAATCCGATATTTTCCGAAAAGAAAAGCTTTTGAAAACGTTTGTGAAGATCCATAGGTATGCTTGTTTGTTTCTATACTTGTAAAAATTGTTCATTAAACTTGTATACATTTCGAATCCGTATGTATTGAAAAACCCTAGGAAAACCCGATGTTTTCCTAATTCTTTGAATTCCATGAAGTTAAAATGAAACCATTGTAACGCGTGAAGTTATCAATTCCAGGCGACGTCGGATTATTTTTGAGCATGATTAATTGCTATAAACATGCGTTACACAAACGACCAGTTTATAACTATACTAATGATCCCGTAGGCGTCGTCCGTACTAATCACGTTATCCGACCGCCCTGACTACGTGTAATCCCACATCCGAAGAGAAAGAGGACACGAAGACCCCGATGACTCCATTAACCGGTTGGGGATATAAAAAAAAAGGTACGAGGGGTCCCTGACCCGCCTCGCATGAAATACCGACTTTACTAGCAATACCAAAGGACCCTTGGGGACCAATAGTATACAAGCCATTGAAAGTCCTTTTACGCTGTGTTAGATCGGGTAAGACCCAACACCTCGTAAGGTAGAAGTCTTCGGGCCTTAAGATCAGGTCATTGGGCTAGCTAGGCCCAACAAGCAAGATTTTACACTTTGGGGCCCAAAGATGGTGCGTAGACGTCTGTGCACTCTCACATGTATATTGAATTCCCAAATGTTACTTGTATAAATCGAGATATCGTCGCGTTAGTAGTTTCGGGTTTTTATTGGTTCGAGACCGAACCAATTCGTTTAACAACGACTTTTGGTATTGTTGTGTATTGTATTTCGTCGATAGTCGCAGTGCCATTATTTGATCAAATTGCGTGTATTGAATTAGCCTTGGAAGTTTTCTGTTTTCAGCCCCTCATTGTTTGTAAAATTTACTTTTTCAACCCTTTAATTAAATAACTTTCCGGTTTGGTCCTTAAATCATTTTTCTTGACATTTTAACACCAAAAATTATTGAAATTAATATTTTTCAGCATATTTTTCATTGAAAACAGTTTAAGTCCCTGAAAATGCATTTTTCTCGGTTATAACCCCTCTTTTTCGCAATTTTGACAATTTTGGCCCAAATTGGAAAATTTTTGCAACTTTGGTCCTTTTTAAATTTAAAAAGCATTTTAAACCTTTGAAAAGTACTTCGAACACTAATAGTCCACTGTTTTACAGAAAAACATAGTTTTGGCCCTCCAAAACAGAAAAATTCGCATAATGGGCCTTATTGGGCCGAAATTGTCATTTTTAGCCCATTAAGCTTGAAATTTATGTTTTTAATCCTCCAACAAGTATATTTTCAGAAAATACATTATGGAAACTGTTTTGACACTCCTCATCCATCAGAATTCGTGATATGTCATTTTGGGCCCTTAAACTTTATATTTTTAACATTTTATGTCCAAAAATTGAGTTTTTAGCCCAAATAAAATGTTATTAAGCCATTTAGCTATTTTTCTTGGAACACTTGGTATGTAGAAATATACTTGATGCTAGTATCATTTAACATAGAGTGTATCTCGGTTTTTAGGGGTTTTATGGCTAGATCCAACATTATAACACACAAAAACTCACATATGAGCATAGGAATCATACAAGGCATACAAAACACATATAGATCTACACTTTCACTTGTATTCCCCCCCCCCCCCACAAAACTCATAAAAACAGAAAATAGGGGGTATGAAGCTCACCTTGGGTGTGTGATTTCGGTTTTTGAAGAAAAGATGGAAGAAAACTTGGTGATTTTTGGCCTTAGCACCCTTTTCTTGAAGATCTCGAGTTTGATGTGCTTCTAGGATGTAAGATCACGGGTTTTGCATGGATTAGGAAAAGATTTTGATAACAAAAAGAATCTAAGTCATAGATCCACACATAATCTTACCTTAGATGAAGAATTTGTGGAAATTTCCTCTTAAATGCTTCCTAAATTTCGAGATCTTTGGGTGGAGAGGGAGGAGTGTTCTTGAGGGAGTTTGAGAGATTTTTGTGAATGTGTGTGTGTTTGAGATGGCCGAGAGTGAAGGAGGGAAAAGAAGAAGTGATCTTTGAAGTGATACTTGCATGGAGGTATGTGATATGTTGCATGGATATCCAAAAGACAATAATGAGGTGGCAATGGCAAGTCAACTCTTCATCTCTCCTTGGGTTTGGGCCTTGGGCCGAGAGTTTGGAAGGGAAAAGGAAAATTTTGGGCTTTTTACCCCTAAGCCCAATATTAGAGTTTGTTTGGGTATGTTTTAAACCTAAAAGAATGTGGTAGGATTTTTACATTTTTGTTGGACTAGTTTAGGTTAATCATGGTTCAAAACTTTTAATTTATTTCATTCTAGGCTCAACATGGCCCAAAATGTTGAAATAAATTAATGTGGGTCCAATTAGAGCCCATTTAAGGGTTCTAAGCCCATGATAGTCAAATTGAAAGCTCATTGGTCCATTGAGTCCAATAAGGAAGTCCTAGTCCAAGGTGGACCTAAATAAGAACTTCTAGAGTTTCCAATTGTTTGATGACTATTTGTAGTACTTGTATGATGTATTTGATTGAAGTTTTTGATGTCATAATCATAGGTGTCACACATGTTCTTAAGTTTTGATTCACATTAACTTGAGTGTATAGATTACATGACACAAAATTTCCAGTTGTGACACCCTGTTCATGAGATCCATGAACGCCGCTGGTGCATTGGTGAGCCCGAATGGCATCACCACGAACTTGTAATGCCCGTAACGAGTCCTAAACGCCGTCTTCTGGATATCCTCTTCCCGAACTCTCATCTAGTGATATCCCGATCTCAAGTGTATCTTGGAGAACCAAGACGCCCCCTACAACTGATCGAATAGATCGTCGATCATCGGTAATGGGTAACGGTTCTTGACCGTCAACTTGTTCAACTCCCGGTAATCAATGCACATCTGGTGTGAACCATCCTTTTTCTTGAAAAAAAGGATCGGCGCTCCCCAGGGAGAGCTACTGGGATGGATGAACCCTTTCCCCAACAGCTCTTGCAGCTGTGAGGATAACTCCTGCATCTCTGGCGGTGCTAGCCGATACGGCGCCTTGGCGATAGGCGCAGCCCCGGGAACCAGATCGATACGAAACTCCACCTGCCTCTCGGGAGGCACACCCGGCAACTCCTCGGGAAACACGTCCGGGAACTCACGCACTATCGGCACCTCATCCACTGAACTTGGCCTCCCAGCGGCCTCTCGCACATCTGTCACATAGGCTACGAACCCCTTGCAGCCCTGCTGCAAACTCCGCCTCGCTCTAATGGCCGAACAAAAAACCGAACCACCACGAGTCCCATCGCCGTAAACCGTCAGCGCTCCCCCACTAGGATCTCGGATCGTCACCAATTGACGCTCGCAATCTATGACAGCCCCAAAACGGCTCAACCAATCCATTCCTACTATGACACAAACATCCCCCATAGCCTCCGTCTGGACTGATGCAATTTGAGTGGCCAGATGAGATTGAATGGTTATCGAGAGAGTTTTCGTACGGCGATTAGAGTACTCCTTCCGACTTAATGCATCAGCTACCACGTTGGCCTTGCCTGGGTGGTACTTGATCTCACATTCGTAGTCATTTAGCAATTCCACCCATCTTCGTTGTCTCATGTTCAGCTCCTTCTGATTCAAGATGTGCTGGAGGCTCTTGTGGTCCGTGAAGATGGTGCACTTTGTACCGTACAGGTAGTGCCTCCAAATTTTCAGAGCGAAGACCACGAATCCCAGTTCTAGGTCATGGGTCGTGTAATTTACTTCGTGCGTCTTTAGCTGGAAGGCTCTCCCCTAGCCTTCGGTGCTTCGGCCTTCACTGGCCGGGTCTCAGCAGCTCGAACCGCAGATGTAGATCCCTGCGCTGACCTCTGAAGCTGGGGGCACTCGGCCTTCCGATGGCCGGTCTGGTTGCAATGGAAGCAAACCGAGAACCCCTTCGGACAGTCCCTCGCAAAATGTCCTTCCTTCCCGCATTTGTAGCATACCCCAGTCTTGCACGGCCCATCATGGCTATGACCGCACTTCCCACAAGTGCAGACCCTCGAACTTCCCGTCCTCGAATCAGCGGGCTTTGCCCGCTTGGCGGCCGACTGCGAATGCGCCGGTCGCCGATCACCCTTCTGCAACTCAGTCTCCTCCCTCGCCTATGTCTCAAGCTCAATCTCCCTCTTTCGAGCATTTGCCTGGAGCTCGGCAAATGTCTGGTAAGTCGAGTTCGCCACGAACTCACGGATGTCCCTCCTCAGTATACTCAGATAACGGCTCATGCGAGCCTGCTCAGTGGACACCAACTCCGGGCAAAACAGCGCCCAGTCATGAAACATCCTCGTAATCACTGTCACCGACTCTGTCCCCTGCTTGAGGGTCAGAAACTCCTGAGCTAAACGTTCCCTCTCCACCTGGGGAACATACTCGTCACAAAACATCATAGTAAACCTCTCCCAGGTCACTGCAGTCAGCTCAGCTGTAGAATAGCTCGCGGTCACGAATTTCCACCAGTCCTTCGCCCCCAAGCGAAGCTGGTTGAGTGCGAATCGCACCCTCAAATGCTCCGGACACGAGCACGTATAGAAACACCCTTCTATGTCTGAGATCCACCTCATAGCGGCGATCGGATCCTGTGTACCATCGAACTCCGGTGGTTTCGTGTTGTTGAACTCTCGGTACAGCAACAAATCACCACCCTGGGGTCTCGCAGCAGCAACAGCTGCGGTGGCTGCAGCAACATCAACATCAGTCAAAGCAGCGTAACGCTCGTCAAACGTCTCGATCAGTGTGGTCTTAATAGACCCAAACATCTCCGGAATCTCGGCTCTGATGGCAGCAGCCACCTCCTCATGGATGATCCGACAGATCTCCTCATCGCTCACCCCACTGCTCTCGAGGTTATGGCGTGTCCCGACCATGATCAACCTCTGAAATACAACATAAGAATTATCAGGGATACTCTCGAGTATACTCACACTCGATAACTCAAACATCCTCTCTCCTGGTACCCCCAAGGATTCTTACTTGGACTGCACACCAATCCGGTGTCTTCAATAGTACGGGCCCAATACTATCGTCCACACCGAATCGATATACAACCCAAGTCCTCCTCCTAGGATCCCAAATCGCAAATACTCTACTCTCGCTATGCACTGGCTACCCTCAATAGCCCTCTCCTGAGCTCCTCACTGCTACCTACTCACTCTCAAAGTATCTCATAGCAGCAGCGATCTCCTAAGCTAAGGCATCACAAATCAGGCCCACTCTAGTCCTAATAGGAATACCTAGCCTCTCTAACATGCACAACATAATATCTCATAACTCATAACATATAATGTAAGGGTATTTTGGGGATTCACCGTTCGGGCGCTGGCTGACCGTACACACCTCCCACTCTGCTTGTTTCCAAAACCTCTTTTTCTTTTTAGAAAATTTTAGTTTTATTTGAAAATTTCTCAAATCCCCGGTTTGAGTTCAAATACGCCCGAAGGTGCATCCGAATCCCTCAAACCAAGGCTCTGATACCAACTTGTAACACCGTAAATTTTCAAAATAATTTTTCTTTTTCAAAATCACATAACGTATCACATCACAAATCAAGATCCATAATCAATGTTGTTTTCAAAAACAAATCCCAAGATCTCTACACATAATAAACTACATCGGTGTGGGTGTACGTGTCAAGCCGTCGCCTTCCCACGGTCCTCGCTGGTACCTGAGACATCAAACACAACAACTGTAAGCATAAATGCTTAGTGAGTTCCCCAAAATACCACATACCACAAATACGCCACTCAAGGCTAAATCCGACCCTCTAGTCTAGATGTCTCAGCGGGACCCTCCAGTCCCGCAGCTCGTCGGACCCTCCGGTCCAGTCACAGCTCATTGGGCCCTCCGGCCCGGTCAGAATCGTTGGACCCTCTGGTCCGGTTTACACAATCATACAGCATACATATAACACATAGCACATAATCTCATACATAGCACATAAGACCCTCTGGTCAACTCATAATACCACTCAAGGTAACGTATAGTGAGAAGACTCACCTCGCGTGTCTCGGTAACTTGTAAATCTCTTAACCACTAGTGCTCGATCTCCCGAGCTATCGTCCTCCTATAATACAAACGTATTTCTACTTAATACTACCTCGACTCTGGCTGACTAACACTACGAAGTCAAACTAGTCAACGGTCAACCTGACTCGCCGAGTTCCTACGGGAACTCGATCCCTTTGAATCTCTTCCGACTCACCGAGTCACTCACCCGACTCGGTTACCCGCTGGTTCGAAATCGTTGAACAACCCGCACCAACTCGCCGAGTCTGGGGAATGGACTCGGCGAGTGCATTCCATGCACAACCCCAAACGACCTTCTGAGGTCAGATCCGCTTCACTAACTCATAGATCCAGTCTCCTTAATCTTATTGACCACGTAAAGTCCAAATCTTGATGCTCATCAAGCATTGAATAACTCATGAATGGTGTTTTAGCCTCAAATACATTGATCCCAAGCCAATACCTCCATGGATGCATATAAAGCTTTGGTAAGGAGGTGCTCTGGACCTCTATGGGTCCAGATCCAGGACCTTAACTCGCTAAGGGACCATGAGGACACTAGATCTAGCCACAAATGGGTTCAAAAGCCCTAAATCTACATAAACATCACAATAACAGAGAATGATTTGAGATTGTACCTCAGTTGTGATGTTCTGGACCTCAAATCTTCAAAAATCCACCCCTCTCTTGCTTCCTCTTGGCTAGATCTCCTATTTCCTTGCTAGACAACAACTCCAAGATCAATAATGGCTCCTTCCCTCACTTGAATCACTCAATCGCTCTAGAGTTTCACTCTGGGGACTGATGAGTGCAAATAACGGCCATAAAGCCCTTTAAATATGCCTCAAACCCGATCAATTAGGGTTTCATTAAACAGCGTGGACTCGCCGAGTCCACTCTTGGACTCACCGAGTCCGGACGCGAACCCACGTCCAAATCCGCGATCATACTCGGTGAGTCTAGGCTCCAACTCGCCGAGTCTCCTCACAAATCCTCAAAATAAATAAATGAATAATACCTTGAAATCCGGGCTGTTACAATCATATACAGGGTCGAAAAATTAAATTTTTTCAAAAGCCGAGGACGAATAAGAAAAAAATGGTCATTATGTTTATTATAACTTTTTATTCTTAGATAAAAATATATAATGAAAAAAATTTGAAGATTTGCAACTGCCCACTTTGTCCCCTCAAACGCCCCCATAAATTCATATGCAATCGCACACCAAATACATGCCCAATACCGGCCGTCTATAAATAAAATGTATATAATGTTGTGTAGTTTTAGTCGACTAGTTATAATAAAATTAAAATGTAATACTATGAACTCGTGGTTTACCAAAATGTAATAAAAAAAATGTCCATGTTTGAACAAAGTTATTATAATTTAATATTAGAAAGGCTAGCTTTTTTATGTGTTAGAGCAGTTCAATAAAATAATATGTCAGATTTTTTGTTTATAATATGTTACAAAATGTTGTCGTTATTAAAAGTTAATCTTATTAAATTCATTGTATTTAAATAAGGCTTGTTAGATTTTGAAACATTGCTGCTGTATAAACTATAGAGCATAACACATTAAAATTATAAAAAGACACCAAAAAGAAATAAAATAACCAAAAACCAATCTAACGTAAACAAATATGCCTATGTATATTGTTATTTTAATACTGCTATAATTTACTAATTATTTTCTTTAAAATTAGAAAAATGTTTATTGTAATATATCGGTAGGCGTTCATCCATTAACTGATATTCTTTCAAAAAATATCGTCACTAAATGTGAAAACATGGATATTTTAAGTGCATTAATTAATTTAAATATCATTTGCAGGAGTGCATATTATACTTAAATAGATTAAAAATATATAACGTTGTATAGTTTTAATTAACCAGTTATATAAAATATAAAAAAAACAAAAAAAAAACAAAAAAAAAACTGTAATTAATATGAATATATGATATGAACCCACGGTCGAATAAAAGCAACGGGTTTTTTCATATCAAAACAGTTAAACAGGCCATTTTTTGCTTTTTGAACGGACTGATTTAGTTATTGCATTACTAGTTTATAATCCGTGGAAACCACGGTTAGAAAATTAATTAAATTTCTAAGTAAAAACTCAAAACTATTAATTAATAATTTTAAATAACTTATTAATTAAAAGATATTTTTTAGTTATATATAAAATTATAATTGTTGATTCAATTAAATACATAAAATAAATCATCTTATAATTTATATAAATTTTATTTTATTATAATTTGTATAATTTTTATTTTATTTTTATTCTAATATTCTTATATATATTAAAGGAGGATAGTTTTTAGGAACAGTGAACATTCTGATTTTTTGGCAGAAATAACCCAAAAGTTTTCATATTTTCAGTGGTTCGGATTTTTGACACTAAAGTTTGGTATATTGGCAATTTGGTCCCTTAAATTATTAATAGAGGTGTAAAGATAAGGATGAGGCCGATACGTGTCGTTCCCGCGTCTCCCCTGCTGGTTCTGGTGGTTCTGCCTTATCTTCCCCCCACCTGCTTTCTCATCCAACCATATTCAGATTTCACCGCTTTTCGAAAACTCTCAGTCTTCGTCTAAACTCATCACCTTCAAATTTATGTTGATCGTTG
The DNA here is from genome assembly GCF_051521515.1 of Lactuca serriola. Classification (NCBI taxonomy): domain Eukaryota; kingdom Viridiplantae; phylum Streptophyta; class Magnoliopsida; order Asterales; family Asteraceae; genus Lactuca; species Lactuca serriola. The sequence goes on from NC_136414.1 coordinate 137,174,475, forward strand.
CTTTTGTTTTTCTTCTCCAATCTACAGACGGGACCATACAGATGAGGCAAGTGATTCCAACAGACACGATGCAGATGAGGCAACTGATTCTAATAGACCTACGAAGGTTTCAAACAAAGAAACTTAGGGTTTCTTACTTTCTTCCCTTTTCAGGTCAAGGTACACCATGCACTGCTGACGTGGCAGCTCAAACTCTACCACCTTCATGGGTCGATACTTCTACGCGTGCTCCACGAAGCCGCGATTGGGGTTGGGGGTTTTGTTCGCGGCCAGGGTCCGTTGCCAGTGGGGGGCTTCCGCTTTGAAGAAGAGGGCTTCCACCACCACTCTCTGGCCGAAGTCGTGGTCGAAGTCGTTGCAGCAACGATCAGGTACAAATCAGGTATAGCCTTTGTTGCTTTCCTTCTGTATCTTGTATTTTCCTTTCGTTTTTTTCTTGCCTTTATCGGGAACAACCGACTTGTGCAACCGAGTTGTAAGTTGTACAGCTGAGATTTTTGGATTATCTTTTTTGGATTTTGGCTTCACTACAATTTCAAATTTTGTTTGCTTCAGGTACGTATTATGAACCTTAGGTTACAAAATTTGGAAATTTTGTTTGATCGACGATGGAAGGAAAAGCGTCGAACCATACTCGCATTCAAGTGCTCATATTCTTGGCTAGGTATTGAACTAAAGACGAATTTGTTTTACTGGAAATGATTTCTGTGTATAACGTGGATGCTGAATTCAGTTGTATACATTGTTTTCAGGTCATTACAGGCCCTTAAAATGTTTGTGCACTACTAGATCTCTCTTTCCCCCACGCGATAGTGACATGACCATGTTCAACTTTAGTTGTATCTTGTATCATCACTAAGCCATTTTCATTGACTATGCTGCAGATTTTCAAAGCCGTGGCATACACATCAAGACTCAAAATCTATTGGTATGCTTCTCTACATATTAGAGTGTGTCACAGGGACATCATGCCTCAAAATCTGTTAGTATACTTCTCTCCGGAGATATAAATCATAACATTGGTTGATTAATTTATTAGTTCATGTCATGTGCGTGCATCATTTGTTTAACATTTAAATTTGCACCGATGTCTTTCCTTGAGAGGGACTATGTATTTATATAGTTTATCCAAGATCCAAGATAGGTTCAGGTTGATTGTCGTATCATAGATTAGAGATGCAGACCAAGTGTCTGATGAAATGCCTGAAGGAGATTGCCTTTTCTTTTTTATTTATCCATATTTTGATCATGAGTGATCGATGAAAACTAAGAGGGTGATGTTTCTAGAAAGAATGATAATATGTGTGTTGTTTAGCTTATTTATAATGCATCAGGTTGCCACGAATGAGAGAATCCTTGAGTCATTGAATTTATTTAGGAATATGTTTATTTTCATGGTTTTTTATGCGGTACAATATAAAGGAAGGCATTGTGGATCTTAATAATGAGATCTGGTTACTAATTTTCGTATGTTTACACCAACTTTTTTCTGGTTCTGATTTGTGAATGTATTGATTACCTCCATTTTTTGCAGGCAGACATACAAAATCGAGTGATCCATCACTCGATCACTAACTTTTTTAACCACAAATATGCATGTTTGATATCCCAATGGACACTGATCTAACAAACACAACTGTAAGTCTAGCAATTTTGAATTATACATTTATGCCCATTTTCTTCATAACTTTCATCTTTCTTATTGCAGGTTTATATCGACCAACTTGACCCTGGTGTTGCAGAGGAGGGATTGAGGTCGATTTTCTTGCAATTTGGTGAAATAGTTTATGTCAAAATTCCCACTGCAAAAGGATGCAGGTTTGTTCAGTTTGTCAAAAGCTAAGTCTTAAATTTGTCAAAAAAAAAAAAAAACTTAATACATGAAAAAACTGTAAAGAGTTAATTACTAATTTCCTATAGGACATCTGCTGAAGAAGCAATTCAAAGGATGCATGGAAGTCAAATTGGTCAAACTATAGTCCACCTTTCTTGGGGAAAAAGCATAGCTACTAAACAGGTGAACATTAATTGTGATATGCGACAAACACACTTTTCAGATTTATTTTATTTTGTATTTTTTAATTGATTACCAGTGAGTAGGTTATTGGTGTTTTAAGTAAAGAAAGCTGAAATCAGGTGTTTTTGTTCATCTTCGGTCAAATTTATGGAGCAAAAGCATGAAGTTCATCAAAGGGGGAAGATGGATAAGGTTGTTGTTTATAGCATATTACAACATTTTGATATCTTTTCTTATTAACATATTGTCCTGTCAAAATTCTATCCAATTATTGGATTGTATTTTCAAAATTTTCTTATTATAACATTTACACATTTGTAAATGTAGGCTAACAACTTATGCAACGTACTTTACTTTGACACAAAAGCAATACCTTCCGCCCCCCGCAACGCGGGGGAAAACTTTCTAGTTATTAATTTAATGTGATTTAAATTTTGAAATTTGAAATTTGAAATAAAGAATTAATATATTGATAAGTGTCATGATATTAATTACAAGTGCCAATAGGATTGACAAGTGTCATGATATTTATTACAATACCTAACATGATGACATATGGCAAAATAACTACTCTTTTATTAGTATAGGGAGATTGGAAACGTTAAACGTCTTTGTGCTGAAAAGATTACAAGTAATGTTCACATAAAGTAATTGTTAGTAATTTCTAATACCCATTTGTTAATAAAATATATTAGAAATTAATAATTTATTAAGTGGGCATTATATACTTGATAAGTTACAAAATGATATTCATTGTCATAAATTAAAGCTCAATGGGGGCTCTCAAACTTTGTGTATAAATAAATAGTGGATGGTCTTCATAAAGATACACAAACTTTTTTCTATACAATGTATTCTACATAATTATTGCAAACTATGTTTAACGGAAAAGTTGGAATAATTTGGCCAAATAATGACATACAAGCAGTGGCGAATCTAGAACAAAAAATCACGTGGTTCCTAAATTAAGTGAGACCAATAAAAAAATCAACAACACTTTTAGGGTCGGGTCGGGTCGGCTCATCTACCTTAAAAGAACCGAATCAATTTAATCAGCTCATGTACCTTGTGCCACCGATTAAAAATTTTTAAAAAACAATTGAAATATAACTGAAAAATGCGTACGGTTTAACGAAAAACTAGTTAATTATTAGTCCATTGAAAAAGTGGCGAACGGAGAGTGAGAGACTTTGGCATGTGGGCTTTCATTTTATTAGAATAACTTATTTATTTATTAATATTTTGAGAGTGCCGGTTAATAGTGGTTAACTTTTTGTTATCAATCTCATAATTTAAAATAACAAATTGTCTATAATAATTAAATTTTTCTCTTTTTAAAATGGTTTTTTTAGAAAAAAATTTAAAAAACAAACTCAAGGTAGGTCCTCTATTTTTTCTAAGGTAGTTCCTAATTTTTCTACCATATACATTGTAAATAAAATTGAGAACTTAGGTAGGTCCTAGGACCTACCTAAGCATATGGTGGATTCGTCCTTGCATACAAGGTATGTTTTTGAGCAAAATTATTTATGTGGAATGTGAACGAACATAGTTTGACAAAATAATAAGGTTCATATAATAATTAATTATGTATTCTATTTGTATTTTTATAGTCATTTATGAGCATTAATTATGGAAATTGATTTATGTAATAAGTTTTTTTAATACATAATAATTTATGCATTGAAGTATTGTATTATACAACTTTAAAAAATTTAAATTGTTATATATAGAAAAAAAAATTATAGCTTGGATACACTTTCCCGGAGATCCAAGTGTACCAATCACTTCCTATTATTTATGGGATAACCATGTATTATGTTGATTTATGGATGATTATATAACATATAACTATTATCGAGTATAATTCAAGTCATAACCTTCATTGAGACATATATTGAATAATTTGAATAAAATTATTCTACTTTGGTATTAGTTGAATTTAACATTTTTTGCATGTGTACGAGAACAAAGATAATCTTTGGGAATAATTTATTACATTGTCATGTCTATTATTTTTAGCTAAATTAATCGAAACAAAAAGTTACCAAAGTAACATCTATTGCATACATCGGTTTAACAAAATTAATAGATATTTATACAAGAATCATCCATGCGAATTGTGAACAACACAAAGGAATATGCATTTTGGCCGAATAACAATGTATATGTGATGGTAAATACGTAAAAATTATAATGTATTATTCAAGTGAACTTTTGGTTAGTCCAAAAACAAACCATTGACATAACTTACTTTCAATATTTGATTAGTACGTTGAGTTTACCAATTTTAGTTAATTTCTTGATCCAAAGATCGGGGATTAATATTGTGCTAGGCAGCTTGATATGTACCCCATCATGTTCTTAATATAAAATACTAATGTGAGTATATAAGCTTGTTTTATCTTTTGTGTATGTGCTTAGTTTATTTCTTATACCATATCAAACATGTCTATCCAAGTTGTTTGATAAGTGTCTAAGTCCATAATTATATTTAGTATGTACTTGACCCGAAAATAACATGGTTCATTTGGATTGTATTTCACTAGAACAATTTGTAAGGATAGACTTTTGAGAAGAGGTTATTTATGATTTATTAATATATTATAAGTTCTAATATATTAATATAAAATCATAATATTTAATTAGTATTGATCAAGAATTAGTTTAGAATTAATTTAGTGATCAAAAGAGACTAATAAAATGTAAAAGGATTGATTTGGTAAATCAATGATTCTTATAGTGTGGGTCTATGGTTATTTAGGTTGGGCTAAACCAACATGGTAGTCCATGGATAGTCCATGGAGGTTTAACCCATGGATCCTAAGTAAGATGAAAGGTCATGCACATTAGGGTTTATATGGATGTAACCCTAATCCTAGCGACACTATAAAATGAACCCTTTAGCTCATGAAATCAGCCACTAGAGAGTGCATGGTAGAGACATAACCGATTTTTTTAGTGTTAGTATTCTCTCTCAAAAGTTCTCTATTATTAGTGGTGTTTTGTGAAGCATTTGAGGCATCACATTTGGGGTGCTAGGCTTTTAAAGGTCCAAGTCAACAAGCTACAAGAACAGGTATGTCATTCAACTAGTTTTTGTTATGCAAGTACCCATAGTTTTGTATGTTAGTTAGGACAATGCTTTGGAAAATCAAATTGCATGTATAATTAGAGAAAACATAGATCAAAAGCATTTAGGGTTGTATGTGCACCTTAAGGTAGTTAGAGTGCTCAAAACCCATCAGTGGTATCAGAGTCTAGAATTGTTTTCTGTTATACTTGATGTTTATTGGTTTTCAAAGTTGAAAAAATCGAGCTTTTGCAATCTAACTGATGAACACGCCGAGTCCACTCAGAAATAGACCAACTCGACGAGTCCATTTCATGTACTCGCCGAGTTGGTGCTCCAGTGTGCAACATTTTGAGTTTTGGCCAGAAATTGGATTATGATCATTACTCCAAACTGTTTTTTGAACCATGAAATCTGTTTTTTCATAAGGTAATGATCATGCTTGTCCAATTAAAAGATAATTGTCAAAGTTTTAATATTTGTATTAGTTTATATGATTAACTATTTTCTTGAAAGTTGTTGATGTGAGTTATATTTGCTTATGGGTTTAACTAGATCATAGATATTATTTGACACTTCTTGTTAGTTTAATTGTTGATCTAAATGCTTTTTAATGGACTCCATAACTTCTCCTCAAGTTATGGAAAACCAAAAGTCTTTTCTTTAAAATGTCATTAAACTCATAAGTTATGGAAATGAAAGGTTTTGAATAGTTTCAAAACTTGCCCTCAAGTTTTGGAATCTGTAACGTCACACTTATGAATACTTTAATTCCAAACCCTAAAATTTTTAAAAGTTTAAAAATTCAACCCTTATACTATTATAATAATAAGTTTAATAATTATATATATATATATATATATATATATATATATATATATATATATATATATATATATATAAAAGACAAATCAGTCTTACCGTTAGTAGGTCCCATTCACGAAGCCGATCTATAAGGGGTTATAAGGTTACTGTCTATAAAATGGTGGTTTAATGGGTGTCCAATCTCACCTACTGCTTCCTTGACTGGTGGAGGTTCGTTAGCCGAATGGGTAGGATAGGACACTAATTCTCATTAAAAGTATAATGATAATTATGAAGTAACTAAATGCTTTATTAAATTCTCAATCTTAGTTACTTTAGGAAAATGTGAAATTGATGCTAATCCATGAAATTTCACTTTGCACCTTGTCAAGTTGTTAATGGAGCGTGTGTGGTTAACCGACACATTAACCTAGACTAGTAAGGATGGTAAAGGGTAGTTTGATGTTTATTATAGATCGGTGGAGCGTGTGTGATTAACTGACACATCAATTAGGTGATAAATGACATCAAGTGTACCAAGTGAATTTGTATGCTTATTCACACCTTGTTTGTGATCCTCGGTATCCTAGTCACAAATTTGAAGAGCATAATCGAGATTTAAACATGCCCTTGAAAAGTTCAATGAATCTCAAAAGAATCTAGGAGTTTCAATCCAATTAAAACTTAATAATCTATTTTTTTCATGGTGGAAATTGGTAAATCGTCATTTACCTACCTTCAAATATTTTGCAACTTGGATTACGACATTCGTCTTCCAAATTGTAAAATATTGTATTGGGTCCTAGCCTTAATATTTCATTTGGGTGTTATATTAAGTACTCTTATTTAATCTAAACTTTGTCCTTCTTTCTTTTCAGATGTCTTGCAACACTGCTTCTGGCTCAAACCTTACTAGGTCCTTCTCTGTCTTGAACTTGTGTGGGAGAGTCATCTTTGATGGCACTAACTTTAATGATTGGATTAGGAACATCAGGATTGTCACTCGCTATGAGGACAAGAAAAATGTCCTAGACAAGGAGCTTAAGGAAATCGATGAGTCTTCTGCTACTCCTAAGGAGATCGCTGAGTTTAGGACACATGAGAAGGATGCCACCAAGGTGTCTTGTATCATGTTGGATACTATGACAGCTGAACTCTAAAAGTCCTATGAGGACTTTTACCCTTTTGAGATGCACCAAGACCTGATGGGAAGATACCATCAGGGTGCTCGTCAAGAGAGGTATGAAATCATCTTTTCCATGATAACAACTAAGATGAAGGATAGAGAGTCCATCACGGCCCACTTGTAGAAAATGCAAAGGTTTGTGGACCGTTTGCTAAATTTGAATGTGAACTTTCATGAGAAGCTGGCTATAGATATCATTCTACACTCCTTACCTCCATGTTATGATTAGTTCCACATGACCCATAATATGAACAAGGAGGAGGTCACACTTAGCAAACTTTAAGGGATTTTGAGGACTACTGAAAGTAGTCTCAAAGGTTAATCAGTTGTTACTACTCCTACTACTGCCCCTGTTCTGGAAATTGGGCAAATTAAAGGGAAAAAGAGGAAGGCTCCCTCTAAGAGCTGCAATGGAAAGTCTCTTGATGGATCCTCTTCAAGTGGGACCAAGGTTGATTATGCGGCTCCCTTTACTATTCCTAAGGAAGCATAGTGTTTCTATTGTCATGATAAATGGCACTGGAAGCGAAGCTGTCCCAAGTACTTGAAAGATGTAAAGAATGAGAAGGTTAAACCCACCCATGCAGGTATTTACACTATTCTATCTAAAAACTCATCACATGCTAACTCTTGGGGTCCTTGATACAAGTTGTGGATTTCACATTTGTTCTGATATGTTGCGCCTAAAAAGAAGTAAGGATGTGGAGCACGGGAAGATAAACTTGATCATGGGGAATAGGAAAGTTTCACCTGTCACCAAGATTAGATTTTACTCTTTATTGCTTAGTAGTGGGTTAGAAATAGATTTGAATAATTCTTGTTACTCGTCTGATATGGCAAGAAATATTATTTCCTTTCATGGTTTGTACAAACAGTGTTTTAGTTTTTCATTTGATAATGATATTGGTGCTATTTATGCTTTCTATAATGGTGTATTTTATTTTAAAGCATTACCTTGTAATGGTGTATATGAAACTGTGATGATTGTAGACAACATAGGAAATAATGTGTTACATATTGATTCTTCCAATAGTTTGGATAAGGCATCCTTGTGGCATTTTTGTCTTGCACATGTCAACAAGAAGCGCATAGGCCAACTCCAAAAGGATGGAGTTTTGGAGTCATTCGACTTAAGGTCGGATGACACTTGCGAATCTTGTTTACTTGGAAAAATGACTAAGTCACCTTTCACCTGTACTTGTGAAAGGGGGAGAGTTTGTTAGATCTCATACACACCGATGTGTGTGGGCCCTTCAGAACTGCCACAAAGGATGCTAACCGCTTCTATGTGACTTTTACCGATGATTACATTAGATATGGCTATGTCTACTTAATCAAGCATAAGTCGGAAACCTTTGATAGGTTCAAAGAGTTTAAACAAGAAGTGGAGAATCAACTGGGCAGGAAGATAAAGATGCTACAATCCGATTGGGGTGGTGAGTATCTTACTATCGAGTTCCTTAACTATCTTAAGGAATGTGAAATTGTTTCACAGTTGACGCCACCTAGGACACCACAACTTAATGGTGTGGCTGAGAAGTGAAATCGAACCTTGTTGGACACGGTTCGTTCGATGATCAGTCGAGCTTCGTTACCTATCTCATTATGGGGGTATTCCTTAGAGACTGCTGCCCATATCCTTAATCTAGTCCCAACTAAGAAGGTTGCTAAAATACCTCATGAGATGTGGATATGGAAAGTTCCCTTGTTAGCACACATCAAGGTTTGGGGTTGCGAGGCTTTTATGAGACGTGAGACTCACGATAAGCTTGAACCTCGCAGTGAGCGTTGTATTTTCATTGGCTACCTACAAAAGTCCTTTGGATGTCTCTTCTATAGACCGAGTGACAATCTTGTCTTCGTTGCGAGGAGAGCAGTCTTTCGTGAGAGAGAGATGATATGCCAAGGGGAAAGTGGGAGGCAGATTGACCTTGAAGAACTTCAAGAATCAAGTGGTGAAGGAACCTCAAACACTAGCGATCAACCCGAGGAGGAAACTCTTCTTGAGTGGATTGACGAGTCCGTACCTATGAGGCGTTCCAATAGAGTTAGAGTTCGACCTGAGTTGTATGGTTTCCATATTACTGCAGAAGGTGATACATTTATCAGTGATATCGCAATGGTAAATTTAGATGAACCTAACAACTACAAGGAAGCCATGGCAGGCCCCGAGTCTGCTAAATGGAAAAAGGCAATGGACAGCGAGATTCAATCCATGTATAACAATCAAGTTTGGAACTTGGTTGACAATGTACCAGGTTTTAAGACAGTTGGGTGTAAATGAATCTTCAAGAAGAAGACCGACATGGATGGGAAGGTACACACATATAAGGCGTGACTAGTTGTGAAGGGCTTCACTCAAACTCCGAGAATGGACTATGATGAGACCTCCTCGACATCCCAATTACAAACTTGAGAGCGAACAATCGAGATTGAAACATGCCATTGAAAATTTCAATGAATCTCAAAAGATCTAGGAGTTTCAAATACAATTAAAACCTAATATTTCATTTTGTTTTTCATGGTGGAAATTAGTGAATTGTCATTCACCTACGTTTAATATTTTATAGCTTGGATTATGGTATCCCTCTTCCAAGTTATAAAATATTGTGTTGGGTCCTAGCCTTAATATTTCATGTTGGGTGTTATATTAAGGACCTTAAATCAACTAAACTGAAGTTCTCCCATTGTAGATGTCTCGTTCAGACAACAATGATCTTCCCAAATCTTTTAGAACAAGCTTTCCTAATGAAGACGATTTCCCACGATTAGTTCATGGAAATCATACTTCTCTTCCTCCATTTGTCCTCCCTGACACACAAGCTTGAAGACTTGAAAAGTTCAAGGTCACTCAAGCCCTACTAGCAATGAAACATAAAGATGGAAGAGCTGTGTGCACTCATGTCTTAGGAATGAAGTCACACATTGATAGGTTAAGAATGTTGGGTGTCGTTATTCCAAGGAAGTTGGCTATTGACTAGGTTCTTCAGTTAATTCCTGAGTCAAATAGTGACTTTGTTAAAGACTACTATGTGACAAATCATGACTTGACCCTAATAGATCTTTCTTATTTGCTTGTTGCTGCTGAATCAACAATGATTTGGCGTAATGGTCAAGAAAATATTGGTGGAAGGTCTATTTCTCAAACTTCCATGGACATTGACAATGGTAACATTGGAAGTCCAGAAAAGCTTTCTCTTCCCAATGGAAAGGGATCGGCCTTGGTCAACCCGGTTGACCAAAAGGTAAAGGGAAATGCTAAGTCAGTGATAGCCTCGTGTACCATTCCCAAAGAGTATATACGTTTTCATTGTCGAGAGAAGGGGCATTGGTTGTGAAGCTGCCCTAACTACCTGAAGGACCTGAGAGAAGGAAGAATCAAAAAGTCTGACTCTGCTTTAGGATCAAGCAAAGGGAAGGAAACTTAAAGGAAGAGTATGTTGAATCTGATCGCGAAGATGGATTTCAATCACATGGTTCGAAAATCGGATTCTTGAGCTGCTACTTAGGAATTATGATAGATTTCTAGGAAATATGTAATAACATAGTTTTCATTTAAAGTTGCATTGTAAGGAAAAGGTTTTCCGCATTTTATAAATAATTAAAATTTTGTTTTACTTTATTTTATATCTCCTTGCAATGGCATTTATGGAAAATTGATGTTTGTATGTTTCTAGCAATATTGGAAATATGAATTTGATTCTTTCATTTGTGATAGTGTCTAAATTTACCAAATAAGGAAAGATTCTCATCACCTAAGTTTTCAATTGGACCGAAACTTGGAATCATGCAAGTTGTATGATGAATGAGAATTTGCGTCTTTGGAAAATTAAGACTAATTCCTTGCTCACATGTATATGTGAGTCAAGTGAAGGAATAAGGGATCGAGTACACATTTATGTGCACTGGTCAAAGTCCACCACAAAAGATCGATAAGACTATTCGTGATGATTTACTAAAGTGTAGTAAATATGGTTATACTTACAGGCTTAAGTATAATTTGAAACATTGAAAAAGTTTCAATGAATGGAAGAACGAATAAGAAGAATCAAATTAGGCAGAAAGATACAAGTTTCTCAAATCTGAAAAGATGGGAGAGTACTTTAGTATCATGTTTTATGATCATATTAATGTTTATGAAACCATATCACAATTAATCCTCTAGGGACATCTTAGTGCATTCTTATGGCTAAGAAGAGGAGTCGTGAATTGTTGAAATGGTTAAATCCAGAAGATGATTCATACTTCGTTCCAAAACAAGTCTTAGAGTCATACTTCAAGATTGTAACTTGAGTGACATATCTTAAAGAAGGTTATAACACTTGTCAAATGTAAGAGTAAAATGTGTTCTACTCTTGTAAATTTGAAATTGGTAAGCTGTGATGTTTTGGATAAAACAAAGACCAACTAAGGCCAATTGTGTGAAGTGTTTGTCTTGATAAGAATCCACACTATCTCTTGAATATTTGATTGTCAAGGCATGGTACTTGACAAGAGAGTCTTATATGTCAAGAGGACAGTGGGAGTCTAAAAGATCCTGAAAGAGTTTCAAGAACTAATCAAGAATAAAACATGTAGCTTATCACTAGCGCACGACTTGAGGTTTATAACCTATCGTGTTGACATATTCTTATTTCTGTGCCCATTCCAGTTAAAGTTGACTATGCATCTGAGTTCTACAAGTTCTCAATTGTTTGTGTAACAACCTGGAAGCAATGGTAGGCCTTGTGCTGCCAAGTGGCAAGAAGTTAAGATTGCACAAGTTCAGTTCATATGAGTTTGGATTTGTTACTAACCTTGTCTTGTGATTATGGTTTTAACAAAATTCACATGGATAAGAACACATACACCATAAAATCAAAGTGTCATAAGGTTTCTCTCTGATTCATGAAAATGATGGTGAGGAAACGCTTTCACTAAGAAGATTTTAAGTAGATAGAAATGGTGACATTTGCATTCTCAAAGTCGTTAGTGGAGCGTGTGTGGTTAACCGGCACACTAACATGGACTTGCGAGGTATGGTAAAGGTCTAAACAATTGAGACTATGATTATGACATCCCTTTTCATAGTTCTGAAACTTTTAGACACACATGTGTGCTATCTAAGGAAAGGTGTATGATTTTGATAAAGTTTTATCAAAGCATCTCGTATCAGAAGTCTGAACTTTGGTAAGAAAGTCAATAAAGTATTGATTTCTAGAAGTCCAACTGATTTCTAAGTACTTGTCAAAGCTAGTGGGAGCATAAGTGTTATGCTGATAATTCTCATGTTAGTGGGAGCATGATAATAATGATAAGTGTTGCAAGTTAGCAATGTTAATTATAGAAAACAAAAGTTTCAATTGGGAAAAGTTGTTTTGCTATAATTAAGGGAGGAAATTATACTTCATTTCAATTCTAAAAGCTTAGATTGAGATTTTAATCATCTCTAGTCAAGGATATATACATATATATATATATATATATATATACATATATATATATATATATATATATATATATATATATGAATTTTATGTTGGAATGGCTCAACTTAAGAAAATTCTATATATATTGTGTTCTCAAAATTCGATTATGATTACGACATCCCTCTTCATAGTCGAATTATGAAAACATGGAAAATAAAATATTGTAGCAAAAGACTGGTCTAGAATCATGTCTTTATGTGAGGCATTTGGATATGACTAAAATGCTTAAGCAATTGTCGAGGAAAATCTGAGGTTTACCAAAGATTGGTTGCTCAGGGACAGATGGAAGTATAGTGTTAAATTTTGGAATGATCATATTGACATATTCTGAAAGGAAGCAACACTTGTTTAGAAGTGATAGTCAAAATGGGAATATAGAAATGTCTCCATAGGTGGAAGTTATTCAATCTGTGTAAGATTAGAAAACTTAATGCAAGAAGGATGTTCAAAGCAATGTACTTTGAATATGAGACTTCGTTTCGATGGAGTTGATCTCCATTAGAATACTCTATAATGACTTTTGACAAGTCTTTGTGACTTTGTGCGAATCATTACAAGAGGATCAGTGCATATAAGTTTAAAATCTGACAGATTTCGGTAAATGGCAGGAATTTGGAATTTTTACATTTGCGGTAAGGTTTTAGGATTGTGAAATGAGAATCATTGGAATTATGTTCAATCAATATATTTCACAAAGTAAAGATCATAGACAAACTTAGTGTGCATACTTGGTGTATGGCATAACTAATGTTTGGACAAACATAGTGTGCATACTTGGTGTATGGCATGTCTATTGTTTGGATAAACATAGTGTGCATACTTAGAGCGTGGCATGACTATTGTTTTGATTCAAGTATAAAGTTTATTAGTTGAAACATTATACAATGAATAATGTGTAATAAATATGGTGATAAATAAACGGTGTTCTATTTATATTCATAAGTTCTGAGACCATATTGGATTCGATTATTCTTGTGTTTCACTTTGCATGTTTTGACTTCCAGAATAACTAGGTCATTCTTCCCGAATGACTAAGTTATTCAAACCATCAACAATGGATAATACATTGGAAGTAGGTATTAAGGCAAGACTGTCATGAAGTTGGTTTGTAGATGTCTAAGGTGTTGAACATAACGAGAGTTGCTACAACATTCATGAGTGCTCGTAAGTTCTGAGTATTGGATTAAACCCATGCTCATTTGAATCACTTCATTGATTTTATCATGAGTGATCATGAGACGATAATATCTTATATTCTTCAAACCTAGAGATATGAGTTGGTTATACATTGATTGCACGAAAACGCATTGGTAACTCGATGTTATAAAATGTGCCTTTGTGTATGATTCAACAAGTAGTAGAACAAGCACATGAGTCAAAGGTTATCCATTCCTTTTACCCTTGGAGGGATAAAAGCGATATCTGTAGGCCCTTTGATAATTTAGTGATGACACCCCTAAGTGCTTGGCCAAGCCTGGACTGATGTGATTTTTCCAATTAGTTAGTCATCATAAATCGGAAATCGGGAAACAACAAATGGACAGAGAGAAGGATTATAATCCATGTCTCAGTCCATATGATATCTAGAATGGAGGAATATATGATCCCTTATCTAATGGACAAGTCATTGACTAGGTCAGAATTCAACAGCGGCTTTAAGACCTACGATTGCTAGTCGGGTTTTGGAGTCATACACAATAATAGTTTTAGACTTATCCAAGTGGGAGACTGTTGGATTAGTGTCTAAGTCCATAACTATAATTGGTATGTACCTGATCCAATTTGGCATGGTCCATTTGGGTTGCATGGCACCAGAACAATTGGATAGACAAAATGAGAAAAAAGGATACTTGTGATTTATATTAATATATTATAAATTCTAATATATTAATATGAAATCATATTATTTAATTAGTATTGATCAAGAATTAATTTAGAATTAATCTAGTGATAAAAAAAGGAACTAATGAAATATGGACTCATATATATATATATATATATATATATATATATATATATATATATATATATATATATATATATATATATATATGTGTGTGTGTGTGGTGGGCCAAGTTCATATAGGTTGGGCTAAGCTTTCATGGATAGTCCATGGAGTGTTTAACCATTGGATCTTTTGGAAATGAAAGGTCATGTGTATTAGGGTTTACATCAATGTAACCCTAATCCACCACACTATATAAAGAGGTCCTTGATACATGAAATTAGCACTAGTGCATAGAAAAGAGAAAAAGGCCGATTTCATAAGAGGGAACCTAAGTATCCTTATTCTCTAGTTATTCCAAGTGTTTTTGGTGTTGTGTGATTCCATTTGAGGTGCAATACTTGGGGCACTAAGATCTTAAAGGTTCAAGACTTCAAGCTCCATCAAAAGGTATGCCATCTAACTAGGCTTTGTAGTATAGTTGCTTCATATTATTCTAGTTAGGATTAAAACCTTGGAATATTAAATATTTGCATGTATAATAGAGAAAACATAGATCCAAGGTTTATAGGGTTGCATGTACACCATAGTAGTGTTAGAATGCTAAAATCCCTTCAGGTCCTTACCATTGGTGGGAGTGATGACTTGAGAGTGGTGGGGTATAGTGACGCCAGCTTTCAGACCGATAGAGATAATTTTCGCTCTCAATCGGGCTGGGTATTTACCCTTAATGGAGGATCAATCACTTCGAAAAGTTCCAAGCAGGAAACTGTAGCTGATTTAACGTGCGAATCAGATTACATAGCAGCAAGCGAAGCGGCGAAGGAGGCGATATGGTTAAAGAACTTCATCGGAGACCTTGGAGTTGTAACAACTACAAAGGAGCCTATGGAGATTTTCTGTGACAACGAGACTGCATTTGCCTTAGCCAAGAAACCAATGGATCATGGTAGATCCAGACACATCAACAGAAAATATCACTTCATAAGACATCAGATAGAAGAAGGACTCCTCGTAGCAAATAGGATATCATCAGAGGAGAACCCAGTAGATCCCTCACAGTCGATCATACATTGGAAGTAGGTATTGAGGCAAGACTGTCATGAATCTGACTTGTAGATGTCTGAATTGTTTAGACATAGAAAAGGATTGCTACAACATTCATGAGTGCTCATAAGGTCTGAGTATGGGATTAAACCCACACTCACTTGTATCACTTCATGGAATTTATCTCGAGTGATCGTGAGACAATAATATCATATAAGTCTTCAAACCAAGAGATATGAGTTGGTTGTACATTGATAGTGTGAAACCGCGTTAGTAACTTGATGTTATAAAATGTGTTGTTGTGTACAATTTAACGAGTAGTTAGTACAAGCATATGAGTTGAAGTTTATCTATTCCTTTTAGTCATTAGAGGATTAAAAGCTATATCTTGGGCCCCTCAATGATTTTGTTTTTGACTTATGTGGCGTGCCCGGTCAAAAGTCAATTGATGTGTTCGATTAAGTTCTATGTCAAAAAAAATTGGAAATCGGGAAACAAATGTTGGATAATAAGAATGACTGTGTTCTATGTATTTGTCTAGCTGATATTTTGAGAACAAATGATTATATGATCCCTTATCTAAAGGGCATGTCACAGCTTGGCAAAGGCTTTTAAGATCTACGATTGCTAGTCGGTTCCTGAGCTCGTACTTGCAACTATAGTTATTATACATATCCAAGTGGGAGACTGTTGGATAAGGTGTCTAAGCCCATAACTATATTTGGTATGTACTTGACTCGGAAGTAGCATGGTACATTTGGGTTGCATTTCATCAGAACAATTTGTAAGGATGGACTTTTGAGAAGAGGTTATTTATGATTTATTAATATATTATAAGTTCTAATATATTAATATGAAATCATAGTATTTAATTAGTATTGATCAAGAATTAGTTTCGAATTAATTTAGTGATCAAATGAGACTAATTAAATGTAAAGGGGCTGATTTGGTAAATCAATGATTCTTATAGTGTGGGCCTATGGTTATTTAGGTTGCGTAAAACCAACATGGTAGTCCATGGAGGTTTAACCCATGGATCCTAAGTAAGATGAAAGGTCATGCACATTAGGGTTTACATGGATTTAACCCTAATCCTAGACACACTATAAAAGGAACCCTTTAGCTCATGAAATCAACCATTAGAGAGTGCATTGTAGAGCCATAACCGATTTTTTGAGTGTTAGTATTCTCTCCCAAAAGTTCTCCATTGTTGGTGGGGTTTTGTGAAGCATTTAAGGCATCACACAACAATCTACAAGAAAAGGTATGTCAGTCAACTAGTTTTTGTTATGCAAGTACCCATAGTTTTGTATGCTAGTTAGGACAATGCTTTGGAAAATCAAATTGCATGTATAATTAGAGAAAACATAGATCCAAAGCATTTTGGGTTGTATGTGCACCTCAAGAGTTTTAGAGTGCTCAAAACCCATCACAAGTGCATAACATATCTATGATGAATGGGACATACCTCATACAAAGAGAAAATGTAGGTTGACAAATTTTATTGTGGTGGTGAAGACTACACAAGGTATGCTAGATTATAAAAACAATGTCTAGTACTCTTTCTCAATAAGTGTGGAGTTGTTCTACAATATATCATGTTAGACAAACCTAGCATGAATGATATAGTAAAGTGATGAAACAAGACTTTATAAGATATGGTATAAAGTAGGATTAGCCACTCTTCCTTACTAGAGTCACATTAGGAAGAAACTTTGGAGACATTAGATGATATCCATGATAAGGTGACAAGTAAAGCAATTACCAAAACCCTTTACAAGCTTTAGCCTAATAAAAGATTAAGCATTAGGAACTTATATATGATATTTTTCGACCAAGTCTAGGGATTAAAAGCTACATGAAGAAAAGTTTCGATAACTTTATGTGTTATTTTGTTGGCTATCTTGTTTGCTATTATCATTCAAAGTCTACAGTCCTACACCTAGATTGTTTTTTGAAGCAATAAAAACAATACTCATTGACGATGTTGAGTTCTAGGGAGAAGAAAAGATATGGATTGTTATCTGTGAAGAAAAAATGCTTTCATAAATAACCAAGGTTTTACAACTATAGCAGTTCAATACAAAACTGAGATTCTTCACCAAGAACTAACTATAGAGCAACCTCAACACCCTCAAGAAGTTCCATCAAGAAGATACATTAAGGATAGGAGAAGTGACATTGTATCCATGAACATGAGGATCACATTGGCTTAAAGGAATATGAATTAATCAACTTTTATCAAGCAATGTGTTATTCAAAATATCAAGAGTGGATCAATGTCATTAATTGTAACTCCAAGTTTCGGGTATGTTCATTTTAAGTAATGTTAATAAACTGAAGTTGGATCTTTGGTGGTGACGTCATGATGATGGAATCCCACTGCGTGGCAAGGCCAACATTTTCATGGCCTTTAATGTACATCCTAAAATTACTAAATAATTTTTTTAAACCAACCAAAACCACCAACAATTCATTTCAAAACCATCAAAGTATGTCAATGCAAAAAATAGTTATTAGAGTACAATCCAAAATCATAAAAGTCAGAACACTATTGGATGTGCGATCATGTCGGACCCTTTCCCAAAAGTACCTAAAAAACATTTTAAATATAAATCGTAAGCACAAAGTTTAGTGTGGTCCCCAAAATACCACATACCATACATATATTGCCATGGGCCACCCCCATGGTCTTTTTCTTGGAATGTCATGGGATAGCCCCAAGGTCTTACAACCAAGTGTAATAGGCTACCCCTATGGTATTTTCCCTAGAATGTCATGGGGTACCCCGAGGGTCTAACATCTAAGTCTCATGGGCTAACCTTATGGTCTTTCATACAAATTCCATGAGCTACCTATGGGGTATTCCTTGCAAGTATCACAAAGCAACTAGCATCCTACATTGTATGGTGAGAATACTCACCTCAATCTGATGATAAACAAATCACACACTCGAGATGCTGCTATAAAGGCTCCCCACACTGAACACATCCAAACCAACCCTAATTAATAATCATGGTAATAACCTATTATCAAAAGTCCATTTCCTATTCTCTTTCAATAGGGTAAAAGTTCATTTTTCCTTTTCCAAGATAAACCCACCCAAACATGGCCCAAGGCCCAAATATGGCCCAAGTAAACTTTTAAGAGTACACCATGTGTACCCAATCCTTATGCCCTGCGCACTGGGTGTTCACAAAAAAGGATATGGGGAAAACCTATTACCCCTACGTAATCCTCTGTGGCCAAAAACCAGTTTTAAGCTCTTAATACCCAAAGACTAAACTTCCAACATACATATCTTAATCTTGGGAAGGTCTTAAGTGATAAAGTCAACAACTTTAAGATTTTGTATGGCTTAATAGAGCCCAAAACCAAACCCTAAGTCCATAATGCTCTTTAATAACCTCAAACTCTTGCATGAGTGAGAAATTGCAACAAAGACATCATTTTTATGACACAAGTTCCTCATAAACAACATAAAGTGACAAACTTGAGCTAGAGTAGCTTTACTCATAAGAACCAAAACCATGGGAACAAAAGCTTGAAAATCAAAGCTCTAACTTAGATCTAATCATAGAACCATAAAGGTAATAGATTTTTACATCCAAGCTTGAAAAAGTGATAAAGGCTTTGGATCTTCAAGCTCTAGCCACAACAATTGTCAATGAAAAACTTCTGCTCCTTCATTATCCACCACGAACACACAAAAAGTGGCTCACACAAGCTAATCAAGGATAAGGGTTTCGAAACACTGGTTAGGTAGGATGGATGTTGAAAATTGGGAGGCATCAATGGACTTAAGGTCTTTAAATAGGGGCTCAACCCTAAAATTTAGGGTTTGGGATCTGCATGAGTATGCCTTACGTACTTCTCACGTACGTCCAACATACTCAACAAAGTCTGGGTCCATCTTAAAGGATGTTCACCATCCATACACATCATGTATATCCAACTAACTACTAACTCCTATTTCCATCTTAACTTCAAATTGTTCGATTTTTATTCAAAAACTAGTTTCAACAACATGATTTTTAGTAACGTAAGATTTATAATTTTTTGAATAACATAAACAAGTTAAACCCACCAAATATCTTCTTTCAAAGTTGTAGAAAGATTAAACAGAAACAAAAGAAGATGGAGAAAATTACAACCTTTGTAGTTCTTTGGATCCTCTTAGGAGGCTTGGAAGTTGATGAAGAATGTAGAACTTTAGAGACACCAAAAATGAATCAACTTGATGTAGAATGCTAGTTCTTTTGTATAAAACTCTTAAGACTCTTAAGCTTTATGTCCTTATCAAAATAAGAACATAAAGAGAGCATAAGCAATAGTATGATCTTCAAGTCTTCAACTAAAACTAGAGAGAAACACACATACATACATAGTTATGATGTTTTTTTGGCATGAGTAGTGAAAAATATATGAAAGCCTCACTTTATATAGAAAACCTTTGGTCCATAAGTTTTTAACACTTTAAGAACCCATGCCTTTAAAGCCTATGTGTTCCCCATGCTTCAAGCCATGCCTTTCTTTTGACTAAATTAATCAAAAGACCATCACTTCTTATTTTAATCATATTTTCCATGCTTGTCTTTTTAGAGGAGTGCTATTTTCATTAAACAAATGAAGAGCCCACACTCTCTTTTGTCTAGCCAAAAATTTCTAATTATAAAGGCAAAAGAAGACAAAATCATTTTATATTTTATAAACCAAGTTTATAAAATATAAACTTTAACTTTTTGGTAAAAGAAAAAAGAATTTATCTAGTACAAAATGTTGTGCATGACTTATTAATTTATACCATATGAATTATATATAATGTTACTTGCAAATGAAAATTATTATTTCCTAGTAATAAATAATTTCCAATTTAATTATAAAAGTTTATTAAATATTTATTTGTAACGCCCTATTTCGAATCGTTTCCCATTTCGGGGTGGTGATCAAGGATTAGGTATTAACAGACTTAGGACCCTTGAAGAAAGTTTTAGACCCATTGGACATGGGTAATGTTGGTTATGTGATGAAAGAGTTTGGTTTGTGTTTTAGAGGCCAAGGGTATCGGTAAAGGCATTGGTTCGAGCCTTTTGGATTTAATTTCGGTTGGTTTTTAGACTAAATAAAGCTTATGGAAGTTTAGGGCTTCTCATTACCTTTCCGTGGATATAAAGAACGTCGAAAAAGGATAAGGGATGCAAAAGTTATGATCATTTGAAGTTAGAAGGGTTTGGACCAAACCAGGTATGCATGGCGTACAAGGGTGGTACACATGGAGTACACAGAAATTTGGACACGGGAGCATTTAGGAACGCCCTGTGTTCCTCAAGGGAACATGTTGCGTTCGTCGAGCAAGATTTAAACCCTAATTTAGGGTCATGGACCCTATTTAAAGACCTTAACTCACTTCCAACCCTCATTTCATTCAGCCTCCATCCTCTCTAACCCTAAGAATGAAAACCTAGACTCCATTTGAGTATTTCTTGAGCTTCATTGTGATTTTGTATGTTTTTGGTGCTTGAGGAGGAAGAAGGAACTTCTTGAAGAGTTATTGCTTGACTTAGAGCTTTTAGATCTAGGCCTTGTGCACCTAGATCTATCTTCAGGAGGTATAAGGTATCAACCTTGATAACTCTTTCTTATAGATCTAGCTAAGTGGTATTTTGTTATGGTCTTGGTCACTTTGAGGTGGTTTTTGTGAGTAGAAGTTACTCCAGAACCTTTGATCTTCATATTTGGTCCTTTTTGGGGTTATGGAGTCATAAAATTTGGATCTTGATGAGTATAAACCTTCCATGCATAATTTGGTAGTCTTTAGGTGAAGCTTGGGACTTAGGGTTTTGATTTGGGTCCCAATAACTCATCTTAAGTCATAAAGTCAGGAACTTTATGACTTAAGAAGTCCCTTTGAATCAGATCTGGAAGTTTGGACTGAGGTCTTAAGGTATTAAGAAGTTTCTAAGACATGTTCGAGTGATTTTGACCTTTGGAGTTTATCTTTGGTGTTGGGATTCATTAAGCCAGTAAATACTTAAAGCCTTCAAATTTATGGGTTAAGTCACTGATGTAAAGTTATTTTGAGGATTTGGACGTTGGAGTTAAGGTATTATGACATTTGGTGTGATTTTTGGGCGATGGTCGGGAACGACGTGTGTTCATCTTGGGAACGTGGTGTGTTCAGGAAAGGGGTCTTGATATATGCTCTGGCAACGAATACCCAATGCTCCACTAGGGAACGCATCACATTCGTTTCAGTAGTGGGATTGTTGGAATTTTTTTCATGGACTTGTTTTGGGGTTTGGACTTGTTTCTTTAGGCTATGAATTATTTGTTTGGGCTATGGTTCGGCCTCAAGACTTTGAGTGGGCCTTAGGTTCGGTTTGGATCTTGAATTGTGTTGTTGGGCCAAGTTTGGTTTGGCCCATTAAGGAAAGGGTAAAATGGTCTCTTACCCTAGGATTCAGGACTTATGAGCTGAGACCACAGTTAATGGTTTATGGCATAATTATTAATTGGGTTTTATTTGTTGCTAGTGTGTGAATTCGATGTGTAGCAAAAATGAGTGTAAGAGTTATTATCCATCGTCTGAGGTGAGTTTCCTCACTGGGTATAGCGTGTCGAAGGCACCAATGTTGTCCCATGTTTATGTTATGTTAGTATATTAGTTGTCTTTGTGACTCTTGCATGTGTATGTGTTTATATACTTGCCGAGCTAGGGACCGATGTCGGGTGGGGCCCAATGACCAATTGTATGCTATGTATCTTTGTGATTATTGCATGTGTATGTTATTATTTGATATATGTTATATGTATGTTGGGCGGGGCCTGATCTATTTATCGAGCAAGGCTCGATGCCAGTCAGGGTCCAATGCCAAGCGAGGCCCGATGATAGGGTGGGGCCCATTATGTGTTTATTCGTTTATGTATGGTATGTGGTAGTTTGGGGAACTCACTAATCTTTGTGCTTACGATTTTTGTTTTATGTTTCAGGTACTTCGGTTTTCAAATGGAAGAGCCCGAGATGATTATAGAGTACACACCAAATGTTTCCGCATTCTGTGATTTACTCTAATTTGATAATGTTTTGATAAATCTCATTTAACTTGGTTTTATAGAAATGTTATGTATTAACGATTTGCTAATCCGAAAATGAAAATTTTATGTCATTATTTTTGGGATGTTTCAAGTTGGAATCAGAGCCTTGGTTTGAGGGATTTGGAAAAATACTCTCAGGTGTGTCTGAACTCAAACTGAGGATTTGAACAAGTTTTCAAAAAGAAAAGTATTTTTAATAAAAGAGATTTCTAAGATAAGAAAGGGTGTGGTACGTGCAATCAGCCGAGCTCAAGTAAGTTCCTCCCAAAATACCTATACATGTTTACAATGATATATGATATGATTATGAGAATTGCATGCTAGATTAGGGCTAAGGATCTGCTCAGTATTATATGATAGGAGAGATGGCTTTATATGCCTGATTTCTATGAGGTTTTGAATTGCATGCTAGTATGGATTCCAGATAGGTGGATAGAATGGCTTAATTAGTGTATGTTGGTTAGATTTTCCGTTGCCTGAATGTTGCTTGCTTTGTGCTTTGTGGGACCCTTTGTGATGTAAATCAACAACTAAGTAAATATGTTAAGCCGCATGTGGCATAGGTTAAATAATATCAGAGTGATGGATTTGGCTCTATTGCGCAGCTCTCGTTTGATTCCAACCATTCTAGGGTTGATTCTTTTACTCGAAGGATTATCTGATCTCTGTTGCATGTGGCTATATTCATGAGGAAGCTAGTTGACATTGGTGGGAGTCCTTCAACAACTAAGGGTAGGGTGCGGTTGAGAACCTAGGAGAGCCTAGGAAGTGCTTTAGTAGGTTTAGTTGTGCTGTTTAGCGAGTATTTGGTACATCAGTTGGAGAAGATGACTTAGAGGATTCAGGGTAATTCATGAGGAAAGTATGGATAGGTGTGGAAGGTAGTATTGGTCCCGTACTACTAAAAGCACATAGGATGAGGATTCTTGGGTATGTTTTGATCTTTGGGATGTTGTATTTCAATTTGAGATGAGCACTCAGAGAGCAGGTTGGTTCTGGTTTTGGTTCTGGTTCGGGTTCCGGATCAGGTGCAGGTACCAAGTTGATTAGCGAGCAGATGCGGTAGTTCATCTCGTCGGAGATTACCCGTGGTATTTTGGAGTAGACCCCTGTGATCTTTGGTTCGATCAAGGAGGAGATTTTGGAGCTATTGGATAGCCATCTCAGGGCCTTTCGTGCTGAAATCATTGCGAGGCATTTGGGGGCTCATATGGAGTCCAAAGCTTGTGGATCCCTGGGATCCTTCAAGAAGGTTGATTATATTGTTAGCTCTTGTCATTTGGGATCGGAGGTAGGTTATGCACCATGTCTTTAGGAGAGTCGACCACATTATTGGATTACCATGGAGGTTTCACGAGCTTTACGCGAGGAGTTACCTAACATCATTGGGCGTGTCACTAACAAATTGACCGCTAGCTTCCAGGGTCGGACCGCGATTATTCAGGAGGTTGATAGGGGTGGTCCGGGTAACTCGGGAGCAAGAGATTGGTTTAGATAGGCAACCGGGGAAGAGGAAGCGGGATCATGGTATGGTTCGGTGATCTGAGTAGTTGGATGTTGATGTAGCTAGTGTCAGAGACCCGATGGGTCATGGTGGTTGCATGAAGGATGAAGGGGCACATGAGGATCTTCGCAGCATGTCTAAGTGTAGCAGATGCATATGGAAGGGTCACCTCCACTAAGAATGCACATGGGAGGTAGAGTTGTGCCATCGTTGTTATCAGCCTAGTCATATCAGGGCGAATTGCCCCCGCATAATGGTTGGGGAAGCTCAGGTTTCACCACAGGTACTTCGGTAGGAAGAGAGATTTAGGGTTTCTTCAGACGATATTGCGGGTATGTTAGCTTTTTCCTTCTCCTTGGTTACCTGAATTTATATTGCTTTGGAATTTTATTTTGGCTTGGGTAAGCATTATCTCTAGTTTTGTCCTCTGCTATTGTCTGGGTTGTATTATCAATGATTGGTTATATATTGTTTTGCATGCCATGAATCATCATTGGGTCAGTAAGGGGTTGCATCTTGTTAATAGGGTTTTAGTATGTTCAGTTGTTATTTTGGTTCTCAATTAGGATCGGTTCAGGGGCATTGTGTGAAATTTACATGGTCCGAATTCAACGGGTTACTTGTCCAATGTCGTCAGGGTTCAGTGGTTTTAGTTTTGTGCTCGGTTGGTCACTAGGAGTGCCAAGAGAAGTGTTCTATTGCTAAGGTTTTGGTCTTGTCTTTGATGTAAGGAGGTTCGAGATTTAGTTGTGGTATCCTTAAATGTCTCTGGAGTTATCAATTTTCCGGGATTTTAGTAATTGGGCGATCGTTGAGTTTGGCTAAAAATGGAAAATTAGTATTGATTAGTGCAGGTCATAGGCGGTTCATGCTATATAAGGTTGATGTTTGTTGGGTTGGGAATCTATCAGCTTTATGGGATGAGAGAGAGCTTTGTAAAATCTAAGTGGGGGAGAATCGATCAAAATTTTGAGAGTTGGAAAGGGTTTGGGACTAGGAAAGTTTCACAGCCTAGTCAGGGGGGAGACGACCCATGCGGTTGTTTAGATTGAGGTTGTTTAAGTGTGAGTTTAGGTAACTTCCAATCGTTGGTCAGCGCCTTCTTTATTAGGTATAACAGGCTTGTTGTTGAGTCAAGGTTGAGGCTTTTGAATTTGAGGTATGACCCGAGCACCTGATTAGATGCGGTTTGTGATGGGTAGGGTTTTCTTAGGGAATCGGTAGTAACCATGGTTGGTTTGTAATGTTGTAAGGCTGTGATGAGATCATAGCATTCACCAAATCGAGGAACACTACCGTTGGAGGTGGTCATGAGCGTAAAGGGGGAATAAGTTTGTGCCTTGGGCACGCCGGCCGAAATTGTCGAGGAGTATTTCTCTGATTGATTTGAGTACAATTGGGGTCGGATGCGGAGTCAGGACTGTGTATAGCTCTAGACGGGTGGTACCCGTAAGCGAGGCCGCTTCAAGGTATAGTAGGGTGGGACCCGTGGTCGAGGCCAGTGTAATTATGGCAATACAGGTGGGACCTGTTGGAGACCATTGGGTCAAGGTTTTAGATCTTGAGTTTCAAGATTAAGTAGGTGGTCAGTGTGTGACACGGAGGGATTTATAGGTTGGGTAGCATTGTTATTTGGACTCTTGGGAACCTAGTGCTTGGACTTGGTGCGAAACTAATAGTCTCTGTAATGGTTTGGGAACCTTTGTATCTCGGTCTAGTGAGGGGTTGTTGTGAATTAGAAGGTTTTGGGTGAAATGCAAGTGCAGATCCGTGGATCTCGGGTTATGAGTTAAATATCGGGTGAATTTTTGGTGAGATCTCGAGATGGAAATCGTGAGTGTTTTTGTGCAAGTTTTTCTTTTCATGGTATAAGAATTTGGGGTACCTATATGTCGTGGGCATCAATCGAAGGGTCCAAGGGTAAGGAATGGATTCGGTTTTGGTGATTGATCAAGCTCTTGTGATTGTGTATTAGATTGGTTCCATTGGTGAAGGGCATCAAGATAAGTCAATGCAATATTATTGATTTGGAACTCGTGTGTGGGGTAGCTTGTTAATCTGAGGAGATGCTAGGTCTCTTGTGTTTGTTAAAAAATTACAAAAGTACTAATCAACCAAATTGAATGAGAGGTTGTTATGTTCGAATTGTGCGATAACAAATGATAAAAGAGAGTGACACAATGGTTTACAAAGAAAGCCATTGATCCTTGTTAGGTTCTCCGGCACAAAACCTTGGGAGGTGACAATGATCACCTGCCTTGATGATTTTATTAATGTAAAATGACGATTATAGATAATATTTTAGTGAGAACAAGCGAATGATTTCATAGAGTAAGCTTTTTGTGAAAAAAAGTGTGTTGTATGTAAGATACAAGTGTCAATTTATAGTCTAAACTAGCCAACCAGATGTCCGATATTTTCAGGATCCTCCATGACCAACTTCACGAACGTTATTTGACCAAGTATTCCGGGTCCATAGCATAGTTGAGATGATTCATCGTTGAGAATTGGTCTTCCCTTGACTATTTATGCACATGTATTAGTTATGAACAAAATATAACTATTATGAATTGTTAATAAAAATAATAACGGTGATAGTCGAGATCCTGAAGTAACTGAGGATCTTGGATTTTTGAGGATCCTGAATATTTGAGAATCCTGGCCCTACCAATTTCCCCCAAGTTATTTATGAAAATATGAGAGTTAGTTTCGTAAATATTAAAGGAATAACTTAAATTAAATTTAAAAGAGGAATTTAAAATTATTCCTTAACGGATAGGTTTTATCTTTATCAAGATAATCGAGAAATAGTCAAATCATCTATGTTATCTTTTCCTGGCTATAAATGTGGATTTTCGGTAACTTCCTTTTTACTTTCTTCAGTCGTCATCATCTTATTGTGAAGGTAAATTTTCTTACTACTTGTTTCCTTTCGTCCCTTCAATCCCTCTCATCATGGCCAAGAAAGCTATTCGTTCTCGAGGTAGTGTTGTTGCCTTTCCCGAGAATGGTTTCAACGATCAAGAAATTTTAACCTATGATGAGGTTTACTTTTTTGACAACGAGGATATAGAATCGTTGAAAACTATTCCGACGTAGTTTTCCGTCCTTTCGAAGCTACCATCCAACCTGATTTTATGTCTCTGACGTGGGTCTGTTTTCATGAATACCCGTTAACTCTAGGATTAACCTATCCTTTTACTGGCATTATTCGCGATTTCTTTCTAAGTACCCAAATTTCTTATATCCAAACTATGGTTGTGGTCTGGAGGATCCTTTTTTGGATTTACCACTTAAAAGAAATCTAAAAATATGGACATTGGATCATCTAATTTGGATCTCATCTATGATCTTTCTACTTTTGGTTCTTCCCGTTTTCCAGCTAAGAGTCAAGACAAAGAAACCCCACATCATTCTGAAATCTAAACCAAACGACGGAGCTTCGAAGGAAAAATATTTCTTTGTGAGACGTGACTCGATTCTTGAAGGGGATTGCCTGCCAAAAACATGGATTACAAAGGGTAGGATTTAATTTAGACTTTTAAGGATTTTGAAATTTACTTCCCTTATTTTGTTTGTTTTGATACATCGTTCAAATTTGAGGAGCTTGCTTCTGCTACTGACGATTCTGACGACAAGATTTCCAAGTTTCTTGTGCTTCTTGCACTAGAGAGGTCGTTCAAGCTTGAACATTCCAATATCTAAGAGGGTTCCTCCACTACTACCTCTATGGCTACTGGTAACGTTATTTTTCTCGGATGTATCTTTTAGAGGATCCTGATTTGGTAGGGATCTATGGTAGGTTCTAAGACTACCCGGTCCAAAGCTCGTTTTGGTTTGGCAGATCTTGAAGAAGATATGACCAATAGTTCGATCAAGGTCAAGCAGGAAAAAGGTGTCATTCTTCCTCTTCCCAAGAGATCTCATATAGACCTTATGGTTAAGGCTTCAGGATCCCGAAAATGAAAGACTTCTGAGGATGTAGACTTCAGCCTAGAGAACCTCAGCATCGAGGATGCTCTTAGGAAGTTATCCTCATTTTCCCAAGCTGTAAGTATTTTGTGCAAAGGCATTATTTATATTAATCTATCATACATGTTCCTTCTCATACCGATGTTTATGTTTCTTCCAGGTCTCCGGATACGTTTCCCATGTTACCAACTATCTCAGGGTCAGTGTCAATAAGGCCGTGTTTTTTCTAAAAGAGCAGGAGAAGACATGGAGGACCACCAATGAGGATCTTCTCCATAAGGTGGAGTTGTTAAGTATATAGAAAGTCAAAAAGGAGGAAGAGCATCTTGTGGATCTCAAGGAGGTGATCGCTGATGCAAAGACAAGCATTGTGATAGCTATTCTGCAGGCTAAGATTAAGCTGGCGGAGGATCTGGAAAACACAGGTTCCTGGGACGTGGACGGATGGCACGAGGCGTTGGCCAAACTGATTGATAAGTCTGCTATCGCCAATTAGGATCCCGTGTTGTTGTTGACCGGAGGAGGGGAGAAGAAGGATGTGGCCGATGATGACCATGCTAAGGTCTAAGCCTGCAAAAATTTAGTTTAAGCAGTTTTTGTTTTTTTTCAGTGATGTAACACAATTAACCTTTTGGCTGGGTTGATATGCAAACATTTTTTCAATGACATGGTAGTATTTTCCTCTCATATCTTTCTTCTGATCTCTCCTCATGACTGTTATGAAATTAAGATCTTTAAATAATTAGGATCCTGAAAAACTTGGTACCTGCGAATAAACAAAATTTTTTTAGTAAATCATTTCTAGCATATTTGAATTTTGATAATCAGATGATTTTAGTTTAGGACCTTGGAAAATTCAAGATCCTTAAACTTTATCCGGATTTCTCTGAGAATAAGGACAGATGGAACCTGATTATCTCCGATTTTTTTTCTTAAGCTTTGTAAGTCTTGAAATTTACTGAGGATAATCTCAACTTAGGAGAGAATTTTAGTTCACTGTTGATAATAAAGCTCTTTACCAATGAGGGTTGATGAGGATCATTAACGATGAGGATCTATAAGGGCAAGGATCCTTAATAATGAGGATCCTTATTGACAAAGATCCTTAAAGGTGAGGATCTTAGACCATACATGGGAAATCCATCCTTAGGATAACTTGTTTAGGTTATAGACTTTGACAAATATTGTGTAACACCATAGGTTCAATGGATAACATGTTAATGTTATATAATGGGGAGGATCCCAACTTGTGATATAATTCATGGGAAATATCCTTACGTATGATAACATGAAGATGTTATGATTCCTGTGTTCTCTGGGGAAAATTCCCAACGTGTGATAACATGAAGATGTTATAGACCTTATGTAGTTTCCGGGGTAAGATCCCAATTTTTGAAAACATGAAAATGTTATAAACCTTAAGGATCTCAACTTATGTTCAAAGATAAGAGGGTTGCCAAGCCACTAAATCATGAAATGATCCCCTTATTCATATCCCATAGTTAGATATTGTGCGTCCAAGCGAGGTGTATAAACCTTAGTTCGTGTGAAAGATGTAATTAACTCTTTAAACCTTAGAGGGGATTAAGTACCCTGAAGCGTAGGAGAGATGATCAGTCTCTAGCTTGTGTATATGATAGTTTAAAGATTACATCACTAAATATAATGGAGTTTCTCAAGTGTTAAGACGTTGAGATCTTCATATGTCAAGATCCTTATGTTTCAGGATCTTCAACCTTGAGGATCCTTATGTTTCAGGATCATTACTTATGGAGATCCTTAGTTGTACGTTGTTCTATATAGAAAACGTTAGCTAGGGGTGGGCATAAGTCTAGCTAACGCCCCTCCGATGCTTAATTTAGTAATGTATTCGAGGAGAAAATAAGTAATCGTGAAAAGTTTAAGGTAAAGAATATGTGTTCCCTTGTTTTGTTGTGTATCAATCGACCCTACTTACATGTATTATTCTTTGAGGTGTATAGGGTTCCAAGATCTTAGCAGAACATCTCCTTCAATTGTTTCTAGCCAATATGCTCATTTTCCTACTTCAGCTTCTATGATATATGGTGCTTCCTATTTAGGAGCTAATTTTCCTGCAATAGGATCCTTGGTGTTTTGGAATATTTTTCTTAATACCAAGTCTCCTAATTGAAACCTTCTGACTTTTATGTTCTTATTGTAAGCTTTGGTGATCCTTTGTTGATGATCAGCAATGTGTATTTTGGCAAGATCTCTGAGTTCATCAATGGTGTCAAGATCCTATCGTTATTTTCTTGATCTTGCAGTAAGTATCTTGCTGTTACGATCACTACTTCGGCGGGGATCACTGTTTCTGTCCCAAACACCAAAGAGTAGGGGGTCTGACCTGTGGCTACTTTGGAAGTATTCATATCTACCTATAAGACGAAAGGAAGCCATTCTACCCATCTTCACTTCTTCTTATTGAATCTTTACTTTAGGTTGTTTACTATGATTTTATTGTTGGATTTTGCTTGACCATTAGCTTGGGGATGAACAGGAGTGGAAGTTATAATTTTGATTCCCCAACTTGTGCAGCAGTCTATTGTCCTCTTATTTATGAATTGGGATCTATTGTCGCATATGATTTCAGCCGGGATCCCGAACCTGCTCAAGATATTACGTTTAATAAATGAGACTACTTTTTTTTTCTCTTAGCTGAAAGAAGGCTTCAGCTTCTGTGCACTTGGAGAAGTAATCAGTCATTACTAGCATGAAGACTTTTCCTCTTGGGACTACCAATAATTTCCCCACTATATCCATTCCTCATTTCATGAATGGCCATGGAGAGATAATAGGATGTAGAGGTTCTGTCGGTCGATACAGGATATTGCTATGTCTCTAGCAAGCATCACACTTTTGAGAATGTAGAAAAGAATCTCTCTTTATGGTTGGCCAGTAACATCCTGTACTTAGTATTTTGGAGCATAAGGATCTGCCCCCGGTGTGATTGCCACAGTCTCCTTCATGTATGTCGTTCAAGACTTCTTTAGCTTCAGGATCTTCCAAGCATTTGAGGTACGAACCTACCATAGACTTTTTATAGAGTTTACCTTGAAATATCCCGAATATTGAGACTCTTGTTCCAAATGCTCTTTCACTTTTTTTTCTTTTTTTGGGATTGTGCCATTTTGGAGATACTCCATAATGGGTTGGGTCCATGATCATGGACTCCTTTGAGGATCCTGTTCGTCGGGCTCCCTTTGAAGAGGGATACTAGGGTCAGGATCTTCGATAGCTGCTATGCTTGTTGGTTGTTCAGGATCATTAGATATGTCGGAGAGGGTTTCTATGGCTGATGTTACTATGTGGGTTATAGGAATCTTTGTTTCTGGTGGGATCCTAAAGGAGGATCCTAAGTTTGCTAATGCATTTGCTTCTGTGTTTCTTCTCTGGGAACTTGGGTTAGGCTAAATTTCTCGAAATCAGAAGCTAATTTTTTGAGGATCTCTAGATATAGTGCTAATCTTCACCTTTCACTACATAAGATCCATTGAAGTGATTAGTTAATAATAAAGAATCAACAAATACATGGAGATCCCTTATTTGAAGATCCTTAGCCGATTGTAGTCCAATGATGAGTGCTTCGTATTCTGCTTCGTTATTGGTAGTGTTAAATTCACAACTAACTTCCTGGAGTTGGTAGTCCAATGATGATCCTTAGCCTTATTCCTTTTTTATTTGAAGCTCCGTCTGTGAACAGTGTCTGTTTTGCTGAGTGTTCATCTTCTAGTAGTTGTTTGGCTTCCATATCTACTTCGTTTCGTAGATCATCACTAAAGTTAACCACAAAGTCTGCTATTGCTTGTGATGTTATGGTGGATCTCGGTTCATATCTGATGTTGAACGTGCTTAACTTCACCGAAGATTTTGCCATCCTTCCTGATATTTTTGGTTTTCTCGTGACGTTCTTAATAAGCACATAAGACCCTCCGGTCACACACAAAGAATACCACTCTAGGTAAGTATAGTGAGAAGACTCACCTCGTAAGCAAGCAAGCAAATAAACCTTGTACACGAATCTCCGAACTAGCCTCCGCCGAACACATAGGATAATTATCTCTAATAAACACATAAATCACGATTCTAAATAAACTTATAACGCCTCATTTCTGGTAAGTAATTTAAATATGTTTTTTTAGTTTTCAAGGGGAACTCGACGAGTCAGTAGCCCGAATCGTCGAGTAGAGACAGATTTTGAGCACGTTTAAGAAGGCAACTCGACGAGTCCATATTCTTGGACTCGACGAGTCCGTCATTCTGGGTGAAACCCTAATTTCAAGGTTTGCACCCTATTTAAACAACTTTTTGGGCCTCAAGTCAGCCCCCAACACTTCCAGAACACTCCTCTCGAAAACCCTAGCATTCCTTTTGGCTTTTTGAGTGTATTTTGTGATTCTTTGAAGATTTGGAGAGAAGAAGGAGGGTAGATCCAAAGGACGAGAAGAAGATCCAAGATCTTGAGTCCATTTTAGAGCTTTGTGAGGTACAACTCGAACATTTACTGTTTCCATGTTTGAATCTCCATTAAAACCCCAATAAAGTCATTTTTGGGACATTCCTTGGCTTTTTTTGTGAATGGATAGCTTATAAGAGTGAAAGGACATCAAATCTAGTAATGATCAAGCTCTAGAAGCTCATATCCATTGCCTTTATTCATTCAATTTCGTATGCAAACCTAGATCTACACTTTTAGTCCATTTAGAGCCCTTTAAACTTTTGGATATGCATGCATGCACGTAAAGTTGGAAACTTTACGTGTAAAAACCACCCTATGAACCCAGATCTATGAGTTGCATGCACTGGAATCGATCAAATCGTCTGTATGGTGTTTGCATGCAAGCAACTCGACGAGTTGTTCTTCAACTCGGCGAGTTGTTCTTCAGACTTGACGAGTTGTTCATCTGACTTGGCGAGTCACAGTCTGGACGTGTTCATATGTTGAAGGAGAACTCGATGAGTTGTTCATACAACTCGGCGAGTGGATGAAGTTGGACTTGACGTTAGCATCAAAGAAGAACTCGTCGAGTCTTTGCCAAAGTCAACGAGTAGAAGCGGGTAGAGGACTAGATTGGATGATAGGCACTCGGCGAGTTGACGGCCCAACTCGACGACTCCGGTCAACTGAAAGTTGACTTTAACCAGGGGTAAATAGTCATCTTACCCTGAGGGCGTTTATCAGTACCTGACCTAGTGTTTGTGGGATTTGTAGCTGGACAGTCCCGGAGCAGCAGCTAGCCAGCGTTAGAGTTAGCATCTCAGCAGCCAACGTTACGAGGTAAGTTTCCTTCCAGTAGGAAGGGGTCTACGGCCAAAATGCTGGCTCGTTTAGTTAGCAGTAGTTACGGACCTCGGTCCGATGCAGTAGTTAGATTGCTTGATGTCTCTGTGATTCAAGCATTCTTTGTGTTATGTGTTTCGGACTCTGGTCCGATGCAATATGCAGTATCTGCATTCATGCTAGTTGATATGTTTATGCTATGTTATGATTCAGTCAGTTCCGGACTTTGGTCTGATGCAGTCAGTTCCAGACTTCGGTCCGATGTAGGGGACAAGGTCCCAGTCAGTTCCGAACTTTGGTTCCATGCAGTCAGTTTCGGACTTCGGTCCGATGCAGTCAGTTCCAGACTTCGGTCCGATGCAGTTTCCGGACTTCGGTACGATGCAGAGGGCAAGGCCCTGGTTAGTTTCCGGACTTCAGTCCGATGCAGTTTTCAGACTTCGGTCTGATGCAGTGGGCGAGGTCCAATATGTGGTTTATATGTTATTGTATGGTATGTGGTAGTTTGGGGGAGCTCACTAAGCTTCATGCTTACGGTTTTTAGTTTTGGTTTCAGGTACTTCCGCTAGCAAAGGGAAGAGCTCGGGTTGATGGCATCGCACACACCACAGCTCCAGTTTATCTTGGGATGTTATGCTCTGATAGTTTGACAATTGTTATGATATTTTGAGATACATTGTCTATGATTTTTATATGATGTTTGATGACTATGGTTTATTATTAAATTAAAAAAAAATAGACTGTATTTTTGGGATGTTTCAAGTTGGTATTAAAGCCTTGGTTTGAGGGATTCAGGCACACTTACGGGTGTGACTGAAATTAAAATAAGGGAATAGTAAACGATTTTCAAAAGAGAAACATATTCGAAAAGAATTTTGAAAAAGAACTTAGAAAGAAAAGGAGTTTTCTTAAAAGAAAAGGGTGTGGTGCATGCGATCACCCGAGCTCAAGTAAGTACTCCCAAATTACCCATACAAGTTTATATTATGATTATATGTTTTAGTTTCAGTAGAGAAACATGCTAGAATAGGACTAAGGATCTAGGAGGATGCCTTATGTGCCTGCTATATGTGTTTCAGCTTTATGAGAATTGCATGCTAGTATTGAGTAGACAGCAGTAGGATAGCCTGATTAGGTTATGCCTGATATTGTAAGCTTAGCATTATATGCTAGTACAGTTTCTTGTTATGAGAATAGAGTTGCTTGATTAGTTCTTGTGTCTGAATGTTGCTTGCTTTGTGCTTTGTGGGACTCCAAGTGATGGGAGT
Source organism: Lactuca serriola (assembly GCF_051521515.1). Lineage (NCBI taxonomy): Eukaryota > Viridiplantae > Streptophyta > Magnoliopsida > Asterales > Asteraceae > Lactuca > Lactuca serriola. The sequence continues at coordinate 137,209,153 of NC_136414.1, forward strand.
TAGCCATTAGGTGAATACGTCACATCACATGTTATCAGGGTTGGATAATCTCAGAGTGTTGGATTTGGCCCTACTGCGCAACTCTTGTTTGGGTCCAACCGTTGTAGGAATGAATCTTTTACTTGAAGGATTATCTGAGCCTCATCACATGTGGTGGTATTCAAGTGACGACTAATTGGCATTACAAGGAGGCTTTCAGCAGCTGAGGACTGGTTTTTGGCTGAGTCAGAGATTTCCCTAGGGCGAGCCAAGGATGAGAGTAGCAGAGATCAGTAGCAGTAGCAGTGACTTGGTGGAGTCGAGGCAGTTCTTGAGGAAAGTACGGATAGATGTGGAAAGGTAGTAGGGGCCCATACTACTGGAAGCAGAGGATCTGTACTCGAATCAAGGAAGGCCGAGGCGAGACCAGGAAACATGTAGTAGTAGCGATCCCTCAAGATATATAAGTTTTTCTAACGTTTTATCATGATGTGTTTTCAGAATGGTGTTTCTACGTCCTAGACCAGCAGGCGGCAGTTCAGGTGCCGGGGAGGGATTAGGATCAGGCTCGGGGGCCGAGAATTTGGATGAGCAAACTAGGGAGTTTTTCACTTCAGAGGTTACCCATATCATACTTGAGCAGACTCCTGTGATCTTTGGTTCGATCAAGGAGGGTATTTTGGAGTTGATGGGGGAGAAGTTGACCACGTTTCGTGCTGAGGTGGCGACTATGATGGGGTCACACACACTCACCTTCAGGGAGTTCAGAGCTTGTGGAGCTCTTGACTACCATGGGGAGCGGGACCCCATTGCGAGTACTAGGTGGTTGGGAGATGTTGCCAATGCGTTCCACACCAGAAAATGTCCCGAGGGGGACAAGGTCAGATTAGCATTGTCACACCCCAAAACCGGAACGGCGGAAACGTTCTGGGGTGGATGACGTCATGTCAAGTATCACAACACATGCATTATAGTAATCAAAGTAAAACAAAACATTGCAATAATAGTAATAATTTTACATGGTTACATTACAATACATCAAAGAATACAAGTAAATATAAGTAAGTACGGCATGACACTAAACTATCTTCATCAACTGCTCCGGGGATGTACCTGTCTAATGCTAACCTGAGAATACAAGTTATTTGAAAAGCGAGTATCAGCATTTTTACAAATGTTGGTGAGTTCATAAGTATTTAGTGACATTTATCCAAATAACTTTATAAAGTAGCAGTTTAAGTGTTTACTGTGTATTAGAGTTCTTTCCAGAAAATCCTATATTTTCTTTAATAAAGCAGCCTTCTACCAAGACTGGTCAGTGTTATGTGGTAAAAAGTCATTTTCCCTAAATTGCTATCATTATCAAAATACTGAATTTGATTATTGAGGAAAGCAAACGGCATCAGGGAATAACATATGCCTCAGCAGTGAGGACTGCTGACTAAGGAAAGGAATCATAGACTCCAGGAGAGTATCGAACAAACGACACGCCTGGTTCAGTCTAACAAATAGAGACTCAGACCCCATAAGGTACCAAATGAAAGGTACAGCTGGTAGGGTCTAAAACAGTGAATAACAGACCCCGGACAGTATCAAATAAAAGATACGTCTTGCAAGGTCTAAAACAGTTAATACAATGGATACAGTGAATACAGTGAATACAGACCCCAGACAGTATCAAATGAAAGATACGTCTTGTAAGGTCAAAAACAGAGAAAATAGACCCCAAACAGTATCAAATGAAAGATACGTCTTGTAAGGTCAAAACAGTGTGACTCCGAAATGAATTACCAGCATACAGTGTAAATTGCTGGCGAAATACCGTTACCTTAAAGCCAATGAATTATAAGGTAACCCGGGATACTTGTAACCATACTAACTAGAGTACCAGACGCCCTACAAGCGTCTAAAATGTGACATTTGTCACCCGTTGGCTTGGTAGGTCGGGACTGTAGCTAGCAGTATGGGTGCGGGGTTATCAATCCCGTATAGATCTATACACACAATGTCCGCTCTCCCTACAGGAGACTCTGGTTACCAACTAGTCGACGGAGAAGGCCGTGTCCTGAAGATGCATCCCAAATAGTGGGTAGAGACTTCCCAATAGTGGGTTTCTAATGTAAGTGTTGAACTAGAGGTAGAGACTCATAACTGAACTGACTGAAGTAAACCCATATGTCTATGCTTATGTACATAATATATAACTAATGCATCAAACGACCTTCGGATGGACATCCAATCCCACCAGACCACATCTCAACGAAGAAAAGGAAATAGGGCGGACAAGCCTTCCTAAGTCCTTCAATCATTATTTATATGCATCTATACAAGCACAGACATACATCTAACTACGCTTGAGTGTGTATCAAGTGAAATCATATCGTGAAGTATAAGTGTACAGGGTGGAATAACCGATTTGTGAAGTATAAGCGTACAGTGAAATATCCGAGTCGTGATGTATGAGCGTACAGAGTGGGATATCCGGGTCATGAAGTATAAGCGTACAGAGTGAGATAATCGAATCGTGAAGTATAAGTGTACCAAGTATAAGTGTATCACGAAGTAAAGACGACATAAGTGAAGTAAGAGCGTCTATCAGGTATAAGCGACTACAAGTATAAGTGAAGTAGAAGCGATAACAAGTATAAGTGAAATAGGAACGTATCACTAAGTAAGAGTGTGAATAAGTATAAGTGCCCATCAAATATGAATGTATCGCGAAGTGGAATCGTTATCAAGTATAAGTGTATCTCGAAGTGGAAACGTTATCGAGTAGAAGTATAAAAACATAAGCGTAAATTTTGGAAAACCTTTATATTTTAAGAAAATCCCGACTTGGTATTCCTTTGTGAAATAAGTTTGATGAAACACTTTTAGAAATTCTTTGGAAATCTTTCATAAATTAGTTTGAAATGAAACTTTGATAAATCAGTAAAAGTAAGACTTGAACAAGTGAAAACCTTTTAGAAAACCATTTATAGTGTCCTACTCGGTAAAACCGTGTACAGTGTGGTAAAATCTTGTGCATGCGGGTTATCAATCACATGTGATTGATATGATAACTGACATGTTTAACTTGTATTCCCCCTATAAAACATGTAAAAACATTTAAAAGGTTCATTCAGTGGTATGGACTCACCTGGTGTAAGTAGGTCCGACGAAGGTGCCGGTTGGGCGTTCGGTGTTACGCAAGGACTCGAACACACACAATGACCTATTTAACATATGTTCACATACAATTAGTATATTTAATACTAATTTAACAAATATACGTGCTCAAAGGAGCGGAAAACACTTTGGATAAGTGTTTGGGTGTCCCGGGTAGCGTCTAAAGGTGTGTGTGACTAAGGAATGGAGTTTACTCTCCAAGAGTAAACTCCCAAAGCCTAGTTTACGGCCCAGGGACATCTCACCATGAGTTTACAGCCATAAACTCATGGTGAGGGTATCTAGTGTGTTTCAAGGCTCTATCTTGTTCATGGGATTTTTCTAAGTACTTTTCCAAAAAGGCATGAGTGAGTTTAAGGCTTCTAAGGGCTTCATTAGGGAGTTTACGGCCTAGGGACACTCCTAAGGGAGTTTACAGCCGTAAACTCTCATTCTTTGAGTTTTGTGAAGTTTAAAGCCCCTAATACCCTTCTAGTAATTTATAATGAAGTGTTATGCCATTTTGGGGGATTAAAACCATCATATTGGCACATTTAGAGGTGTTTATGGCCTTGGTACATACCTGGGTCGTAAACTCCTTTTTCCCCTTCATTTTGATGTGTTTAATTGAGCTAAACCCAAAATACTAAGTCCCTAAATTATGTATGAAGCCTAAGGGTGATTTGGGAGTGTTTTTGGGGCATTTTGACAAGGTTTTGAGGGGTTTACGGCCTAAGCATGTGCTTGGGCCGTAAACTCTCTTTTATGTCCTAAAACTTTATGTTTTGATGTTTAAACACTCCTAGGCTAAATCCCCAATTAGTTTCCAAGCTTAAGGGTGAGTTTAAAGGCAAGTTTGGCATCATTTTAGGGGTTTACGGCCCTAGAGTGTTCTTGGGCCGTAAACTCCTTACTCCTTGCCTTCTTGGACGATTTTTGGGGTAATACTACAGCTAGTAATGTTTAGAACAAGCTAGGGTAAGAGGACTTACGATTTGGAAGCGTTTGGTTGCGGATTTTGGGCGAAAATGGGTCTAGTGAGAGAGTATAGAGAGAGAGTGTGAAAAAGGTTGAAATGGGGTTCACTCCCCTTTATATATGGGTGGGAGTTGGAGCTCAGTGGAATTCTACCCAATACTGCCGTTAAACGGGGCTTTTGGTCGCACCCGATTTAGTGGTCGTAATAATAAACTTAACATTTTCCAAATAAATGGAAATGTGTATTACGAGTTTTTATCTCTCTTATCACGACTTAACGACATAAAGATATAAATAAATGAAACATTTATTTATTTGACGACCTCTAATTAACGGAACTTTTATACAGTGGAATATTCCGTTAACGGTAACGGGGAAACGTAACAGAACAACTTGGGTTGTCACATCATCCCCCCGTTAGAGGGAATTTCGTCCCGAAATTCAGGTCTAGGCAAGGAAGTAGGTATGAATGGCCAAGTAAAGGTAAGAGAGTACTTCCTACACGGTTGTCCTCGCATTCCCAAGTGAACTCTAGTGTGTGTTTGTCATTCCGACAGACCTTCACGTACGGGAGGCGGATTCCGTCTAGTGTAGCTAGTGTGTTCCAACTGGTGTATCTACAAGGTTAGGGTTCTCAATGGATTCTATCAAGATGATTGAGGCACGAAGAGTGATGTCGGGAAATCACATATCAAGTCTAAGAAGTGGATCGATCGGGTGTGAATCTTGTGGGATATCCGAAGGTAGTAGCGACCTGAAAAGGGTTGGACCAAATCTCCATAAGGATTCTCAGATGGTCCTAAGCTCTCGGAATGGTAGAGCTTTTCAGTACTTAGAACATAGTGTACTTCTATGGCAAGATCATCACTGGTGTGATCGCCATTCCGAAGTTCCTAACGTTCTCTCTCGTACTGGTAGTGTAGTCCTTCAGGTTGGTTCTTAGAAAGCTCGGGTGGTCTTTGGTCTCGCGTTTCCTGTCAACTGGCTGATAGAGACTTTCTAGGTCGTCGAGTGGGTTGCGTGACTATGGCTATCTGTCTGCTGTAGAGTGTCTATCTCAAGCTTGTGCAAAATGGACCTACACTAACGAATCTTGAGATACAGAAACCCTGCAGGTCGGGGAGATAGGGTTTCACCAGACGAGCGTTGGACTATCTCAGGAGGTGGTTTTACTATCTCTGCATGAGGTAGTATCCGTGGAACACCTAATAGTCCAATGGATCTCTAAGACTTTGGTTTATTCTAGCGTGGAAAGTGCATGTTCCTGCATAACCCTTCGACTAACACTAAAGCTGGTGTCAAGTCTATAATCTCTTCGGGATCTGGGTCATGAGGCTCAACGCAACTACTATCGCACTTTGATCAAGGATTCTTGGCTGTGGAGGTTACCCTGTGGTTCTCGGTATCCTAGTATTCACTTCGGAAAGTGTAATTCATCGTCTACAGGGCGACGACGATTTCCTCCTTGCGAGAGGGTGGAGGATGATAAGCACCACTTGTCTATAACAGGGTGGGCAAGGTGCCTGAGTAGTGCGACCACCTACTGCAACTACTCTTCCGAAGGTTCTGAATTTCCTCGGTCTAGGTCAATTCTAGTGAGTATAGGGTCTCATCACTCAGAACTTTACTAGTTTAACCTGCAATGATTCTCTTGAATCCGGCTCCTATGTTATGGAATAGGGTGAAAGTGTTTTGCGAAGAGGTTCGTGGTAGAGCTCATGCTTGGCTTAACCACCAGTACTTGGTGTATGCAAGCAGTATATAATTGAGGTCGGCAGGATGTTCAGCTGTGCGAATCCACCCCAAACCCACAACCCAACGAGGAACAGGGAATAGGGAGGAAACACACACCTTAAATCTTTTTTATCTCAATTATATGGCACCTTTATGCATATACCTAGTTATAGTGGCCAGTCTCATGAGTTCTGTTCTCTGGGTTCACGAACCTGATGTGTGAGGTGCGAAGGATCTCCCGGGGAATCTACAGTGTATGCTTCAGTTGGTTGTCGTCTAATGAAGTTTCTACAGTGTCGTTCACTTCGGTGTTCATCTGACTACGAGGGGTCGGTCGACGGTGCGTGGTACCCTCTCTTGGGTACTTCGGAAGGTTTGAGATAAGAGAGACGATTGACGAATCGCATTAGGTTTGATTATGTGTGTTATGTTCAGGTTCGGAAGAACCTTTATTCGCCGACATGGCTATGGAGAAAGTTCTTTTTACACAGCACTAAGGATGTACACACAGTTGCACGAAGTCGAACCATGATCAATAGGGTCGTCAAAGTTGGCACACTTCGACATGATATAAAGTGAAGATCGATAGAGTCATGTGCCGAACAGGCACACAAGTTCTAGGCGTCTCGGGTTTCGTCCTATGTATGACTACCGCGGATACTTGGACCGATAGAGTCGGCGCAGAACTATAGAGAGTTCTAAGTGTTTCTGAATAGAGTACCTTTTCATGAGTGGATTCTCACAAAGCATTTCTATAATCGCCTCACATATACTAGTCATGTATAGTTAAGGTGGGGAGGACTGTTGACTGAGCAACCCCGCCCTAAATCCACAACCAAACGAGGAACAGGAAATGAGGCGGCATTCGCTCACTCTAGGTCTGTCCATCTTAAATATACATGGTCGTAACGTATATGTTTAGCCATTATAATTTTACCTAATGAATTTTAAATTTTATAACAGTGCTGCGACTTTCGCCTTACTGGGAAGAATTTACATTTGAATTAGTCTTTTATTGTTCTTAGTTTAGTTATCCGAGATCGAGAGACGTACCAAAATCTAACGAGTTCCTTGATGCTTCTTCTTAAGCAATATAGTTAGGCTCCTTATGTGTCTTTGTTGTTTCCTTCAGTTGGGCAATCTCTTTTGAAGTGTCCAATCGCACCACATATACGACAAACTGGATTTGTCGTCACATTGGTGATTGATGCAATACGCTCCACCGGAGTTCTGCATACATGAGCCGTATGCCCCTTCATGTTGCACCTAGCACATAAGAGTTCTCGGCAGACATCATGATGATGGTAGCTGCACTTGCTGCAATGGGGAAGGTCTCCTAAGTATGGTCTCCTAGGTGTAGAGACGGAAGGGTTGGCAGGGAATTTAACCATCTCAGCTCGTTGCCCTTTGGAAGGTCCTTGTGCCGAGGTACTTCCCTCCTCAATCTTGAGTTTTCTCTTTAGTGGGTTCGGTGAAGGTTCTTGGGTGACTGGGTATGAAAGTGTTGGTTTCTGTTGTCCATCGCCAGGATTGGAAATCCTGACAAGGCCCTTGCTAACATTGGCGGTGTTAGCATTCAGGTGAGCCATGACAGCTGCTACGGCTGCTGAGACTGCAGCTTGGAACGTAGCTTCATCGAATAAGAGAGCAGGTTCCTTGCTTGTGGATTGGTTATGCTTCTTCGGTGGCATGGTTTTCCTACATGGAAAGGAATACAAGGTAATGAGAGACGATGGTTACCCTGTATATTTCTGTCCTGAACGTATTAGGCATAAATTTTTCCCGTGTGTTGGGTACTGGTCGTCTGAGTGTCGACCTATATCCCTATAATGTAGTCCGGGTAATCGAAGTGGGTGTATGAGTATCAGAAAAAGGCCATAAGATGCGAGTCGTTCCTACTAAGTTACCTTTATACTGGAAAAGGTTTCACTCTCCGGCCTGGAGAGATTTGAGAACAGTTCGGAACGAAACTGCAGAAAGAGAGGCTCACAAGGGCAGATGGCTAAAATTTTCTCAAATAGAGATGCGGGGATCTGCCCTAATCGTGTATCTGGCAACGGGAAACGACGATTTACCTAACACATAGCGTGAGTAGTGTAACCACTAACTCACTAAATTATATTATTTTATGGGTGTATTAGCGTGACGAACACGAGGAAAAGACAATTCCCGGTTTCCATGTACTGGCTCCCTCGGTCTGCCTCATATCTTTGACTGCAATCGGCGTTGGTTTCCTTCGGGTAGTTTCCTAGGGTTCTCTTCTCGTATGGACATATTGAATTTCTACTCCGCCTTCCTTCTGATTCCAACTCTGGGTGTCATCACTTCATGATGGATGACTGGGAATCTCCGAAGTTTAGGCGAATCTCTCACCACTGTCCCTAAAAGAATATGGGCACTTGGTGCATTCAATAGTCTCGACCCAGTTCATTTATTTCCGAACAGGAAATTTTCTCAATGAACCTCCTCGGGGTCGAAATCAACTCTTCTGTCAAGCACTGAAGTGGGTAGGGTTGTCTACAGGGTTCGTGCGAGAATGGAAATGTCTAAAGAATCCTAAGAGATTATTAACATTTCACTGGATGATCCATATCGAGTCCTGCTACGATTACACAGGGTATACAAATCATATATAGCTTAGATCCGATAGGCCTTCGAATATGTGATACTACTCTAGAACCACATCCCAACGAGGAAAAGGAAATAGAGCGAAACCACACATTCTTAGCCTATGGGATCCTTATTATATATAACCTTGGGAGTACACCCTCTGTAGTTGTAGGTATATCAATAAGGATCTTTTTAGTTCTTCACACAAGGTTAGTTATGGATTCTAAAATACCCCTATGGTATTTTAATTCTTGTTTGATTCTTATCTTCTGAGTTTCATTTTGGGATTAGTGTGGATCTTTTAGTATTCTAAAATACTCCTATAGTATTTTAACTTTATGTTTGGCTCTAGCATTCTAGTTGGTAAGTTTCAGACCTGTTGCAACACCACTATCACTCTCAAGCACACGTTCATCGCATCTCGAATAAATGTAGTTGATCAGGTTACATTTATTCCAGATTACGATTACATAACTGCCCAGGTTTGACGGCAATGTTCAACATCCGAAGACTTTTATTCTTGTTCTTCTTGTGATACTTTTGTTCGAGTGTTTAGATTCTGGATGTTATTATACTTTGGTAAAATATGGTTATATCTTAAAGTATAATTCTTGTTCAGAGTGTTTTATCCCTTTGTGTTTATAGGTTGTATATCTTTTTATGAATTGATATACTTAGCTCACTATAAACAATGCTCTAATACCAATCTGTCACACCCCAAAACCGGAACGGCAGAAACGTTCTGGGGTGGATGACGTCATGTGAAGTATCACAACACATGCATTATAGTAATCAAAGTACAACAAAACATTGCATTAATAGTAATAATTTTACATGGTTACATTACAATACATTAAAGAATACAAGTAAATATAAGTAAGTATGGCATGACACTAAGCTATCTTCATCAAATGCTCCGGGGATGTACCTGTCTAATGCTAACCTGAGAATACAAGTTATTTGAAAAGTGAGTATCAGCATTTTTACAAATGCTAGTGAGTTCATAAGTATTTAGTGACATTTATCCAAATAACTTTATAAAGTAGTAGTTTAAGTGTTTACTGTGTATTAGAGTTCTTTCCAGAAAATCCTATATTTTCTTTAATAAAGCAGCCTTCTACCAAGACTGGTCAGTGTTATGTGGTAAAAAGTCATTTTCCCTAAATTGCTATCATTATCAAAATACTGAATTTGATTATTGAGGAAAGCAAACGGCATCAGGGAATAACATATGCCTCAGCAGTGAGGACTGCTGACTAAGGAAAGGAATCATAGACTCCAGGAGAGTATCGAACAAACGACACGCCTGATTCAGTCTAACAAATAGAGACTCAGACCCCATAAGGTACCAAATGAAAGGTACAACTGATAAGGTCTAAAACAGTGAATAACAGAACCCAAACATTATCAAATGAAAGATACGTCTTGCAAGGTCTAAAACAGTGAATACAGTGAATACAGACCCCAGACAGTATCAAATGAAAGATACGTCTTGTAAGGTCAAAAACAGAGAAAGCAGACCCCAGACAGTATCAAATGAAAGATACGTCTTGTAAGGTCAAAACAGTGTGACTCCGAAATGAATTACCAGCATACAGTGTAAATTGCTGGCGAAATACCGTTACCTTAAAGCCAATGAATTATAAGGTAACCCGAGATACTCGTAGCCATACTAACTAGAGTACCAGACGCCCTACAAGCGTCTAAAATGTGACGTTTGTCACCCGTTGGCTTGGTAGGCCGGGACTGTAGCTAGTAGTATGGGTGCGGGGTTGTCAATCCCGTATAGATCTATACACACAATGTCCGCTCTCCCTACAGGAGACTCTGGTTACCAACTAGACGAAGGAGAAGGTCGTGTCCTAAATATGCATCCCAAATAGTGGGTAGAGACTTCCCAATAGTGCGTTTCTAATGTAAGTGCTGAACTAGAGGTAGAGACTCATAACTGAACTGACTGAAGTAAACCCATATGTCTATGCTTGTGTACATAATATATAACTAATGCATCAAACGACCTTCAGATGGACATCCGATCCCACCAGACCACATCTCAACGAAGAAAAGGAAATAGGGCGGACAAGCCTTCCTAAGTCGTACAATCATTATTTATATGCATCTATACAAGCACAGACATACATCTAATTACGCTTGAGTGTGTATCAAGTGAAATCATATCGTGAAGTATAAGTGTACAGGGTGGAATAACCGATTTGTGAAGTATAAGCGTACAGTGAAATATCCGAGTCGTGAAGTATGAGCGTACAGAGTGGGATATCCGGGTCGTGAAGTATAAGCGTACAGAGTGAGATAATCGAATCGTGAAGTATAAGTGTACCAAGTATAAGTGTATCACGAAGTAGAGACGACATAAGTGAAGTAAGAGTGTCTATCAGGTATAAGCGACTACAAGTATAAGTGAAGTAGAAGCGATAACAAGTATAAGTGAAATAGGAACGTATCACTAAGTAAGAGTGTGAATAAGTATAAGTGCCCATCAAATATGAATGTATCGCGAAGTGGAATCGTTATCAAGTATAAGTGTATCTCGAAGTGGAAACGTTATCGAGTAGAAGTATAAAAACATAAGCGTAAACTTTGGAAAACCTTTATATTTTAAGAAAATCCCGACTTGGTATTCCTTTGTGAAATAAGTTTGATGAAACACTTTTAGAAATTCTTTGGAAATCTTTCATAAATTAGTTTGAAATGAAACTTTGATAAATCAGTAAAAGTAAGACTTGAACAAGTGAAAACCTTTTAGAAAACCATTTATAGTGTCCTACTCGGTAAAACCGTGTACAGTGTGGTAAAATGTTGTGCATGCGGGTTATCAATCACATGTGATTGATATGATAACTGGCATGTTTAACTTGTATTCCCCCTATAAAACATGTAAAAACATTTAAAAGGTTCATTCAGTGGTATGGACTCACCTGGTGTAAGTAGGTCCGACGAAGGTGCCGGTTGGGCGTTCGGTGTCACGCAAGGACTCGAACACACACAATGACCTATTTAACATATGATAACATATGTTCACATACAATTAGTATATTTAATACTAATTTAACAAATATACGTGCTCAAAGGAGCAGAAAACACTTTGGATAAGTGTTTGGGTGTCCCGGGTAGCGTCTAAAGGTGTGTGTGGCTAAGGAATGGAGTTTACTCTCCAAGAGTAAACTCCCAAAGCCTAGTTTACGGCCCAGGGACATCTCACCATGAGTTTACGGCCGTAAACTCATGGTGAGGGTATCTAGTTTGTTTCAAGGCTCTATCTTGTTCATGGGATTTTTCTAAGTACTTTTCTAAAAAGGCATGAGTGAGTTTAAGGCTTCTAAGGGCTTCATTAGGGAGTTTATGGCCTAGGGACACTCCTAAGGGAGTTTACGGCCGTAAACTCTCATTCTTTGAGTTTTGTGAAGTTTAAAGCCCCTAATACCTTGCTAGTAATTTATAATGAAGTGTTATGCCATTTTGGGGGATTAAAACCATCATATTGGCACATTTAGAGGTGTTTATGGCCTTGGTACATACCTGGGCCGTAAACTCCTTTTTCCCCTTCATTTTGATGTGTTTAATTGAGCTAAACCCAAAATACTAAGTCCCTAAATTATGTATGAAGCCTAAGGGTGATTTGGGAGTGTTTTTGGGGCATTTTGACAAGGTTTTGAGGGGTTTACGGCCTAAGCATGTGCTTGGGCCGTAAACTCTCTTTTATGCCCTAAAACTTTATGTTTTGATGTTTAAACACTCCTAGGCTAAATCCCCAATTAGTTTCCAAGCTTAAGGGTGATTTTAAAGGCAAGTTTGGCATCATTTTAGGGGTTTACGGCCCTAGAGTGTTCTTGGGCCGTAAACTCCTTAATCCTTGCCTTCTTGGACGATTTTTGGGGTAATACTACAGCTAGTAATGTTTAGAACAAGCTAGGGTAAGTGGATTTACGATTTCGAAGCCTTTGGTTGCGGATTTGGGGCGAAAACGGGTCTAGTGAAAGAGTATAGAGAGAGAGTGTGAAAAAGGTTGAAATGGGGTTCACTCCCCTTTATATATGGGTGGGAGTTGGAGCTCAGTGGAATTCTACCCAATACTGCCGATAAACGGGGCTTTTGGTCGCACCCGATTTAGTGGTCGTAATAATAAACTTAACATTTTCCAAATAAATGGAAATGTGTATTATGAGTTTTTATCTCTCTTATCACGACTTAACGACATAAATATATAAATAAATGAAACATTTATTTAGTTGACGACCTCTAATTAACGGAACTTTTATACAGTGGAATATTCCGTTAACGGTAACGGGGAAACGTAACGTAACAACTTGGGTTGTCACAAGCATCCTGTCTTTTGAAGGACAGGGCACGAGATTGGTGGGAGGAGGTTGGGCATGTCATCGGGGATGACACAACAATTAATGCTATGACTTGGGCTGATTTTACTACCAAGTTTAGAGCCGAGTTTGCACCGGTTATCGAGGTGCCACATTTAGCCAGAGAGTTTCAGGATCTTACTCAGACTATAGAGACAGTGGCGGAGATTACTGCCAAGTTCAGGGAGAGGGCTCTTCTTGTTCCTCAATACGCAGCTGATGAGGAAATGAAGAAGGCTCGTTATCATGAGATGCTGCAGAGTGATATCCGCCAGTTTGTGAGCCGATCCAGCTGTAAGACGTTGGATGATATGATTGGGATGGCTCGATAGAGAGAGAGAGAGAGAGAGAGAGAGAGAGAGAGAGAAATAGAGAGATTGATCTTGAGATGGAGAGGAAGAGGAAGACATAGATGGCTTCGGGTATAGGGAGTTCGGGCAAGAAGCCTAAGGTTTCGGATCATAGGTCCAAAGGTCAGAAGAGCCACAGTCGGTGTGGCAAATGTGGGAGATTGCACGATGGGGCATGAAAGGCAGGGAGTTTCGGCTGCTACAAGTGCGGTCGGATGGGGCATATGAGCAGAGATTGTACAACTTCTACCACTGCCACCGAAGCATCAGATCTGATTTGCTTCCATTGAAATCAGATGGGACACAAAAAAGTCCCAGTGCCCGAGCTTAGCCGCAGAGGGGAAGGTGTCGGCATATGCTCCTGCTACATTGAGGATTACGGACGGTCGCCAGGGCCGGCCGAGACGCCAGTGGCGAAGAGTAGAGCTTTTTAGATGACAGCACGTGAGGCGCAAGCGACTCCTGACGTGGTGACGGGTATGTATTTTCTTTTTGTCTCCGCATTTATTATTGATTGTTTCTAATGTTATATGTTTGCGTATAGGGTTGTTCTTAGTGAACGACATTTCAGCCGCGGTGTTATTTGATTCGGGGGCTACCCGATCATTTGTCTCTCTTGCGCTTAGCAAGAGGTTTAGTAGAGCTCCAAGGGAGATGGATTGTCCACTCGAAGTGGAGATAGCCGATGATAGGACCGTCAGGGTCACGAGGGTGCATAAGGCATGCTCGCTGCAGTTATTCGATGAGCAGTTTTCGGTAGACCTGGTCCCTATTCCTTTGCGAGGGAACAAGGTCATAGTAGGCATAGATTGGCTAAGCCCCAATGGGGCGGTGATTGATTACGAGTTGCAGCTAGTGAGGGTCCGCACTTCCAATGGGGGAGAGTTAGTGATTTAGGGCGAGAGGCCACAACGCGGACCGATTCTTTGTTCAGGAGCGAGAGTGAGGCGTTACTTCCAGCAGGGTTGCGCAGGTTATGTCGCATACGTGATGGAAACCCGGGATAAGGGTAAAACAATAGTAGATGATGTAGCAGTGGTGCGAGAGTACCCGGACGTATTCCTAGAGGAATTGCCTGGGATACTTTCGGAGAGACAGGTTGAGTTCAGGATTGACCTGGTTCCTGGTGCGGCTCCGATAGCCAAGGCAACGTATCGGTTGGCTCCTCTAGAGATGCAGGAGTTGTCTACGCAGCTGCAGGAGCTGCTAGACAAAGGTTTCATCAGACCGAGTAGTTCACCATGGGGAGCCCCGATCCTGTTTGTGAAGAAGAAGGATGGGTCGCACCGTATGTGCATAGACTACTGGGAGTTGAAGAAGGTAAAAGTGAAGAAACATTACCCACTCCCGAGGATAGACGACTTGTTTGATCAGCTTCAGGGAGCATCTTGGTTTTCCAAGATTGATCTGCGCTCCGGTTATCATCAGATGCGAGTCAGGGGTTAGGACGTTCAGAAGACAGCTTTTAGGACTCGTTATGGTCATTATGAGTTTGTGGTGATGCCGTTTGGGCTCACCAACGCTCCAGCCGCGTTCATGGATCTCATAAACCGCGTATGCAGGTCGATGTTGGATCGGTCTGTGATAGTATTCATGGATGACATCTTGGTCTACTCCAAGACCCAGGAGCAGCACGAGGAGCACTTGAGAGAGGTGCTAGAAACGTTGAGGAGGAAGAGACTTTTTGCGAAGTTATCCAAGTGCGAGTTCTGGTTGCGTGAGGTACAGTTCCTTGGTCACCTCATCAGCCAGAAGGGTATTCTAGTGGATCCGGCCAAGATCGAGGTCGTGATGCAGTGGGAGGTCCCGAGGTCTCCAACTGAGATTCGGAGCTTCCTAGGATTGGCAGGGTACTACAAGAGATTCATCCAGGATTTCTCCAAGATATCAGTTCCACTCACCCGACTAACCAAGAAGTCGGTGGTGTTTTGTTGGGGGCCTGAGCAGCAGGCGGCATTCGAGACTCTCAGACAGCGATTGTGCGAGGCACCGATTCTGACCCTGCCAGAGGGAGTTGACGATTTTGTAGTCTACTGTTGTCACACCCTAAAACCGAAACGGCGGAAACGTTCTGGGGTGGATGACGTCATGTCAAGTATCACAACATATGCAGTATAGTAATCAAAGTATAACAACCATTGCATTAATAGTAATAGTTTTACATGTTTTACATTTCATAGAGACATTAAAGTAATACAAGTAATAATATAGGTGCAGCTTGGTACTAAACTGTCTTCACCCAAAGCTCCTGGAATGTACCTGTCTATTGCTGACCTGAGAATACAAGTTATTTGAAAGCGAGTATCAGCATTTTTATAAATGCTAGTGAGTTCATAAGTATTTAGTGTAATTTTATTCAAATAACTTTATAAAAGTAGTAGTTTAGAATCAACGGTGTATTAGAGTTCTTTCCAGAAAATCCTATATTTTCTAAATAAAAGCAGTTTTCTACCAAGACCCAACAGTGTTATGTTTTAAAGAGAATTTCCCTGAAATGTTATTATTACCAAAATACGGTATTTGACTTTAAATAAAGTAGAAGGATATCACAAGTAAAAACATTATGGAAAATAACATATGCCTCAGCAAGAAATACTGCTGACTAAGGCAAAAAAAATCATAGACTCCCGGAGAGTATCAAATGAACGACACGCCTGGCTCAGTCTAACGAAAGGAGACACAGACCCCAGACAGTATCAAATGAATGATACGTCTAGCAAGGTCTAAAAACAGTGAATACAGAACCCAGACAGTATCAAATGAATGATACGTCTAGCAAGGTCTAAAAACAGTGAATACAGTGTTAATTCCCGTTACCTTAAGGCCATGAATTATAAGGTAACCCCGAGATACTCGTAACCATACTGATAGACACTATAGAACTTGACGCCCTGCAAGCGTCGGAAAGAATGTGACATTTGTCACCCCTTGGCTTGGTAGGCCGTGGACTGTAGCTAGCAGTCAGGGTGTAGGGGTGTCAATCCTATATAGATCTATACACACAATGCCCGCTCTCCCTACAGGAGACTCTGGTTACCAACTTGACAACGGAGAAGGCCGTGTCCTGAAGATGCATCTCGTATAGTGAGTTCTGAGGTAAATACTAGGCTAATGATAGAGACTCACAAATAACTGACCGATGTAAACCTATATGTCTATACATGTACATATAATATATAATTAATGATCAAACGACCTTCGGACGGATATCCGATCCCACCAGACCACATCCCAACGAGGAAAAGGAAATATGGTGAACTAGCCTTCCTAAGTTCTTTAAACATTATTTATATAACTATACAAGTACAGGCATACATTTAACTAAGTAGAAGCATTTAACGAAGTTGAAGTGTTTATTGAAGTAGAAGTGTTTCACGAAGTAGAAGCGTTAACAAGTAGAAGGGTTAATAAGTAGGAGCGTTTCATGAAGTAGAAGCATTAACAAGTAGAAGCGTTAAAAAGTAGGAGCGTTTCACAAAGTAGAAGCGTTAACAAGTAGAAGCATTAATAAGTAGGAGCGTTTCACGAAGTAGAAGTGTTAACAAAGTATAAGCGTATCACGAAGTAAAAGCGTATCATGAAGTAAAAGCGTTAACAAAGTAGTAGCATTTAACTAAGTAGGAGCATTAACTAAGTAGAAGTATAACGAAGCAGTAGTATCTAACAAAGTAGGAGTATAAAAACATGGGAGAAAACTTTGATGAAAACTTTGGAAAACCTTTACACTTAAGAAAATCACGACTTGGTATTCTTTTGTAAAATAAGTTTGAAAACCTTTAGAAATCCTTTCATAAACAAGTTTTAAATGAAACTTTGATAAAACATTATGGGTAAAGAAAACCTTTGTTTAAAATACTGCTGTAACTAAATCCGAAGTAAAACATACAGCGCGAGAGTCAATTTGAGAAAAGATTTGAACAAGTAAAGACGTTTTGGAAAACCATTTACAGTATCATACTTGGTAAAACAGTTGATAGTGTAATAAATCCTTGTGCATGCGGGTTATCAATCACATGTGATTGATATGATAACTGGCATGTTTTAACTTGTATTCTCCCCCATAAAAGCATGTAAAAACATTTACAAGGTTAATTCAGGGGTATGAACTCACCTGTTGTAAGTGGATCCGACGAAGGTGTCGGTTGGGTGCTCGGTGTCAAGTAAAGACTTGAACACACTTAGTGACCTATTAACATATGATGACATATTTTTACATACAATTAGTAAATATAATACTAATTAAACACGTATATGCATCCTAAAATGTGGATAACACTTTGGTCAAGTGCTAGGAGTGTCCCGGGTAACATCTAAGGGTGTGTATGGCCTAGATAGGGAGTTTACTCTTCAAGAGTAAACTCTTTATAGAGTTTACGGCCCTAAGACCTTAACCCCATGAGTTTACAGCCGTAAACTCATGGAGGGTGTGTTCTTTGATGCATTAAGGTCTTATAACACTTGTGGAATTAGGCTAGGTTCAATTCTAGGGCTTATGAAGGGTTTAAGGCTTCAAAATGGATCATTTAAGGAGTTTACGGCCCATGAATACTCCTTGAGGAGTTTACGACCATAAACACATGAGTTTACGGTAGTAAACTCATGTTGGTCCATTTCTTTTGTTGTTTGGTGGTTCTAACTCATGCATGCAAGGTTCTAGTCACTTTTAGGAGCTTAGGAAGGTGTTTAGGGCACTTAAACACCTTGGAAAGGTCTTTACGGTCTAAGAAGATGTTCTTGGGGAGTTTACTACCTTAAAAACATGAGTTTATGGTAGTAAACTCATTTTTCCATGAATTCTATGTTTTGGTGGTCGTAGGTTAAGCATACGAAGT
This sequence comes from Lactuca serriola, assembly GCF_051521515.1. NCBI lineage: Eukaryota > Viridiplantae > Streptophyta > Magnoliopsida > Asterales > Asteraceae > Lactuca > Lactuca serriola. Next base: position 137,227,156 of record NC_136414.1, read on the forward strand.
TCTAGGTCCAATTCCAAGCCATACAAAGTGTTAAGGGCACTTTAACACCCTTTGGGGGTGTTTATGGTCTAAGAATAGGTGTTTATGGTCTAAGAACCTTCTTGGACCGTAAACTCAAGTGTGACATGATTTTGTATGCTTTGGTGCATATCATGAAGGAAAATAAGGTTCTATGCACTCAAGGAAGTTCATGGAAGCTCTTGGGGGTGTTTGAGGGGTAGTTTAACACTTAAACAAGTGTTTATGGTCCATGAATATGGGTTTACGGTCTAACGATGTTCTTAGACCGTAAAATCATGTTTACTCCCCTTTTGGTCCGATTTTGGTGTTCTAGGTCCTTTCGGGTAAGCCTCTAAGCAATTGCTAAACATGAGAAGTGGTTTGGAAGGGTTTTTGAGCATTAAAACCCCATTATGAGTGTTTACGGTCCATGAAGGTGTTCTTGGACTGTAAAATAATGTTCTTGAGGTTTTTGGATGATTAAGTCATGAATTTGCAAGCTAGGTAAGTTAGATAACAAGCTAGGAAGGTTTACTTACCGATTTCAGGCTCGGAGGGGCGATTTTTTACCAAAACCCGTTTGTAGAGAGAGAAAGTAGAGAGAGAGAGTCTAAGGTGGGAAAAGGCTTCTAAGGAGTGTCCACCCACCCTTATATAGGGCTTGGGTGTTGTACCCGGTATACGACTACCAGATACTTATGTTTAACGATGTTTAAAATTTTACCCGGTTAAATGGCCGTAAATAAAAATAAACTTTTTCCAAATAAATGGAAAGATAATTTACGTGTTTTTATTTTCGCTTGACGAATATTAATTAAAATATTCCAACAGGTTTAAATCCGGTCAAAAATATTTTCGGGATAAATTTGACTAATTTTTGACGTAATTAATTTCGACGTTAAAACTAACGGAAATTTTTGGGTTGTCACAACTGTGATGCCTCGATCATAGGTATGGGAGCAGTGTTGATGCAGCGGGGGCATGTGATAACTTACGCCTCTAGACAGCTGAAGCCTCACGAGGCTAACTATCCGACGTACGATTTGGAGTTGGGGGCAGTGGTGTTCGCCCTCAGGATTTGGAGACACTACCTCTATGGGGTTCGTTATACCATCTACACGGATCAAAAGAGTTTGAGATACCTCATGGACCGGCCGAATCTTAACATGAGGCAGCGTTGGTGGTTAGATGTGGTGAAGGATTACGATTGTGAGATCCTTTATCACCCGGGAAAGGCTAACGTAGTGGCCGACGCCCTGAGCCGCAAGGCGGCAGCGGCCCCGATCAGGGATATATGCCTGAGGATGACAGTGATTACTCCATTGTTGGAGCAGATCAGGGAGGCACAGGTCGAAGGCCTCAAGGAGGAGAGGCAGAAGTGTGAGAGGATCGTGGGCCAAGTAGCTTCCTTTGATTATGACAGTCGCAGATTGTTGACCCTTCATGGGAGGGTTTGGGTACCGTACTGGGGCGGAGTATGGCAAGTGTTGATGGACGAGGCCCATAAGTCTCGATTTTCCATTCACCCTGCATGAAGAGGGATGTGGCTTGGTATGTAGAGAGGTGCCTGACCTGTAGGAAGGTCAAGGCAGAGCACCAGAGGCCCCATGGCAAGATGCAGCCGTTAGACATTCCTGTGTGGAAATGGGAGGATATCACAATGGATTTCATCACTAAGCTTCCCAGGACCGCACAAGGAGTTGATTTGATTTGGGTCATGGTGGATCGGCTGACCAAGAGCGCGCATTTCATATCGATCCAGGAGAGTATATCGGCCGAGAAGCTAGCTGATATTTACGTGCGCGAGGTAGTAGCACGGCACGGAGTGCCTGTTTCGGTAGTGTCAGACCGAGACGTCCGTTTTACTTCTAGGTTCTGGAAGCGATTTCATGATGAGATGGGGACTCGTCTTCATTTTAGCACCGCTTTCCACCCTCAGACGAACGGGCAGAGCGAGAGGACGATTCAGACCCTCGAGGACATGCTTCGGGCATGTGTCCTAGACTTCGGTGGTAGTTGGGATACGTATCTTCCACTAGCAGAATTTTCGTATAACAACAGTTACCACACTAGTATTGACTGTCCTCCTTTCGAGATGCTCTATGGGAGGAAGTGTAGGACCCTGATTTTTTGGGGTGAGGTCGGTCAGCGAGTCATCGGGAGCACCAAGGTGGTGCTCAAGACCACAGAGTTGATCTAGCATGTTCGTAGCAGACTGCAGACTGGGTAGAGTCGGCAAAAGAGTTATGCCGACAGGAGGCCTTCGGATATGGAGTTTCAAGTGGGCGATATGGTCCTCCAGAAGGTGTCACCCTGGAAGGTTGTTATCAGGTTTCGGAAGAGGGGAAAGCTGGGTCCTAGGTTTATTGGTCCTTTTAAGGTTTTGGCCTGGGTGGGCGGGTTGCGAATCAATTGGATCTTCCGACAGAGCTCAGCCAGATCCACAACACTTTTCATGTTTCTCAATTGCAAAAGTGTTTGATGGACGAGTCAGCAGTTGTACCATTGGAGGATATCCAGGTTGATAGTAGCCTGAATTATATCGAGAGACCAGTTGCGATCTTAGATCGGAAAACGAAGACCTTGAGGAACAAGGTGGTTTAGTTAGTGAAGGTGCAGTGGCAGCACCGAAAGGGTTCAGAGTGGACGTGGGAGACCGAGGGGGATATGAGGGAGCATTATCCGGAGTTATTTTCGGATTCAGCAGCAGCCGGCTTCGGGGACGAAGTCTAAGATAAGTGGGGGAGAGTTGTAATGCCTCATTTCTGGTAAGTAAATTAAATATGTTTTTTTTAGTTTCCAAGGGGAACTCGACGAGTCAGTAGCCCGACTCGTCGAGTAGAGACGGGATTTCAAGCACGTTTAAGTAAGCAACTCGACGAGTCCATATTCTTGGACTCAGCGAGTCCGCCATTCTGGGTGAAACCCTAATTTCAAGGTTTGCACCCTATTTAAACAACTTTTTGGGCCTCAAGTCAGCCCCCAACACTTCTAGAACACTCCTCTCGAAAACCCTAACATTCCTTTTGGCTTTTTGAGTGTATTTTGTGATTCTTTGAAGATTTGAAGAGAAGAAGGAGGGTAGATCCAAAGGAGGAGAAGAAGATCCAAGATCTTGAGTCCATTTCAGAGCTTTGTGAGGTACAACTCGAACATTTACTGTTTCCATGTTTGAATCTCCATTAAAACCCCAATAAAGTCATTTTTGGGACATTCCTTGGCTTGTTTGTGAATGGATAGCTTATAAGAGTGAAAGGACATCAAATCTAGTAATGATCAAGCTCTAGAAGCTCATATCCATTGCCTTTATTCATTCAATTTCGTATGCAAGCCTAGATCTACACTTTTAGTCCATTTAGAGCCCTTTAAACTTTTGGATATGCATGCATGCACGTAAAGTTGGAAACTTTACGTGTAAAAACCACCCTATGAACCCAGATCTATGAGTTGCATGCACTGGAATCGATCAAATCGTCTGTATGGTGTTTGCATGCAAGCAACTCGACGAGTTGTTCTTCAACTCGGCGAGTTGTTCTTCAGACTTGACGAGTTGTTCATCTGACTCGGCGAGTCACAGTCTGGACGTGTTCATATGTTGAAGGAGAACTCGATGAGTTGTTCATACAACTCGGCGAGTGGATGAAGTTGGACTTGACGTTAGCATCAAAGAAGAACTCGTCGAGTCTTTGCCAAAGTCAACGAGTAGAAGCGGGTAGAGGACTAGATTGGATGATAGGCACTCGACGAGTTGACGGCCCAACTCGACGACTCCGGTCAACTGAAAGTTGACTTTAACCAGGGGTAAATAGTCATTTTACACTGAGGGCGTTTATCAGTACCTGACCTAGTGTTTGTGGGATTTGTAGCCGGATAGTCCTGGAGCAGCAGCCAACCAGCATTAGAGTTAGCATCTCAGCAGCCAGCGTTACGAGGTGAGTTTCCTTCCAATAGGAACAGGTCTACGGCCACAATGTCGGCCCGTTTAGTTAGCAGTAGTTCCGGACCTCGGTCCGATGCAGTAGTTAGATTGCTTGATGTCTTTGTGATTCAAGCATGTTTTGTGTTATGTGTTTCGGAATCTGGTCCGATGCAGTATGCAATATCTATATTCATGCTAGTTGATATGTTTATGCTATGTTATGATTCAGTCAGTTCCGGACTTCAGTCCGATGCAGTCAGTTCCAGACTTCGGTCTGATGCAGTCAGTTCCGGATTTCGGTCCGATGTAGAGGACAAGGTCCCAGTTAGTTTCGGACTTCGGTCCGATGCAGTCAGTTCCGGACTTCGGTCCGATGCAGTCAGTTCCGAACTTCGGTTCGATGCAGTTTCCGAACTTCGGTCCGATGCAGAGGGCAAGGCCCTAGTTAGTTTCCGGACTTCGGTCCGATGCAGTTTTCGGACTTCGGTCCGATGTAGTGGGCAAGGCCTAATATGTGCTTTATATGTTATTGTATGGTATGTGGTAGTTTGGGGGAGCTCACTAAGCTTCGTGCTTACGATTTTTCAATTTTGGTTTCAAGTACTTCTGCTAGCAAAGGGAAGAGTTCGGGTTGATGGCATCGCACACACCACAACTCCAGTTTATCTTGTGATGTTTATGCTCTGATAGTTTGACAATTGTTACGATATTTTGAGATACACTATCTATGATTTTTATATGATGTTCGATGACTATGGTTTATTTTTAAATTAAAACAAAATTTTTAGACTGTATTTTTTGGATGTTTCAAAACTAAGTTATTTTCTCTCTCAAACTCTTGGGATGGGTAAAATACCATTTTACCCCTCCGTGGTCCACATAATACATGTCTTGACAAACCCTAAAGTCAACAGAAGTCAATACTCGAGTTAGCAGTCCATGTTGACCCGACTTGCCGAGTGCATCTATGTGGCTCGTCGGGTCCCCTCGTTTCCTCTGAAATGTCACGAAAATCAAACTTAACTCGTCGAGTTGTCTCATCAACTCGCCGAGTTACTTATGTCTAGACTCGTATGGGGAAAACCCTAGCCGTCTCGTTGATTCAGCTCATCGACTCGGCAATTCCATTCAGTATATGTTCTCAATTAGACATTTTAAGGCAGATCTACTACCCTAATCTCTAGATCTAGCCTCCCAAGGCCGAGATACCATGTAAAGCTACAATTTTTACGTCATGCATGACACTTAGGGCTTGAAATGCCAAAACAAGTTCCATTTAGGGTTGAATGCACAAAAGCTTGCCTCTAGCTCAATAAAGCTTAGATCTTTGGGCTCACAAGTCCTCCTACAGTCCAGATCTGAGGTTTCAACCTCATGATATGCTCAAATAACTCATTGCCAAAAAGATGGATGAGAGAAAACCCTAAAAATCTCCCTAAACTAAGATCTCACAAAGGAAAGGTCAAGATAGAAGCTTTTTACCTTCACACCGAAGCTAATAACTGAAGAGCTTTAGATCTACAACCTCTCCTTGATCAAGCTCGCCAAGCTCTCCAAATCTCCTGGGAGTCAGGATGTTACATTCTCTCACTAAACTAACACTCACAAATGAGTCTTCAATAAGAGAAACATATTCCTTTTTGAATAATTTTCTTTCTTTTTCTTCCTTTTGATTTTCAAACAAGATAATATATTCATGGTGATTTCAAGCAAACATCTAATCTTCGGACGAGGTTGAAATATCAATCTTCCATGATCATATTTCAAGCCTCCATAAGAATTTAAAGTTTCCCATGTAATCAACCCGCCTTTTAACAATAACCCATAAATTTGTTTCTCGTTGACTTTGTATTTGACATCTTTAATCATCACGGTCTAAAAATCATAAGCCAAATACACCATGATCACAAGAACTTGAAAATTTCTAAAGAGAGAAAGTGAATATGAACCAAGTTCTAGAGAGAAAAAGTGAAAATAACAAGTATTCTAGAGAGAGACACTTGAATTTTGAATCAAATCAAGGAATAAATTTGATGTCTAGAACACAAACTTTCTCAAAAATGAAGAATATACACCCATTTGAGATTCACCAAATCAAAAGTTGTCATCATGGATCAATTCTTGAGAGCTTCAAGAATATCCGCTCTGATATCAATTGTTGGACATTAGCGCTACCGGTTGATCTAAAATCAATTGGTGTTAGAAAGGGCGCAACCAAACTCATACATTGCATTTAGCCCTCAAGGACCATACATTCGAATACGGCACAACGGTCATCGTGCGAGGACTTGGTTGATGTCATTCCTGAGCCTAACACATATTTTAATTTATTTATTTCTCGCATGTTTTATTTTCATAATTTTCATTTATTTCATATTTCAAATTCAAATAAACTTCTCATTTAATGGTTAAAATCTATTTAACATTTTATTTTAATCAATCCGTATAATATATGGATTTCACAACTAACCTCATCATATATGAAATTTGATTAATAATAGTAGTTTTTTTAAATAACACTATCTATTTTTATTAAATTAAATATAATAACCGTTTTAAATTATTTAAACATATATTCTTTTAGTAGAACATTAATCTTAATTAATGATCGTCTATGTTGTTTTAGTTTCGGATTTTAAGTTCAACCATATCAAATTTTATATTTTTATGAAATAAATAATTATAATAATGTTTGCTTTTTAATTAATTTTACATATACATAATCACATTCAAATTCCATTTTATATACAATATAAAATAAATTGACATTTGATAATTTTTTTTTACTTAGAGGAGGTTGCTAGTGATCTGTCAATGTTCAATAAAAACATCACGGTGTTCAAGTAATTAAAATCTCATCGCCTACATCAAAACTAAATAAAACGAAGAAAAGGAAATATATTACCAATAACACTACTTTGTATCAAATCGCCCATATAAAACTAAATGTAATTTCTTCATACGTTTTCCTTTACACCTTTAAATAGGTAAATAACATCATATGTTTATACAATACAAAGTCTTAAATTCAAACCACCCACAGAAAAAAAAATTATGTATTTATACTAATAAATAAAACCTATTTTCTGTCATATGTCATGTCCTCATTGATTTGGACACATGACATTTTAATAGATTTTTAAATTTATTTATTTCCACATGTAATTTTCTGATTTGTTCACATATCATAACTTATTTCGGTTATAATATTAAAAGAAATAAATGATTCCTTAAAAAGGAATTGATATATTTATAATGTAATAAATGTCATAATTAATGAGAGCTCTAAAATTGATATTAATATTAAATTTAATGTTTAAATATTGATATTAAATTTTTACTTTTAATAAACCCGTATATTACACGGGTCTTACACCTAATGCTACTATATAAGTACACAAAACATTCAAACGTTAACATATGAGATAACATATGTTGACAAATTTCCCCTCAAGTCTAGGGCAGGTGGTGAGGTTAACAACCCCTCATTGACTTTGTCTGTCAAAAGTACGAAAGGTGCAACAAAACATAGTTAAATCATGACTTGTGTATAAAAAAATGACAAATCATAAGGATCATTAGTGTAATTTTCTCTAAAAAAATATAAAAAGAATTTCATTTATATCCTTACAAACTTTAGAAAATCGTTTTAAAAAATTAATCATAGCTTACATTAACTTATGCCACTAGATTTTTGATTAAAGTTATACAAGGCAGTCCAATCCAAGAGGGCATCTTTAATCGGCCGGCAAAACACCATGTTGCAGGTGAAACAGCTCCAATCGACCGCAGTTTGCCATTTTGCTACGGCGACTCACCAAATTTCGGGGTTACAAATTGCTACTTCTTATCATTCAAAACAAAAACGTTCTAACAAAAAAATAATAATAATAACAGAATCACAAATTTCTTTGATACATTAAAGTATTAAAACTATAAAAAAATAAAATAATTTTATTAATAAGGCCAAACTATATACATACAATTTACATGTCAAGAGTTGCTCCAGAGCCATATGGCTACCAAAATAACAAAAATTTCAACCAATCATGACACCCCCAAATAATTAAACTCCTAAAATACAAAAGAATTTCCATGTTTTCATAACCTTTTTGTCACATCTAATGCTCGATTCCTTCCTAAATTCACTTTAAAATTAACACAATTTATAATTCTAAACATTTGTTTTATTGTTTATTGGCCTACCTGAGCATGTCGGTGGCCTGCAATTGCAGCCCACTCAACACCGGCGAAATATTAAAAGATTTTCCATCTCCGGTGAAGGTAGGGTGGCCAAGAGGCGTCGGCCTATCGGGAATCACCGGCACTTCAACGTCTCCTTCCAACATCTTCAATACATCCATAATCGTAGGCCTTAAAGCCACCATTACATGAGCACACAAAATTCCCACAAGAACAAATCTCTCCATTATCCCTCTTGGGTTCATAGTCTCCGAATCTTTACCTTCTCCCAACAACGAAGGATCCAAAACATGCCCTAATTTCCCTTCTTTTATAAGCGACCATGCCCAATCAGTAATTAAGAAACCACGCGAATCTGAACAAGACAAATCCAGAGCTTTTCTCCCACACATAATCTCCAAAATCACAACCCCAAAACTGTATACGTCGCTTTTTTCCGTTAGTTGGCCGTATAGAGCATATTCCGGCGCTAAATAGCCATGGGTTCCGGCGACTCTGGTGGTTAGATGAGATTGTCCTTCTCTACTTTGCTTGGCTAACCCGAAATCTGCTACTCGAGCTCTCATGTTTGAATCCAGAAGTATATTTGTAGCTTTGATGTCGCGATGATATATTGCAGGTTTTACTCCATAGTGAAGATAAGCTAACCCTTTTGCTACATCTAGGATTATACTTTTTCTTTGAGGCCATGTCAGTTTAGGTTTTCGACTCATGGATGGGAATAAATGGTCTTCAAGGTTACCATTTGACATGTATTCGTAAAGAAGGAATCTTTGATCATCTCTCCTCTCGTAATCTTCATCTTCGCCATGGATACAACACCCGATAAGGGGGACAAGGTTTCGATGCCTTAATTTGCTAATGATTTCAACTTCGTTACAGAAGTCATCGTTGCCTTCAAACTCTGAATCGATTATCTTTTTGACAGCGACAACAGACCCATCGGAGAGAACACCTTTATAAACAACCCCAAATCCACCTCTACCGATGAAATTGCTTGAGGAGAAGTTATCGGTTGCCTTTTCAAGGTCGTGAAACTTGAACCATATAGAACCAGTGTTTGGTCGTCTTCTTGGCCGAGTAGATTCGAATTCATCTGTGCCTGATTCATCGGTGTTTTCCCTTTTCCTCTTTCTATCCCACCAAAAGTATAACCCCACGAAACAAGACATTACTACAACAGCAACAAGTGCTCCAACCAATCCATATATCAGAGAAGAACGAGTATTTTTATGGGATTTGGGTAAGAAGTTAATCCCGAAAGTACAAGCTACAGCACCAGTACTTTGAGGTCCGAGCTCATTGACAATACCAGCAGCATAAAGAACAACGAAGTAAAAACAGTCGCTTGAATGAGAAGAATTACCATCCATAGAATTTAGTTGTTTATGAACCGCTAATCCAGCAGCAACACAATCATCACATGAAGTAAGATCAGAGAGATCATTTTGACACGACGAATCAAGAACCGTTTTATTCCCCAACTTCCGGCGCCAATCTTGGAGGTTCTGAATTGCAGCACAGGTGTTTGACGAAATGACAAACTGCATAGGGTCAAAACAAAAGGAAGCGAGGTTATCGGGGAGGGAAAGTGAGTTGAGTTTCATTTGAAAATCGTAGAGACAAGACGCGGATGTAGCAAGATCTGGGAGGTTAAACAGAGAGGATTCTTTCAGGTGCTGAGCTAAGCCGATGCCGAAGACGCTAAGCAAGGTTTGACAACAAGTGGTGGAATTGGTGACGGTTTTGGTTGGATCACGGGAGTGGCGGCAGTCGACGGTCGGCCATTGAATCCGGCGCACGTAGTCGTAGTTTATGGGACAAGAGGATGAATTGGTGGGTGTTTGAGATCGAACTAGGGACGAACAACAGAGAATTGCAAATACAAACGTAGTTACTAAAAGATTCATGTTTGATTGATGGGTTTTGGGATTAGCAACTGGAAATCAATTTGGGAGAAAGAAATTCATGGGGATCTATGAAACAAAGACGAAAACACAGAGGAAAAAGAGAGAGAGAGAGAGCGGAGAAAAGAAAGTAGTAGTGTCGAAATTGGGTACGTGGGTAAAAGCTTTCGTAAATGGCTGGCTAAAGCAACATCGTAGAAAAAACTAAGGAGATAGCGATTTGCAGATTGGGGAGGAGTAAATAGTAATGGTGATGGTGATGGTGATGGTGATGTTCCCAAAACGATAAACAGAGTCAAAGGTACCCTTCCGTTCGTTGGGGTATCGCCACGAAAAGTGATGAGGTATACATGTTCGTTTTGTAGTATTTGGATTTTGAACTACGTAAAGACAATACTATATTACATTGTTTTAATATAAAAAGTATATTATGCCATATATTTAATTATTTGTATAGAAATTTGATTAATTTGTTTATATTGTTGTAAATAATAATGGTAAACTATAATGTAAATCACGTTTTTATATTGATTAAATGTTTTAATTAGTTTTATTGTTTTTTTTATTTTAATTTGTAGATTAAATATTCACAAAGCTACATAGATTTTCCTTATGTTATTACAAAAAGTTAAATATTTAGGTGACTTTGTTTTTGAAGAAATAAAATGTTTTCAATATTTTTTCATGTCTATGAAATAAAGTATGGACCAAAAGTATTTATTTATTTAATCTTCATAAAAAAATTGTTTGTTCTTTTAAGTCTACATAAAAAAACCAGATAGTGTTGGTGTTGGTAGTAGTGACGATTGTGGTGTTGGTGTTGGTGGTGGAGGTGGCAGTGGCTGAAGCGGTGTTGGTGGTGGTGGCGAAGATAGGAGAGGTGGGGGTGTGGGGGCAGAGGTGGTGGTGGATGTGGAGGTGCTAGTGGTGGCGGTGGTGGCGGCGTTGTTGGAGGTGGAGGTGGTGGTGGTGGCGGTAGCAGACATGGAGGTGGAGGTGGCAAAGGCGATGGAGACATTGGGGTGGAAAAAGAAATATCACATACGTTAGAATTTATAAAAACGTCTTCCAAAATCAAAAGCTATTTTCTTATCTTTAGGAAAAAGAGGGCAAAAAGACTTTTTTATGTTTTTTGTCTTCTGAAAACCAAACAGTTTTTACGTCAAATATCCTCTATCCACACAGACATAAAAAGTCAAAAAGAATTTTTGCCAAAAAACCAAAAACCACCTTAGTCTAATTTTCTCAACGTAGATGTAGTTGGTTCGGTGGTTTCACTTTTTTATGTGATTGGTTTTCCATTGAGTATCTTTTGATAACCAAAAATTTGTGAGAACCGATAACCTTTTCTGGACCACTAGATTAATTTCATGGATGACTTGGATCATAAGTGGCATTATTGTAAATAAGTGGGTTTTTCAATGGCACCAGTGGGTTTTATGAGTATCCCAATTCTCTCCTCAATACGGATCAATCAAAATCACAACTAACATTTCATAAAAATCAATTCTTAGATATCTTTTGAAGAATGTAGACGAAACAACAAAGATTACGTGCAATTTGATTTGAAGATTTGAGCAACCGAAGAAGAGGTATGTGGAAAAACCTAATTTCAAAAAAGTTTGGTTTTTTTTTTCGAGGATTTTCGTTTTCATTTTTGGATTATGGATTATGGGTAACACGATAATCATCATAATATTTTATACACTTCAATATGTTTTTTGGGTTTCATCGTAAGTTATATCAAATGATTTCCTGTGTTTTCCGATTTCCTTTATCGATATAGATACACTTGTTTTTCAAAAAAAATCCTTTTGAATTCGACATTTTGATGAAACAAAATTGCAAAAATGATTATTGTGGTAGTCAAAATTATATGGTTTTGATCCAAAAATATTTTGTGATGCAAAAGTGGTCAAATTTTGCATACATTGTGCGTTTTTTTGTCCAAAAATGTTATTTTAACAGTTTAGCTATTAATTTTTTTAAACCGATAATTTTACCCTTAGAAACCATTTCTTCAACCAAACTATAAGGACAATTTCTTCATCTCTTCTTTTTAATTTTATTCAAATATTATACATTAATTATTTTTTAAATTCTTTTTATTAAATTACTATTATATATTGATAAATATTATTTTTAAGATATAATATTTATATATTAATAAATATTATTTTACTAAATTATTAATTATATTTATTTAGTTAATTTTTATTTTCATTTTTAATAGATTAGTTCTTTTTATTAGATTATTATATATTAATATATATTATTTTCAATATATAATATTTATATATTAAAAAAATACTTTACTGGATTACTAACATTTTTAATTTCTTTTTTATTAATTTCTTTTTGTTTCATTGGATTATAAATTATTAATAATTATTGTTTTTAATATATAATATTTGTATATTAATAAATATTATTTTATTGGATTAATATTTTTTTAATTATTTTTAATTTCTTTTAATTGTTTTTTTTTATTTTAAATAAACACCCAAAAAAAATTCCACCAACCCCACATAGTGTAATTTATTTTAAATATTTTGAAAGTAACATATTTTGACAACATCACCACCATCACCCAGTTCGGCAGTTTTGGGATTAGTGAGATTTTTTCTAAATAAATTAGGATGGTGGTAGTGTTATAAAAAAAAGAATCCAATAAAAATGAAATTAAAAAAATAACTAAAAGAAATTAATAGTCTAAATAAAATAACTCATTTTCATCATCTGTATCTTCAAAATCTTTGTCTTCCTCCCCAAATCCCTCATTCTTGTCATTAGATGTTTGGTCATACATATTTGTAATTGAGGCTAGACACAATCGTTCTACACGAGTTACAGTAAGGGGTGACTCAAACCGCTCTTCCACCTGAAAGATTTCATATGTTTCCATTTCAGCTTCAGTGACTTCAAATACCCCTCTTGTTTTTGTCTTGATAACCGCCCACTTATCTTTTGTCTCCTTTGTTACTGAAGGGTATGGTGTATAACCGCTCTTCCACCTGAAAGAATTAATCTACTTCCATTTCAGCTTCCTAAGTGCCCCGTCTTACGACACTTATAGCAGCTCGAACCACCTGCCCTACAAACTCCGTCATGCATCTTGTCGCACTTGCCACAGCAGCCCCAGCCCTGCTGGCCCCTCGATCTAGAATCAAACCCTTAGGTTTCTTCACTGAAACCCTAGTCTTTTAAACTTGCTCTACTATCCTCTTCCCGATGTGCTCCAAATCAATGTCCCATTCCTGGGCCCTAGATATCATGTCCTGTAATGTCAGATAGGCTGAAAAGTTAACAAACTACCTGATATCTAATCTCAGCAAGTCATGGTACCGAGTCTTCCACATCTCCTCGTCCGCAGCATACTGGGGTACCAACAAAGCTCTTTCTCAAAACTTGGCAGTGATCTTCACCACGGTCTCAATCGCCTGTCACATATCTAGGAACTCCCTCGCCAAATGTTGTACCTCAATGGACGGTGCAAAATCTTCTCAGAATTGGGTCACAAAATCTAATTAGGTCATGGCCTCAATGGTTAGGGATCCTAGAGTATAACCAACCTCCTCCCACCAATCTCATGCTTGCTCCCTCAGACAGCCTACGATGAACCTCACCTTTAACCCCTTGGGGCAGAAGCTAGTCATCTGGGCACACTCCATGTATGCTATCCATCGTTTGGCGGCAATGGTGACCTTCACCACAAAGAATTCTGGCGCCCACATCCCCTGAAATCCTTGAAGGAGAGAGTGTGGGCTCCATACTGATCAGCAACTAGCTCGAACCTAAAGGTCCGGGGACGATCCTCCATCAACTTGATGATACCCTCCTTGATCGACCTAAACATCACTGCGGTTACATCAAGGATGCTTCTTGTAATCTCAGACCTGATGAACTCGCACAAACACTTGTCAATTGGTTCACTACCCAAGTTCGAACCAAATCTAGATCCTGAACCTCCTTCTCCGCCACGTGTCATTGCCATACTTAAACATAATACATAAACAATCAATATACGCACGAAGAGCTTCACACTCCCGAAGTTTCTCGAATTCATCAAGGCCTTCCTTGTCTTGTGTATAGATATTGTGCTTTTAGTAGTACAGACCCAAGACTAGCTTTCGCACCTATCTATACCTTCCTCAAGGACTAACTCAAATCCTCCAAGTCACTTCACTCGTACTATTGAACACCTTACACGCTAAGACATTTCCTGGGGTTCCATTCCATACCACTCTTTACTATCAACTGCATAAGATATTCCCCTCCAATGTCTTCTAACTATCTCATGAATACAATTACATATTACCAGCACCAAATAATTTTCGACTCCTAGGTCCCACTCTACAACGGTTGAATCTCAAACAAGAGCTACATGATAGAGTTGATCCTAACTTTCGAGAATTACCTAATCCCCAAAACATGTAATTTAATGTATTCACTTTATAATTAGCCAACACTAGTGGAGTCCCTCGAAGCACAAAGCAAGCAGCATTCGAGTATTGAGTTCTAAACCAAATTACTACCTAACCAGTCCAATATGTCTAATCATCTAAAATCCATAATAGCATGCAGTTCTAAGGGTTCGTACAACTGTAATACAAAGGCATCTCTCCTAGCATCCTACTATGGGACTCTAAGTAGATCCTTAGTCCTAAACTAACATGCTATAAAAATATTCACATACTAAATCTATAAACATATATGGGTATTTTGGGTAAACTTACTTGAGCTCGACTAATTACATGCATCACACCCTTTTTCTTTTAGAAACCCTTTTTAGAAAATCATTTATGTTTAAAAGATTTTAGAATTCCTTAGTTTGAGTTTAGATATACCGAGAGCCCTGAATCCCTTAAACCAAGGCTTTGGTACCAACTTGTAACGTCCTAAAATTACTAAGTAAAAAATTCATTTTAAAAGCTAATAGAAACATCATTCATTCATTTAAAAACCCATCAAAACCTAATAATGTATCAAATAGTTATCAAACTACAAATCATGTCATAAAATGCGGAATGCTAGTGGATGCGGTACGATCATGTCGGACCCTTCCCTTTCAAACTGGAAGTACTTAAAACCATAAACATAAAACTGTAAGCACAAAACTTAGTGAGTTTCTCAAAAATACCCCATACCATACATAGATAATAGTCAAAAACATAATTGAGTCTATTTCACCCCCCTTCGGTCTCTTTCAACCGGTATTGGGTCTATTTCACCCCTTCGGTCTCTTTCGACCGGTAATGTGTTTATTTCACCCCTTTAGGTTTCTTTCAACCGGTATTCGATCTATTTCACCCCCTTCGGTCTCTTTTAACCGGTATCGAGTCTATTTCACCCCTACAACTAAGCATACAATCATAATAGCAAGAGTCACAAAGACAACAAGCACATACAAGCATAACAACAAGTGTCAAAAAGACACATATCATCCGAAAAACATAATTCAGTGGGCCGACATTGGTGCCTTTGACCCATGAGTATAGTGAAGGAACTCACCTATCAAACGATGGCCAACTGTAAATACTACTATGGCTGCGAACACATATGCTACTAACCACCTATATAACCTTATAAAGTACACCATTATATTTTATTCTAAGACTAGGGGTTTGAATAAAAGTCAACACTAGTCAAAAGATCATATTCAAAGGTCAAAGTTGAGCCTCCATGTCGTAGTCATCCTTGGCCATGTTGTGGACTTTAAACGACAAGACAATCGCGATTTCCACATTCTCCACGTCGTGGCGACCTAGGCCACGCCGTAGGCACTGAGTTCAAAATGTCTTAATGGATTAGTTCTAATCCTCCAGTATCAAAGGTTCCAAAGTCCAGATATAACCATCTCTAACGTCTAAATGGATAAAATTTCCACCTTTATCCCTTGAGACGCACCAAGAGGTTTAGATCTCAAGTTTAACGTTTAAAAGGCTAAAAATGGCAAGAACTTAACCAATAAGCACTTAATCCCTAAATTCCTTAATTCAACATTTCCATAATGCTTCTAGAACTTCTAATGGTCCATAAAAATGCTAACTTTATGGAAATACATGACCCATGCATGTCCCTCTTCAAACTAGGTCGAAAGGGAACAAAATAAGCACTTAATCCCTAAATTCCTTAGTTCAACTTTTCCATAATGCTTCTAGGACTTCTAATGGTCCATAAAAATCCTAACATTATGGATATACATGATCCATGCATGCCCCTCTTCAAACTAAGTCAAAAGGGAACAAAATAACCCAAAATCCAAACATGGATTCCATATTACTACAAAAGTCCAGATCCATGAGATATGCCATTCAAGGGATAAAGAGAAACCATAAAGTTGCAAACTTTATCTCTTAGTATAATTCAAACTACTCCAAAAAGGACCAATCATGCTCCATAACCTATATATACGAAGAAGAACACAAAATGGTTGAAGCTTAGCGACTTACAAGGAGTCCAGAATATGCTCACAAATAGGGGAAAGGATTACTTGTTGAACCAAGCACTAAATCTTCTTCTTCTTCCTTCAAAACCACCAGAAGATCACCAAAATAAGCACAAGAGCACTAAAGAGAATTAGGGTTAGGGTTTCTTGGTTTGAGAGTGATGGAGGCTGAAGATGGGCAACCGTAGCCTCCCCACTTTCCTTTAAATACCCAAAAATTAGGGTTAACACAACATAGGGTCGCCATGTCATGGCCAATAGATGCCACATCGTGGTGACCATTAAATGATCCGTGAATCTTTCAGCATTGTCACGCCGTGGGGTGCCTTCACCACGATGTGGCAACTTCCAAAGTTCACGTGCAAAAATTAGAATTAAATACCTTTAAGAATCCGGATGTTACACTCCATCATGAATTTTAAATCGTATTCTTTATTTTGCTTGGATGTTTCCTTTTTTGATCCCTTATTTCCGTTTAATGTGTTAGCACTACACTTATCTGTTGATCCCGATCAACTACAATATACATACTTATAACGGAGGATTCCTTTACGCTTTTTGTTTGACCATATCCTTATTAAACCCTCCCTTTGTAGCATAATATTTATAAAATCAAATAGCTTTTTTTTAAGTGTAATAAATATAACATCTTTTTAGGCTTAATTGTCTCAGAAACTATCAGTATCCAACTAATTGTCTTTGTTTCCCTATGAGATTTTATTTGATTTCTCTGCAACTGAGTTCATTATCTGTATCCAAAAAAACTAAAGAGGTTAATGGACATAACCATAACGTGTATTAATAGGATTAAAAAACTAGATATAAACATATGCATATTGTTTATTAAGTCAATATGTTCATAATACTGTATAAACATAGCCATAAATTTTATTAACAAACTTAAATAAAAATAGGTTAACGGACATAACCATAACATGTATGAAAAGAAAAAAACGCTTAGTATGAAAATATGCTTATTATTGATTTACTAAATCAAACTGGATGAGAATATATATATATATATATATATATATATATATATATATACAGAGAGAGAGAGAGAGAAAGAGAGATAGAGAGAGAGAGTTCGGTTTAGATGTAGATTGACATCTATTGTGCGGACGTGTGAACAATGCTATTATGTGAGAATGACAAAGAAAATATGTTGTTTGATAATGTGAATACGTTCAATCTACATTAAATATTGTCATTATCACACATTATCACTAATTAAATCGTTTATAAGGTTCTTATAGACTTTTTATTATTATTCTCATTCTGTCAGAATGTTTATTTAGTCGTATTCTGTATGAATGAAAATAAGTGGAAAACGATGCGTGAGAACAAAGATGAAAAAAATTAATGAGAATGCATTAAAATGACAATAGTTGTGTGAGGTTAAACGTATTCACATTACTAGACAACTTACTCTCTTATTAATTCTCATAGAATAGCAATGCCCACACGTCTACACAATAGTTGTCCATCCACATTATAACCTAGCCCTATATATATATATATATATATATATATATATATATATATATATATATATATATATATATATATATATAGATAGAGAGAGAGAGAGAGAGAGAGAGAAATAAAAGATTGAGAATGGGGAAATCATTCTCAATCAATTGTTTTTATATATGTAAAACACATTTAGATAAAGTCGTTAAGGATACACTGTTCTTTTGGATCGTTCATCTGTTCTTTATCAACACCATCTGTTATTCATTCATCTGGATTGTTCCTCTGTCTTCATCAACATCATATGTTCTACTACTTGTTCACTATCAATGTCACGTGTTGTTCATAAAAAAAACATTGACACTTCACAAAAACATAAATTCTTCATAAAAAATTCTTCGTTTATTCATCAAAATGTTGTGATTCATCATCAAAAACATTTATTTGTACTATTAAATGTAAATCGAAATTCAAACTTGTCCAGTTTCATTTACATTAAGCAAAATCATTAAAAATAATTCATATAAAGAACATTCACCAATATCAAACAACGGATAGCAATCGAAAGTTCATCAACATAACCATATATTTGATGGATTTTCTAAAAATCGCTTTTCAGGTTTGAAAAACTTCGTTTTTCTTACAATTTTGATCTAAACCTACTGATTATTGATCGATTTTGACAGGATTTGATTTGTGTTGTAACTATTGGCTTCAGTTGTTAATTTTTTTATCATAATTATATGAGTTAGTTTATTTGCATGCCAACTGTTCGATGAGATACATAAAATAAATATATTACGTAATATTCACAAGTGAATATGTCCTTACACGAGAATCAATATATGTCTTTTAAAAACATAGAGCAAGTATATAATTCATATGTGAATAACATATAAAAATTATATTCGCATGCGAATATATGTAATATTCACAAATGAATACATATAATATTCATAAATGATAAAGTATTTTTTTCGGAAAATAAAAAATAAAATAAAATGTATCGTCTTGAGGTTCTAAGCAAGTTTGTAATTCATATGTAAATAACATATAAGAATTATATCCGCATGTGAATATATGTAATATTCACAAATGACTATATGTAATATTAATCAAATGGGAATATATATATATATATATATATATATATATATATATATATATCACTAATAAATAAAACTGTTAATAAAACCGAGAACTACAAGATATATATAATTAAAGATAAAAAAGTATTTGATAAGTATATATTTATTCACATACAACTAATCTTTTTAGGTTAATAAAATAATCATATAAGCATTTTTTTGTTAATATTATAATCATTTGTGAATAAATGATAACTTTTTTTTCTTTCAGAAAATTATAAAAAAAGAAAAACGTCATTTTGAGGCTCTAAACAGTCCCGAATGACCAAAAAACACCGTACGTCACAGCGAAGCGGTTAGTTTTGTAAAGCGCACCATTTTACATCAAATATTCGAATTCCGTCTAATTCCGAGACTAAACTTCATCGCGAAATTTTTTTTGATGATGTCATTAAAATTTCATTAATGACATCATCATGACATGTTATGTTATTCATATATGAATAAAGTTTAGAAATCATTAAGACATATTTACTCATGTATTACTAACTTCAATCCCACTAATGAAAACATGATTATAATCTGTTATTTTTATTTATGTGAATAAACTATACCTGTTGATTTATTCATTTGTGAATACAACCTTTATATATAAAAATTAATAATACATTATAAGAATTGGTTTCTAAATAGTTTTTTTTTTTTTTTTTTTTTTTTTTTTTTTTTTTGTAACAATATTATTTTACATTTAATTCAACACTATATTAAGTCAAACAACATTGTATTAGTTAATGAATGTCATCCGCATTGTAATTTAACATGATGAAAGTGAAGAATATATTAAATTGTATAACATTTGCACCTGAATATAAAAGTATATTGTCTTCGTCAACGATATATTCTCAATTACATCAACCAATTGTCAACCATTGATATATGAACCGACTATTGATTGAAATGTTATTCATTTATTGAGTTATAACCATTCCTGAAAACATGTGAATACACATAAAAAATGTTAACAATATATTGTTAGTTCATAATAATAACGATTTATCACATTCTAATTATCACATGGTATATTCACACATGAAGGTATAATCATATGTGAATATTATATGATATATGTTGTTTATATTGTATATTTACATGTGATATTACATGGTATATTCACATGTGAATAATACATGGTATATTCACATATGAATATTATATGGCAGATTCACATATGATTATTATATGGTATATTTATTTGTGAATATTACACATTACACACATTTGAATATGACATGGTATATTCATTCATTAATATTACACAGTATATTAACATATGAATACTATATAGTATATTCACTTGTGAATATGATACAGTATATTCATATTTAAATATTAGACGATGCATTCACTTGTGAATACTACATAGTATAGTGGCTTGTGAATATTAGATAGCATATTCATTTATGAATATTAGATGGTATATTCTAGGGGTGAGTAGCGGAAGAGGGTACCCGCTTTCGGAACCGGAACAGCCTCAGAACTGGTGGTTTCGGAACTGAAACTGCCTTAAGAAGTTCCGGTTCCGGTTCCTAAAGTTTCAGAACCGCCTTATGCGGTTCCGGGTCCGGTTCTCATTTTTTCGAAACCGCTACCCGCTGGGTAACCGCCGTAACTGATATATATATATATATATATATATATATATATATATATATATATATATATATATATGTATATAATAAAACTAAATTTATTTACTTTAGGACTTAAAGAAGCATTGTATTTGTTCTCGTTAAGAATAATTGATTTTCTTTTAAGAGCCAATGTGAAATGAAGCAACAACTTAATCCAAGTTAAGTGAGGATTAGATTAAAGAATGATAGATTAATAACAATTTAAAAAAAAAAGATGTTGTACATAGATTGTTATTTGTATATCTTGCGATCCCACATCGGTGGGTAGATACAAAGAGCATAACTATGTCAGGTTATATAAAATGATGTTCTGTGAATCACTTTTAGCATGAATTAGCACATTACTATCGAGTAATACGGTAGATTAGTAAGTGGGCTTTTAAAAGGAAATAAAACACTTATTGTTTTGAATAACTAAAAAAAGTTTTTATTGAAATCTAGTTTTTTTATTAAAGTATATTTTGAAAGTGGGTACCCGGAATTGGAACTAGAACCACTGGTTCCGGTTCCAAAATAATGAGAACCGGTATAGCCGGTTCCAGTTCTAACATCTTAAGAATGCCGATTCCGGTTCCATCAAAATTCGGCGGGTACCCGCTTACGCTCACCCCTAGTATCTTCATATGATAATATTACATAGTATTACATGGTATATCACATGTGAATATTACATAGTATATTCACTTGTGATCATTAGATGACATATTCACTTATGAATATTAGATGGTATATTCATTTGTGAATATTACATAGTATATTCACATATGAATATTATAAGGTATATTCACAAATATATATATATATATATATATATATATATATATATATATATATATATATATATATATTATGTGTTATTCACATATGAATAACATATGGACTTGTATATTTGTTTTGTGAAGATAACATGGTAATTTAGTTTATGCATTTAATCAAACAGTTGGAGTGCATACAAGTTGGATTCTTTAAAAATGTTAAAAACATGATACTTTGACTATTTAAAACTTATAAAATATTAGATTGATAGAGAATTACATGAATTTTTTCAAAAAAAAAATTGATTTGATGTTTTTCTAACCTTAATTTCGAAGTTTTGTTTGATGATCAATGTTGAATGAATGATATGAAGTGGATCTGTTGTTGATTATCGATGATGTTGATCTGATGATGTTGGGAGTATAATTAATCATAGATGTTGAAGATATGCTCGTATTCAAGTAGAATTGAAGGTTGGATAGAAAGAAGCAAAAACAAATTTTTGTTGTCTACTGTTGAATGGTATTGGTAAACGTGTTATTGACGAAGATCGACAATTGATTAACACTGGATGATGTTGATTGAGGATTTAATTGAAGAAATCTGGAGGATCGTTGAAGGTTGGAGAATAAATTTGGATGATGAACGATCGATTAGTAAGGATTTGAGCTGTTATCTAATTATCCACAGTTACATATCTATGATTGAAGGTTATTATATTATACTTACAAATTTGCCACCATTTATTTTATGCTTAGATGCTAAATAAATGATTGGTTGAGAATTAATCTTTCATTCTCAACCTTTTTTTTTTCAATTGAACCCTCTTTTATATATATATATATATATATATATATATATATATATATATATATATATATATATATATATATATATATATATATATATATATATATATATATATATATAATGCCTAAACAAACACAAAGCTACACGTATGCATGTCAATAAAAGTAATAAAATATTTACCATTCATATTACTTGTAACATTCCGTTAATAATAATAATAATAATAATCCATAAAACCCCGAGATGTATTTTATATTTTATTTTTTAGCCTTAAATCTGTAATAATTTATTAGTGTTAGCATCGGGAGTCAAAAAGTTATATTTTCTGGACGTTTAGGGTTAAATGGTAACATATGGACTTGTACCGAATAGTTTTTTTGGAAGCAGGGGCTAAAGAGAAAAATATGG
This sequence comes from Lactuca serriola, assembly GCF_051521515.1. Taxonomy (NCBI): domain Eukaryota; kingdom Viridiplantae; phylum Streptophyta; class Magnoliopsida; order Asterales; family Asteraceae; genus Lactuca; species Lactuca serriola. Next base: position 137,249,859 of record NC_136414.1, read on the forward strand.
AATTAATTTGAAAAAGAAGGGGATGGAGGGTCTGAAAGTGTTAGAATGCAATAAGTTTGATATGTTGAGGTGGGACTAAGACCCGTCACCTCCCATCTCTTGTCTCGTTTAAAAGCTTAGCACAAACCGTAACCCTAATAAGGATGTAGCCGCCACCCTTATACCTCCCCCTCACTTTTAACCGCTACCACCTCTGTTAGTGAAGTCGGAAACCACCGAACAACCACCATTACAACTCTGGCGACGGGATTGAAGGTCAATATCGTGGTTGTTGTTGCCATTTTTTCCATTGCCGTTCCTTGATTCCTCTAAGTTGTCGTATGTATCGTTGTTGTTATCACCACTGAGTTGCGTCTCCATCGAGCTTCGTTGTCGCTATGCCACTGCCGTTGAAGAAGAAGTCTACTGTTGGAACGACAGAAACACGCCATTGTCAGTCACTGTTATTGCTCGCGGTGAAGAATCGTGTCTCCTCTCCTCTCTGTTCTATTGTGCTGCTACGTCGTCGCTACCGCTCCAGCGGCTGTTCCGATGCCGCCATGTCGTCCAAGCACCACATGCTGCCACGAGGGTGACTGAGTATTGGGTGTGTGATACCGTGTTGTGCGTGTCTTCGTGTTTGTGGGTGTGTATTCCAATGCAAGTCATGTATGTATGTGTTTGCTTGGCCGGAAATCAAGAGAGCATCCACCACCACCACTGTAAGGTGGTGGCTATAATCTCCGACCACCGCTTACCACTATGTGGGTGGCTTTGTTGCATGTGTGTGTGTGTGTGCATGTTTCAGTGTGTTGTTGTTGTATGGTTGGATGAAACGATGAGAATAACCACCATGGTAGCCAACCATGGTGGCTGCCACCTTGCTACCGCCTTTTGCCGCCACCAACCGTCGTGTTGGGTGGCTGTGTGCATGATTTAATGTGTGTGTATGTGTTTTTTTTTTTCATAAAATGAAGTATCAGGTGCTTGTTGTCAGATTTTGACTCGGAAACCACCACCACCGTCGTGAAGTGGTGGTTGCTGCCATGGACTGCTGCCGACCACCACTGCCCAAGGTGGCTGTGGGTGGTGCCCGATTTAATAAACAAATATATATTTAATTAATTCACTAAGCATCTAGCTTAAGGAGTTGGAAACCCTAATTAGGGTTTAGAAAACCCTAATGTCAAGAAACCCTAGTTTTTGGAGTTGGTTGGGACCCGCGTTAAAACTATTAATTAAAATTAAAATAATACTTAACAATTCTCGCAATTAACTTGATGCAATATTAGACATAATGGATTAAGTCCTTAATGGGTTAAGTGTGGAACACTAACCCTAGTTATCATTTTATGTGAAAACCTTAGAATCGGGGAGCTCTAATTGGACAATGATCGGGCGCGTATTTGGGCTGTCGATTGGATTATTATTTCACCCAAGAATGACTAAGTCAAAAAATAATTAGTCATAACTTTAAGTGATTAAGTCCTTAATGGGTTAAGTGTTTTTACTTAACCCTAATCATCATTTTATGTGAAACCCAAATCGTCATTTCATGTGAGGTAGTTACTGCTGCAAGTGACTATGACCTGTGATCGGGTATTGACTCAAGTATCTTCCTGTAGGTGATTGGAAGTGAGTTGAAGCTGGTAGAGTCCTTCATTGCTACAATGGTTATCTACTCATGTATTGAGGTGAGTTTCGCCTCACTATACTTGTGGTTCGAAGGCACCAATGTCAGCCCACTAGTTTTGGTTATCTGCTAGTAGAGGAATGCCCTAGGGACTATATATAGCCATGTAGGATAGAGTGTGGACTCTTAATCTAAGCTTTCTTACCTGGTCCTTGTTTGGTTGTGGTTCTAGAGTAGGATCACATATCCGGGTGACTATCCCACCTCTGAGTATATACGACCATGCATTCCTTGGATTGTTGATATTTAGTATGCTACTATGCTATAGTAATCTGTTAGATCCGTCTCCTGGTATTAAGTATGTTGCTTTATGGTAATAACCCGTAGAACTGTATGTTATATGTGCTTGCTAGTTATCATCTATGGAGTGCCCTTAGGGACTGTTGTTGGTTATGTAGGATAGCCTGAGAACTCTTGGTCTAGGCTCACTTGCCTGTTCCTTGTTTGGTTGTGGCTCTAGAGTAGGGCCATCTGTTCGGGTGGTTATCTCACCTATGGTTATTTATGGTTACACATTATGTGGGCATTAGCTGGTAGTAGGATTGTATGTTGTGAGAGGATTAGTAGGAAATAGTGAGTTGTATGATTGTTGTTTGCCTGTATTATGTGCCTATTTGATCTTGATTATTTATATGTCGACATATTGTGTTTGGTTAGGTTGAGGCGGTCCTGCTTTGTGTGACAACCGTCAAATTCTGGTCATGTCAAAGTCAAACAAAGTCAACAAGTCAAACCGGTCAACTCAACTAACCCTTGTATACTAGGGTTTATGTTATGAAATTTATGCATAACTCGCTATTCTAATGAGAAATCATCATTTGGAAAGTTCGTGTATCTAGATTTCGTTAACCTAAAATTGTGGTAAGTAATGAACCAAAGCGATAAAACACTATTGCATACTCATCGGGAGTGTGTAAGATCCTTAAACGAGGCTAAACGGGGTGTACAAACCTTTCCTTTCGAAATTAAACACTCGCAAAGGTCACAAACTAAGTCTCTCCCGATCTCCCTTACTCTATCTCTCTCAAATCTCTCTCTGTATGAGAAATCTCTCCAAGGATGTGAAATCTCTCCTAAATCTCTCCAAGTGTGTGTAATATCTCCCAAATCTCTCTCTCTCTCTCTGTATGAGAAATCTCTCCAAGTATGTGAAATCTCTCCCAAATCTCTCCAAGAATGTGAAATCTCTCCCAAATCTCTGCAAGTATGTGAAATCTCTCCAAAATCTCTCTCTATATGAGAAATCTCTCCAAGTGTGTGTAATCTCTCCCAAATCTCTCTCAAAATCTCTCTCAACTTCTTATAATCACTCAGGTCATCCTGACCCTCGAATTTGACGAAAACAGCTCAAAACGAAAGTCTACGCGAAAAACAGCTCTTAGGAACCGAACCCTCTTAGGAGCCGAACCCCCTCCTGAACCGAGCCTCCTCCTGGAATCGAGAAGCAGCCGAGGCCGAACCTTGCTGAGCATCCGAAGCCGAACCTGGCTGAGCAACCGAGATCGAGCCTCGCAGGCCAACCGAGACCGAGCCTCGCCTACTGCTCCCTCCCCTTCTTCGCACCTTCAGTTCTTCCTTGTCTTCTTTCGGTTCCTCTTCAATGACCGAACCCTACTCTCGGTTCCTCCATCTACTTTCGGTTCTAAGAGCTGGGACCGAACCTTCGGCCCAGAATTTCGGAAATTGACAATTTTTGCCTGGTTTTAAATATTTTTAGCGTTTTAAGCCTGTTTTTCGTGATTTTAACGCGGGATTTTCACCTGAACTTATATTTTGACATATAAGGCCCCATATTTCCATAATCTAAGCACATTTTTATGAAAATCTTTATTTAAGAATAAAATCTAGTGGGTGAATATTTGAGGTGGAGTGTTGACTTTACCTTAGTGTGTAACATAAGCAACCTCCCATACCCACTCCTTGACCATCCCCAGTCACTATTCCACCATACCTAGTCAATGATTGTCTTCTTCCTACCATAATTCCAGCCATACTCTTGGTCAAGGTCTAGAAAACTCTTATCTCTCCTCACTCTTCTCTCATTCTCCACTAAAGAACAAACTTCATTCTCTCTCACTTTCTCTCTCTAAATTTCGAGATTCAAGGCTATTCTCCAAGCTTTTCTTCTACTTTTGGTAAGTATTATCATCCTCCATATGATTATTTCACTCCTTTCTACTCAAATCATAGGTTCCTTACGCAAACTTCATCATATTTGTGCTAGAGACTTCGAATCTTCAAGCAATCTTCTAAGTGTTCTTGAGTTGAACACTTTTTTTTTCATCATCCATCTACTGAAATCACTCAAGATGAGTTCATACCCCTATCTTTTCATGTTTTTCTTTAGTTTTAAGGGGGGGGGGGGGGAATACAAGTTAAAACACCAAGAACACAACTAAACTCATTCATCAGCTTTCATCAGAAAAGTTTAACTCCATTCATGGACTGTTTTGGTCAACTTAAAGATTTTAGTTTTCAAAACTGTATTAGATGCAAATGGTTCAGGTTTATACCTTTAAAATGACTACTTTCACATCTCCACACGATTTTTCTACAATTTATGACGATTTTTACAAAACAGCCTATCATTTCAAAAATCACTTCGGACCAGTCTGTGAAGTTGGACATTTTTACACAAGTTAAAGGTCACTAAAAATCATGATAAAAATTATGAATAAAATAGACACATTTTCCAAGCACTCAGAATTTACAGATTCTGATTTCGACTTCAAATGATTTTTCTATGATTTTTGTAAGAACAGGAACAACAAGGTTAAAACTAGAAAAATGGTTAACAATTTCGTTTGCACCTTGTAGCTTGTTGAGCAAGGTGTTATATATATATATATATATATATATATATATATATATATATATATATATACATGTTGTTGATAGTACATATTATTTACCCTAGTCTAAAGGTACGAATCATATACAAGGGGTTACTACCTCTACAAATAATATTATACACCACAAACAAATATGCTAAACTACAGTAGGTATAGTTAGGTTGCATATGCATTACAAATGTTATGATAGACTATAATGGATATAGTTTATGTTACAGTTTCATTTCAAACTCATTACGAAAGGTTTTCAGTTCATATAAAAGGGGTACAAATACAAACTACCGGGTCTATACAAAGGGGTACAAATACAAAGTACCGGGTTTTCATATAGAAGGGGTACAAATACAAAGTACCAGGTCTATACAGAGGGGTATAAATACAAAGTACCGAGTTTTCATATAGAAGGGATACAAATACAAAGTATCGGGTCTATACAAGGGGGTAGAAATACAAAGTACCGGTTTTCATATATAAGGGGTAGAAATACAAAGTACCGAGTCTATACAAAGGGGTACAAATACAAAGTACCGGGTTTCCATAAACTAAAGGGGTTACATTACAAAGTACCGGGTTTACACAAAATGGTTTTATGATATTAGAACTACAATCCATCTAGAATTTGTTATATAAGAATTTAGTTGCGATCGACTTAGAATTGGTGGGCCCGCCTTACTTCATGTTCCTTGTTTGGTTGTGGACCTATGGCATACCCATTATATTCGACGGTTTATTTAACTTAAATTTTATATAACTCATATACACTGGGTGATTACAGAGGAAATCTATGGGTCTTTCTAGGGTACATTATTTCATAACATAGGAGCTTTCCTTACACATTTTATAAAGAAAAATATTGGATTTTATGGAATCATACTCATTCGCGTTTTCAAGGAAAATGACATCTTTATCAAATAAAACCCTTATGAACTCACCAACTTAATTGTTGACACTTTTTCAAAACTGCTTGTATTCTCAGGGAATCAGTAAAACAGGAAATCAACGGCTTTGAGGATGGAACGCTTAGGCGTTAAACATTTCATTTTTGCCCACTTAATGTAATTGATTTAGAAACATGTAAACTCATACTATGGTGTAACTTTTTCAATTATATTTATGTTGTTTATTTTTACTTTGAGCACTATTATACTCGTTGTTGTGATACTATACTTGAAGTCCTCCACCCTCGGATGTTTCCGCCATCCTTGGTTTGGGGGTGTGACACTTTGTGCGGTAGGCCAATATACTCGATGCGGGTCGGCTGTAAGCCGTAGGCACAGAGGCTCGGGAGGAGCGATAGGGTTAAGGCGGTAGGCCAACAAACCCTGGGTATTCCAACCCGATGGTTTATTAGACCCGACATATTGGTATTCCAACCCGAGGATGATTGGGCCAATATGCTTATGATACGAGGGTATTCCATCCCGACGATGATTGGACCCGTCGTGAACATGCCTGGTATTCCTGCCCGAGGCTGATTGGGCCAGGCATCAGTGTTTGTGTTTATGCCTTGTTTTGTATGGTGGTATTTTGGGAGAAACTCACTAAGCTTGGGCTTACAGTTTTGGTTTATGTTTCAGGTACCTCAGATGATCGTGGGAAGGTGAAGGCTTGATCGTGCACTTCCTCGTGCTTTGTGTTATGATTTTGGGAAAACTCTGATATTAAACATATTTTGGAAACTATGTTGTAAATGAATATGATTTCTTGTTGGTATAAAAAGTTTAAAATTTTCATGAATTTTAAGGATGTTACAAGTTGGTATCAGAGCCTTGGTTTGAGTGAATTGGAGGAACACTCGTGTGAATCCAGTCTCTAACTAAGGAAAAAGATTTGTAAAACATTTTATACATAGTTTTAAAAATAATCAAATAGGGTGAGATGTGTACGATTAGCCAGACTGTTCCTTGCTCAAAGCTTCTTGATCTTCAAGCCTTTCCTCACCAAGATCCACCTTTCAAGCTTAAACACACAAGTGTGGAGAGAAAAATGGAGATCTAGGGTTATCGGACTCATACGGGATGCAAGGGAAGGCTAAGGGGCAAAGGATCCTTTAAATAGGGTGCAAAACCCCAGGAATTAGGGTTTCACCCTCCAGCTCCAACTCGTCGAGTCACTCTTCCAACTAGGCGACTTGGTCACTTAAATACGTTGCCCAAACCCGCTCTTACTCGACGAATCAGGGCACCCACTCGTTTTGTAGACCATGAAACTTGAAATTTAAATTCTTACTATCAATACCTGAGAATCAGGGCGTTTCATCTGATAACCCCACCCGTCCACTCTTCCAAAGTACCCTTTGGAGTTTCAAAACCACAAGCACACGTTCACGGGGAGTCTGCACATAATCCACCCCCATCTTCCAAACAAGATGGTGCAGGTGTTGAACAAATTTATTTGAATCCACCTGGAACACACCTACGTTTCTCTTCGAACATCCCTATTTCTTCTACACATGCACAATCTAGGGCCCCCGCCTCAGATTCCACGGTTTCGGAAGCTGGAGTTGTCCCTCTGACTTACAGAGCCATAACCGATGTGATACATGGTTCGGGTAAAGGATAACTAGGTACTGATGATGAACAATGGTTTGGTTTTTTTGACAGGGTACATACTCATCATCCGGAGCTGACAAGAGCCCAAGTGGAGTGCCCTCTTATCTTCATGCGTCATAGGGCCATCCAGAGAAACTTTCCATTCTCAACTCCAACAAATGAAGAAACAGATCAATAATTTGTCTTTTATGAACCATCTCGGACTACAACTATAGGAGAAGTTCACGACACAACAATCATTTCGGATGATCCTCCTCCAAAGTCTCCACATGGTGAAGCATTCAAGCTACCCTCCGATGAAGAACATTCCACTTAGTTTATGTTCGACGATGATAGCTCTTATGTTGGTGCTCTTCCATTATTTTCAACGTTCAAGTATTTGCAGAAACCATCCTCTTCGAAGACAGTTCATGATTTCGGCCTTTCCTCATCTTCCTTGGAACTAGAAAGAGAAGAAATACAAATTAATGCCAATGTTTAAGGCACTTAAGGAAATGAAGCTGAAACAAATCCCCCTCAAGACAACAAAACCGAGAAAATCCCTCTTCTTCTGAACCACATGAAGACAAAGGTGGTGATGACAATGATGATAAATCTGAGAGTTCTACCTCCGATACCGGCTCCTCGGATGAAAACATTGTGGATCTGTTTGCTCTGATAGAGCTCTGAGACAATGTGGCAAGTGCTGTCTCCAAGGTCGATTTCCTTGAAAAATATGTGGCTCAACTCGACTCTAAACTTGATTAAGAGGTCACCAGCCTCGACTCCAAACTTGACGTTATTCTCAAATCTCTTTCTAAGATAAAAAAAAGAAGTTGTCCCTTCGAAAGTCGAAAGAGCAATTCAACTTGATCAGCTTATCTCTCTCAGATTCAAGCATACATTGTAGGAAGTTGGTATAGTCGTAGCCTTGATCACCACATCTCCACCACCACTACAATGCTAAAGATTCATGATGACATAATGAATGTAACCAAAAAATTGATCAAACAAACTCATGTGCGTCATGAGAAAAAATCCAATGGTTGGAGAAGGATATTAAGAAGAAGGATGGAGAGAACTTAATAATGCCACAAGTCCTAATCAAGCTGCTCTAAGCATATTGGAACATTGTCGATGTTCCGAACAACAAATTTTATGAAATGATCTCCATTTTGGGCTCTCTGTTTGATCACCTCAAAGCCCAAGCCCCCACTGTTGAAGCCTATGATGCTCTCTCCAAACAAATCAACATGATTTTTCACAGAGTATTTGCAAGATTATCAGATTTTCAAGCAACTGCCAGACTTACATCAGATGCTGGGTCTTCCAATGCAAGAGGGGGAGGAGGACCTAGTCGTAGGGGTAGATCAATCCAATGGAAACCTGCCTCAGAATTCACTCTCAGAGATGAATCCTATGATGAAGACCTAATCCAGGTTGAATCTATGGACCCTCCTACAAAAGATGATAATGAAGAAGAAGACGATGATGATGATCAAATCAAGAATGTTGTTGTTGGACTTTAAGCTCCTAGGGAATATCCAACAAAGGTTCTTTTGGAAGAAGAAAAGAGGATATGGGTTGTTGTTTCTTGGCCATCATCCTTGGCAGACGTGCTCCAAAGAAGTCATGAAATCGAAAAGATCAAGACACAGCTCATTTTTGATGCCTTACGAGCTACACAATCAATGTTTCCTCCAATTCCATATCCGACAATCGTTACGATCGATGAAGGTTCTCCTACTCGGAAACTGGATGATCTCCCAGAAGAGCCCCTGATCACCGCTCCTCAAAAATTCATCATTTCAGAAATGGTACAACATGTCATTGTTGATTTAAACAAACCACCACAAGAAAAGGGGAAGAAAATTGCTTCCGAGCTAAAATAACCTAAAAGGAACTTCAGAAAGTTTGAAGGCTAGTCCCAAGAGTAGATAGATCAAGCAATGGAAGAAAGCATCAGGATTCAAGCCTTGAAAGATAATCTGAATCCGTTATTGGGTATATCCCCCTCTTCCGAGAAGGGATCATTCATGACCTCGACATTGTCCCTTTCATGTACTTCGATCTTCCCACTTAAGACTCTGACCAAATCGATCTTCCAATTTCTCGACACGGAAAATACTACATCAAATTCTCTCATCTTCATCCGAATGTTGATCCACAGACTATCATCAGAACTGAGCGAGAGAGATTGAGAACATTCTATTCCGTTAACGCACGTCCTCAGAAGTGTGGGCTCGGAAGCGGATCACAAAGATTGTTGGTTTCGGAAACAAGGTTCAAAGCAAATTTGACCTTAATTGCATGTTGTATAGATATTACATCTCTCAGAATAAGGAAGGTACAATCACAATCATGGATGCTGATTTTCCATCTATCAACCCCAATGATATCCTCATAATTGCTACTAACCTCAGAGATTGCCAATCCAATCATTCGATCATCGGAGCGTATAGTGTTGCCATGAACTTCCTCAAGGACTATGTAGCTGAATTTTGCAGGTCCGACATCGAGTCCGCACACTTGTTCAAAACATAAAATGTGTTGGTGAAGATATCTTATGAACTACCTGAAGCTCAAATCTTGGCAGAAGGTCCCATTGAAGAAGATGAGCTCGGATACGTCTATCTAAAGAAGAAGACTAACCGAAAAGAATTTTTCTGAGTTCTTGATAAACATCCTGTTCCTTCACCCATCCTTTAAAATTTCATCGCCAATGTTGCTAAAAGTGATGTTCCATAGCATATAAAGAAGAAGTTTATTGAACACCTTAAATGATATTTGGAAGTCCGAAGCTGGCTCCACATTGCATACCTTTTCATATTAGAAGATGCCAACTGTGTTGACTGATTGCTAAGTTCACGTTGGGGGAGATTGTTAATGCATAAATAGTGAACCTCTAGCAATCCAAACCAAAGCAAATCCGATGTCACTCAATTCTAAGATGTGATGATGATCCAAAGCTCCTTTATATCCGAGATGAAGAGAGTCCGAAGTTGGAGTCTTTACAAGAATTTAAGGCTTTTTGTCTTTAGTTGATGTAATAGTTCATAGGACTATTTTAGCAAATATTTTAAGTGTACGATTTTTCAAACTCTTTGTATCAACTAGTCCTTAGAATGTATTTCGATTTGTACCATGTCTCTCCTTTTCTATGTATGGAGTAGATATTTACATGAAAAAAATAACAAGAATATAAGTAATCGATATTCTCCTCACATCATTTCAAACTCTCTTGCAATTAAATTTCTTTCACCTACATTCTACTTTTTCTAAATTATCTTTACTTTGATTATACTCAGTCTTACTTCATTTTACTTACTTGAATAGTTTGTTGAATATTATCTTCAAGTCTTGACAGGTTTACCAGACTTGACTGGACTAACTAATTAGAAGCAAACATTGATAATTAAGGTTAATTCAAGGTTTGAGTTTTCAAAACTTGTCTGGGCATTGATTCTTATTCTCACAGTGTCATAGAATTTGATGGGAGTTGGGACTCCTAACTTCCCCTAGCTGAGGTTCCTTACAAAAACAGTTATCACTCCAGTATTGACGTGCCTCTATTTAAGCTTTGCTATGGGAGAAAGTGTCGTACCCCAGTTTGTTGGGGAGAGGTTGGTCATAGAGTCATGGGAAGGACTAAGGTAGTCCTTCAGTTGATAGAGCTTATTCATCAGACTAGACTTAGATTGCAGACACCTCAGAGTCGACAAAAGAGTTATGCCGACAAGCGTTGATCTAGGTTGGAGTTTTAGGTTGGTGACATGGTTTTACTGATGGTATCTCCCTAGAAGGCTGTAATACGCTTTAGGAAGAGGCGCAAGTTGGGGCCTCGGTATATTAGGCCATTTCGAGTGATCTATAGGATTGGCAAGGTAGCTTACATATTGGATTTTCCTGAGGAGCTCAGTAATATTCACAACATCTTCCTTCCGTCTTAGCTTCGAAAGTGTATGGTTGATGGTTCAGCGGTTATTCGTATGGATGATATTTAGGTTGATGATCGCCTGAACTATGTTGAGAGACCAGTGATGATTTTGGATCAAAATACGAAGGAATTGCGCAACAAGCTAGTGTCCATGGTCAACGATCTATGACAACATCAGAAGGTTTCCAAATGGACGTGGAAACCCCAGTCGGAGATGCAGGAGCAATACCCTGAGTTGTTCATAATAATGAAATTCGATGACGAAGTCTAGTTTAAGTGTGGGAGAATTATAACATCTTTACATTGAGGTATTTTCATTTTAAACCAAAAGTATGAGAGTTTATTTCATTTTAGACCTTGGATGTGAATTAATTGCAAAACTGGACCAAAAAGGGCATTTTTGTAAATTATGGGAGCTGGGTACGTATGTTGGGCATTCCCTAGGAACATTTGGGATATTTTGCCAGAGTAAAAACCCTAAATTTTAGGGTTTGGATCCTATTTAAGCATCCTTAAGTCCCCAACCTACATTCTTTCATCAGCCTCCAACCCACCTTCGTCCCCATAGAAACCGTAATCCACTTTTAGAGCATTCTTGAGCTTTTATGTGTGTTTTGGTAACCTTGAAAGAGAGAGGAAGAAGAGAAGATCATCTTGGAGGAGTGGGACTCTTTGGATATAGAATAGCAACAATATTTTGACATCATTTGGAGGTTAAAAGCTTTGAACTTGATTAAGAGTTGTTTAGATCTTGTTTAGTGATCAAATGGTGTTCTTTTGATCACAAAAGTTTGGTATTATGGGTATGGATTACTCTAATCCATTTAAGTTGTCCTTTTAGACGTTTTGGAGCATCTAGAAGCATAAAAATGTAATCTTTGGTTGTTACTTTCCTTCTATACATGAGTTACAAGGTTTTAATGGGTTAAGTAGTTAGGGTTTTTGTGTGTGGGGACTTAATGGCCATGCAAGACCATATGGTTAAGGATGTTATTTTTAGGGTTGGATCTGGATTATGGACAAAAGAGCTTAAGGATTAAGCTCTTAATGAAAAGGAAAAGGACTTAGTCGCAAATGTTGGGAGTTCGTGGTCAGCCATCACGTTTTCTGGTCAACTCGTGTACGCCAAGTGTACAAGCTGACTATGTTTGGCATACTCAGTTATATTGACCAAGGTTGAATTTTTGACTTTGACCAAGATTTACCTAAGGGTATTTTTGGTATTTTGAGTGGTAATTAAGACTGGTCATTATTTGATGAATAGGTTACCGTTTGAGTTGATATTCAGAGTTGTGTCTTGTTCAATGATCTTTTCAGACTGAGAGGTGAGTTTTCCTCACTGTACTTGCAGGCCGAAGGTACCAAGGCCAACCCATTGGATTGATATCCTATTATATATTGATTGATGATATGTGGAGTATGCCGTAGATCTGTATGATTATATAATGGTTGTTAATAGGCATTAGACTGGTAGATCTTTAAAACTACATGTGATTACTGGTTGTATGATAGTTTGTCTGTTGAGTTTGTCTATTATCTATTATATGTTGACATGTTATGTTAGGGTTGAGACTATTGCTTTATGCTGTCAGTCAACAAACTTGGGAAATCCAATCGGGAGGTTATGGGACAAAGTATTCCAACCGGGAGGTGGTGGGTCATGATAATCCAATCGGGAGGTTGTGGACCTAGTGCATGATATATATATACATGGATTCCAAGCGGGAGGTTGTCGGCCAGGGTAATCCAACTGGGAGGTTGCGAACCCATCATGCTGAATTGTATATATTATGTGTTGCGTGGTGGTACCTTAGGGGAACTCACTAAGTTTGGGCTTAGAGTTTCAGTTTATTGTTTCAGTTACTTCTGATGACCGCGGGGAAACGAAGTCATGATCGTACACATCTTCCTGTTTTTATGATATTGGATCTTGGGAAAAACTCTGATTATGTTTATAATTTTGAAACAATGGTTTTGTAAAAACTTTATGATTTAAATGGTTTGTTTTTCAAAATTTTACATTTTTATGATTTTTGCGATGTTACAATTAATTAGAAAACTCAACAAGAAAAATGCAAATGGCAACATGACTGAAATGAAGTGCCAACTAGTGCAAATGTTGGTGATGCTTTCCATATGACTTAAACTCACTTCTATTGTAAGTTTAAATTATTCCATTCCCCATATTCTGTAATTGGTTAGAATCGACATGTTTTGGTTGTGGAAGTCAAGATTGGAATAGCTTTGTGCATAAAATATGCATTGGCTCAGTGTAGGGATGCTAGAGAAGATGTAAATGACCTAAATGCCCATGCTACATTAGTTATTTGAGAGGCTAAATGCTATAATTTGTTGTTTGAGGGATGATTCTCGATTGGACCATAATTTTATCCTTTCACATAATAATCTGATATTGTTTTTTGGAACTACAGGTATGTGAATGACTATCAAGAAACACATGGGGAAAAAATTCAGATTAAAAAGCAGGATTGAGACCTACCCCTTTACAACACAATGTAAATCAATCACTACAATTGGTTGTGATCTTTGACTTATGCTTTATTATTGATTTTTTCTTCTCCATTTTCAAGTTTTGATTTGTATGTGATACTCGATTAGATATCAAAATGATGGCTGTAACTTTGAAAGACAAGCCTATGTCTATACCGTTGCATATTTCATCTTTTTCTTTTCCTTCTTTTTGTTTAATTTTGGCAAGGTTGACCATTTTTGGAAAAAGAATACCTGGTGAATGGGAAGAAATTATGGAAGAAGCGTAATTTGGTCTTTCTTTTTATTTTCAGTTTAGGCAACCTGCACGTTTGATATAATGTTGAAGTGTAGTTAAGGTATTTATTTTGGTGAAAAATTACACAAGTACTAATCAACCAAATTGAATGAGAGGTTGTGATGCTCAAATTGTGTAACAACAAGTGGTAAAAGAAAAGTGGCACAATGTTTTACAAGAAAAGCCCTTGATCCATGCTAGGATCTCCGACATAAAACCTTGGGAGGTGATAATGATCACCTGCCTTGATGATTTTATTGATATAAAATGAAGGTTACAATGAGTTCTTAGTAAGAATAAGTAGAAAATTTCGTAGAGTAAGCTTAGGCTAGAGAATAGTGTGTTGTGTGCAGATTACAAGTGTTAATTTATAGTCTAATCTAGCCAACAAGATGTCCGATATTTTCGGGATCCTTTATGACCAGCTTCTTAAACATTATTTGACCAAGTATTCTAGGTCTTTAACACAGTTGAGATGATTCTTCACTGGGAATTAGTCTTCCATTGACTACTTCTGCGCACATGTTAGTTATAGACAAAATATGACTGGTATAAATATCAATAATAATAACGGTAATTAGCCGGGATCCTCATGTAGCTGAGGATCCTAGATATTTGAGGATCCTGAAATTTGTAAGGATCCTGGCTCTAACAATTGCCCCCAAGTTATTCATGAAAATATCGAAGTTAGTTTTGTAAATATTAAAGGAATAACTTAAAATAAATAAGGAATAGTAATTTTCAGTTTTAACCCATAAACGCTAGGTGATTTAAATTCCAACGGATAGTTTACTAGCCATTAGCAGTCAAATCATATTCACCGAACCAGTAAAAATATGAGGGATCAGTTTCATATTTTCCTATCTGTTCTTCTTTGTTTTTCTTATGCCATCTTGCGATTAGAAGGTAATTTTCTTCCAGGCTTTTATTCTTTCTACCATGGTCGAAAAATGGTTGTCTCTTGTAAAATTATCTTGGTCATTCCCGACGATGATTTTACGGACTAGGGGATCCTCTCTTATGAGGAGACATGCTCTTTTAGCTATGAGGACATCGAGTCTCTAAAACTCAATAGGGCCTTTCCTCCCAATGTTGTTTTTAGGCCCTTCTATCCTCTGATTTAGCCCGATTTTGTCTCCCCTACTTGGGTGTGCTTTCCTGAGTATCCTTTATCCTTAGGCTTGAGATATCCTTTTCGCGAGATCGTCTTCGAATTTTTCAGGGCGACTGAGATTTCGTATATCCATGTCATGCCAATTGTTTGGAGGATCATTTATTGGGTCGACCAGATAAATCAACCAAAAGGTCTTGACACAGGCCTTTCTGAGTTGGCCTATGTATACGATCTCATAACCTTTGGGAATTATTGTTTCCTTCTTAAGGTCAAAACCCTCAGATCTTCTCTAATCGTGAAAACCAAGCACAACGATGGAGTGTGTAAAAGGAGATACCTCTTTGTGAGGCGTGACTCTGTTCCCAACGGGGATCTCATGCCCACAAATTGGGTTAATAAGGGTAGGATTTCAATGCTTTGCTTTGTGATCCTAGGAGCTTATTCTTATTTTTTTGTTCCTTTGCAGCCTTCAAGTTTGAGGAACTTATCCCCACTGCTGAGGATTCAGAAGAGAAGATCGAGAAGTTCTTGACCTTATCTGAAGTCGAGATATCCTTCCGATTCGATTAAGCGATCCCGCAGGAAAGCTCTTCCGCTACTAAACTCATGTCGACGGGTAAGGATCCTTAGTTTTTTCCTGTTTGTCACAAGGATCTTTAATAATCTTTTGGTGTATAAAAGATCCATGATCACTCGCTCACTCTTTCTAATCTTGGTACGACTATGTCAGGAGATCAGCTGGTAGTGAAGAAGGAGAAGATTCCATCTTCTCTTCCTCCTAAAAGTTCAAAAGTGGATTTGACAATGAAAACTACGGGATCCCGAAAGAAGAAAATTGTTGAATCCACAGGTTTATCTTTGGAGAGCCATGGGGTCGAGGAGGCGCTATAGAAGTTGGTCTCTTTCTCTCAGGCTGTAAGTGTTAATTTCATTTTCTCTCCATTTTTTTGGTTTGTTTTTTGCTGACTTACCATATTTTTCATCACAGGTCTCTGATCATGTTTCCGCTGATCTAAGGATCTGGGCGGAGAGGGCTGAACAAGCCCTTCAGGGACAGGAGAAGATGTGGAAAACAACCAACAAGGATCTTCTGAGGAGGGTGGAGTTTCTTATCAGGGAAAAGGCTGAAAGGGAGGAGGAGCTCGTACGCGAGATGGAGGAGGTGATCTCCGACATAAAGGTCAGTGCTGCAGTGGCCGTTTGGGAGGCCAAGATCCGTTTGGCCGAGGATCTTAAAAATGCAAGATCCTGGGATGTGGTTGGTTGGTACGAGGCATTAGCCAAATTAACTGGCAATCCTACTACTGCTAGTTAGGATCCTGTGTTGTGGCTGACCGGGGGGGGGGGGGGGAAGAATGTTGATGATGACCAGGATAAGGTCTAGGCCTTTTAGGTGATTAAGGTAGCATAATCTTTCTACGCATGACTCTTATAAGGCAGTAGGCCTTTTTGTTTTTGAATATAATGGTTGATTTTCTTTTCGTCTTTCTTTGTTTCCTGCATAATATAATACTAAGGTCTTTGCATGGTTAAGATCCTGAAAAAAAAGGGAATGATTCTTAAAACAAAATAAACTGATAATGATTAGTTAAAAAATAACAATAACCGACTTTCTTAAGTGATCTAAAAGTTTCTTTTAGAAGTTTAGTGATTAACTCTCAACTCATAAGAGTTTTTTAATACACTTTTAAAACTTCTGTGAAGATATCAAAATAGGGAATCACTCCTAAGTGATGAAAGTTTATATGTCAGAGATTGGTTTATGATCGTAGAAAGCTTAGGATCCTTAATTTTAGAACTTCAAAGTGTTAAGGAAAGATGGAACTTGATTGTCTTCGAGTTTCTCTTTAAGCTTCACGAGTATTTGAATTTTGGAATATATTGAGGATAAATTCCAACTTAGGAGAGAACTTTTGTTCAATGTTAGGAATGAGGTTCCTTACCAGCAAAGGTCGATGAGGATCCTTAAGGGCGAGGATCCTTACTGTCAGAGATCCTACAAAATAAATATCTTGGATGTTTTAAGGGAAATTTCTCCTTAGGATCACATGTTTAGATTATAGACGTAGACAAAATTGATAACATGTTAATGTTATATTCTAGGGAGGATCCCTACTTGAGATATAATTCATTGGGTAGGTAACACGGAAATGTTACAATTTAACCGTGTTCTTTGGGGGACATTCCCAAGTTGTGACAATATTATAGACCTTATGTAATTTCTGGGGAAAAATCCCAATCTTTGATAACATGAGAATGTTATAAACCTTAAGTATAATGGGTTTTGAGCACTACATCATTCCTATGGTGTACATGCAAACCCTAATAGCAATTGGATCTAGTTTGTCTAATGAACAAGAAATTGAATATCTAAATCTATAAACCCTAGATCTAGCATACAATTAATCATATTAGCACAAAATAGGGTTTAGATCTAACCTTTGATTGTTATATAGCAATAACAATCTCAATTCATCCTTGTAATTGAGTTTTGAAAGCTTAGTGTAACAAATGTCACACCTCTAATGGCTTACAAACACCAAGAGCAAGAGGATGACTTTGGAGAAGATAAGGAGGCACCAAAATTCGTCCAAGAGCCCTAAGGGAAGCTTAGCCACGGATTTGGTGCCCTAGGGGTCCTTAAATATGTGAGGCTATTAGGGTTTTGAACTAGGAAACCCTAATCTAACTGCTTAGGCCCTAAGCAACCCATGGAATCCCTTTAGAACACCCCTTGGACGAATTCCTTATGGGCTTCCCATAGAATTCGTCCATCCTATGTTCCAAGATGATCCATCAACCAATTGTAACTATCTTATAATTACAATATTAGTCCCCCAAGTTTAATTAAAGTCTTTTAGTCACAAAATTAATTTCCTAATTAATTCTTGACTAATATTAATTAAACAATATGATTTCTCTTTTAATATATCATTCATATAGTATATTAATAAATTATAATTAATCTCTTTCTCCATAAATCATCCTATCAAGTTGCTTTGGTTAAGGCAACCCAAAAGGACCATGCTCGCAATCGGGTCAAGTACATACCAAAATAGTTATGGGATTAGACATTAATCCAACAATCTCCCACTTGGATAAGTTTAATAACTATTATGCGTATGACTTCAAAATCCTGACCAACAATCGTAGCTTTCAAAAGCCGCTGTCAACTATGATCTTATCAGATACGAGTCCTTTAGATAAGGGATCCTAAATTCCTCCATTCTACATATCATATAGACGTGAGACATGGATTGAAATCATTCTCTTAGTGTATGTGTTGTTTCCCGATTTCCGATTTATGATGACTGACTATTTGAACAAATCAAATTAGTCCTAGCCCGACCGAGCATTTACGTTTGTCATCACTAAATCATCGAGGATCCCTTAGATATCACTTTTATCCTACTTTGGGTAAAAGGAACAGATAAACTTTGACTCAATGCTCGCTTGTACTCACTCACCGAATCACACAAAACAATACATTTTATAACACCAAGTTACTAGTGCGTTTACATATTATCAATGTGTAACCGACTCACAAGATACAACTCACACATCTCGGTTTCAAGAATATAAGATATTATCGTCTCACCAATCACTCGTGATAAAATCCATGAAGTGATCCAAGTGATCGTGGGTTTAATACAATGCTCAAATCATATTCATAATCACTCATGAGCGTTGCAAGAAACCTCTGCTATGTCTAATACACTTTATACAATCTACAACCAATTCATGCCAATCTTCTTTCATACATACTCCCAAAGTATGAGCGACTGTGGAACGTTCGAATAATCTTATTATCCAGGAAGTCAAAACATGCAACGTGAAACACAATAATAATCAAATCCAATATGGCCCCAAACTTTTTAGTATAAACAAAAATCCTTTTATTTAATCACCATACTGATTACACATTATTCATTGTATAATGTTTCGGGTAATCAACTTATTACTTGAACTACAACAACAATTGTCCTATGCTCTTAGCATGCTCACTATGTTTACCTATGGTACTTACTTTGTTAAATAGTATAATTGAATAACATTTTCAACCACACTCATTTCACAATTCCCAATCCTTAGTGTAAGAATACAAAATTCTCGCCACTACTAGAATATGTTAGATTATAACATTTTATGCAACAGTCCTTTTCGTAATGTCATGGCACAAAAGTCACGTAGACTCGATCAATGAAATTACAAAATACTCTATTGGAGATTGTTACAAGAAAATTCCATAGTCGTGAAGTCTCATATTCAAACTACATTCCTTTGAACATCCTTCTTGCATAAAAGTTTCTAATGTAGACATAGATTCTCGATATCCAGCTCCCAATATGGAAACATTTCCATATTTGCTATATGACAACTCATTCTTAATAGAATCTTATCTATTCCAAATAATGTCAATATGGTCCATCCATGACTATACTTCCAACTGTCCACAAGTGACCAATCCTTAGCGAACCTTAGATTTTCCTTGACAGTTGTTTAATTATTTTTAGTCAAATCCGGTTCTATTTCCTTTTTCCCTCTAAATTCCTTAGGCATTTGTAAAATTATAGAACAGTCAAATATTACAGGATATGCAATCGATCCTATACCCGAAGCATATGGGATACGATTCGCAGTGAAAACGTGATACTTTACCAGTTTCTTGCTATAATATTACAACAAAAGTTTCTAGTTGCCGTGTTCTCAAAATTCGAACTATGAAAAGGGATGTCGTAATCATAATCGAACTTTGAGAATACAAATAATAAATATATCCTTGACTAAATTCAATTAAAATTTCTCGATCTAAGCTTTTAGATTGGAAACGAAGTATACCATTCTCTCCCTTAATTATAGCAAAAACAACTTTTCTACCCTTGCAACTTTGCAAAGTGAAACTTTTGTTTTTCTATAATTAATATTGCCAACTTTCAATACTTAAATAATAATCATGCTCCCACTAACATGATGATTATATCCATTCTTGCATAACATTTATGCTCCCACTAGCTTTGACACGTATTTAGGAACCATATAAACTTCTAGAAAACAATACTTATTGACTTCCGAAGTTCATTTTTTCTAATATGATATGCTTCGATAAGCCTTTATCTAAGCTTCTTAAAATGACACACCTTTCCTAAGACAGCTCACATGTGTGTCTAAACTAATTCGGAACCTATTTTACTAAGTCCCAAATGTTCAGAACGATTGCCAAATCTCACAGTTCGAACTATGAAAAGGAATGCTGTAATCATAATCAAATTTGAGAATGCAATTTACATAATCGCTATCTCCATCAAATCTCTCTTAGTGAAAGCGTTTCCTTACAATCATTTTCATGAAGGAGAGAAACCTTATGACACTTAGATTTTATGGTGTATGTGTTCCTATCCTTGTGAATTTTCCATAACCATAATCAAAAGATAATGTTTGTGACAAATTCAAACTCTTATGGACAAAGCTTGTTCATTCTTAATTTCTTGCCATCAAGGGTCACACCATTGCTTCCAAGTTATCTAGCAGTTCACCTATGCTAGTCAATGTACTTTCATCGAACAAGGTGCTTGCCTTATGCAGTCTATTGAGAACTCATAGAACTCATATGCATAGTCACTTAACAGGATTGGCACATAAATAGAATTTTGTCAACACGATAGGTTACAAACCTCAAGTCGCGTGCTAGAGTTTAATAGGTTTATTCTTGATTTGTTCTTGAATCTTTTCAAGATCTTCAGACTCCCACTGACCTCTTGACATATTAGATTCTCTTATCAAGAAACGTTTCTTGATAAACAAATATCCAAGAGTTAGTGTGTGCCTATATCAAGACAAAACATTTCACACATTTGGTCTTAGTTGGTCCTTGTCTTTTCCAAGGCATCACAACTTACCAATTTCAAACGTGCAAGAGTAAGAAAAAAAAATTTCTACTTCACATTTGATGAGTGTGTGTCACTCAATTCACAATCTTGGAGTACGATTCTAAGACTTGATTTTGGAACGAAGTATGACTCATCCTTTTGATTTAACCATTTCAACAATTTATGATTCCTCTTCTTAGCCATACTAGTGCACTAAGATGTCCTTAGAGAATCAATTGTGATATGGTTCTTAATCATTAAGACGATCATAAAATCCGATACTAAAGTACTCTCCCTTCTTCTTAGATTGAAGAAACTTTTATCTTTCTACCCTTATTGATTCTTGTTATTCGTTCTGCCATCCGTTGAAACTTTTCAATGATTCAGAATTACACATAATCTTGTAAGTATAACCACATTTACCAGACTTTTGGTAAATTATGACGAATAGTTTCATTGTTATTTGTGGTGACTTGACTAGTGCACAACATTGTGTTCAAGTCCTTTAGTCATTCTTCTTAGATTTGAAAAACTTTTATCTTTCTGCCTAATTGATTCTTCTTATTCGTTCTGCCATTCATTGAAACTTTTCAATGATTCAGAATTACACTTAATCTTGTAAGTATAACCATATTTACTAGACCTTTTGGTAAATTAAGACGAATAGTCTTATTGTTATTTGTGGTGGACTTGACTAGTGCACAACTTTGTGTTCTAGTCCTTTAGTCCTTCACTTGACTCACATACTTGTGTGATCAAGGAATTAGTCTTAATTTCCTAAGTACCAAGATTTCCATACATCACATGATTCAAATCATAAGATTCTAAGCTTCTGTCCAACTGAAACTTGGGCGTTGGGAGTCTTTCCTTAGAGAAATTTGACACTTCTATAAAAAACATAACTAAGAATCACATCCATTTATAGAAATACACAAACATCAATTTTCACAACGATTTCATTGCAAGGATATATATATATATATATATATATATATATATATATATATATATATATATATATATATATATATATATATATATATCAAAAAATTATTTTATTAATAAAATCAGTGGAAAACATGTCCTTACAATGGAAAATTAACTGAAAAACTATGTAATCAAATATTCCTAACAAATCTACCATAACTTTCTAAGCTCAAAATATAATCTTCGAATCCATGCGATCGTAATCCATTGCTTTGTGATCAGACTCATCCTGCTCTTCCATCAAGCTTCCTCTCTTTTCTCTGATCCTGCAAAACATTCAAATGTAATCTTATCACATTATGTATTAAGAATCAATGAATAGGAACTTAATGGATTAGATAGTGGATTTCACCTAAAGTAGAGCCATACTTCTGGACTCTCCCATCTCTTAGATTATTCAGGTCCTCTGGGCAGCTTCGTATCCAACGCCCCTTCTCTTGTCAGTAGAAACAGGTGGGTTCTTCAGGAATGTCCACGGAAGCATGGTTGGTTTAATTACCAGACAAATATGCTCCATTACTTTGCCAAATCATTTCTGATTCAGCAGCAATAAGCATGTAAGTTAGGTCAATGAGGGCCGCATCAAGATACATCATATAATACTCTCTTTTGAACTTATTATATGATTCAGGGAGTGACTAAAGAACCCAGTCTACAGACAACTCCTTTGGGAAAGTCGCACCCAACATTATCAACCTATTGATGTGTGATTTCATCCCTAGGACGTGAGCACACACTGATTTTCCATCTTCATGTTTCATTGCCAACAGGGCTTGAGTGATTTTGAACCTTTCAATTCTTCGGTCTTGTGGGTTTGGGAGAACAATAGGAGGTGGAGGAAGTGAAACCAAGCTAGTCCATAATGTAAGGATCGATCTTTCCGCTTCATTGTGTAACAAACTTTCACTTTGAGCAGGAAGACCTTTTCCTTGGGATTCGGGAAGACCATGGTTAGATTCAGACATCTACAAAATGGGAGAAAAATAAAGTTAGTTGATTGATTGAGTCCTTAATAAATCACCCAAATGAGATATTAAGGCTAGGACCCAACACAATACTCTACAACTTGGGAGAGGGATGCCGTAACCCAAATTGCAGAACATTTGAAGGTAAGTGAATGACGATTCACTAATTTTCCACCATGAAAAACGAAAAGGAGATTAGGTTTTAAATGTATTGAAAAACTCCTAGATCCTTTGAGATTCATTGAACTCTTCAATGGCATGTTTAAATCTCGATATGCCCCTCGATTTGTGACTGGGATGCCGAGGATCACAAAACAGGGTGTGAATAACCATGCAAATATACATGGTGCCCCCAATGTTACAGTCAACTATTCGATGTTCCGGTTAACCACACACGCTCCACCGAACTATGACAAGCATTGAGTCACCCTTTGCTACCTTTTCTTAGAACCTATTTAGTATATCGGTTAACCACACATGCTCCACTAATGTCTTCGCAAGGGTAGAAAGTGTAATTTCATGGAATTGCATCAAATTCGCTTTTGCCTAAAGTAACTAAGATTGGGAATTTTCAAATAAAATTTAGTTACTTTATACTTCATTATACTTTTAATAGAAAGTGTAGCACCTGGTTCCTGGTACGTAAAATTTATCTAAGTGTTTTTCATTTTAGCCTTGAACTCGGCGAGTTGTAGGTCCGACTCGCCGAGTAGGGACGTGGTTCGGGGGTACGTTTAAGTTGGCGACTCGGCAAGTCACCGCTGTCTGTTGAAACCCTAAAATTCAAGGGTTTGCACCCTATTTAAACACTCATTTCCGCCCCAACCTCGCTCCCATTCACCCTCAGAGCTCCCAACCTCGTGCTACCCTTATTCCTTGTGAGATTAAAGTGTTTTTGTGTGTTCTTGAAGTTTTTGAGGAGAAAGAAGAGTAGATCAAGAAGAGGAGAAGGAGGCCAAACATTTTTGTGTCATCTCAACGTTCTCCTTGAGGTAGGGTTCGTTTCCCCTCTGTTTTCAAGCTTGTAGTCCCTAATAGCTTCATGAAAGTCCTTTTTTGAGCCATTCTTCAAGCTTGTTTGTGCTTGGTGGGTTGTAATAAGTTGTTAGGCTTTAGATCTAGGCATGATTTAGTCCCTGGAGCTTGGATCTACTGCCTTTATGGAGTCTTATTGCATGAAAGTCCTAGATCTACCCCTTTTGGTGCACTTTGAGCCCTAAAACCTTCATTGGTGATTATCTACACGTAAAGTTGGAAACTTTACGTGTAAACCAGGCCCTAGGAACCCAGATCTATGAATGACATGGACTGGATTCAAGCAAAATTGCGTGTATAGTTTTTGCATGAGGCATACTCGGCGAGTTGTTCATCTGACTCGGCGAGTCGTTCATCTGACTCGGCGAGTCGGGTCGCGAGTCCCTGGGTTGTTCCCCCTTTTTGTGTTGCGAGTTGGAGTGGTGAGTCATAGGGCATGACTCAGTGGGTCGGAAGCCAGACTCACTCATGAAGTCACTCGGCGAGTTCATGGCAATCTTCTTGTCTCAAGAACAACTCGGCGAGTCACAGCTTAAAGTGTTCTTCGGATGAAGATGAACTCGGCGAGTTGTTCATACAACTCGGCGAGTAGGATGAAGGACTATTGGCCTTGGGTATAGAAGGAAAACTCGTCGAGTCTACGGTTAACTCGACGAGTAGAGACAGACTTATGGTCAGGCTAAGGGAAAGGGACTCGGCGAGTTGGCTAGCCAACTCGGCGAGTCTGGTCAACTGGCAGTTGACTGTGACTTGACTTTTGATTTGAAGGGGGTAAATGGTCAATTTACCCTGAAATCGGTTAGCAGTATTTGACTAAGGGTTTTGTGGGAATTATAGCCGGAAGATCTCCGGAGCGGCAGTAGCAGCAGGCAGTCAGTTGCCACGCAGATCGACAGTTACTTTGAGGTGAGTTTCCTTTCAGTATGAACGGGTCTAAGGCACCAAGGCCGGCCCGTATAGACGAGATGTTAGTACTAGAGTGTGGGCCGAGCCCGTATCTCTTGGTTGAGTTGATTATGATATGTGCCAGTATGATAGAGTGGTCTATACTTGTTGTCTGTGTGATACTTGTATATTATGGGTTAGCGGTTGAGTGTAGGCAAGCCCCGTATCTCTCCGAGAGTGGAGTGTGGGCGAGGCCCGTACCTCCCAGATAGTGGAGTGTGGGCGAGGCCCGTATCTCTTGACTAGCGGAGTGTGGGCAAGGCCCGTATCTCCTAGTTGTATGTTGTATGCTTGCATGGTATGAGGTATTACGGGGGAACTCACTAAGCTTCGTGCTTACAGTTTTTAGTTTTGGTTTCAGGTACCTCTTCGTCGAAGGGGAAGGAGCTGGCGCGGTAGCGGTACATCACAAACACACCTGCTTATATTCCGCATTATGACATCTACCTGGGAGATTGTACTCTGACATTTTGTGATTATGACAATGTTTTCTGACATGCAACATCTTTTTGAAATGAAATGGTTGTTGAATTTCTAAATGTTTTGCTAAGTACATGTTTAAAAACGAAATTTTTGGCTCGTATTTTGGGACGTTACAAGTTGGTATCAGAGCCCTGGTTTGAGGGATTCGAACACACCTTCGGGGTGTTTGAACTCAAATCGAGGGATCAAAAGATTTTGGAAAAAGAAAATTTTTTCTAAAAGCTAGTAAAGGGTTCTAAGAAAGAACGAAGTGTGTGATGTGCGCGACCGGCCAAGCTCAAGTAAGTATTCCCCAAAGTACCCATACAAGTTTATGTTATGCTTATCAGTTTCAGTAGAACAACATGCTAGAATAGGACTAAGGATCTAGGTGTGATGCCTTATGTGCCTGCTTTATGTGGTTCAGTGTGTGAAAAGTTGCATGCTAGAATTGAGTAGACAGCATTAGGATGGCCTGTTTAGGTTATGCATGATAGTGCGAGTTTAGCATTGTATGCTAGTTCAGTTTCTCTCTAAGAAAATAGAGTTGCTTGAGATTGTTTCCTTTATGTCCAAATGTTGTTTTCTGTGTGCTATGTGGGCTTTGAAGTGATGGGAGTTAGCTGTTAGGTGAATACGATAAAGTCACATGTGATCAGGGTTGAATAATCTGAGAGTGTTGGATTTGACCCTATTGCGTAGCTCTTGTTTGAGTCCTAACCGTGGTAGAGATGAGTCCCTTACTCGAAGGATTATCCGAGCCTCGTGACATGTGATTGTATTCAGGTAATGGCTAATTGGCATCACCAAGAGGCCTTCAGCAGCTGAGGACTAGGTTGGGTGAAGTCAGAGGTTTCCTAGGGTAAGCCTAGGATAGGAGTAGCAGAGATCAGCTGTAACGAAAGGGACCTGGTGGAGTCAAGGCAGTCCTTGGAGAAGGTACGGATAGATGTGGAAGGTAGTATGGGCCCGTACTACTGAAAGCAGAGGATCCGTACCCGAATCGAGGAATGCCAAGATAAGACCAGGGAACTTGTAGTAATTATGATCCCTCCAGAGGTATCAGTATCGCTAACAGTTGTCATTTCCTTTGTATTTGAGAATGGTGGTACTACGTTCGAGGCCAGCAATTGGCAGTGTAGGAGAGGAATCAGGTTCAAGATCAGGTTCCGAGCCAGTGGATAAGGGGATACGTGAGCTCATCGCGTCTGAGATCACCAGAGGCATCCTTGAGTCAACCCCCATCATCTTCGTGTCGATCAAGGAAGGGATATTGGAGTTGATGGAGGATCGCCTCCGGGCATTCAGGAGCGACGTGGCATCTGGCCAGTCAGGATCTCACACGCTGTCCTTCAAGGACTTTCGGGGCAGTGGTGCGCCGGATTTTCACGGGGCGAAGGACCCCATAGCTGCCAGACGATGGATTGCCGACATTGAGTCTGCACAGATGATTAGCTTCTTCCCTGAGGGGTCGAAGGTGAGGTTCATAGCAGGGTGTTTACGAGATCGAGCTAGCGATTGGTGGGAGTCCATGGGGGACTCATTGGGAGCCTCGACTATCGAGGCTATGACTTGGTCGGACTTTGTGACCAGGTTCAGGGCGGAGTTCGCGCCAGCTGTCGAGCTTCAGCAGCTGGCCAGGGAGTTCTTGGACATGAGGCAGATGACGGAGACCGTGGCGGAGATCACCGCCAAGTTCTGGGAGAGGGCACTGTTGGTGCCCCTGTATGCGGGTGATGAGGATATGAGGAGGACCCGTTATCATGACATGCTACGGGCTGACATCCGGGAGCATGTTAGCTTTTCAGCTTGCCCTACTCTGGATTCCATGATTGCCAGGGCGAGGGAAAGGGAGATTGATTTGGAGCACATTCGGAAGAGGAAAGCAGAGGCGGGACAGGTGGTTTGGGCTTCGGGGAAGAAGCCCAGAGGATCAGATGGGAGGCCGAAAGGCCAAGGAGGGCCGGGCCGCTGCGGGAAATGCGGCAGGACGCATGAGGGAGCATGTAGGATGGGATCAGAAGGCTGCTACAAGTGCGGAAAGGCAGGACACTTTAGCAGGGATTGTACTACTCCTGCTTCGGCTATTCATACATCGGAGTTGCTGTGTTTTCACTGCAACTAGAAGGGCCACAAGAAGGCCAATTGCCCTCAGTTGATAGCATCAGCGCCGGTTAGGGCGCCGACTCCAGCTACCCTATGGATTACAGATGGCCGACAGGGCAAGGCAGAGGCTCCAGTGGTGAGGAGCCGGGCATTCTAGTTGACGGCTGAGGAGGCACGCGCCGCACCCGATGTGGTGACGGGTATGATTCTTTCCTTCTACTTTATTTTTATGATGTTATGTTATTGATATGTGCTCTGTGTATATGCATTAGGATCGTTCCATGTGAACGGTATTCCTGTCCAGGTGTTGTTCGATTCGGGTGCCACCCGATCATTTGTTTCCCTTGCGCTTAGCAAGAGGTTTACTGAGCCTTTAGGCATGTTGGATTGCCCTTTAGAGGTAGAGATCGGTGCGAGCGTCATCAGTATTCAGGGATTGTGTCCTGAGGCTTTTCGAGGAGTGCTATTTGGTGGATTTAGTTCGCATCCGGTTGCGGGGGAACAAGGTAATTATAGGCATGGATTGGTTGAGCCCTAATGGGGTGGTGATAGATTGCGCACAGCAGCTAGTGCGGATCAGGACCCCGAGTGGGGGAGAGTTGGTGATCCATGGCGAAAGGCCACAGTGTGAACCTGTAGTATGTTCAGCAGTGAGGGCTGGGCGCTACCTCCAGCAGGGTTGCGCGGGGTATGTTGCGTATGTTATGGATACGCGGGAGATGGGTAACGTGACGGTGAGCGAGGTTTCAATGGTGCGAGACTACGCTGATGTGTTCCCGGAGGAGCTTCTTGGAATACCTCCGGAGCGTCAGGTAGAGTTCAAGATCGACCTAGTTCCTGGTGAGGCTCCGATAGCCAAGGCACCCTAACGGTTGGCTCCTCACGAGATGCAGGAGTTGTCTATGCAGCTACATGAGCTGCTAGACAAGGGATTTATTCGTTCGAGCAGTTCACCCTGGGGAGCCCCAATCCTGTTTGTGAGGAAGAAGGATGGGTCGCACCGGATGTGTATAGACTACCGGGAGCTGAATAAGGTAACGGTGAAGAACTGTTACCCACTCCCGAGGATTGATGACCTCTTTGATCAGTTACAGGGAGCATCTTGGTTCTCCAAGATCGATTTGCATTCAGGCTATCATCAGATGAGGGTTAGAGAGGAGGATATTCAGAAGACCGCGTTTCGGACGCGTTATGGCCATTATGAGTTCGTGGTGATGCCGTTTGGGCTCATCAATGCTCCTGCCGTGTTCATGGACCTCATGAACCGCGTGTGTAGACCGATGTTGGATCGGTCTGTGATAGTTTTCATTGATGACATCTTGGTTTATTCCAAGACTCAGGGGGAGCATGAGAAGCATCTGAGAGAGGTATTGGAGACCCTGAGGAGGGAGAGCTTGTACGCCAAGTTCTCCAAATGTGAGTTTTGGTTGCACGAGGTGCAGTTTCTTGGGCACCTCGTCAATCAGAACGGGATTTCAGTAGACCCAGCCAAGGTGGAGGCCGTGATGAGGTGGGAGGCTCCGAAGTCTCCATCTGAGATTCAGAGTTTCCTAGGATTGGCAGGCTACTATCGGAGGTTCATTCAGGATTTCTCCAAGATAACCGTACCCCTGACACGGTTGACTAGGAAAGTCGTGGTCTTTCGGTGGGGGCCTGAGCAGCAGGCAGCGTTCGAGACTCTGAGGCAGAGATTGTGCGAGGCGCCAATCTTAGCCCTGACCGAGGGCGTAGAGGATTTTGTGGTATATTGTGATGCGTCGATCTCAGGCCTAGGTGCAGTATTGATGCAGAGGGGGCATGTCATTGCTTATGCGTCGAGGCAACTGAAGCCTCACGAGGCGAACTACCTGATGCATGATTTGGAGTTGGGGGCGGTGGTTGTCGCTCTCAAGATTTGGCGGCATTACCTCTACGGGGTTAGATGTACCATTTACACAGACCACAAGAGCTTGAGGTACCTCATGGATCAGCCGAATCTGAACATGAGACCGCGTCGGTGGTTGGACGTGGTGAAGGATTATGATTGCGAGATCCTTTACCACCCGGGGAAGGCCAATGTGGTGGCCGATGCACTTAGCCGCAAGGCGGCGCCGATCAGGGATGTTTGCATGAGGATGACTGTGGTGACTCCCCTATCGGAGCAGATTCGGGAGGCTCAACAGGAGGCTATGAAGGAGGAGCATCGGAAGAGTGAGCGTATAGTGGGGCAAGTCACCTCCTTCGATTATGATAGTCGAGGGTTATTGACACTACACCGTAGGGTGTGGGTGTCGTATCATGGAGGCGTGCGCCAGATCTTGATGGAGGAGGCGCACAAATCCTGATTTTCTATTCATCCAGGGGTGACGAATATGTATCGGGATCTCCGCCTAGACTATTGGTGGCCCTGCATGAAGCGGGATGTGGCGTGGTACGTCGAGCGGTGTTGACCTGCCGGAAGGTCAAGGCCGATCATCAGAGACCGCACGGCAAGATGCAGCCGTTGGACATCCCGTTATGGAAATGGGAGGATATTACGATGGATTTTATCACGAAGCTCCCACGAACGGCACGAGGAGTAGATTCGATTCGGGTCATCGTGGATCGGTTGACCAAGAGCGCCCATTTTATTCCGATTCCGGAGAGTATCTCGGCCGAAAAGTTGGCCGATATCTATATCAGGGAGATAGTGGCGCGGCACGGGGTGCCAGTGTCAGTGATATCGGATCGAGATGTGCGGTTCACTTCCAGGTTTTGGAAGAGGTTTCATGATGAGTTGGGCACTCGTCTGCATTTTAGCACCGCCTTTCACCTGCAGACGGATGGTCAGAGTGAGCGGACCATCCAGACCTTGGAGGATATGTTGCGGGCATGCGTGTTAGATTTCGGTGGTAGCTGGGATACCTATCTTCCCTTGGCTGAGTTCTCGTACAACAATAGCTACCACGCGAGTATTGACCGTCCCTCATTCGAGATGTTGTACGGTCGGAGGTGCAGGATCCCGATATGCTGGGGTGAAGTTGGCCAGAGGGTCATGGGGAGCACCGAGGTGCTGCTCAAGACGACCGAGAGAATCCAGCAGGTTCGGAGCAGGCTTCAGACTGCGCAGAATCGGCAGAAGAGTTACGCCAACAAACGTCGATCTGACCTGGAGTTCCAGGTCGGGGATATGGTTCTCCTGAAGGTGTCGCCTTGGAAAGGCGTCATTCGATTCAGGAAGCGGGGCAAGTTGGGCCCGAGGTTCATCGGACCGTTCAGGGTTGTAGCCCGGGTGGGCAAGGTGGCATATCGGCTGGATCTGCCAGTCGAGCTTAGCCAGATCCACAACACCTTCCATGTCTCCCAGCTGCGAAAGTGCCTCGTGGATGATTCAGTGGTAGTGCCATTAGAGGATATTCAGGTTGATGACAGCCTGAATTACATTAAGCGCCCAGTCGTGATCCTTGACCGGAAGTCGAAGGATCTAAGGAACAAGAGGGTGGAGTTAGTGAAAGTGCAATGGCAGCACCGCAAGGGTTCGGAATGGACTTGGGAACCGGTGGAAGAAATGAGGGAGCATTACCCCGAGCTGTTTCAGGATCGAGCGGCAGACTTCGAGGACGAAGTCTAAAATAAGTGGGGGAGATTTGTAGCACCTGGTTCCTGGTACGTAAAATTTATCTATGTATTTGTCATTTTAGCCTTGAACTCGGCGAGTTGTAGGTCTTACTCGTCGAGTAGGGACGCGGTCCGGGGGTACGTTTAAGTTGGAGACTCGTCGAGTCCATATTTTGGACTCGGCGAGTCACCGCTGTCTGTTGAAACCCTAAAATTCAAGGGTTTGCACCTTATTTAAACACTCATTTCCGCCCCAACCTCGCCCCCATTCACCCTCATAGCTCCCAACCTCGTGCTACCCTTATTCCTTGTGAGATTAAAGTGTTTTTGTGTGTTCTTGAAGTTTTTGAGGAGAAAGAAAAGTAGATCAAGAAGAAGAGAAGGAGGCCAAGCATTTTTGTAGTCCCTAATAGCTTCATGAAAGTCCTTTTTGAGCCATTCTTCAAGCTTGTTTGTGCTTGGTGGGTTGTAATAAGTTGTTAGCCTTTAGATCTAGGCATGATTTAGTCCCTGGAGCTTGGATCTACTACCTTTATGGAGTCTTATTGCATGAAAGTCCTAGATCTACCACTTTTGGTGCACTTTGAGCCCTAAAACCTTCATTGGTGATTATCTACACGTAAAGTTGGAAACTTTACGTGTAAACCAGGCCCTAGGAAGCCAGATCTATGAATGGCATGGACTGGATTCAAGCAAAATTGCGTGTATAGTTTTTGCATGAGGAAGACTCGGCGAGTCGTTCATCTGACTCGGCGAGTCGGGTCGCGAGTCCCCGGGTTGTTCCCCCTTTTTGTGTTGCGAGTTGGAGTAGTGAGTCATAGGGTATGACTCAGTGGGTCGGAAGCCAGACTCACTCATGAAGTCACTCGGCGAGTCAATGCCATGACTCTGCGAGTTTATGGCAATCTTCTTGTCTCAAGAACAACTCGGCGAGTCACAGCTTAAAGTGTTCTTCGGATGAAGATGAACTTGGCGAGTTGTTCATACAACTCGGCGAGTAGGATGAAGGACTATTGGCCTTGGGTATAGAAGGAAAACTCGCCGAGTCTACGCTTAAATCGACGAGTAGAGGCGGACTTATGGTCAGGCTAATGGAAAGGGACTCGGCGAGTTGGCTAGCCAACTCGGCGAGTCTGGTCAACTGGCAGTTGATTGTGACTTGACTCTTGATTTGAAAGGGGTAAATGGTCAATTTACCCTTAAATCGGTTAGCAGTATTTGACTAAGGGTTTTGTGGGAATTATAGCCGGAAGATCTCCGGAGCGGCAGTAGCAGCAGGCAGTCAGTTCCCACGCAGATCGACAGTTACTTTGAGGTGAGTTTCCTTTCAGTAGGAACGGGTCTAAGGCACCAAGGTTGGCCTGGATAGATGAGATGTTAGTACTAGAGTGTGGGCTGAGCCCGTATCTCTTGGTTGAGTTGATTATGATATGTGCCAGTATGATAGAGTGGTCTATACTTGTTGTCTCTGTGATACTTGTATATTATGGGTTAGCGGCTGAGTGTGGGCAAGGCCCGTATCTCTCCGAGAGTGGAGTGTGGGCGAGGCCCATACCTCCCAGATAGTGGAGTGTGGGTGAGGCCCGTATCTCTCGGCTAGCAGAGTGTGGGCAAGGCCCATATCTTCATGAGTGTGGGCAAGGCCCGTATCTCCTAGTTGTATGTTGTATGCTTGCATGGTATGAGGTATTACGGGGGAACTCACTAAGCTTCGTGCTTACAGTTTTTAGTTTTGGTTTCAGGTACCTCTTCGTCGAAGGGGAAGGAGCTGGCGCGGTAGCGGTACATCACACACACACCTGCTTATATTCCGCATTATAACATCTACCTGGGAGATTGTACTATGACATTTTGTGATTATGACAATGTTTTCTGACATGCAACATCTTTGTGAAACGAAATGGTTGTTGAATTTCTAAATGTTTTCCTAAGTACATGTTTAAAAACGAAATTTTTGGCTCGTATTTTTGGGACGTTACAGAAAGGGTTTGCTCTATCCTACTCGTTCGGCTAATGACCGTCCACCAATCAAGGAAGCGGTGGGTGAGAGTGGACACCCATATAGGCCATAACCTTATACCCCCTTATAGACCGGCTTCGTGAATGAGGCCTACTAACCGTAAGACTAGAAGTTAGGTTATACATATATAATATTAGACTTTTAATGTTATTTATAGTATAAGGGTTACACTTTTAAAATACTATGTGGTCTAACTTAATAAATGGTATTTTTTAATTTAATTAAACATAAACCATGTCATTATGGATTTATTAACTCTCTTTTAATTACACTTTAATTAAATTAATAAAAGCATAAGGGTGTAATTTGAGCTTTTCAAAAAATTAGGGTTTTAGAATTGAACATTTTAAAATTAAACTTTTAATTAAAATTTAAATTCCAAAACATGAGGACAAATTTTGAAACCTTTCAAAATATTAGGGTTTAACTATTTAAATTTCAAAATTAAAACTTTTAAAGTTCAAATTTAAACTATAAAACCTAAAGGGATAAAATTGAAATTTTTCCAAACTTTATCAAGAACATTGTAGATCAACAATTCAGATAAAGCAATTAACAATTAATTATGGTTATCTAATTTTGACCTTGTCCAATTACTTTCAAGATAATTCATCAAATAACTAAAATAATTAAACATTATCTTATAAGGCAACAAAATTTTGATTAATTGGAAATTATCTACTATTTTGGCAACGATATTCACCCAAAATCAATAAAAATCGGATTTTACTAATTAAAAACGTTTATGGTAAGTATCCCAAGCCAAAACAGCAAGGAAATCGCGAAATTGTGCTGTCAGACCCTTTGACTCGTCGAGTCAGGCCTGGACTCGTCGAGTTCACCAAGTGACTCGACGAGTCATGTAGTCAGAACCAAAAAAATTTCGATTTTTTCAAGCAACAAACGATCAAAATAGCATCAATTCATCAACAAACAGCCCTATGCTCTAATACCACTGATGGGTTTTGAGCACCACATCATTCCTTTGGTGTACATGCAAACCTTAATAGCAATTGGATCTAGTTTGTCTAATGAACATGAAATTGAATATCCAAAGCTATAAACCCTAGATCTAGCTTACAATTAATCATATTAGCACAAACTAGGGTTTAGATCTAACCTTTGATTGTTATATACCAATAACAATCTCAATTCCTCCTTGTAATTGACTTCTGAAAGCTTAGTGTCACAAATGTCACACCTCTAATGGGTCACAAACACCAAGAGCAAGAGGATGACTTTGGAGAAGAGAAGGAGGCACCAAAATTCGTCCAAGAACCTAACAGAAGCTTAGCCACGCATTTCATGCCCTAGGGGTCCTTAAATATGTGAGGCTTTTAGGGTTTTGAACTAGGAAACCCTAATCTGACTGCTTAGTCCCTAAGAAGCCCATGGACTCCCTTTAGAACACCCCTTGGACGAATTCCTTATGGGCTTCCCATAGAATTCGTCCATCCTATGTTCCAAGATGATCCATAGCCCAATTATAACTATCTTATAATTACAATATTAGTCCCCTAAGTTTAATTTAAGTCTTGTAGTCACAAAATTAGTTTCCTAGTTAATTCTCGACTAATATTAATTAAACAATATGATTTCTCTTTTAATATATTATTCATATAATATATTAATAAATCATAATTAATCTCTTTCTCCATAAATCATCCTATCAAGTTGATTTGGTGAAGGCAACCCAAAAGGACCATGCTCGCAATCGGGTCAAGTACATACCAAAATAGTTATGGGCATAGACACTAATCCAACAAAGTAGTCACTGGGGTAAAATCCCAATAACATGAAAATGTTATATTCCTGGAGTAATCACTAAGGTAGGATCCTGATTTCTAGATAAGATGAAAATGTTATAGACCTTAAGGATCTCAACTTGTGTTCAAAGATAAGAGGGTTGCCAAGCCACTGAATTGTGAAATGATCCCCTTACCCGTATCCCACAGTTAGATATCATGCGTCCAAGCGAGGTGTATAAACCTTATTTTGTGTGAAGGAGGTAATTAGCTCTTTAAACCTTAGAGGGGATTAAGTACCCTTAGGTGTAGGAGAGATGATCAGTCTCTAGCTAGTGTACATGATATTTTAGGGATGATATTGTTAAATACAACGAAGTTTGCCAAGTATTGGGATCTTTATGCGTCAAGATCCTTATGATTCAGGGTGTTCAAACTATAGGATCCTGATGTATCAGGATCTTCACTCTTGAGGATTCTTAACTATATGTTGTTCTGCATAGCAACCGTTAGCTAATAGTGGGCGTTAGTCTAGTTAACACCCCTCCGATGCTTAAGTTAGTAATGTATTTTAGGAGAGAATCAATAATAATAAGAAATCTAAGGTAAAGAAGATGTATACCTTGGTTTTGTTGTGGATCATTCGATCCTATTTACATGTAGTATGCTTTGAGGTGTATGACATTCCAGGATCTTGGTGGAACGTCTCCTTCGAGTGTTACTAGCTAGTATGCTCCTTTTCCTGCTTCAACATCTAGAAGGTATGGTCCTTCACATTTGTGAGCCAATTTTCCTGCACTAGGATCCTTGGCATTTTGGAATGTTTTCCTTAATACCAAGTCTCCTATTTGAAACCTTCTTACCCTTGTATTCCTATTGTAAGCCTTGGTGATTCTTTGCTGATGAGCAGCAATGCGTATTTTGGCAATATCCCTAAGCTCATCAATAGTCTCAAGATCCTGTGCTAGGATCCTGTCATTATTCTCTTGGTCTTGCAACAAGTATCTTGTGATTGGGATCACTACTTCTGTCCCAAACACCAAGGAATAGGAGATCTGTCCTGTGGCCACTTTGGAAGTGGTTCTATATGCCCACAAAACGAAGGGAAGTTCTTCTGCCCATCTTCCCATCCTTTTGTCCAGCCTTTTCTTCAAATTGTTAACTATGATTTTGTTGCTGGACTCCGCTTGGATATTAGCTTGGCGATGTACAGGATTGGAGATTATCA
Source organism: Lactuca serriola (assembly GCF_051521515.1). Classification (NCBI taxonomy): domain Eukaryota; kingdom Viridiplantae; phylum Streptophyta; class Magnoliopsida; order Asterales; family Asteraceae; genus Lactuca; species Lactuca serriola. The sequence goes on from NC_136414.1 coordinate 137,285,689, forward strand.
TTTTGATCCCCCAGCTTGTGCAAAAGTCTATTGTTCTTTTGCTAATAAATTTGGATCCATTGTTGCATATGATTTCACCCTGGATCCCGAACTTGGTCAAGATATTACGTTTAATAAATGATACTACCTCTTTGTGTCTTACTTGGACGAAATCTTCAACTTCAATCCATTTGGAAAAGTAACTAGGCATTACCAACATGAAGACTTTTCCTCCTGGGGCTACTGGCAATTTTCCTACAATATCCATCCCCCATTTCAAAAATGTCCATGGGGAGATAATTGGATGTAGAGGTTTTGCCGGTTGATGTAGGATGTTGTTGTGTCTTTGGCTAGCTATACACTTTTGAGCATGTGGAAATGACTATTTCTTCATGGTTGGCCAGTAGTATCCTGTTCTTAGAATTTTGGAACATAAGGATCTGCCCCCGGTGTGATTGCAACAATCTCCTTCGTGTATATCCTTTAAGACTTCTGTAGATTCAGGATCTTCCAAGAATCTTAGGTATGGTCCTGACATGGATTTTTCGGTAAAGTTTACCTTGGATTAACATGAATCTCGAGACTCTCATCCTGAATGCTCTTTCACTTTTTCTCCTATCGAGATTGCGCCATTTTGGAGATACTCCATAATGGCTTGGGTCCATGATCGCGGACTTCTTTAAGGATCCTATTCGTCGGGATCCCTTTGAGGAATGATCCTAAGGTCAGGATCTTCAATAGCTTCTATGCTTGTCGGATGCTTAGGATCTTCGGATTTGTCGGAGAGGGTTTCTATGGATAGGGTTATTATGTGAGTTATATGAATCTTCATCACTAGTGGGATCCTAAGGGAGGATCCTAAATTGGCTAATGCATCTGCTTCTGTGTTCTTCTCTCTGGGAAGTTGGGTTAGGCTAAAGTTTTTGAAATCAAAAGCTAATTTTTTGAGGATCTCTAAGTATAATGATAAGTTCTCACCTTTCACTCCATAAGATCCATTGTAGTGATTGGTTAGTAATAAAGAATCAACAAATACCTGAAGATCCTTGATTTGAAGGTCCTTAGCTAATTGTTGTCCCATGATGAGTGCTTCATATTCTGCTTCATTGTTGGTAGTGTTGAATTCACAACTAACTGCCTGGGGTATGATCCATAGGCATGTTCCTTTCTGATTTGAAGCTCCATCTATGAACAGTGTCCGTCTTCCCAAGTGTTCGTCTTCTAGGAGTTGCTTGGCTTCCATGTCTACTTCGTTTTGTAGATCATCACTAAAGTTAGCCACAAAATCTGCTAGTGCTTGCGATTTTATGGCGGATATTGGTTCGTATCTGATGTCAAATGTGCTTAACTTCACCGGACATTTTTCCATCCTTCCTGACATTTCTGGTTTTCTCATGACATTCTCGATAGGATAGTTAGTTTTTACATGTATAGTGTGATGGTTTTTTACCATAGGAACATCCTATGTGCACATGCAAACCCTAATGCTTGGATGTAGGTTTCTCTATTGTACATGCATTCATCCAAGAATTTAAACCCTAGATCTAGCATGTGATAATCAATATTAACATACGAATAGGGTTTAGATCTTACCTTGATTGTTATGTAGCAATAACAATCTCAAATCCTCCTTGTAATGGCTTCTGAAAGCTTAAAGTCACAAGTGCCACTCCTCTAATGGCTCACAAACACCAACAACAAGAGGATGAAGAAGGAGAAGAGGAGAGGCACCCAAAAACGTCTAGAAACCCTAAAGAATTAGTTAGCCACGTTTTTGGTGCCCTAGGGGTCCTTAAATAGTGAGGCTATTAGGGTTATCTAACAAGGAAACCCTAATTTGATTGCTTAGGCCTTAAGCAGCCCATGGACTCCCTCCTTAGAGGCCTTGGACGATTTCTAATGGGTTTCCCCATAGAATTGATCCACTCCTCTAATATGGAGTCCATTAGCCCAATATTCGACTATCACACAATTGATAGTTCGAGTCCCTTAAGTTTAATTAATCTATTTTAGCCACAAAATTAATTCTTAATTAATTATTGACTAATATTAATTAAACAATATGATTTTTCTTTTAATATATTATTCTCATAATATATTAACAAATCATAATTAATCCTCTCTCTCTCTACAATTCATCATATCAAGTTGCTTTGGTGAAGGAAACCCAAAAGGACCATGCACCATTGGGTCAAGTACATACCAAAATAGTTATGGACTTATACACTAATCCAACAGTCTCCCACTTGGATAAGTCTAATAACTATTCTGCGTATGACTTCAGATCCTGATCCGCAATCATAACTTTCAAAAGCCGCTGTCAACTCTGATCTTATCAGAAGCGTGTCCTTTAGATAAGGGATCATATATTCCTCCATTCTAGATATCGTATAGACGTGAGACATGGATTGAAATCATTCTCTCAGTCTATGTGTTTTTTCCCGATTTCCGATTTATGACGACTGATAACAGACTATAGTTGAACACATCAACTTAGTCCCGGCTTGGGCAAGCGCTTAGGTGTCATCACTAAATCATCGAGGGGCCCACATATATCACTTTTATCCCACTTTGGGTAAAAGGAACGGATAAACTTTGATTCAATGCTCTCTTTCACTCACTCACCGAATCACACACAACAATACGTTTTATAACACCAAGTTACTGGTACGCTTACGTATTATCAATGTGCAACCGACTCGCAAGATACAACTCACACATCTTGGTTTCAAGAATATAAGACATTATCGTCTCACCAATCACTCATGATAAAATCCATGAGGCAATCCAAGTGAGCGTGGGTTTTAATCCAATGCTCAAATCATATTCATAAGCACTCATGAACGTTGCAGCAAACCTTTGCTATGTCTAACACATTTTAGACAATCTACACGCCAATTCATGACAGTCTTCATTCATACCTAGTTCCAACATATGAACAACTATGGACTGTTCGAATAATTTGATTATTCTAAAATAATTTAATTATTCAGGAAGTCAAAACATGCAAAGTGAAACAAAAGAATAATATTGATCCTATATAGCCTTAAACTTTTGAGTATAAATAAAACACCTTTTATTTATCACCATATTGATTACTCATTATTTGTTGTTTCGGGTAATCAACTTATTACTTGAATTATAACAACAATTTGCCCATGCTCTTAGCATGCACACTATGTTTACTTATTGTCGTTACTTTGTGAAATAGTATAACTAAATAACATTTTCAATCACACTCATTTCATAATTCCTAATCCATTAGTGTAAGAATACAAAATTCTCGCCATTACTAGAATATGTTAGATTCTAACATTTTATGCAACAATACTTTCGTAATGTCACGGCACAAAAGTCACCAAGACTCGACCAATGAAATTACAAAGTACTCTATTGGAGATTGTTACAAGACAATTACGTAGTCATGAAGTCTCACATTCAAAGTACATTCCCTTGAGCATCCTTCTTGCATAGAAGTATCTAATCTAGACATTGATTCTCGATATCTAACTCCCAATATCGAAACATTTCCATATTTGCCATATGACAACTCATTCTAAATAGAATCTTATCTATTCATAATAATGTCAATATGGTCCATCCATGACTATACTTTCAACTGTCCACAAGCGATGAATCCTTGGCGAACCTTAGAATGTCCTTGGCAGTTGTTTAATTATTTTAGTCAAAACCGATTCTATTTCCTTTGTCCCTCTAAATGCCCTAGGCATTTGGAAAATTTTAGAATGGTCGAATATTACAGCATATGCAATCGATCCTATACCCGAAGCGTATGGGATACAATTACAATGAAAACGTGATACTTTACCAGTTTCTTACTATAATATCGTCATAATATTTCTATTTTCCGTGTTCTCAAAATTCGAACTATGAAGAGGGATGTCGTAATCATTATCGAACTTTGAGAATGCAAATAATAAATATACCCTTGACTAAATTCAATTAAAATTTCTCGATCTAAGCTTTTAGATTGGAAACGAAGTATAACATTCTCTCCCTTAATTATAGCAAAAACAACTTTTCTACCCCTGCCACTTTGCAAAGTGAAACTTTTGTTTTTCTATAATTAATATTGCCAACTTGCAATACTTCAATAATAATCATGCTCCCACTAACATGATGATTATATCCATTCCAGCATAACATTTATACTCCCACTAGCTTTGACACGTATTTTGAAACCATCTAAACTTCTAGAAAATAATACTTATTGACTTCCAAAGTTCATTGTTTCTAATACGATATGCTTCGATAAGCCTTTATCTAAGCTTCTGAAAATCACACATCTTTCCTTAGACAGCTCACATGTGTGTCTAAACTAATTCAGAACTTATTTTACTAAGTCCCAAATGTTTAGACTAATTGTCAAATCTCACAATTCGAACTATGAAAAGGGATGCCGTAATCATAATCGAATTTGAGAATGCAATTTACATATTTTCTATCTCCTTGAAATCTCTCTTAGTGAAAGCGTTTCCTCACAATCATTTTCATGAAGGAGAGAAACCTTATGACAAATTCAAACTCTTAAGAACAAAACTTGTTCATTCTTAATTTCTTGCCATCAAGGGTCCCACCATTGCTTCCAAGTTATTTAGCAGCTCACCTATTCCAGTCAATGTACTTTCGCTGAATAAGGTGTTTGCCTTATGCATTCTATTGAGAACTTGTAGAACTCATATGCATAATCACTCAACAGGATTGGCACAGAAAAAGAATTTTGTCAACATGATAGGTTACAAACCTTAAGTCGTGTGCTAGTGTTTAATAGGTTTACTCTTGATTAGTTCTTGAATCTTTTCAAGATCTTCAGACTCCCACTGACCTCTTGACATATTAGATTCTATTATCAAGAAACATTTCTTGATAAACAAATATCCAGGAATTGTGTGTGTCTATATCAAGACAAAACATTATACATATTTGGTCTTAGTTGGTCCTTTTCTTCTCCGAGACATCACAACCTACCAATTTCAAACGTGCAAGTGTAAGAAAAACAATTTTCTATTTCACATTTGATGAGTGTGTGTCACTCAACTCACAATATGGGAATACGATTCTAAGACTTGATTTTGGAACGAAGTATGACTCGTCCTTTTGATTTAACAATTTCAACAATTTCCGATTCCTCCTCTTAGCCATACTAGTGAACTAAGATGTTATTAGAGGATCAATTGTGATATGGTTCTTAATCATTAAGACGATCATAAAAGTGATATAAAAAGTACTCTCCCTCTTCTTAGATTTGAAAAACTTTTATCTTTCTGCCTAATTGATTCTTCTTATTCGTTCTGCCATTCATTGAAACTTTTCAATGATTTAGAATTACACTTAATCTTGTAAGTATAACCATATTTACTAGACCTTTTGGTAAATTATGACGAATAGTCTTATTGTTATTTGTGGTGGACTTGACTAGTGCACAACTTTGTGTTCTAGGCCTTTAGTCCTTCACATGACTCACATAGTTGTGTGATCAAGGAATTAGTCTTAATTTCCTAAGTACCAAGATTTCCATACATCACATGATTCAAATCATATGATTCCAAGTTTTTGTCCAATTGAAACTTGGGTGATGGGAATCTTTCTTTACTTAGAAAATTTAGTCACTACCATAAATAACATAACTAAGAATCACATCCATTTATAAAAATACACAATCATCAAGTTTTTCACAATGATTTCATTGCAAGGATATATATAAATAAGACAAATTAAAATTTTATTCATAAAAGTAGCGAAAAACATGTCCTTATAATGAAAAATTAATTGAAAACTATGTAATCAAATATTCCTAACAATTACATCATAACTTTCTAAGCTCAAAATTTGATCTTCGAATCCATGCGATCGTGATCCATTTCTTTGTGATCAGACCCATCTTGCTCTGCCATCAAGCTTCCTTTCTTTTCTCTGATCCTGAAAAACATTCAAATGTAATCTTATCATATTATCTATTAAGAATCAGTGAATAGGAACTTAATGGAGTTAGATAGTGGATTTTACCTGAAGTAGAGTCAAACATCTTGACTCTCCCATCTCTTAGATCTCTCAGGTAGACTGGGCAGCTTCGTCTCCAATGCCCCTTCTCTTGGCAATAAAAACAAATTCACTCTTTTGGAACAGCACACAGAACTACATCAGACTTTGCCTTTCTCTTATGATCAAACTTTTCGACCATGACATGACTTGCGTTGCTATTGCCTATATCCATAGACTTCTGGAAGGCAGATTCACCAATCAACTTTGCTTTTCCAGTGCACCAAATCATCGTCGATTCAGTAACAATAAGCAAATAGGTGAGATCGATGAGAGTCACGTCGTGATCCATCATATAATACTCTCTTACAAACTCACTATATGAGTTAGGAGGCGACTGAAGAACCCAGTCAACAGCCAGTTCCTCACAGAAAACGACTCCCAACATTCTTAACCTATCAATGTGTGACTTTATCTCTAAGATGTGTGCACACACTGACTTTCCTTCTTCATGTTTACTTGCCAGAAGGGCTTGAGTGAGCTTGAAATTTTCAAGCATTTGAACTTGTGGTTAGGGAGAACACTAGGAGGAGGTGGAGGAAGTGAAGCTTGATCTATTGTTCCTCGATTGAATCGTGGAATATCATCTTCATATGGAAGGCTTGTTCTATGGGATTTGGGAAGACCATAGTTGTTATACTTTGACATCTACAAAACGGAAGAAAAATCAAGTTAGTTGATTGATTGAGTCCTTAATAAATTACCCAAATGAGATATTAAGGCTAGGACCCAACACAATATTCTACAATTTGGAAGAGGGATGTCGTAATCCAAATTGCAGAACATTTGAAGGTAAGTGAATGACGATTCACTAATTTTCCACCATAAAAAACGAAAAACAGATTAAGTTTTAAATGTATTGAAAATTCCTAGATCCTTTAAGATTCATTGCACTTTTCAATGGCATGTTTAAATCTCGATATGCCCCTCGATTTGTGACTAGGATGCTGAGGATCACAAAACAGTGTGTGAATAACCATGCAAACTTACACGGTGCCCCCGATGTTACAGTCACCTATTCGATGTGCTGGTTAACCACACACGCTCCACCGAACTATGACAAACATTGAGTCACCCTTTGCAACCTTTGTTTTGAACCATTTAGTGTGCCGGTTAACCACACACACTCCACTAACGTCTGCGTAAGGGTACAAAGTGTAATTTCATGGAATTGCATCAATTCACTTTTGCCTAAAGTAACTAAGATTGGGAATTTTGTAAAACATTTAGTTACTTTAACATTCATTATACTTTTAATGAGGAGAGGGTTTGCCCTATCCTACCCGTTCGGCTAACGACCCTCCACCAATCAAGGAAGCGGTGGGTGAGAGTGGAAACCCATTAAAAGGCCATTTTATTGGCCATAACCTTGGACCCCCCTTATAGATCGGCTTCGTGAATGAGGTCTACTAATGGTAAGACTAGCGGTTTAAGTTATACATATATAATATTAGCCTTTTAATGTTATATATAGTATAAGGTTGTATTTTACACTTTTAAAATACTAGGTGGTCTAATTTAATAAATTACACTTTTAATATAATTAAATGTAAACCATATCACTATGGATTTATAAACTTTCTTTTAATTATACACTTAATTAATTTAATAAAACCATAAGGGTGCAATTTGAACTTTTACAAAAGTTAGGGTTTTAGAATTTAACATTTTGAAATTAAACTTTTAATTAGAAAAATTAAATCCCAAAACTTGAGGGCAAGTTTTGAAACATTTCAAATCATTAGGGTTTAGAATTTATATATTTCAAAATTAAACTTTTTAATAAAAAAATTTAAATTCCAAAACTTGAGGGCAAGTTTATAAACTTTTCAAAACTATCTAGATCAAAAAACAAATAAGGCAACTAAACAATTAATTGGTGATTATCTAGTTTTGATCTAATCCAATTTCATGCTAGATAACTAACCAAATAATTCAAATAATTTAACATTTATCAAGTAAGGTAACAATTATCTAATTAGATGATAAAAATCTTTTATTTTGACAAAGATAATCATAAGGAATCAATAAAATTCTTACTTTATTAATTTGAAGCAATTATGGCAATTATCTTAATTCAAAATAGGCAAAAGAAAATCCAAAAATCCGTTTGTGTAATAGCCAGACTCGCCGAGTCCCCATATGGACTCACCGAGTTCATCCTACTCGACGAGTCCACATTGGGAGTCGACGAGTTTGTCAGGAAGATGGCCAAAAGCTCGACTTTGCAATCAAAAATGAAACACTAAGCATCAATACAATAGAAACCAATCATGGCCTAATACCACTGATGGTTTTTTTCCACAAGAACATCTTATATGCTCATGCAAACCCTAATGTTTGGATATAGGTTTCTCTATTGTAAATGCATTCATCGAAGACTTTAAACCCTAGATCTAGCATGTGATGATCAATATTAACATAAGAATGGGGTTTAGATCTCACCTTGATTGTTATGTAGCAATAACAATCTCAAATCTTCCTTGTAATGGCTTCTGAAAGCTTAGAGTCACAAGTGTCACTCCTCTAATGGCTCACAAACACCAAGAGCAAGAAGATGAAGAAGGAGAAGAGTAGAGGCACCCAAGAACATCTAGAAACCCTAAGGAATTAGTTAGCCATGTTTTTTGTTCCCTAGGGGTTCTTAACTAGTGAGGCTATTAGGGTTATTATAAGAAGGAAACCCTAATTTGACTGCTTAGGCCCTAAGCAGCCCATGGACTCCCTCGTTAGAGGCCTTGGACGATTTCTAATGGGTTTCTCCATAGAATTATTCCACTCCTCTAATATGGAGTCCATTAGCCCAATATTCAACTATCACACATTGAAAGTTCTAGTCCCTTAAGTTAAATTAATCTTTTTTAGCCACAAAATTAATTCTTAATTATTATTGACTAATATTAATTAAACAATATGATTTTTCCTTTAATATATTATTCTCATAATATATTAATAAATCATAATTAATCCTCTCTCTCTCTCTCTCTCTCCATAATTCATCCTATCAAGTTGCTTTGATGAAGGCAACCCAAAACGACCATGCACCACGGGTCAAGTACATACCAAAATAGTTATGGACTTAGACACTAATCCAACATAGTGTGTGTTTCGAAGCAGTGTCTTAATTTTGTAGAAGCAGTTACTAAGGCAAGAATTAATTTTTCGAGGTGAGAGTACCTGGTTTTAGGATCCAGGAGACTTTTACTTATATATTAGATAGGATGTTGATCCCCGTTAAGCTCCTTGACCAGAACGACACTAAACAATTTGAGGATATCAAGAGGTAGATAATAAGTGGTTCTCCATCTATAGGTTTTACTAGTAGCGGTGCAGAGCGTAGATATTTTTTTAGCTCCTGGAAGGCTTTCTCATGTTCCTCCTTCCACTCAAATTTATTGTTCTTATTCAAGATATTGTAAAAGGGCTTGCACCTTTCTGAGGATCTTGAAATGAACCTATTGAGTGCTGCTACTCTCCCGGTTAGCCTTTGGATGTCCTTTGTTGAAGATGGGGATCTTAGTTCCGTGATTGCTCTTATTTGTTCTGGGCTTGCTTCTATCCCTCTCTTGGTTGCCATGTATCCAAGGAACTTTCCTGACTTCATTCCAAAGTGACATTTGAGTGGGTTCAACTTCATATTATACTCGTCCAGGATGTCAAACGCTTCCTTCAGGTCTTTAAGTTGATCTTCGACTTTCATTGACTTCACTACCATGTCATAAATATAAACTTCCATGGTGTCCCCCAGCTTGTCTTTGAACATCTGATTCACCAATCTTTGATATGTCGCACCTACATTTTTAAGACCAAAAAGCATTGCGGTGTAACAATATATACTTGTTAGTTTTATGAATGCAATATCTTCTTGGTATGATGGTTCCATTTGGATTTGTTGGAATCCTGTTGAAGCATCCATGAAGGCCAGAAGTTCATGGCCAGCCTTCACATCTATCATAGAGTCAATATGTGGTAAGGGGAAAGGGTCCTTAGGAGAATCCTTGTTAAGATCCGTATAATCTACGCGCATTCTCCTTTTTCCTTTTTTCTTTTGTAGGACAACCACATTAGCTAGCCATCTTGGTAACTTTACTTCCTTGATCATCCCTGTTTTGAGGAGCTTCTCTACTTCCTCTTGGATGATTTGATTCCTTTCGGGTGAAAACTTCCTTCTCTTTTGGTGTATTGGTCTTAAAGAAGGATCAATATTAAGTTTATGAGTAATATATAATACTATTGTCTATAGTTGTCATATCTCCGTGTTTCCATGCGAATGTCTTGCTTCTGGTTCTTAAGAAATTCAATAGATCTTGCTCGATCTGCTTAGGCATTGAGAATCCTATGAGGACTTTAGCTTCAGGATACTCAATTACGTCTTGTTCCTTTGTCTCTAGAACATGTCATGCCCATTGACTTAATTGCTATGCTTGTTGGGGTTTGGTCGTAGATTTCATAGAGGTTTTGTAGCATTCTTCTTATTCTTGCTGATCTCCCATGATCTTCATTGTTCCCCAAGGAGTGGGAAACTTCAGACATTGATGATATGTTGATGGAACCGCTTTCATCTCGTGGATCCATGGTGTACCTAGTATCACATTATAAGAAGGCAGGGTGTCAATAACACATAAATTTTGTATGGATTATACCCTTTCTATGTATACTGGAAGCTTTATTTCTCCCACTGTGTTTTGTTTCCTCGCTAAATCCTATGAGGACTGAGGATCATCTAACTATCTTTGATTCTAGGATGTTCATTCTCTTCAACGCGTATAGGAGTACGATATTGATCGAGGATCCTCTGTAATGAGTATCCTTCTGACGAAATGGTTGGCCATGTACAGTGTTATCATGAGTCCGTCATTGTGAGGATCATGAATTCCTTCACTGTTGGTCTCGTCGAATGTGATTTCTTTTTCATTACTGACCATGGTATTCTTTCGTGGTTTATCCACCTTTTCCGTTTTGGAGACCTTGGTGTGTCTTTTAGCCTAAGAATAAGCGGTACCACAGATGTTAGATCTGACTGAGATAACGTTAATTATCTTAGAGTCAGAGGGTGGAGATCATGGTTTCTCCGGGATCCTATGATCGTCTTGGCTGTGCTCCTTGGAATTTTCTCTTCTTCTCCCGAGGATCTCTTTGAGGTGTCCTTTGCTAAGGAGGTAGCTGATTTCTTTTCGTAGGGCTATGCAGTCCTCCGTCATGTGGCCAAAGCCTTGGTGGTAAGCACACCATTTGGACTTGTCTTTCCAAGAAGTGGATTTGCTATCTCTCTTTGGCCATTTTGCTTTATGTCCAAGATCTTGCATTGCATGAAATACACCTAAAACATCCACATAAAAACAATAGTCAGTGATTTTAGGAAGCTCTTCTACTTCTCCTGCATCTTTAAGGGCATTAACCCTGTGATGATCCGATTTGTAATAGGGCTTCGATTTGTAGGATCTCTAAGTTGAGGATTCGACCTTCCTGTTGGGGTTTTCACATTGATCCGAATGGTTTCTTCTCTTCGGGATCTCTTTATCCTCATCGAGCCTTATGAATCTCAACGCCCGACACCTGACTTCGTCCAGTCTTTTGCATGGGGTCATCACAAGGTCTACATAGAAGGGTGACTCCTTTTGTTAATCCCATTTTAAAGGCTTCCACAACGGTGGCCATATCGATGTTGGGGATGCTCAGAGCTGCCCTACCAAATCTGTTAACAAAGTCCCTAAGCTTTTCCTTAGGATCCTGAACCACCCGGTAAAGATCACTAGTGATCTTCTCGAAGGTTCTGCTACAAGAAAACTGGTTATTAAAGATATTGACAAAGTATGCAAATGAAGTAATAGAATATAGGGGAACGTTTATTAGCCATTTGAGGGCTAATCCCATAAGGGTCGAACCACAGCCTTTGCATAGGCAAGCTTCCTTCAAGTACCCTGGAATGGGAATGATCTCCATCCTTTCTTTGTATTGGGCTATATGCTCTTCAGGATCTGTAGTTCCATCGTATAGCTTCATGTTGGGAGTTTGGAAGCACTTGAGAACTTCGGTATCGGCTACTGCAGGAGCGAATCTCGAGATCCTGTGGCTTGTAGGAGATGCTTCTGGTATTGGTTGGACCACTCAGGGTACATTGGGGTAACGCCCGCAGATCCGAGCTAGTCAATTTAGAGAAAATGAGCATCAAAAATCAGTTTTTGATGGAATATTGTTTAGAAGGAATAATCTTAACCATGTGGTTGTATATGTTACAAGGGTTCCGTACATACAAAGAACGCCGAAATCCGAGTTATAACAAAGAATTTATGACCGTTGAAGTTTTACGGCAAAACTGACACGACACTGGGAAGCGTAAATAGTGAATTTACGATAGAAGACTTTTTGGACTTATTAATCTAAACCAAAGTTGTAGTATACATTAAACCGAGAACATCCATAAAAATAACGCCCAAATCTGACCTCGTATGAGGAAGTTATGATTTTTCGAAGTTTCAGCATAGCAGTGTACGACGCGAAACTCGAATTTTAGTTCAAGCGGTTTTTTGCCTACGCGAACTAAATGAGAGTTGAGTATCTCGTTAATAGGAACTCAACGGTAAAAAGACAGACGAAAACGGAGTCCGTGTGAAGGAGTTACGAATTCTTTGCGATCATTTAACAACCTAAAGTCCTCCTACTGTTAAATTTAAGATCGGTCGATAATTATCCGAAGGAGTCTAAATGAAAGATGTAGATCTTGGTTTTACCCAAGCGTGGATATAAAGAACGTTGAAAACGGAGCTCGTATGCGAACGTTACTGGGTTTAGAAGTCGACAGGGTGCTGTACGAAATCGGGTGACGTGGCTGAATATGGGCAATGCTTTCTCCCCAAGGCAAGCCACCAGAAGGTAACATGTGGCATGGAATCGAAGAGTAGGAGGACCTACTCGACGAGTAGAGCTGTTTTCCAGCCTAATAAGTAGAGGTGTCGGGTTCCCTCATTCTTCACACCATTCCAACCTCTTCTCTCTCTCTCTACCCCCCCCCCCCCCCCCCCGTAAGCCTAGGTAAACCCCCTAGTAGCTGAAGGAAGCCCCGATGCTCCCAAAGTCCCAAGAAAAGGGTCTTTCAGTTTGGAAATGCTGCTCCAGCGAAGCCCGGTTTTCGAGAAAACCCGCTGTAAGAGAGCTGTGCCTACCCTATCTTTAGTATAGCTTATTTTCAATATAGTAATATTATTAGGACGTTATAATAAGTACTTGGGCTATTATTATGGGTTATATAAGTATTGTTTAACGCTTATATAATAGTAATAATAGCCAGACTATTAATTAGTCTTGGTGAATATTAGACTAAACTCTAGTGGTAATGATACTAGGTTTTTGCTAGAGGGAAATTGTTTTGAGATAACGAAGTGCTGTCCGAGTATCCAGTCACCACCTTTCCAGGTGAGTGCATAGTCCCTTTCATCTTACACATAGATATGAAGTGTATAATATAAATTACATGTTATGTGTGCATATTGTCTGTATACTTGCTGTCTATGATGGGTGAAAGATTTTTATACATGCTTTAAATGATTTAAAATGTATATATATTTTATATCTACAAAATATGTTGGGTGAAACATGGGTAGATGAAATATGAGTCGGATGATGAGGTGAGAGGTGAAATAGACCATGAGGTGAGGGTGAGAGGTGGACGATGTGAGAAGGCTTGTACCCAAATGTTGGCCCTATCATCTAGCAGAGTATAGATGACAACCACAGTCCATTCTAGACAGTTTAGTAGAACACTAGCAGGCTCACAACCTATAGGTGTTGTGAACGATGTGTTCATCGATGTACTCTAAAAACCCATTGACATGTATTGCGAGTGGATTCTCGGAAACGATACTGTTGATAAACGAAATAGCCCTGACAGCTACCGATTTAGTGCCTGCTGAGTAAACCCTAGCAACTATGGATTTAGTGCCTATTGAGCAAACTCTGACAACTATGGATTTAGTTCCTGTTGAGTAAACCCTGGCAACGATGGATTTCGTGCCTATTCCTTAGGATGATCCTTAAGAATGAATGAACAAGAAATAGTTGATTCTTAGGGTAGATCCTTAAGAGTAAATAAGATAATGGGGATGTGTAATTGGGTTAATTGTTTGATGATTAAACATAATAATTATATTATTGTGGGTTGAAAACCCTATGTACTCACCAGGTTTCCCAACCTGAACCACTCCAGCTTATTTGTATCACAGGTGTCGATACGAAGTTACATTACACTGAGGGATTAAGGAGATATAAATCACTAGTGATAATGAATGTAAGTTTTGTTTATGCTTATGTTTATGTATTGATGATGACATCCCAAATGTTTTAAAATGAATAAAAATACATTTCTTCGGAAATGCTTTGATAAGGTAATTATCATGTTTTTCTGGGAACAAATTCCGCAACGTTTTTATTAAAAGAGATACTCTGATTTTTATAAAGCATAAACGAAATCGGTATTTTCTGGCCGTGAAAATGGGGATGTCACAACTGGCGATCATTTGTCTTAATTGTTGAAGTTCCCTGGCCATGTTCAGGTTTGTTCCTGCGTCAACGTTAGAATAGTTAGTATTAATAGTATTGTTGTTTACGAAATTACTAGAATCAAGGTTTTCTAGGAGTGTTGAAAGGCTTATTGAGATCATTGATCATGGACACTCGGTAGTCCATGGTTTCCCCCAGAGTGACACCACAGTGGTAGAAATCGTATCATTCTGGCGGTTTTCTGAGGGTCCTGCATTATTGAAGTCCAGGATCCTTGGTTGCACAACTGTGGGCTTACTTTCCTGGGGTTTCTTAAATTCTGCCTTCATCCTCTCCACTTCTTTGAGTAGTTCTCTATTCTCCTCCTGTTGTTGGGTCACCCGGTGCGTCATTTTCCTCATCATAGCGAAAAGTTATGCAATAGTGACTGAGGCAGTTGGATCATGGAGCCCTGAGGATCCTAAACATCCTGGATTAGCAATTGAAGGGATGCTTTTCTTAGAAGTTTCAAGCTTTTTCCTTTGAGTGGGGGTCCACTCGGAGGAGGGGGTAGGTTTTTAGTTGGAATGGAAGGAGCGGAGGATGAAGAGAGGATTGGTTGTGTAGACATGATTTTATCGAGGATTTTGAATACCACGGCCCCATGGTGGGAGCCAAATGGTTTTGGTCAAATATTACACAAGTACTAATCAACCAAATTGAATGAGAGGTTGTGATGTCCAGATTGTGTAATAGCAAGTGGTAAAAGAAAAGTGACACAATGGTTTACAATTAAAACCCTTGATCCTTGCTAGGATCACCGACATAAAACCTTGGGATGTGATAATGATCACCTTCCTTGATGATTTTATTGATATAAAATGAAGGTTACAATCCGTTCTTAGTAAGAATAAGTAGAAAATTTCATAGAGTAAGCTTAGTCTAGAGAATAGTGTGTTGTGTGTTGATTACAAGTTTCAGTTTATAGTCTAATCTAGCCAAAAAGATGTCCGATATTTCAAGGATCCTCTATGAACAGCTTCTTGAACGTTATTTGACCAAGAATTACGGGTCTTTAGCACAGTTGAGATGATTCTTCGCTGAGAATTGGTCTTCCTTTGACTACTTCTGCACACGTGTTATTCATAGAAAAAAGTATGACCGCTATAAATATCAATAAAAATAACAACAGTAATTTGTCGGGATCTTGATGTAGCTGAGGATCCTAGATATTTGAGGATCCTGGCCCTAACGGTATTCTTCTTTCTTTATTTTTTTATTGCATCTAACCATTATGTACATTTATATTTCAAAACATTCGATTGTAACATATGTTTTGTTTCTTTTTAATGTTTTTGAACAGGTTGATGTTGTTGGATTAGTCTCTAAATCTATAACTATAATTGGTATGTTCTTGACCCGAGAGTAGCATGGTCCATTAGGGTTGCATATCACCAGGACAATTTGATAGGACGGACTTTTGAGAAGAGGTTATTTATGATTTGTTAATATATTATAATTTCTAATATATTAATATGAAATCATATTATTTAATTAGTATTGATCAAGAATTAGTTTGGAATTAATTTTGTGATCAAAAGAGGCTAATTAAATAAATAGGGATTGATTTTGGTAAATCATTCATTCTTATAAAGTGGGTTTGTGATCCATATTTCTTTATGTTGGGCTAAACCCATGTGGTGAACCATGGATACTCCATGGAGGTTAAAACCCATGGAGCCTAAGGAATGTGGAAAGTCATGCATATTAGGGTTTGCATGGTGTAACCCTAATTAAGCCACACTATATAAGAAGCCCCTTAGCCTCCAAAATGTGAACTAGTTCTTGAAAGATTATTGAGCCAATTTTTGTGTGAGGATATTCTCTCAAAAGTCATCCTTTAGCCAAAGGTGTGTTGTGATTCCATTTGAGGCATTCATACCATCGGTGCTAAGTTCTTAAAGGCCAAAACTACAAGCTACAACTAAGAGGTAATTTTATAACTCATTTCTATGATGTTTATGTCATTTGTATGATAGTTGTACGCTTAATGCTTTGGAAACAATATTGCATGTATAACTAGAGAAAACATAGATCCAAAGCATCTAGGGTTGTATATACACCATAGGATTGTTAGAATGCACAAAACCCTTCAGTGGTATCAGAGACTAGGGTTGTTTTCCATTATACTTGATGCTACTTGTTTTGAAAGCTTGAAAAAATTGCTTTTCTACTTTCTGGACAGTGGACTCGCTGAGTCCACTGGGGAACTCGCTGAGTCAGTTCATGCACTCGACGAGTTGGTGGTCCAGAATGCATATTTTCGAGGTTTTTTGCTAGAATTGGACTAGGATCATTACCCTAAGCTGTTTTTGAACTTATAAACCTGTTTTTGACGTGGTAATGATCATGCTTATCCAACTTAAAAGATAATTGTCAAAGTTTCATGATTTGTATTAGTTTAAAAGATTAGGCTAATTTCTTGAAACTTGTTCCATATGAATTATCTTAACTTATGAGTTTAATTAGATCACTGGAAAATTGTTTGATTTTCTTGTTAGAACTTCTGATCTAATTGTTTTTGATGAAATCCATAACCTGTCCTCAAGTTATGGAAAGTGAAGAGTCTCCTTTTTAAAATGTCATCTTAAGTGGTTTTAAGCCTTCCATAATTTGCCCTCAAGTTATGGAACTTGAAGAGTCTTTTCATTTAAACCTATATTAAACTCATAAGTTATGGAAACCAAAAGTTTTTAAATAGTTCAAAACTTGCCCTCAAGTATTGGAATTTGTAAATAAAAAGTCTTACTTTAAAACATTTAGTTCCAAACCCTAGAATTTTAAAATTTTAAAATTCAACCCTTATACTATTATAATATTATAGGTTTAATATTTATATATATGTATAAGAGTAAAGTCAGTCTTACCGTTAGTAGGTCTCATTCACGAAGTTGGTCTATAAGGGGGTATAAGGTTACTTCCTATAAAATGGCAGTTTAATGGGTGTCCACTCTCACCCACCGCTTCCTTGACTGATGAAGGGTCATTAGCCGAACGGGTTTGACAGTGCATTTAAATTCTCATTAAAAGTATAATGAAATACTAAGTAACTAAACACTTATAAATTCCCAATCTTAGTTACTTAGGAAAATGTTAATTTGGTGCTAACCCATGAAATTGCACTTTGCATCTTGTTAAGTCGTTAGTGGAGCGTGTGTAGTTAACCGACACACTAATCTGGGACTGACAATGTGTGGCAAAGGTTAGCTTGATCTTAATCATAGATCAATGGAGCGTGTGTGGTTAACCGACACATTGATTAGGTGGTTGTAACATTGAGTGTACCAAGCTAATTTGCATGGTTATTCACACCTTGTTGGTGATCCTCGGCATCCCAGTCACAGACTTTAAGGACACGATCGAGATTTAAACACGCCATTGAAAAGTTCAATGAATATTAAAGGATCTAGGAATTTCAATCCATTTAAAACTTAATTATCAATTTCGTTTTTCGTGGTGGAAATTGGTAAATCGTCATTTGCCTACCTTCAAATAGTTTACAATTGGATTATGACATCCCTCTTCCGAATTGTAAATTATTGTGTTGGGTCCTAGCCTTAATATTTCATTTGGGTGTTATATTAAGGACTTAAACAACTAGATATCTACAATGGTAGAAATTCAAATGTCTAGTTCAGACAACTATGGTCTTCCCAAATCTTTTGGAAAAAGATTTCCCCTTGAAGATGATATCCCACGTGGCGATCAAGGTGAAAGATTAATCCCTTTGTCATGAATTAGGGGAAATGTAAATCATACTTCACTTCCTCCAGCTCCTCCAATTATTCTCCCTAACCCATAAGTTCAATGACTTGAAAAATTCAAGGTCACTCAAGCCCTATTGGCTAGCAAACACCAAGATGGAAAGTCCCTGTGTGCACATGTTTTGGATATGAAGTCACACATTGACATTCCCAATGAGACCGTTTGTTTCTATTGCCAAGGAAAGGGACATTGGAATCAAACCTGCATTGACTACCTGAGAACTTTAGTCAGATTTTATGGTTCTGCTTCAGGTAAGTCCACTATCTAACTCTATTAAGTTCCTAATTATTGATTCTTAATACATGATGTGACAAGGTTGCATTTTGATGTTTTGTAGGATCATGCAAAAGGAAGTAAGCTTAATGGAAGAGTATTTTGAATCTGGTCGCGAAGATGGACTTCAATCGCATGGTTTGATGATCGGATTTTTGAGCTGCTACTTAAGAGTTATGATAGATTGCTTCGAAATTTGTAATAACATAGTTTTCATTTTTAATTGCGTTGTAAGGAAAAGTTTTTCCGCATTTTATAAATAAATAAAATTTTGTTTTATTTTGTTATATCTCCTTTCAATGGCATTTGTGAAAATTGATGTTTGTATGTTTCTATGTTAGCAATATGAATTCGATTCCTTCGTTTGTGGTAATGTCAAAATTTACCAAATAAGGAAAGATTTTCATCACCCAAGTTTCAGTTGGATAGAAACTTGGAATCGTGCAACTTGTAGTGTGTGATGAATGAGAACCTTCATCTTTGGTAAAGTAAGACTAATTCATTGTTCACATGTGTATGTGAGTCAAGTGAAGGACTAGGGGATCGGGTACACTGGGTGTGCGCTGGTTAGGTCCACCACAAAGATCGATAAGACTATTCGTCATGATTTACTGAAAGAAAGTAAATATGGCTATGCTTAGAAGTTTAAGTATAATTCTAAAACATTGGAAAAGTTTCAATGTATGCCAGAACGAATGAGAAGAATCAAATTAGGCAGAAAGATAAAAGTTTCTCCAATCTGAAAAGATGGGAGAGTACTTCAGTATCGTGTTTTATGATCGTCGTAATGATTATGGAAAACCATATAACAATTGATCCTCTAAGGATATCTTATTGCATTTCTATGACTAAGAAGAGGAATCGTGAATTGTTGAAATGGTTAAATATAGAAGATGAGTCATACTTCGTTCCAAAAACAAGTCTTAGAGTAATACTCCAAGCTTGTGCCTTGAGTGGCACTAAATTAAGAAGGTTTCTAACACTTTTCAAATGTAGAGTAAAATGTTTCTTACTCTTGTACATTTGAAATTGGTAATTTGTGATGTCTTGGTAAGGACAAAGACCAACTAAGACCAATTGTGTGAAGTGTTTATCTTGATTAGAATCCGCACTAACTCTTTAATATTTGTTTGTCAAGGAATGGTTCTTGATAAGAAAGTCTTATATGTCAGGAGGTCGGTGGGAGTCTTAAAGTGTAAGTCCCTAAGCTGCTTGTGTATCAATCAGATCCGTTTGATGGTACGGAATCCCAATCAAACGGATGATGTCAGATCAAATAAGAAGAGAAGGAGAAGAAGAAGATGATGAATCTTGTATGTATTGATATGAATGAAGATCCGAATACAAGATTCACACTGACTAACACACACTCTCTTTACTCTCTCTCTAGAACACCTTCAAATGCACACACTTAATCTCCTCTAGTGTTCATCAATCTTTTTCTCACTCCCCTCGCCCCTATATATACACACGGGAAACATGGGCCTTTAAATGGGTTTACGGTCGTAAATGGGTTTACGGCCGTAAACACCCATTGGGCCGTAAACACCTATATAATATTACATAAAAATACAATTTCCTAGAAAAGTAAAGTATAAACCATAATATTGACCCAACAATCTCCCCCTTGGTTTATAGCTTTCTTTTCTTTTCTTAAATGAACCAACAAGCTCCCGCTAAAAAGTAGCTGGCTTTCTTGATAATCTTCATTGGGAACTTGGCTTCAGCATTAATCTTCAAATTCTTCACGACTTCAAGATGAACATATGAATCTTCTATGAATGACTTCATCTTGAACAATTGGGCTTTTCTTCAGAATTTGGCATTGAACGTACCTTGGGTGAGGAGGCTTGACGTACTGATTCTTGAAAGATAGTGCTTTCAGCTTGAGAATCTTCAGAGAGAAAATCAGAGAGAACAAATCTTCTGGATCACTTCAGCAGGTACAAAGATAGTAACAGACTGATTGAGGAGGCTTCAATGCAATCCGTCACATAATCTTCAATTGCAGCTTCACCTTGCTTCTGGGGTTGAAGGATTGAATGTTGAAAGAAATATCTTCATTTCTTGCTCCTTCGAATGCAAATTCTTCGATGCTCACAGACGAGGCTTTGGCTCAGAAATCTTCAACACAAACTCCATGAGTTTTATCTTCACCTGAAATCACTTTTCAAGACAAAACAAAACTAAAAGAAAACTTAGCACACAAAACAAAAACAAAAATATTTTTTGATTTTTCATATTTTCTAAAAAAGAATTAAAACATAAATAACACTATTTTTGGATTTAAAATTTTTTTTTTCATTGATTTTTGAATTTTTCTGATTATTTTTTTTTTAATTTTTAATTCTCCCCTAATATTTAAATTAGAAGAAACTATGACAAATTTAACAAAAATAAAAATGATATCTAACTTTAAGAGTGATTTGGGATCAAAGTTTTTAGACAACCTTTATCCACTTGTCGGTACCTTTCATATTCACATCTTTGTCTGGTCGATCGTTGGTATTGTTGTTCACTTAAACACAAAAAATTGTGACAAATTTAGGACATACTATTTGTTACTAGACAAGGTGAACTTAAGTTCCTAGATATTATATCTGATCCTAAGTTCTTAGATACTATATCTTAAGGACCATTCAGCTGACGACGACCAGGGATATTGTTGTCCACCTAAATTGAGCAACGAGATCTATAGACAATCTTTGAGTGTTCAATTTTAATTGTACTGGAACTTGTTTCCCGCTTCCTAATATGCCCCAGCCATCAAGAACTTCCAGAGTACTCCTTACACCGGGTGAGCAGAAAACTATTCAGAGAGAGGACATATTCATAATTCTATTACTTATTACTTCAGAGGGGTTGAGAAGTAGAAGGTTGCATATGCTGTGTACTAGGTCGGATTAGAAGTCACGCAAAGGAGACAGCATATGGTTAACAGATAAGAGGTATTTCACATATATAACATGCAGAGAAATAGAGTTGCATATGTTGTGTACCAGGTCAGATTGGAAGTCACGCAAAGGAGACAACATATGACTAACATACGAAAAGAAAGAAAATGATATTCTACAGACCTAATTTATCGGAATTTACCAGTCGCCCCATCCAACCGGAATTAAGGACAGAATCCGCACATTGAGGAAACGTTAAACCACGGTTCCAAGTATGGGTTCAATTAATGTGAAGAGTAGATTCCCATATATATCTCGTTGCTCAACCTATCTGAGCGTCGTATTTTCAGGCTGAACGGATCTAACTAGGTCAAGATTTGACAAGTCTATAAATTTCCTAAGTTCAATTATGCCTAGTCATGTCCATTTAAAATTTTTCGTGCCTACCGACGCATCAAACCAGAGCATAGACCCTTCAACTTTGGGTACGTTACGCAGACTCAAGTTGCCTGTTATCACTTGATAATATCACTTCCCAAAACATCTCCCTCAAGCACACTTCATAACCAACATATTTTTTTGATTTTTTAAAATTTTAAAATTTTTGTTTTGTTTTTATTTCTCCCCACTAAATTTGTGCATATGAGAGAAACGAAAGTAAATGCGCAAATTTAAACTATCCTAAAACAAAAATTAGTCTTTAAAGCGAATCAGCCTAAGAAAATCTCAAGAGTATAGAGAGGAAAACTCAAACCGTAAGTCACCGATTGAATTTGCATCCAGAAGGTCTGAGAACAGCATGCATAATCTCAGAACAGATCTGAAAATTCTTCATGTCGTTAAGCAATAACCCCATGAGTGATCTCTTCCTTTCTTCCTTTCCCGCAAAGGACACATACTCCCAAACAATGTTCCGAGTGTTGTACAGTTGAGAGATGCCTCATATCATGTGCCTGGAACAACTACTACCAACAAACCGAAGTCTGAGGATATGCCTCCATAGCTGCTCTGACACAGAGCGGGATCAGTTGGTCTTTGGAACCCAGTCCATTTAGAAACTGGGTCGACCTTTGTAATCCTTGCATGGTACTCTCTCCCATGACATGTCCTGCTTATCACAAACAGAAGATGTAGAAATATTAGAGTCATTAGTTGATTTGGGAGATTGAACCTTTGGTACCCATTTGTAGTTGGGTTTAACCCATTTCTTTTTCGATCTGATGGGTGCCTCAGTACTTGCTTTTGATCTTGATGTTGGTCGTTGAGATGACTTTGATTTTGACTTCATGGGAGCATCTCTTGGATTTGGCTTCTTGGCTGGCATATCCTTCTTGACCTTGGGATTAAGATTCTTGGCCTTTTGAGTTTGATTCATGGCCTTCTGCACGTTCCAGTCATCATGGTCTGAACGTGACCTTGAGGGATTTCTTTTGGAGTATCTCCCTCAAGACGCATTCTGCCAGCCTTGTTCATAGTAAGGAACGTATGCGCGATTTGGACAATGTCTGGCAATGTTTCCAGGTGTTTCACAGTGAAAACAAGTCTTTTTCTTCACTGGGTAATTGTTTCTTCATGCCCCTGGTGGCGTATCCTTGCCTTGTCTCTTGTTGTTCCCACATGCACACTTGCAACAAGAACTCTGTTGCGTTGGAATTGGTGGCCTATATTTCTCAACGGCAGGTTGATCAGAAGCAGTTGAGTTCGAAGCAACATATTCAGAGTTCAAGGAGTCATTGGTTTGTTCAGTAGTGCTCTCCTTGTTCTCATGTTCTGTTACTTTACCTGTACATGAAGTAGAAACATTAGTATTTTCAACATTAATAACTCCTCCTGACACAAATCCAGTTGGATTGCCATATCGAAGATGTGCCTCCCTGTCAATTTCTTCCTGTGTCATTGGGATGGATGTGTAGTTATGATTGAAAGGTGGAAGAACACTATCATACCCTAGACCCTTGTTTTTATTATCTTTGAATTTTAATTGGGTTTCAAATAAGGACTCGAATGTCTGACTTGACACAGTATAATTTTTAAAACTAACGTCTGTTTTTCCACACTTAATTTTTAAAGCGTCAAGTTCTTCAGTTACAGCAACAAGTTGTCTCTTAATATAGTTATAATTTTCACACTTGTTGCTATACTCTTCCTGAAGCTTCCTAAAGTCCTTGGTTTTTGCTTCTAATTCAGCCTTCAGGGGTTTCTGTCCTTTCCCGAGTTGATATCCTTTATATCTCAGGTCCTCAACTTCCCTTTTTAATAAATCAATTTGTTCCCGAAGAAATTTAATCGTATCTTCACATGATTGAGAACATGAAACTTCACATGAATGAAAACACGACACTTCATTGACCGGAAGGTTTGCTGAACTCATTGTTTTTCGATAATTCAAAGCGTTAAGTTCTTCAATTATATCAGCCAGACTAAGACGATTGACATCTTTTTGTCTTCATGATGTCAGCCACGTCCATATTCCACGATTTCGGAAGTGCATTCAGCAACTTTTTGTTTATCTCAGATTTGGTCAAAAAGATCCCAGCTATATTCATCTCAGTAGTGAGTGTGGTAAATCGCTGCAACTGAGCTTCCAGGGTTTCTCCAGGGACATAATCGAACATGTTGAAATTTTGTCTTAACATCTCCTGACGACTCTCTTTCATGTTTTTCAATTCCCTTGTAAAGCACAACTAGAAGTCAAACTTAAATTTAAAAATGCCCTTTGACTATAAACCTCAAAAGTCAACCTTAAAAGTCAAATTTTAAAAATCAATCTCAAAAGTCAAACTTAAAAGTCAAACCGAAAAGCTAAATTTGAAAATTTAAAAGTTAAACGAAAAAAGTCAAAGTTTAAAGTCAAAGTCAAACTTTAAAAGTCAAAATCAAAATTTTAAGTAAAAAGTCAAAAACAAAATTCAAAAAATTAAAAATTAAAATTTTTGGTTGAAAAAGAAATTTAAAAATGAAAGAAATTGATTTTTGGGCTGAATTTGACAAAATTTCGAAAGTTGGATGCGATTGGGAGTGTTTAAGTTTAATATTTCGGAGTTAAGCCACAAGAGGTCTGATGGTGGAGATGGAAAAGGCGCTGACTGGTGAATGGAAGGTCGTGGGTTCGATCCTTGCAGCCTTCAAAGCCGTTCCTATTTTTTATGAAGCGCGCTGATGCGAGCCGAGCCGCAAGTCGCCGAACCGCAAACCGCCGGCCGCAAACCTCCTCCGAACGTGAGCAGTTTCCGACCATAAACTCCGGCCGTGAACACGTTTCCGGACGAAAACCTTGGCCGTGAACACGTTTCTGGCCGTAAACTCCAAGCCGTAAAACCTTCAAAGACCGTAAACTCTCCTTCAAAGACCGTAAACTCTCCAGAAATCGCTGTTCTTGACGAAAAACAGCGTTTTCTCACCCTTTTTGCTCCAAAACTCGATCAAAAACTCGTTTTTAGGAAAAACGCGAAGAACAAACCCCCTTAATTTTTCTAGATCTATCCAAAAACACAAAAATCTCTTCAAAATAAGATCAAATAAGCTCCAGATCTGAAAAAATTGATTGATACAACCAAGCTCTAATACCAATTGTAAGTCCCTAATCTGTTTGTGTATCAATCAGATCCGTTTGATGGTGTGACATCCCCATTTTCAGGGCCAGAAAAGACCGATTTGTTTATGCTTTGTTTAATAAAATCAGAGTAATCTTTTAAAGAAAACAGTTGCGGAATTTGTTCCCAAAACAAAATATGATAAAAATTATCAAAGCATTTCTTTAAAGAAATGCATTTTCATTATATAACAAAATCTCGGGATGTCATGTTCAATACAGACCAAAAGCATAAACAGAACAAAATAGATCTTACAACAGTTATTCATAACTACTGGCCTATAATCCAAAATCTCTCGTCAAGTCCACCAACTTATACTCTTGTGCCATTACCTGTAATGCAAAGAAAATTGAGTGGGTCAGGCTTGGGAGCCTGGTGAGCATATAGAGTTTTCAACCCACAATAATATAATTATTATATTCAACCCTCAAACAATCAACTCAATTACCCATACCTATTATCTTTCTTAGGATTTTACCCTAGAAATTCAACTACCCGTCATTCATTCATTCCTAAGGATTGACCTAAGGAATTAGCACAAACTTCCATTGCTACATAAGGCGCATCTGCCAACATTATCCTTTAAGCGCCTCTGCCAGGATTATGTCATACACTATGAGGCGCGACTGCCAGGTTTATGACATTCTCTTTTAGGCGCATCTGCCGACATTATCTTATAAGCGCATCTTCCAAGATTGTCCTATAAGCGCATCTGCCAAGATTATCCTATAAGCGCATCTGCCAAGATTATCCTATAAGCGCATCTGCTATTGTTATGACAATCTCTATTTGGCGCATCTGCCAAGATCATGACATTCACTACTTGGTGCATCTACCGATATTATTCTCAAGCGCATCTGTTAGTTTTATGACATTCTTTAATTGGTGCATCTAACAATATCATTCTTAATCATCTTTCATACCTCATCATTTTATCACATACCAACTATCTCATCTACCCATGTTCTACCCAACATATTTGTAGATATAGAATACATATACAGTTTAACTCATTTAAAAACTATATAAAACATTCATTCCATACTCATCTCAAATAAGAAACTTTATATCATACACATAGCACGTATTTTATAGAAAATACTTAATATTTATGTGTTAGAAGAAAATAACTACACACTCACTTCCCGTATTCTTATATACGTTTAACGATTACTTGTATAATATCGTGTATTGAAAGGGACTATACACTCACTTGATCAGAAGATAATCGGGCAGCACTACGGCTTGCAGAAGTAGTGTTTCTCCGTAGATCTGGAAGATCTTCACAAAAACCGGCTCCTCGCGGGCAGCACTTCGGCTCGGGAATAACGCTCTTCGGGATCCTCGGGGCTTCGGATCTTGCTTCGGGGCTCGGAAATATTACCGGGGCTTCGGGGTATAAACGGCACGCAAAACAAGGCAAAAACTAGAGAGAAGAAAGAGTTTGAACAAGAGAAAATGGCTGATTTCGAGTTCTATTTATAGGCTGAGGGTCTGGGATTACGCGAGGCGTAATCTCAAATTACGTAGGGCGTACTCAGTACGCGGGGCGTACTCGAGTTACGCAGGGCGTACTTTGACGTCATTGCGTGCGTCGACTGGTGGCACTCGAGTATTGGTCAGACAAGTTGCATCCGACTGAGTACGCTGGGCGTACTCAAATTACGTTGGGCGTAACTTGACTCGTCGAACTTCTAAATTGCGTAACTTTCTCATACGAGCTCCGTTTTCGACGTTCTTTATATCCACGCGTAGGTGAGACTACGCTCTACAACTTTCGTTTAGACTCCGTTGGCTAATTTTGATTTATTTTTATTATATTATTTTTAGTAGGCTGGGACTGGAAAACTCCGTTATAAATTCATAGCTTCTTCATCCGACGTCCGTTTGTGCCTATATTTTTATCGTTTCACTACAATTGACGAGATCTTCGATTCTCATTTAGATTGTTTCAGCTAAAAACCGCTCGATCTCAAATCGAGTATTCGGGCTGCATACTGCTAAGCTGAAACAGAGAAAAATCATAACTTCCTCATACGAAGTCAGATTTGGACGTTCTTTTTATGCACGCTCACGGTTTAACGAACTCTACTACTTTCGTTTAGATCACTAAGGGTAAATATCGCTCTAACATAAATTCACTTTTTACGTCGCGCTGTGTCGTGCTGGTTCTGTCGCGAAACTTTGACAGGTCATAACTTCTTCGTTATAACTCGGATTTCGGCGTTCTTTATATGCACGAAAACCTTGTAACATATACTATAACTTAGTTAAGATTATTCATTCTAAATAATCTTTCATTAAAAATTCATTTTTGACGCCTATCTCTTTAAATTGACTAGCCCTGATCTACGGGCGTTACAATTATCTCCCCCTTAGGATGATTACGTCCCGGAATCATCAATGAAAACAGAACTTGTATAATGATTCCATACGCTATCTCTTCATCCTAGGTAATAACCGTAAATTCTATGTTTCCTCGAAAGTGTATTTAACTCTATGGATTTGTTGATCGCAGACGATGCTCAATCTTGCCTCTGCTTATCGTACTATGTTGTACTTTCAATCGCAACCTTCGAGTTACCAAATAAGTCGTTATTATGGACTCCTTCTTCTTCTCAGGATAAATACTTTCCTTTATCTATTGTAACAAACCGATGGGTCGTGCTCTACTGACCTCTCATCGAATGATGTAATGCTTAGACTCAGGTATCTTAGAGTTAAATTCCAAAATGGAATATACCTTCCTTCATATTCTAATGTGATATAATCACATTTCAGCATGTAGCATTTCTGCCTACAAACTTCTTTTAACAACGAGCGCGACACTATCAATCGCATTAATTTCAACCTTCTGACTTAAGTCAGATGTTACATCTAACTTGGTCCTCTAGATCACGTAACATACTCCTCGTAGTCGAACTCAAATTTAAACATGACCACTAGGGTCGGAACAAGAACCATCTTACTAGTCATTAGCGAAACAATGGTAATGACATACCAGAATAAAATGGAATCAATCACTAGCTTCTTGATAACCTTGTGACTTTCCCTGATCCAAGTGTGAGTCCTGTGCTTCCGGTAGTAGATGCATCTACTACCTTTCACACCTACTCATACTCGTCCCAAGTATTGTCTCGCAGTCGACCAAGTCACCATACAAGAAAATCAAACAATCATTCAACACATTAGTTAGCAAACTTGGGTTTATATTAATTCCTTGAAACGATTACACAAAAGTTCAAGTTCACCCTATACTATGCCTCTAATAGGCTACATACATGATACTTTTCATATCGCTACTTTATAACTTGATCTTTAGATAGAAGATCCTTATTCCTGATTCCTTGCATTGCCATCTGCTTCATCAAGGATCATTTGAAATGCTCTTGCCTTTAGCTTTGGCGGCGCCTTTAGCCTTGCTGCTTGATTTTTCCTTGGGCAGTCTTGCTTGAAGTGCCCCTCTTCGTTACATTCATAATACACCTTTTTGTTGAAAATACATTCATCGGCGTAGTGCCCATGCTTTCCACACTTGAAACATGTCACCTCCGCACCACATTTTCCTGAGTGCTTCTTCTTGCACTTATCACACCACCTTGCCTCATCCCTTCCTCCTCCGCCAGACTTCGAGAATTTTCTTTTCTCATTAGAACCTGAAGTTCCTTCTAACTTTCTCTTCTCGCCAACTTCAACCTTACTATCAGTCCTCCCCTTGATCATATTCTCAACAGACTTGGCAGCCCAAATAGCTGCCTCTAGAGTAGGTGCCTGCCGCACTGACACCGCATACTCCCAAGGGAGTCCCTTTGCATATCAGTCGACTTTTTTCAGTTCATCTGGGACGATGCGCAAAGCAAACTCCATCTTGTCTGTGAAGGCATTAGTGTATTAATCCACTGACATGCTGCCTTTCTTCAATATCAGAAATTTGTTCTCCGGGTCTAGCAGGTTTTGGGCCGAGCAGAACTTGCGCTTGAATTGCACCAAGAACTCTACCCAGGTCAGTTGCAGTGGCTCATTAGGGCTTAGGATCTTCCCTAGAGTGTTCCACCATCGAACGGCTCCACCTCGGAACTGACGCACTGCATAGATAGTGTGCAACTTGCCTCTACAGCCACAAGTCATGAAGGCTAACTCCATTTCTGAGATCCAATCCATAACTCCAATTGGATCCTCCTTTCCATTGAAGGTAGATGGTTTGACCAACAGACCCACTGAAGTTTCCACCTTCCGAGCGCCCTTCATTTAATTCAGGCTCTTCCACATGAATTGACAGTTCTTCACGATTCTGTTGAAGCAACCGCCTAGTCTCCTCCATTTGACGATCCAACATCGTTTGAATCATCAATTGTACACCAGCCATTGTTATCGGCTCAGGTGCTGCTGTTACGATAGGTATTTGCTCAATCACGGGTGGTTGATTCCTGTTTTCATCAGCATTTCCAACTCCACTTCTTGTAGTCACCATTTTTTTATCTATATA
Organism: Lactuca serriola; assembly: GCF_051521515.1. NCBI lineage: Eukaryota > Viridiplantae > Streptophyta > Magnoliopsida > Asterales > Asteraceae > Lactuca > Lactuca serriola. The sequence goes on from NC_136414.1 coordinate 137,315,274, forward strand.
CCGAATAAGGTGAAATTAGATCCTTATTCACGATAGATATTCAAATCATCCTTATTACTCTGAAACGTTTACATGCTAGTTCTAATATCGTATACATACGCTTAGAATCCTAAACACATAAACCTTCAGATCCGTTTGGCAACAAACCGTAGATCCGAACAAATAATATCATATATGACAACATATAACATTTAGCACATAAAAGCATTTTAGGCAACATTCCTAAAATAAACTAGTGCTCGTGTCTAAAATTTATCAGACACACATCTCACAATCTCCACTTAGCATACTAAGTTTAAGTCTAGAAATCCTACAAATTCCTAGTTCGCTTAAACTAATGCTCTGATACCAACTGTGACATCCCCATTTTCACGGCCAGAAAAGACCGATTTGTTTAAGCTTTGTTTTATAAAATCAGAGTATTCTTTTAAAGAAAACAGTTGCGGAATTTGTTCCCAAAACAAAATATGATAAAACTTATCAAAGCATTTCTTTAAAGAAATGTATTTTTAATATATAACAAAATCTCGGGATGTCATGTTCAATACAGACCAAAAGCATAAACAGAACAAAATAGACCTTACAACAGTTATTCATAACTACTGGCCTATAATCAAAAATCTCTCGTCAAGTCCACCAACTTATACTCTTGTGCCATTACCTGTAATGCAAAGAAAACTGAGTGGGTCAAGCTTGGGAGCCTGGTGAGCATATAGGGTTTTCAACCCACAATAATATAATTATTTTCTTCAACCCTCAAACAATCAACTCAATTACCCATCCCTATTATCTTTCTTAGGATTTTACCCTAGAAATTCAACTACCCGTCATTCATTCATTCCTAAGGATTGACCTAAGGAATTAGCACAAACTTCCATTGCTACATAAGGCGCATCTGCCAACATTATCCTTTAAGCGCCTCTGCCAGGATTATGTCATACACTATGAGGCGCGACTGCCAGGTTTATGACATTCTCTTTTAGGCGCATCTGCCGACATTATCTTATAAGCACATCTGCCAAGATTGTCCTATAAGCGCATCTGCCAAGATTATCCTATAAGCGCATCTGCCAAGATTATCCTATAAGCGCATCTGCTATTGTTATGACAATATCTATTTGGCGCATCTGCCAAGATCACGACATTCACTACTTGGTGCATCTACCGATATTATTCTCAAGCGTATTTGTTAGTTTTATGACGTTCTTTAATTGGTGCATCAACCAATATCATTCTTAATCATCTTTCATACCTCATCATTTTATCACATACCAACTATCTCATCTACCCATGTTCTACCCAACATATTTGTAGATATAGAATACATATACAGTTTAACTCATTTAAAAACTATATAAAACATTCATTCCATACTCATCTCAAATAAACAATAATATATAGACACATAGCACATATTTTATAACAAATACTTCATATTTATGTGTTAGAAGAAAGTAACCACACACTCTCCCAAACATATACTTAATACATTCAAACAATACTTGTATTATACCCGTGTTTATGAAAGGGACTATACACCCACTCATATAAACAACTTTATATTATACACATAGCACGTATTTTATAGAAAATACTTAATATTTATGTGTTAGAAGAAAGTAACTACACACTCACTTCCCGTATTCTTATATACGTTTAACGATTACTTGTATAATATCACGTATTGAAAGGGACTATACACTCACACATATAAACAACTTTATATTATACACATAGCACGTATTTTATAGAAAATACTTAATATTTATGTGTTAGAAGAAAGTAACTACACACTCACCCAAACATATACTTAATACATTCAAACAATACTTGTATTATACCCATGTTTATGAAAGGGACTATACACCCACACATATAAACAACTTTATATTATACACATAGCACGTATTTTATAGAAAATACTTAATATTTATGTGTTAGAAGAAAGTAACTACACACTCACTTCCCGTATTCTTATATACCTTTAACGATTACTTGTATAATATCGCGTATTGAAAGGGACTATACACTCACTTGATCAGAAGATAATCGGGCAGCACTACGGCTTGCAGAAGTAGTGTTTCTCCGTAGATCTGGAAGATCTTCACAAAATCCGGCTCCTCGCGGGCAGCGCTTCGGCTCGGGAATAACGCTCTTCGGGATCCTTGGGGCTTCAGATCCTGCTTCGGGGCTCGGAAATATTACCGGGGCTTCGGGGTATAAACGGCACGCATAACGAGGCAAAAACTAGAGAGAAGAAAGAGTTTGAACAAGAGAAAATGGCTGATTTCGAGTTCTATTTATAGGCTGAGGGTCTGGGATTACGTGGGGCGTAATCTCAAATTACGCAGGGCGTACTCAGTACGCGGGGCGTACTCGAGTTACGCAGGGCATACTTTGACGTCATTGTGTGCGTCGACTGGTGGCACTCGAGTATTGGTCAGACAAGTTGCATCCGACTGAGTACGCTGGGCGTACTCAAATTACGCTGGGCGTAATTTGACTCGTCGAACTTCTAAATTGCGTAACTTTCGCATACGAGCTCCGTTTTCGATGTTCTTTATATCCACGCGTAGGTGAGACTACGCTCTACAACTTTCGTTTAGACTCCGTTGGCTAATTTTGAATTTATTTTTATTATATTATTTTTAGTAGGCCGGGACTGGAAAACTCCTTTATAAATTCATAGCTTCTTCATCCGACGTCCGTTTTCGCCTATATTTTTATTGTTTCACTACAATTGATGAGATCTTCGATTCTCATTTAGATTGTTTCGGCTAAAAACCGCTCGATCTCAAATCGAGTATTCGGGCTGCATACTGCTAAGCTGAAACATAGAAAAATCATAACTTCCTCATACGAAGTCAGATTTGGACGTTCTTTTTATGCACGCTCACGGTTTAACGAACTCTACAACTTTCGTTAGATCACTAAGGCTAAATATCGCTCTAACATAAATTCACTTTTTACGTCGCGCTGTGTCGTGCTGGTTCTGTCGCGAAACTTCGACAGGTCATAACTTCTTCGTTATAACTCGGATTTCGGCGTTCTTTATATGCATGAAAACCTTGTAACATATACTATAACTTAGTTAAGATTATTCATTCTAAATAATCGTTCATCAAAAATTCATTTTTGACGCCTATCGTCTCTAAATTGACTAGCCCTGATCTATGGGCGTTACAGATGGTACGGAATCCCAATCAAACGAATGATGTCAGATCAAATAAGAAGAGAAGGAGAAGAAGAAGATGATGAATCTTGTATGTATTGATATGAATGAAGATCCGGATACAAGATTCACACCCACTAACACACACTTTCTTTTCTCTCTCTCTAGAACACCTTCAAATGCACACACTTAAGCTCCTCTAGTGTTCATCAATATTTTTCTCACTCCCTCGCCCCTATATATATGCACATGGGAAACATGGGCATTTAAATGGGTTTACGGCCGTAAACACCCATTGGGCCGTAAACACCTATATAATATTAATTAAAAATACAATTTCCTAGAAAAGCAAAGTATAAACCATAATATTGACCCAACATAAAGATCTTGAAAGTTTCAAGAACTAATCAAGAGTAAAGCTATTGTTTAACACTAGTGTAGAGTCTAGAAATTGTAAAAGTCAAAGTGTCTGTTCTTAGTTTCGCATGTTAATTATTTTACTAAGTCTTCATTTGTGCGAAGCGTATTGTTAAGGACTTAGTATATTTTTTGTACACTCATGTTTCCTATAAATAGGGACTGAGGTTAGAAGTAGAGTAACGATTGATTCAACGAGTGATTCATTAGTCATTTGCATGTTTCTCTGCTTAAGTTTGTAATCAATTTTTTCATAAATATAAGATCTGATTAACATTTACTCCTTGTGTTCATACTTTTCATTCATATAATCATGATTGCTTTCTAAATCTCGATTGCAATTCTCATTAATTGGTATCAGATCAGGATTCAAACTGCATTGATCCGATTTTCGTTTTAGAATCATTTGCTTTTTGAGTAGTGATTTTACTCAAAAAAAATTTGCGCATTTTGGTTCTGAAAATCTCTCTTGATCTTCTGAGTTGAATCGATTCTGCATTTGAATTGTTTAGTCGAGTGATCGATTAGCAATCGTTGATCAATTCATTTGGTCAATTCACAAATTCATCAAGTTTTTCAAGTTTTTCTGAAAAATTATAATGTTCATCAATGGCGAACTTCAACATGAATACCATGACTTCTTTCTCTCACTTGCTTGGTTCTTCAACCAAAATTCCAATGTTAATCCCTGAGTACTATGATCAGTGGGCTGATAGGATAAAGAATTACTTAAAAGGAATTGATGAAGAGCTCTGGAATTGTATCAATGGAACAGTTCTACCTCCTGGAAATGTTCAATCAATTGGAGCATCTGCTTCTTCAAACGATTTTACTAAACAACAGAATCGCCTGAAGAAGAATGAGAAAAGGTGTATGAGGGAGCTAAGAGGTGCATTGCCTCCTATGGTTTACAATTACATTTGTAGTTATAAAACAGCCAAGGAAATTTGGATTACTCTGAAAGAGAAGTATAAAGGAAGTGAGAAGACAAAGATCAATTCTGTTAAGCAATGTCTTGTTGAGCTTAAGGAATTTAGACAAAAGGATGCTGAAAGAATTGAAAACTACTATGACCGTCTGAATGAGCTTGTTTATCGTTGCAGCAGGTATGGAATCACAAGATCTTTCATGGAATTCAATCTGACATTCATCATGGGTCTTCGCAAGGAGTGGCGTAGTGTGAGTATGATGATAAAGAACCAACAAAGTTTTGATACTTCCACCTTGAATGGTCTCTACAACCAGCTGAAAACACATGAAAGTGAAGTTACAGAAATGTTTGAAGAATCGAAACAGAGTCTAGGAGGTCCATTGGATTTAGTTTCGAAGGTTACTGAAATTGATGCTGGTGAGAAGGAAGAATCAGACAATGAAGGTTTCTTAATGAATTCGGATGATGAAGCAGTTGCTTTTTATTCAAACAACAGAGTTAAGAAATTCTTCAAAAAGCCTTTCAATCCAAAAGGAAAGCAAACTGATGCGAAGAGTGGTTTCATAAAAGCTGGAGGTGAGGATAAGAAGAAATTTGAGAAGGTTGAAGAAAAGCAGAAATATGCGAAAGAAGAGAAGAAACTAAAAGGCGATTCTGGAATTGATTGGCATTACTGCAATGGTGCGAATCATTTCGCAGCTGATTGCATGTTAAGGAAGAAAGAGGAGAAGAAGAGCAAAATCAAAGAAGAAGCCTACTACTCAGAGAAGCTTGAGGAGGTGTGTGCGAAGGCGAAAGGATTGTCTTTGGTTGCGAAAGGAGAGTCTGAAGAAGAAGAAAGTGGAACTTATCAGATCTGGTCTTCAGTATCTGATGATGAAGAGATGAGGCATCCAACTCATGGTGCAATGTTCTCAAGTTATGAAGAAAATTGCGAAGAGAATGTTTCTGGACGGTGCTTTGTGTCCAAGTCCACCGAGAAATCTCCAATGAACACTAAGGTACGTGCCATTCTTGAATCCTTTAATATTCCTTTATCTGCTTATGATGCTGAAATAACTTCATTTGATGATACTGTTGCTTATTTTGATTCTGTTATTGTGTTCGCTAGTACAGAAGCACAAAATCTAAAATCGCAACTAGTTGAGACAACAAGACAATTAGAAATAAAACGAAGCAGAGTAGATAAACTTGAATTACAAATGACAAATGTAAATTGTGATAGGGACAATCTTGATAAAGAAGTTAGGTTGTTACTAGCACAACGAAACATTTATTGTAACTCTGCTAAACGTTTATATGCGAAGTTATCAGCTTTACATCATTCATCTGAGATAAGCAAAGAACAACATAGGAAACTACTACCTTTTCTTGAATTTGAACGCAAAAAAATTGATGTTGTTTCTTATGACTGCGAGAATACTATTGCTCAATTTGACAAAATACCTGATGATAGATTTGCATATGGTATTGTCAAAATTGATGAATTTTTGAATGCGAATGAATTGATTAATATTGTTAATGAAAGTTTGACAATGAATGAACCAGTGAAAATCTTAAAGAAAACTGAAACTTCAACTCTTGATTCTCAACACAATTATGCTGATGTCGATGACAATTCAGATAATATGAGTGAAATCAGTGAGATCGAAGAGGAAGAAGAGGTTGATTGTTCTCAACTGTCTATCATTAATGTAACATCTAAGGTCAAAGGTAAAGAAATTATTGTTGATTCGATAGTGAAGGATGAAAATGATAAATCCTCTACTTCGCAAACTTGTGACTTTGACAATGTGGAAGTTGAAAATTGTAAGTCAGATGACACTGATGAAGACGAAGAAGAAGTGTAAGATTCGCATGAATCACCTCAACGTGTTGTTGTTAATCAAGTGTTTGGTGATAAAAAAGAATTCGACAAAGTTCTTAATGAAAAAGGTGTACATTATTTGGAAACCAACACTATGGTCTATCCGAATTTTACATGTACTGATAACACGGTTTTTCCAAATCAAGTCTTCGTCACAACTAGAAATGTTGAGAAAATCAAGCCTGAATTCAACAAAATGGTTGAAAATGACAACAAAAGGTCAACTACCGAAGGTTTCTTTGCAAATCAAAATACGGTAGAAAACAATTTAACTCAAAACTATTATGTTTTTCAAAGTCAAAAATCATCACAAAAATGGATTGTTAAAAGTGAAAAAGAAAACAAAGTTTTTGAAAAAGATGAAAAACCAAAGATGGAAGTGAAATTGAATTCTCATGAATTTAAGTAGATGGTTGGAAAGTATTCAAAAGAAAAGAATGTTTCAAAAAGAAAAGCAAGAAAAGCAATCTTTTGTCAAGTTGTGTCTAATGATAAACGTAAATTCGCGAAAGCACAAATTCCAAGAACAAAACCATCAAAATTTCAGAGAACAAACTAACAAAAGGATACAAGTTTTCACAAACTAATATATTCTGTTGACAAAATTTCAATAAAAAATAAAGAAGAATCTGTTCGAAAATTTGACAACATTAGAAAATTTGAGACTTCGCAAAATTTTGTGAATGATCGTATGTTTCAAAATGTTAGAAAATTAACGAATAATTCACCAACTTTGAATGTCAAAACTCAAACAAAACCAAAATTTTCACCCAAACAACCAAAATTTCCAAATCCTTCGATCACAAAACCGACCAAAGTTTCATATACAAAAGGAAAATCTGATGTATATATGATCAACAATTGGCTTAAAGGGCAAGGAAAACAATACCAAAATAGAAAGTTTTCAAAGCAACAGATAAAGACTGCATTCGACAAGTTTGTGAATGAGTCTTCTACTGGTAGTTCATCATCTCATGATTCGCAAGTTCCAGTACAAAAGTGGAAACCAGTTGTGAAAGTTGTGAAGGTTGTGAAGGATGAGGTGAAAGTCAATGGAAATCCAAAACTATCGAACAACTATATTTCAATATCTAGATCTGATGATGTTGATTTAAATGATAGTGTCAGAGACAAAGTGAAAATGTGGTTTTTAAATTCAAAGAATTTGTTCAATGCTACTAATGATGGACCCAACAAGTCTTGGGTTCCTAAATTCATTCATTAAATGCAGGTGATATGTGACGAACAATATGATGCGAAATGGTATATTGATAGTGGTTGCTCTCGTCACATGACTGGAAGAAAGGAAAACTTGCGAGATTATAGAAGCTTGGAAAATGCTGGAGTTGTCAAATTTGGAAACAATCACAAGTGTCAAGTGAAAGGTTATGGAAAAGTCACAAATGGACAATTCACAGTTAACCGGGTTGCTTATGTCGAAGGTCTTCAACATAACTTGATTAGTGTTTCACAACTTGTTGTGGGTACTAGAAATCAGGTTTTGTTCAATAAAGAAGGAAGTATAATTTCGAAAGTAGAGACAAATGAAGTATTTCTCAAATCCAAAAGATATTGAGACATGTTCACACTCGACATCAAGCCAATTGTGGGCAAACCTACAGTGTGTCTATTGTCGAAGGCCTCTAATGATATTAGCTAGCTTTGGCATAGAAGATTGTCTCATTTGAATTTTCTCAATATTAACAAGCTTGTCACTGAAGATTTGGTTCGAGGTTTACCTGTACTGAAATTTGACAATGATACTTTGTGTGCAGCTTGCGAACAAGGAAAACAACATAGAAAAGGTCATCCAATTGTGATAGATTCAAAAATCGTGGAACCGTTGGAACTTCTTCACATTGACTTATGTGGACCGTTGACCGTTGCTACAATCAATAAAAAATGGTACATTTTAGTTATTATTGATGATTTTTCTCGATTTACATGGGTATTCTTTCTCAGGTTAAAATCCGAAGTTGCTCAGACGATGATTGATTTTATAAAAAAGATTAACATGAGCCTTAAAAAGAATGTTCGCAGAATTAAAAGTGACAATGGTTCTGAGTTTAAAAATCAAACGATGGATTCATTTCTCACAGCCAAAGGCATTTCACATAATTTCTCATCACCATATACTCCACAACAAAATGGTGTTGTTGAAAGAAGAAATAGGTCTCTATGCAAAGCGGCAAGGACCATGCTAACATATGCGAACTTACCTCAATATCTTTGGGTTGAAGTTGTGTCGACTGCATGTTTTACTGAAAATCGTTCATTCATTCATCGAACATTCAATATTACTCCATATGAAATACTCAACAATCAAAAACCTAATGTAAAATTTTTCTATGTTTTTGGTTGCAGGTGTTTTATGTGACAACCCGAAATTTCCATTCTGTACAAACCATATCAAGCCAATAGAAGTAGATCAGTTTCAGTGAAAATTCAGACTTCGAGTATGAGTTTGGCAGTTTTCAGGATTTTACACTTAAGGAGATATTAGGAGAGTGGATGCACTAGGGTTTTGTGCAACACTGTTATTCCAATACTCTAGGATATTAGAGTTCATTCCGAGAATAGAAATATTTTCTACCAAAAATCCCAGGACTATATATAGAAAATTGAACCAAATAGTTCATTAGTTGAATTCCAATTAGAGAAAAGCCAAAATTCTCTCTCACGGATCTTCGGGTTTTTATCCCAAATTGTGAGTAACTCTTTCTAGTAGTGTTAGAAAGCTTTAAATGTGTTCATAACATAGATTACATAGCTAAATCATCCGATTTAGGAGTTTACTCCCCAAGGTGTTCTTGGGCGGTAAACTCCCGAAACGAAGCCTAGATTGTCCCCCGTGATATACTACAGCCTTGGACTTGTATAGGAGTGTATTAGGGACATGAAATCAACCAATAATCACCCAAGTTTGGGAGTTCACGGCCCAAGAATATCTTAGGCCGTAAACTCCAAAAAGCTTACTCAAAGTGGTGCTTTTAAGGCACCTAAGGCTTAGACTTGATTTTAGACATGTACCCTAAAGTGTTTAAAGCCTAGAAAACATAAGGAATCACAAGTATTAAGGAGTTTACGGCCAAGACAAGTTCTTGGGCCGTAAACCCCTATAAAGGGGTCAAATGACACCCTAACTTCTTCCTTATGCCTAGAACCCAACATAGATCATAACCTTGAAATGTTAGAGACTTGAAAACACCATAAACACCCTCCCAAGGGAGTTTACGGCCGTAAACTCCAAGGGAATATGGTCTCTGGGCCGTAAACTCCTTAAAGGAGTTAATAGGACACCCAAACACTTGTTTAAACCTTGGAACAATTTACCACTTGAGTTGTAACGACTTTAAGCCTCATTTAATGACCCAATGTAGAGTTTACGGCCAGGAGTTTACTCCCCTAGGCTGCAAACTCCAAATAATATGGTCATTAGACCTTAAACTCCCATTTGAGGTATTACACTCCTTTGTTGCAACCCATTAGCCTCCTAGCACTTGACCAAAAGTGTTTTCCTCGCGTTAAAATGTTTATACTTGTATAATTAGTGTTTTAATCACTAATTATTTATATACATATGTTTTCATATGTATTTAGGATCATTGTGTGTGTCTAAAGTCTTCACTTGACACCAAGCACTTGTCCGATCCTTCCTTACGATAACAGTCCGTTCAATTCCAGTCACTTACTGCAGGTGAGTTCATACCCCTTAATCAATGTTTTAAACTGTTTTTAAATGTTTTATGGGGGGGATACAAGTAGAATTATGCTAATTATTATATCAATCACATGTGATTAATAAGCAGCATTCAAATGATTGGCTACTCATTAGCCGTTTTACCAAACAATTTCCTTCAAATGTTTTTCATAAACACTTTATGTGTTTAAAAACTCCTTATTACACTATACATTTTATTCTGTATGTTACATTTCAAACTTATTTACAATTGTGTTTCAAACAAATGTTCTTTATACTAAATTGTTTTATCAAACCCATGCCTTCGAAACCATTTTATAGATCGACATCAAGTCGATCTTTTCTTAGAAAAAATTTATGTTCAAAGGTTTTACAAATCTTATTTTATGCTTTTATATTATAAATTGTATGCCTCTATATGTATAGTTATAAAAGAAATGTTTAAAAGACTTAGGAAGGATATCCACCCTATTTCCTTTTCGCGCTTGAGATGTGGTCTGGTGGGATATCGGGTACTCGTCCGAAGGTCGTTTAAATATTAGTTATATATCATGTGTACATATATAGTCATAAAAGGTCCTTCCAGTTCATCCCATGCCCTTGGGTAGCAAGGGTATACATCCATGTTCATACGTCCCAGTTAGATTACTAGTAAACTACCATATGGGTAGTTTAGGAAGATACTAGAACTATTACTAGAACGCGATATCATACAATGAGTCAGTTCATTCATGAGTCTATACTTGCTAGATAGAGAGCACATACATTACAGCTAGAACATTTCATTACTATGAGTACATATACAACTATACTAGGAAGATAACATATACAACGATACTAGAATGAGTACATTACTATACTTGCTAGAACAGTTAGGTCTTGGTAGAAGACACACTTGTTTAATAGTAGGAATTATAGGGATTTCTAGGGTTTTTCAAACGTTTACAGTTCATTTACAAACATTTTCATACTTACAGTTCATTTACAAACATTTTTATACTTACAATTCATTTACATTTTCCATACTTACAGTTCATAAACTTACAAATTCTTACATACAAATTAAGACATTAAAATACTTATGATCTTACCAGCTTCAAAGCTCATACTCGCTTTCAAAATTACTTGTATCCTCAGGTCATCATAGACAGGTACCGATGCAAGGAATAGGGACGATGGAGCTCGTTGAAGACTCATCTTTCATTTTGATTTATGCTTTAGTGTTTATCAAAATTTGACAGAACACACTTGTATAATAATTAAATTATTAATGCAATGGATGATGTTGTTGCTTGTTTACTACTTTACATTGTTGTGATACTGTACATGATGTCCTCCGCCCCATAACGTTTCCGCCGTTCTTGGTTTTGGGGTGTGACAGATTGGTATCAGAGCATTGTTTATAGTGAATTATGTATATCAAACCATAAAAGATATACTAACTATAAATACATAAGGGATTAAAAATACTCTGACCAAGAGTTTATACTTTAAATAATAAAATAGTTAAGTAAGTATACGTGCCTGCATTCATACTAAAATCATTGTCACTAGGACAGTACAAAAGAATTACGATTGTTGGGCAACACAGGTGGGATTAGAGACATATGGTCAAAACTGGGAAGATATAGCCTGATCACCTATATTATCCGAGGGTTGACTAGCATGTGCCTAAGTTTAATTGTGTGGTTGCAACAATGCTAAAATCTTACCAACCCTACCACAATGAGAACAATAGAACATAACATTAAAATTTAAAATACTATAGGAGTATTTGGTGTTACTATAAGTACGTTATACTTGAGAACTAAAACAGGATCTTCATTACTAAGTTGATAGTTGCTAAGTGGATACACTAAGGATATATGTAATTAGGATGTTATAGACTTAGAATCTGTGAAATTTTACTTTACCCCGATTCTGTGTGAATGTGGAGTTAAGATCACTTATTCGAAGGTCTATCCTGTTTAGATTACACATAGCTGGTATGCACTTCACAAATAGCGATGTAACTAATGAAGGTTTTCTAAATAATTATCTAGATAGTTCGTCTAATAATTATTCTCTTACCTTAAATTCTCGCATAGAAAATATAGCTGGACTCCATCCCCACGGCAACCAGTACCTTCTGAGTGAGGTCATAACTGGTTGGTTTGGAGAAGAACCAGAGAATGATCATCCTATACCCTTGAATGATCACCATGATGAAGACCTTTCGTATGATGCTAACTCCAAACCAGAGGTTGAGAACTTACCCCGAGCAGCTCCCTTTCCAATTCCTAACCCTCATCCGGCTTTTCATGGCCCGACCCTGAGTGAGTGGAATGCTTGGAAACATGGAGCCAAGGACAAGATCAGCCCATGCCATTTAATGGCGACCGAAGCTTTTACAACTTGAGCAATGGGGGCTCAGCAGATAGAGTCTTGCCAATCTTGGTCTGTAGAGTGGCCGAAATGAGATTCAAGGCAGGACAGCCCTACATCAAATTTCCAAAGATGTCACCGATACGAGAATACATACCCTCCGCACCATTAGTCTAGAAGATGCTCGCGTGAGAGAAGAGAGAAACCATGAAACCCTGCTGCAAGCACTGGCTGAATCACGAGCCGAAGTCATAGAACTTCGAGTACGCCATAGGGTGTACAACAGGCACCTACTTGATGAGGAACATCGACTGGCTGAACTGAGAGTTCACCAGAGGGATGACCGTCGACAGGAGTAGAGGCTTTACCTTACTTCCCTTGTTAGAAAGTAATCGTTTTCTGTCTTTGCCTGATGTGGCATTTTCTATGAAATTATCTTGTACTGTAAGTACTTTTAGTTAGGTCCATATGTTGTCAAGAACTATCTTCTCTGGATATGATGTAAGACCTTTACAAGGTCATTTTCCTGAATCTTTACGTCGTGAATATCAAAGACATTGACAGTCGGCTAACTTCTGTGTCATTCTTCATTCAAGTACTTTTATCATACTTTCATTGGAGTCTATCTGAATCATGGTTTAGTCAAGTCATTAGACTATAGTAATTTAGCTCCGGAGACATTTCCAAGTCTTTTTCAGTGGTTGGATCTTGTTATTCACCAATCCACGGTACCTCGGCTTGAACGACAAACGTCTTGAGACCATCCTACGAACTTACTTTTACTCATTACTAGGACTGCATCATAGGGATGTAGGTCAAACCTTCACAATCATACCTCCAATCCGCACTAGGACTACATCATAGGGATGTAGGTCAACCTTTCGAGAACATACTCTTACTCTTTTCTTGAACAATCTAAGTACATCTAGAGTCAACCAGAAGTGCTCACAAAATCCTTATCTTTCGTGTTACAGTATCATGTCGTCATCAGGAAACAATCAGTTGGACAACAAAACCTCTACCTTTCCTATGGACGCCGCTACCTTCCAAACCGCAGTTACAACTGCCGTGATGGCTGCCGTGACAGCTGTCTTTGCGCACCGTAGCGCTATCAGCACAAGCAATGCTGATGTTAAGATTGAAGATTCCAATCGTAGTATCAATCCAGGAAGTCGCCAAACAGTAACAGTTACAGGCTCGCAAAGCCGAAAGACAGAGAACAAGAAACGAAAGCGTCAAGCCCAGAAAGAACGCAAGAAATCCCAAAGGCTGGCTATGCAACAGCAACAAGTGGAAACCCCTGCCATCCCAGTACCGAGCAGGCCATACGAGGGAAAACTCCCGAAGTGTGATAAGTGTAGTTTCCATCATCATGGGGATTGTCATGAGATGCAATGTTGCAATTGCCTAAAAATAGGGCACCATGCTCGTGGCTGTGGAGCACCGGCACGACCCATCACTCAAGTCCCTTTCATCGGGACTAACCCTACACACAAGAGTAGTTATAAAGCCAAATGCTTTAGGAAGCAATTTCCAAGGTGGAGTAATGAGGAAGGCACTCGTGTCCACATAGCACGGGCTAAACACCTCACTACCATCACCAATATTGGTGTTGTCCAGATATGTCACCAATGCGGTGAAATTGGACACTTCAAGAAAGATTGCCCGATAGCAAAGAACTCGGGTGCTGATGGGAAGATTCTCAGGATCACAGCTGCAGGAGAGCCTACGCCAGAACCCTCGTTATTGTAACTTAGGCGTGTTGTTGCAACAAAGTTATAAACTATCCAGAACTAATGCAACTAGAGTCTTACCTTTTGTGAGGTCATGTCTGTATAGGGATTCTCGTGCTGCGTATACTTGTCTTTGGTAGTATATTTTATTCATAGCAATAGTCTTGTGGTAAATCTGAAGCACTGTAACTCCGTTCATGGCTGCACGGTTGTGTTTTGTCTGTAAACGTCTTATGTTCAAATCTAATGTCTTTAAGTTTCAGTATGATTCCAACATTATCATACGACTCGATTCAATTTGATCGTCACAAAAACCGCTTCATACGTACATCTCTTTCTTCTAGATCACTTTTCCAGCGAGGCCGTCATATCAGAACACCGAAGTACTCATGCATGGAGTACCTCATAGTTCTTTTCTTTTCCAAAGAAACCCCCGAAGTACCACTCGTGCAGTACGTCAAGTTCAATCCAAGGATTCATACGATTGATCTATCACTGAGGAATGTATGCATAAGAGTGATATATAATCAAGGTTCTACAGGTTTAGAATTGATGATTCCACTTTGACTTCTTTTTCCCCGATGGGATGTGAGCTTAAAGAAGAATCAGTTATTCGATTACCTTTTCAATCTTAATTATATACGACTCGTATACACAAAATTGTGATTGTGAAACCAGGTATGAATTCTAATATGAACTTTAGGACAGAGAACTGCCTAAGCCTACGATTAATCGCATCGTCATGTGAACAAACTTAGAACCCGGTACGACTCTTGTAAACAGATCGCCCTATAGTCTAAACACCTACGGAGATGCCAGAACAGTACAAACAAATTAACGAACTGCACAACGATAGAATAAGAAGACTAGGCTTCTCACCCTGGAGAACCCCCAGTCTTATTCTCCCAGAGATCGACGGATTGCATCGTATGTGCCTCGGATATCGAGGACTCCGTCAAGATTTTCATTAGATATCGTTATCTCTTCCTCGCATAGATGAAATGGTTGGGCAAACGCAAGGAAATAATTACTTTCAGAAATGGATCTGAGATCCGAATATCACCAGTCCAAGTGTTAGGGAAGGATGTCCGGAAGACTATCTTCCGAATTCGATGCAGACACTTCGAGTCCGTAGTGATACCCTTCAGATAGGACCAATACGCCCATAGCTTTCATGAGCTAAACGAGTAGGGTACGTCTTTCTTACTTGGATCATTTCGTCATTTCTCCATGTAATGACTTACTTATCTACCCTCGTAGTAAGAAGAAAACCCATGGAAACATTTCCTACAGAGGAACTTTTAGCGAAGTTCTCTAGGCATGAGTTTTGAAATTGAAGAGTCGAATTTCTAAGACACACTGTTAGTAATGTGGGAAGTTTTGAGTACTTTTTCAAATTGTCAAAACTGTTGAGCATTTGTCGACACCGGAGACGCCGATAGCCATTCGCCAAATTCTAGGTCTTACCGACCTACTGACATAGTTCATTCAGAACTCCTCGCAAATTACAGAAACCCGTACGACTCTGACCCAGCAAGGGGTGGCCTTTGATGGGGAAGTTAAGCAAGAAAAGGAACCTTTGGAATTCCAAGTGAGTGACCAAGTTCTTTAGGATAACTCACTCTGGGAATGGCTTAATACGCTTTGTATCGCGTGGAAAGCTAAATCCAATATAGTTAGGACCTCCGAGATTCTTATTAGAATTGGTCCTGTGCCTTGCACAAACTAGACCTACTCCGCGAACTCAGTAACGTACATCCTACTCTTCGCGTCTCGATCGTGAAACCATACCTTTCTGTTAGGACTCTTGTAAGTCCACTCGTCAGGATCCTCGCCTTCGTATTAGAACCGTAGTGAACCTCGACCGAGAGGTCAAGCCGACGAAGCAGCGCCATCGCCCGATAGTGAAGGTTCGTTGGGATTCCAACCGAGAACCCGATTTCACTTAAGTGCGCTAGAACCAATCGATTAGGAAGTTTCCTCCTCACGACTCGATCATTCGTACATACTTCCTTGCCTAAATTCTAATTTTGGGACGAAATTAGAACGCGCTATCATACAATGAGTCAGTTCATTCATGAGTCTATACTTGCTAGATAGAGAGCACATACATTACAGCTAGAACATTTCATTACTATGAGTACATATACAACTATACTAGGAAGAGAACATATACAACGATACTAGAACGAGTACATTACTATACTTGCTAGATAGAGAGAGAACACACATTACAGCTAGCACACGTTGAACATTTCCGTACATTACACTTACATTAATACGTTCATAAAATTGTGATCCACTGTATCAGAGCATGCCTTAAATGTCATGGCCCGAGTTGTAGCCAGAGTCTCTTGAAGGGAGAGCGTGAGTTTGCGTATAGATCTATACTGGATTGACTATCCTACACCTTGCTGCTAGCTACAGCGGGACCTGCAGGTCTGCGGGTGCCAAACGTCATTTCGTTATTACGACCATTCTTATGTCGTTGTTACCTGTCAATAGTGTGGTACAATTAATCACATGATGCCTTAATATAAATCCGGTTTAAGATAGTTAGTACAGTAGTAGTTCCTATAATACAACACTACGGTACTATATTTATTTTCCCTTTTCTTATATTTTGTGATCATTTCACTTAACCATTTAATGTAAAAACTATATTTTGATAATGATAGTTACACTTGGGAAAATTACACCCTTTTACAAGAAACGATCAGTTAGAACAGTTAAGTCTTCGTAGAAGACTACATTTAGAATAGTTAGGTCTTGGTAGAAGACACACTTGTTTAATAGTAGGAATGATAGGGATTTCTAGGGTTTTTCAAACGTTTACAGTTCATTAACAAACATTTTCATACTTACAGTTCATTTACAAACATTTTTATACTTACAATTCATTTACATTTTCCATACTTACAGTTCATAAACTTACAAATTCTTACATACAAAGTAAGACACTAAAATACTTATGATCTCACCAGCTTCAACGCTGATGCAAGGAATAGGGAAGATGGAGCTCGTTGAAGACTCATCTTTCATTTTGATTTATGCTTTAGTGTTTATCAAAATTTGACAGAACACACTAGTATAATAATTATATTATTAATGCAATGGATGATGTTGTTGCTTGTTTACTAGTTTACATTGTTGTGATACTGTACATGACGTCCTCCGCCCCAGAACGTTTCCGCCGTTCTTGGTTTTAGGGTGTGACATTTTATAATGAATCTAAAAGATAATTTGACCAAGTTCCAAGCGAAAGCTAATGAATGCATGTTCTTAGGATATTCAAAAAATTCAGTTGCATACAGGGTGTTAAACAAGCGAACAAGAAAAGTTGAAGTAACTTTCAACTTAACCTTCGATGATTACTATCTTAAACAAACGGATAGTAAATTTGAAAACAAATCAATTCTTGTTGATTCATATAATCAAATTGAAAGTTCAGATATCAATGATTTTGATTATGACTTAATTTTCGGAATTCCTGACAGGACAATTGATGCGGAAGTTCATGCTCCTGATAATCAAACATCAGAATGCTCAAAACATACTGATAATTCAACACTTACTACGAATTCAATATCTTGTGAAAGTGTGCCTGAAGTTCGTATGGAGGGGGAGCATACGACCACAAATATACAGGGAGAGCAAACTTTCGAGGGGGAGAATGAGACTATGAGTCATCAAGTTGAGGGGGATCATTCGTAATTACCTTTAAATGATCAATAGGAACATCATTTTGAGGGGGAGCATCAAGATGAACATCATGTTGAGGGGGAGCATGATGAAACAGAGACATTTAATCTTGATGAAAATGATGAATTACATGAATTAAATGATAATTTTTCTGTTGTAGGATCTGAAAATGAAGATATGTATGAAGATGCACCATTGGAATTCAATCCTGATTTTCCACCACTTGAGAAATGGACAAGGAATCATCCCAAAGAATAGGTGATTGGGAATCCACAAGATGGTGTGTTGACAAGAGCTCAAATTCGTGCGAAAAACGAGGTACTGAATGCGAACCAAGAATTATGTATGTTTAATGTTTTTATTTCGAAAATAGAGCCAAAGACAGTAAAGAATGCTATGGAACACTCAGATTGGGTTGTTGTTATGCAATCTGAACTGGCTGAGTTTGAACAAAACAAGGTTTTGAGATTAATTCCTAAAACTTCTGATGTTTCGATTGTCAGATTAAAATGGATTTTCAAAAATAAAACCGACAAAGATGGCAATATTATTCGAAATAAAGCTAGACTAGTTGTGAAAGGCTATTCGCAACAAGAAGGAATAGACTATGAAGAAACATTTGCTCCTGTCGCAAGACTCGAAGCAGTTCGCATATTTTTAGCTTATGCAACTCACAAAGACTTCGATGTTTTTCAAATGGACGTTAAGTGTGTATTCTTAAATGGAGAACTAGAAGAAATAGTTTATATTGAACAACCACCAGGATTTATAAATGAGGAACATCCTGATCATGTTTACATACTAGACAAAACAGTTTATGGGTTAAAACAAGCACCAAGAGCCTGGTACGCAACACTTACAAATTTTTTGAAACAATCTAAATTTAAACAAGGATCAGTTGACCCCACATTATTTCGCAAGAAAGTTGGGAATCATCTTATGGTTGTTCAAATTTATGTTGATGATATTATTTTTGGCTCAACCGACCCAGCATTAATTGTCTACTGAATTTGAAAATCTCATGAAGAGTCAATTTGAAATGAGCATGATGGGAAAAATTAATAATTTACTTGGTTTAAATATAAGACAGAACAGGGATGGAATTTTAATCAACCAAGAAAAATATACAAAGAATTTGCTCGAAAAGTTTGGAATGACAAACAGCACGAAGCTTAGAGTACCAATGGCAGTGGGAACAAGACTAACTCCTTCGTTAGATACTCCTGCTGTTGATTTAACACTTTATCAAAACATGATAGGGTCTTTATTGTACTTAACTGCAAGCAGACCTGATATTATGTTTTTAGTATGTAATTGTGCTAGGTAACAAGCTAATCCCAGAGAACCTCACTTAACTGCAGTGAAAAATATTTTTCGCTATCTTAAGGGGACAATTTCATTAGGACTTTGGTATCCTTCGAAATCGGGATTCTTCATTCAAGCTTTTTCAGATTCTGATCTAGGAGGATGTACTTTGGATAGAAAAAGTACAAGTGGTGGATGTCAACTATTGGATGGAAAATTGGTGAGTTGGCAGTCGAAGAAGCAAACTTGTGTTGCTATATCAACTGCTGAAGCTGAATATATTTCAGCTGCTACTTGCACTTCGCAAATCATTTGGATTCAGAGTCAACTTCGTGATTATGCTAAAAATATGAAAAAGATTCCCTTGTATTGTGATTCTCAAAGTGCAATTCGCATTTGTCATAATCCAGTACAACACTCAAAGACAAAACATATTGCTCTTCGATATCACTTTATCAAAGATCATGTGGAAGATGGGAATATTGAAGTACATTTTGTTAAAACCACTGAACAACTTGTTGATATTTTTACTAAACCCCTTGATGAAAAATCATTTGTTAGAATTTTAGCAGGTTTAGGAATGATCGATGCGAATTCAGTGTCCAAATCAATCACTCAAGAATGAAAGGTCCATTCAGCAGCTTTGAATTAAAATCATTCAGAAGTTACTGTGCGTTAAGCGGCTTAGCATTGCTTCGCATTCGCACATTTGGTAACTGAGGTTCAATTTAATTTTGTTCTTTTCTGCTTTGCGAAAACCACGAAAAACCAAAAATATTTTCATTTGTTTGTCTATTTTTTGAAAAATTCAAAAACGACAAAAAGATTTTCTTTTATTTTGTCTTTCATTTTCGAAAATATAAAACTCAAAAATATTTTCTTAAGATTGTTAAAATTAGATTTCGTTTTTGTTCTTTTATATTTGAAAAATACAAAATCACAAAAATATTTTTCTTTTAACTTTGTTCTTTAAGTTTTGTGTATTTTCAGTATTAGTCAAGAGCAAAATGCGAAGAGGTCATACTTATGTTTCTATGGGAAGGTATTATTTCTTTCAACTATGTACTAGTTAGGATGTCCCTAGAAGCATGCTGCAGTATGTTGACCCAAGTCTCATATGACTCTATGTGTGAGAAACAAAAGCCTTAATGAAATTATCTTATCAAAATTTCTTCCAAATCAGGCTTATATTCGCCTTAGTCAAAAGAGCTACTTTACTCTTCTCAAATGAGTAAAGAGTTTTCTGTTTGGTCCACAAATAACAGAGGTACATTCGATCTTATAACCAATCTTTTTCATCATAAAATTTCTTAACATGATACACACACAAAGACACATGTCCATGAGGTCACGTGATCAAACCAATCGTGATTTAGACATGTCATCATTATGTGTTAATGATCTTGTTTCATGAGTCCGTGATATAAGTGAAACCCACAAACTTTTCAAATTAAGGAATTGACGGGGAACTATGTTCCAGAGTTTTACGAAACACTTGTTTCTGTACCTGATATTTCATATACTCCAAATTATATTCGTTCTTATGAGTGATCCTGATCAAATTTTCGAAGCCCACGAAGTTTGTTTCCCAACAGGGTCTAGCACTTAAAATTTATTTTGAATATAATTTCCGTGTGAGTATATATTTGAAATCCTTGTCACTTTTCAAAAATAATCCAAAGCAATCTTGTCCCTGAATACAATGTTCACACAAGTAATTTCGGTTACAATTACTCACCTTATGTTTAGGATGATATGTAACGAAATTCGCAAACCACCATATTAAGCCTATAAAAGAAGCCCTTCGATACTTCCCTATAAGTATTCGATTGTATGTCATGGGAAAATGCGAAAGCAGTTGATTACCTCTCTTGGTAATTAATGAAGTAACCTTTTCCTGGGGTTTTACTGCTTTGTGTCAATAAATTTTTACATCACAGAACCCTAATTTTTTTTAACTTGCTTCTCATCTCATTTCTTTGAATCACATGCACTCACAAAATCCTTGAGGTTCTAAGTAATACCAACTTAGGCTGAAGATTTCGCAAGACTGGTAAATGAATTCGTTTAAAATCCCATAAACGAAAGAGCCCAACCTCGATACCGAAGAGTCTTCTTTCACACAACTGTACTCATGAACAGTTCCCAGTAACCGTTGGTCCTAGTTTCAAGGCACTTTATGAGGCATGATCATTACAACGGCTATTGATTGCACGTTTCCAGGAACACATAGCCTGCTCTATTTTTGGAAACAGTTCATCTTTGGGATTAACATATAAAAGGGATAATCTTTTCTGAGAATCATTACGCGATTCAAAATTATCAGACGAACAAAAAGCCCTAATCTTTCTTTCAAGAAATTTCTCAGATTAACAATGGATGCTACTCAATCAAAAACAGAAGAAGTTATTTCACAGTCCCTCATGAAGATTCAAAGCACAAATTTCCAAGTTGATCCCAATGTCTCATCTTACCCAGACGAACTGAAGATGTTGATCGTTGCACTGAAAAGATCAGCATTGTCAACTGCTATGTTCAGTTCATTCCCAGTTCCTATGACTTGGTTGTCAATGGCGGCATCAACTGCGTTGTAAAACTATGCAACATATGTTATAACCTTCAAGCTGGTGAATAACAAGAGGGTTCGTCTTACCAAGAACATTTTCATCGACTTCTTGAACATTCCTCATAACCCACCGTTCTTTAAGCCAATCAACTCACAGATTATCTTCATGTTCAACGAGATGGGACATCAACCCACTCTTGAAAAGATAAGTGATTTCAAGAAATCCATCTTACCATGTATTTGGAACTTCTTGTTTGGAATCTTTCTACGATGCTTGACCGGAGGAGTGTCGGTCTAGACAGGGGAAGAATGGAGGTTTGTGCAATGGTTATGGGACTTTATTATCATCTAAGTGTTGATTATGGAACTCAGCTTTTGAAGGAGTTCAACAAAAGCTTAGAAAACACCAGTGTTGATAAGGGGATTTCTTGTGCAAGGTACTGGAGTTTCATTTTGGAAAAGGTATATGCGAAAGAAGGAATTCAAGTTCCTGAAGGAGGAGATGTCGCAGAGTTATCTTTGTACCAATTTCCCAAAGTTGTTGAAGATGATGCGAATATCTTCACAAGTGTTGCAAGAATTCCTGATGCAATGCTTCGTAAAGATTCCTCTACTCACAAGGTGTTAGTTCGATACATGAAGACTTTTGATCGTAATGTGCGAACTGGAGTGCTACTTGAAGTAAGTGGTGATTCATCCAAGAAGAAGAAGAAGACTAAAAAGGAGGAAAAACACAAATCTCCAAAAGTAACAAAGGCTGAAGAGGTTGAGAAAGTTGAGTCTTCTACCAAACCTGCGAAGGAGATCATACCGACTAAGTCAGGGGTATTAAAAAAGCTTCGCAAGTTGTCCCATAAGAAGACTGCCTCTCCTACTATTCGCAAAACTGAAGTGATTAGTAAGGGGGCTATGTTTAGATAAATTTCGGGTCCTATTTCTCCTATGTCAAAGAAAAGAAGAGCTCAAGATGTTGCGAAGCATATCACTAAGAAGCTGTACAAGAAAAGGAAGATGATTATTCACAATGAGTCATCAGAAGATGAAGTGGTTCCTGAGACTCCACCTGTTTCAACTTCATCAACGGTAAACATCTCTCGTCCCATTACTTCGCAAATTTCCACTACAACAACCATTCCACTTGAAGTAGTCACTACCAAATCAGTTCATGAGGAGGTACCTACTTCTGATATTGTTGTTAATGTATCTGATACGGGGGCACCTATCACGAGTGTCGAAACTACAATGCCAATCATTTTATCTACTTCATTACTCATCTCATCTGAGAACTTATCTACTTCATTACCACCATTCATTCTCCCGAATAAAAATATAACCACATCATCAATCTTTGATCATCCTTTACAAAATCCCTTCACTACATTGTTTCCATCACAATCCCCTGAAACACCACAATCTATACTTTCGCAAGCTCAGTCTGATGAAGAAACCGAAGGAGGAGGTTTTGGAGGAACATTTGAAGCTTTACACTTTGATTCAGAGGAGGAAGAAATTGCTGATCATATGCTTATGTCAGGTAAGCAATTTAAAATCCTGAATCGAAAGTTGAATGCAATCCTTCAATCACAAGCTGATTCTGGTACAAAGTCTTATGTATCGGGTTTGGAGGTTGAAACAATGATCAAAGTTGCAGAGAAAAGAATAGCTGCGAAAGTTGATGATTATGATAAGAATAATGAGCTTCGCATTCAAGCTCAAGGGAAATCTTTTGATGGTGCTGTAAAAGATCTGACAAATGTTACAAAAGAACGACATGTTCTTTTCGTACAAGATGTGAAGAAGGTCAGGGAAGATGTCAACTTCAAGGCTGAGGAGTTAAAGAAGGAGATTGCGAAAGAGCTTCAAGATCTTAATTTGCAAAACTTGGAAGTGCAAAAACGTGTTGATGTTGTTGCTGAAGCACTTACCAAGATTATTATTGATTATCAATCACCTGCTCCAATTATCGAAGCCAAGCACAAAGAAGATAAGGAGCAGTTCGCAAAACTAATTCAGTTGGTGACTGAATTAAAAAGTTGTGTTTCGAAGCCTTCTCAACAATCAATTCTTACTCCAGAATTCTTAACGCTTAAAGTTAATACTTTGGAGCAAACTATTCAGAAGGCATTGGCCCCAATCACAAATTTTACTTCCGTTTTACAGAAGAATGCCCCACCTGCTTTCACAGGGGTGCAAGGGGGAGAAAGAAAAGGAAGTAAAGGGGATGATGCGAAAACCGTTGGAAAGCTACATTCGACTCAACATAAAATAACTTTGCCTGTACTCACGAACCCAATTCCTTCAACAATAGTAACAACAAAGCCATTTACAAAGCCAATTCCTAAGGGAATTATAATTGGTTCAACAGAAGGAGGGATTTCGAGTGCGAAACCTCAAACAGTGAATACTGGAAAAGGTAAAGAGGTGGCTTATGAAAAGTCGAATGAAGAAAAGAAAGCAGAGGCTGAAGCTGAAATGGAAAAACAACGACAGATTCAGAGCATTCTAAGGCAAAGAGCAAATGATCCACCAACTTTGAACAAGGGTGATGTTGCGAAGTTGTACTCATTCGAAACCATCGAATCCAAAGTCTTGGGAAATCACTTGTACGATTTTGAGAAAAAGCCTAGAAGAAGTTATGATGTTGCGAATTCAGACAGATGCCAACTTGACTTTCCGATAAACGAAATTATGTTTATCATATCGCAGTACAAGATCAGTGAAAAGTTTGAAAATGTTGATGAATACAGCTACATGAAAATCAGATTTCATGCTCTACTTGCGAAGGATCAAGAGGAATTTTGGTCTCTGATGAAGATAAAGAAAGTGCTAACTATCAAGAAGGATGAAATGTTCGAGAACATGCTTCAAAATTTTCGATACTTCGTTGTCCGAGCAGATAACAAGCCTTTTGATTTTACCATTGCTGACTTTCCCTTAGTGAATCTAAATGATATCATTTAAGTGGCTCTTATCCTGAAATACATGGAAGAAAACAAGCTCAAAGGATATGATACTGATGTGTTCAGATTTGGTTTCGCACATATCAATATATTCATAGATAACTACTATGATTGCTTGGCGTTAACTGATGAAGAACTCGCATCAGACCTTGGAAGAAAAGTCACAGTTCCTTGGGAATCAACATTGCCTCAAACAGAATTAAAGAAGTATGCAAACGGGGAAATATGCCTTAAACCTTTTGGCATGGTTTTCGCAGGCAAAGACACCAAGGGGAAGCCTAAAAGATTTTTGTTTCAAGTCTCAGAGATTGAAAGATACACCACTTCGCAATATACGAATTTCATTGTTCGTATGAATAATTGCACAAAGAATAATGAAGGAGACATGAAGGAGCTTAAAAAGATCATCGCTTGGTATTCAGAAATCCGAAGAACAATGCACTCAGCTGTTCAGAATCTCACAAACTGAATAGCTTCGACTGTTTACAAAGGGGGAGAATGTAGAGTCTAGAAATTGTAAAAGTCGAAGTGTCTGTTCTTAGTTTCGCATGTTAATTATTTTACTTAGTCTTCATTTGTGTGAAGCGTGTTGTTAACGACTTAGTATATTTTTTGTAGACTCATGTTTCCTATAAATAGGGACTGAGGTTAGAAGTAGAGTAGCGATTGATTCAACGAGTGATTCATTAGTCATTCGCATGTTTCTCTGCTTAAGTCTGTAATTAGTTTCTTCATCAATATAAGATCTGATTAATATTTACTCCTTGTGTTCATATTTTTCATTCATATAATCATGACTGCTTTCTAAATCTCGATTACAATTCTCATCAACTAGCACACGGCTTGAGGTTTCTAACCTATCGTGTTGACATATTCTTATTTCTGTGTCCATTCCAGTTGTAGTTGACTATGCATGTAAGTTCTATGAGTTCTCAATTGTTTGCATAATAACTTGGAAGCAATGGTAGGCCCTTGTGATGCCAGGTGGCAAGAAATTAAGATTGAACAAGTTCAGTCCATATGAGTTTAGATTTGTCACTAACCTTGTCTTATGATTATGGTTATGACAAATTCACATGGATAGGAACACATACACCATAAAATCTAAGTTTCATAAGGTTTCTCTCCGATTCATGAAAATTATTGTGATGAAACGCTTTCACTAAGTAGATTTTAAGGAGATATCAATTGTGTTATTTGCATTCTCAAATTCAATTATGATTACGGCATCCCTCTTCATAGTTCGAATTGTAAGAAATGGAAAAGGTCTAATAATTTGAGACTTTATAATGTAAGTTCCTGAATTGTTTAGACATACATGTGAGCTATCTAAGGAAATGTGTATGATTTAGAGAAGCCTAGATAAAGTCTTATCGAAGCATCTCGCATCAGAAATCTGAACTTTGGTATGAAAGTCAATAAGTATTGATTTCTAAAAGTCCTACTGATTTCTGGATACATGTCAAAGCTAGTGGGAGCATAAGTGTTATGCTAGTATGATAATAATTATAATGCTAGTGGGAGCATAATTATTATGGTAAGTGTTGCAAGTTAGCAATATTAGTTATAGAAAACAAAAGTTTCAATTTGCAAAGATGCAGGGTTTGAAAAGTTGTTTTGCTATAGTTAAGGGAGAGGAATTTATACTTCTTTTCAAAATCTAAAAGCTTAGACTGAGTTTTTAATCAAATTTAGTCAAATATATATATGAATGTTATGTTGGAATGGTTCAACATAAGGAAATTCTATATATGGAAATTTTAATTGAATTCTCAAAATTTGATTTTGATTATGGCATCCCTCTTCATAATTCGAATTATGAGAACATGGCAAATAGAAATATTGTACCAAAAGACTGGTCAGGTATCATGTCTTTATGAATCGTGTCCAATATGCTTCGGGTATAGGATCGATTACATATGCTATAATATTGTCGTGTTCTAAATTTCCAAATGCCTAGGGTATTAAGAGGGAAAAAGGAATAGAACCGGATATGACTAAAATGGTTAAAAAACTGTTAAGGACGATCTACGGTTCGCCAAGGATTAGTCGCTTAAGGACAGTGGGAAGTATAAAATGGATGGACCATATTGACATATTCTGAAAAGAGGCAACTCTTGTTCAGAAGTGATAGTCAAAATGGGAATATGGAAATGTTTCCATAGATGGTAGTTATTCCTTCAGACTGTGTAAGATTAGAAAACTTAATGCAAGAAGGATGTTCAAAGGTATGTACTTTAAATTTGAGACTTCATTTCCATGAATTGCTCTCCATTGGAATACTTTGTAATGTCTGTTGCCAAGTCTCTGTAACTTTTGTGCATAGTCATTACAAGAAGATCATTGCATATAAGTTTAGAATCTAACATATTACAGTAAATGGCAAGAATTTGATATTCTTACATTTACGGTAAGGATTTGGGATTGTGAAATGAGCATCATTGAAATGTTTTCAATTGATCTATTTCACAAAGTAAGGACCATAGACAAACATAGTGTGCATGATTGGAGCATGTCATAACTATTGTTTAGACAAACATAGTGTGCATGCTTGGAGCATGGCACGACTATTGTTTTAATTCAAGTATTAAGTTGATTATTCGAAACATTATCAAAAACAAAACTTTCAGATCCTTAGTTTGAGTTTGGAATCCCATGATCGGTCATCCAATTCTCTTAAACTAGGGCCATGATACCAACTTGTAACAAACCAACCCAAATTTTCAAAAACAAATTTCATTTTTAGTATAGAAAACCTCAAGTTTTATAAAACCAGGTCAAATAAAATCCTAGGTATCTCAAGTATAATCATCCGAAATCAGAGTGTCAAAAATGAGGAAATCATCAAAATCTGCAAGTCAGAGTGTACAGTCAAGCTTTCGCCTTTTCGAAATCATTGATGTACCTAAAACATATTTAATCCAAAACTGTAAGCATAAAGCTTAGTCATTCCTTCAAAAAATAACCATACAACACATCATAATAAATAACTATCTGTTATCAGCAACCCTAAGGATTTTCAGCAATCCAAGTGGGCTAACAACACGCCCTGTGGATTAATAGCATGCTTCGGGGGGTTATCAGTAACCTTGGGTATTCTCAGAAATCCCAAATTTATCAACAATTCAATTCAATTCATAATTATCAATAATCAGCAATTAAGACCTATATGGTCAAATACATAAATACCACATAGGTAAATTAAGTGAGAAGACTCACCTTACGAATAACAGCTAGAAATGCAACAACTCTCACATACAAGGTAGACAGGAGCAACAAGACATCTAACAACAAGAAATAATTACCCTCTTCGTCTACACTCTTATAACCCTAGTTTGACCCAAAAAATCAACCATGGTCAACCTCAACCGATTGATACATCGTGACCACCCATGGGTCATGTAGTGACAGGATAAGGACAAAACAGTCATGAAGAGATTACTCGTCACGACGTGACATGCCATCGGTCACGTCGTGAGATCTGTCCTGGACAACTTTGAGCATTAAACTCTTAATCCTAAAAGCTAATCCTTTACACCTTCCAGAAGGTCTTCCCTAATGCAAAGGACTATCAAAATCGAAGCTTTTCAGTTGTGCATATCCATTGTACGACTTGGACACTAACTAGATTAATAATGATAGATTGAAGCCAAAACTCATGCTTGGAGTCTAAAACCACTACCAAACCTCTAGCCTGGAACCTATACTAATCAAGAGGCCTCAATTATCCATAAAGTTGCTAACATTAAGGATCCCATGCATGCTATCCAACCCAACCATGAAGAGAAATGAATAAAGCTTAGATCTATCATGCATAATATACAAAGGTAAGAGATTTAAGATTTAAAAAGCTCCAGAAGCAATACAAGGTGGTGAGGAAGGGACTTGTTAGAAAAGAATGATTCACCCAAGGAGTCTTCTTCTTCTTCAAGGAGCCAAAAATTATCAAATGAACCCTTCAAGGTCATAAAGAAAGCTAACTTCGATTTTGGCAGGAGGGAGGTGATGGAGGCCGAGGGTATGTAAACCCTAGCCCATCATTTCCTTCAAATAGGGCGCAGAATACAAGATTTAGGTAACTCCGTCTTCACTTCGTTACCACCTATGCATCACGTCGTAACCCACGAAGATAGAAACCCGTTTCAACCCGGTGGTCACATCGTGAGGCTTCCTTCCTTATGTCGTGACTAACTACAAATTGGGGATTTACATTATTTAATTAAATCAAATGAAATATTAAGGCTAGGACCCCACACAATATTTAACAATTTGGAAGAGGGATGTCGTAATCCAATTGCAAAATATTTGAATGTAGGTAAATGACGATTTACCAATTTCCACCATGAAAAACGAAAAAGAGTATTAAGCTTTAAATGAATTGAAATTCCTAGATTCTTTTGAGCTTCATTGAAATTTTCAATGGCATGTTTAAATTACCCTTGAAGTTTGTAACTGGGATGCCGAGGATCACAAACAAGGTGAAAATCACCATGCAAATGTGCTTGGCACTCTTGATGTCATTGATAACCTAATCAATGTGTCGGTTAACCACACACGCTCTATTGATCTATGACAAACATCAAGCTACCCTTTGGCACCCTTGCTAGTCCCAAATTAGTGTGCCGGTTAACCACACACGCTCCACTAACGACTTGGCAAGGTGCAAAGTGCAATTTCATGGAATAACACCATTTTCACATTTTTCCTAAAGTAACTAAAATTGGGAGTTCATAAAGCATTTAGTTACTTTATAATTATCATTATACTTTTTAATGAGAATTCATGTCCTATCCTACCCGTTCGGCTAATGACCCTCCACCAATTAAAGAAGCGGTAGGTAAGTATGGACACCCATTCAACCACCATTTTACAGGAAGTTTCCTTATACCCCCTTATAGATCGACTTTGTGAATGAGGCCTACTAACAGAAAAACTGACTTGTCTTATCCATATATATAAGTATTAAAATTTTAATGTTATAATAGTATAAGGGTTGAATTTTAATATTTTAATATTCTAGGGTTTGGAATCTTAATGTTTCAAAATTGAGACTTTACAAATTCCAAAACTTGAGGGCAAGTTTTGAAACTCTTCAAAACCTCTTGAATTACATAACTTAAGGAGTTAATTTTTCAATGAATGAGACTTTGCATATTTCATAACTTGAGGACAAGTTATGAAACTCTTCAAGAAACATTTAGATCAAATTTAACTAATAAAATTATCATATAATTTATTATTTACCTAATTGACCTAATTTAACTCACATAGCAAGGCAATTCAAATTAAATAATACAAATAATCAACTTATTATCTTAAAATTTGATAATTGTCTTTTAACTGGATGAGGATAATCATCACCATATAAAAAAAACGAATTTTGTGATACAAAACATTTTGTGGTAATGATCTTAATCCAATCCTGGCAAAAAAAAACTCAAAAATCTGCAAGCAGAAGATCCTACTCGTCGAGTTGTCAGTCTATGAGTGAACTCGTCGAGTCTAATAATTGGACTCGTCGAGTCCATCAGTCAGAGGCCAGAAATGTGACTTTTTCAGCTTTAAAAATCAACCAATGCATCATTATAATAGAAAACATCCTAGGCTCTGATACCACTGTTGGGTTTTAAGTACTATAACACTCCTATGGTGCACATACAACCCTAGATGCTTTTGATCTAAGTTTTCTCTAATTATACATGCAATTTCATTTTCCAAAGCATATACCCTAACGAGCATGCAATTGAAGATGTACAACATAAAATCTAGTTAAAAGAATACCTCTTATTTGTAGCTTGTAGTTCTTGGCCTTTCAAAAGCTTAACACCTCAAATGTAACGCCTCTAATGTGTCAAAAACATCAAAAGCAAGAGGAGGCTTCTGAGAGAGCGGATAGGAAACACAAAATTGGTTATGGTTCTCCTTTAGGATGCTCTTCGCCGATTTTAGGTATTAAGGGTTTACTTTTATAGTGTGGCATTGCTGGGGTTTCATCCATGTAAACCCTAATTCACCATGACTCTTCATATTTCTTAGGCCTTTTGGATTAAACCTTCATGGACTCACATATAGGTTTAGCCCATCCCTAATCAACATGGATCATTAGCCCAAACTATAAGTATTATTAATTTACTTAATCAGTCTCCGAAAATTTAATCAGTCTCTTTTGAACACTAAATTAATTCCAAATTAAATTTTGATCAACACTAATTAAAGAATATGATTTCTCAATTAACATATTAATCATATAATATATTAATAAATCACAAATAACCTCTTTCTCAAATATCCATCCTATCAAATGGCTCCGGTGAAGGCAACGCAAAAGGACCATACTACTATTGGGTCAAGTACATACCAATTATACTTATGGGCTTAGACATCTAATCCAACAGTAAATCCAGATAAGGACCAACTCTTAAACGACAAATCAAAATATATTCAGTTTCACCAAAATCCAAGTTCATCCCCTGTATCTCAAAAAGAAACCTCCCCATTTCAAACACTTGTTGAGACCTTACTTCATGCAACATCATCAAATGCACAAGTAAGGGGTACCATGGGGAAAATGCATTCCTAAAAATCTTCCAAATGGCAAAGATTCAATTAATACCCATTGCGATTGTGTTGGGCGCGGAAAATAGTCTTTAATGATCGTATCAACCACGCCTTTTAAAGTTAAATCTAATTTTTAATCGAGATCATCATGCTACAAAACATATAAATTGAATTGAATACAAAACGTTAGTAATTGAAAATAAAAAACAAGGTTTCAAAATTAATTTTCTTATTCGGTTTATGAAATAAATAGCAACGTACTTTTTATTTAATAAATAGTTGATATAAAAGGGCAAACAAAGGGGGATAAAAGGCATTTAAGGTCATTCCGCGGAGGTTAGAGTACATTCCGAGGAGACCCCTCTGCGACGCGACCTATACCTCCGCGGAGAGACATTTTCCCCTTTTGATTCATTCCGCGAAGAGAATACGTCAATACGCGGAGGTCCCTCTGCAGAGTGACCTACCCCTCCGCGAAATGGATCTTCGCAAATTTAAAATAAGTTAATCTTAAATCTAAATCTGTACATGTTGAAGGTTATCAATTGAAATTTTGTAACATTTGAACCTTAAATATACAAAATACGACATTAATCCAAAGAAGGAAACGTGAAAAAGACATTTGAGACGTACCCATCGGCGAAATTATTGGGGAAATTGCGCTCTATCGGTGCCCGATTTTGCTTGTTCAAGTTGTTGTCGCCGGAAAATGACGTCGTTGAACTTGTTGTCGCCGAGTTTGAACTCGTTCTCCCCGGAAAATAAAAAAAACTCTATCGATGTGGAGACACTAATTAAAATGATGTGGAAGAGGAATCAGGGGGCCAATGGGGGACCAAAGAGGAGATCCATTTTTGTCAAAGAGGGGAGGGGGAAATTACGAAAATACCCCCACTCCATGGAGAAATCGCCCTTCCACGATGCCTGTAGAGGGTCCTCCATGGTATGTATTTCTATAGCCACAAAGGTCTATTTTTGTGACTAAATTTCGAAATACCCCCCAAAATAATGTCTATTGCCGGTATTTTCCCTTATTAGAAAGAGGTGCTTGATTAGGTTTTTACAAATAGGGCTTAGGAATTACTTTCAAAATCTGATGTGGCCGAAGAAAATAGGAAGATTGAAGTTGTACATTGTATAACCAAACCACCTAACCATTTTCGACCACCATAGTTTCTAGCAACAGCAGGTTCACCGATCTTGAAACCAACGTCGAGGTCAACTGTTGCTTCCTTATTTCTTGTTTCCTCTAATTCCCTCTCCTACATCTGTTTCTCAGTCAGAATTAAAATATCTATAAACACTCTAATTATAGTTTTCTTGGTCGTGGATAGTGGTCAAGACGAAGCGGTTCAGGATGGTTGCATGTCTTCATCCAGGTTAGATAGAAGGATGAGAAAGGGAATGAGGTAAGGGCTTTTGTATTTATTTTCCGCATAGACAAAGTTTCAAATGTTAATTTCAAAGAAAAAAGCCATGTGGAATAAGTGTTACCGGTAAACCGGAGTAAAATTTGATGGTTCCTCTATTTATCTATTTAACAGGTAAATTAATACATTAGGGACCTCTTATACAAAAAAAAAAAAACTCCGATGACCAATTTGGGACAAACTCGAAACTTGGCTGTGCTACAATGTCATTTTCCCAATAGAAATTAAGTTTTTGATTTTATTAGAGGCTGAATGACACAATGTAGCTTTTCCACGAACCATGTTATGGTCTTAACCTCTTTTTATGGTTGTTTCATAAGGTGTCTGTTAAGATCTAGTTGTACCCGTAAATAATTATGTTAGGTGTGTGTTAAGTAGAAGTTAGTTGTATTCATAAAGATTCATGTTAGGTAGCCAACAGGTAGAATTATAAATGACTCAATGTAGCTTTTTGTATGAATCATGTTATGGTCTTAACATCTTTATATGATGGTTTGATATGGAGTTTGGTAGGAGTTGGTTATATTCATTAAGAACGGTGTTATGTGAGTGTTAATTAGAAGTTGGTTGTGTTTATAGAGATATTCGATATTCGATGGGTGACGGTGGGTGATAGGTAGGAGTTGGCGATTTCATAAATGGAATTGCGAGCCTTTGGACCATTTTACATGTCTAGATATTATGTTAAATAGGTGAAAAGTAGAAGCTAGGTGATTTCATAAAAAAAAGATTCAAAAAATTGGTTGGATTTAAGGGCAACCCAATGCTCCTGAACAAGATGTTTTGAGAGTTGCATGTGGTTTGGGGCGGCTGGGTCTTCCACAAGATTGGGTCGACTAGCCAAAGCCTAGTTCTGGCTATCGGGTATGTGAAATGGGATGGGCATGCCTTTTTGAACCTTTGTTTTGAACCTTAGATTATATTTTCTTCTAATGTGATCGTATCGAGTTTCAAAGTCACCAATTAAACCAATCTTAACGTATCAATTTTTTAAATTTCTTTCATCATCATCAAAAAATCAAATCTTGGGGAATCCTATAAATTTTGAAGATACAAATTTGTAAATTGGTAGCCAATGGCTATTTATAACAAATAAAAAAATAAAAAAATAAATTAGCCTCACTTCATTAACATCATAATTCAACCCCGCTAAAAATAAATAGAAATAAAAATAGACAAAATTTTACAATTGGTCCCTATGGTTTACAGAATATCGCATTTTGAGGACTTCCTAGCAAAAAGTCACGCCACTGGTCCTTATGGTTTCGGTTCATTGCTCGATTCGTCCTTGACCCTAACCCCATCACTTTTATACCGTTAGTGTAGGGGTATTTTTGTATTTTCACCTTGCAATCACTGTAATCCTTCATTATGCTCATAATATATGGATGATCTATGTGATAATTGCAAAGATTATATTCTCCAGCTACCCATTATCCTTTTGCATTCATCATCGTCTTCTCCAACACAACGCAAGGAAAGGATCATCTTCCAGTTCAATTGAAAATGATAATGGTGTTAACGTTATGGTCGATCCATTCCAAACACACAAAAGCATCAAAATATGAATTGGAAAGATTATATTGTAAGTGACTTACTAACGTGATCATACATTTTGTCGATTTGAAATTACGCCCAAATAGTTGAATTTTTTTTGTTATCCTTTGTTTCAGAGGGAATAAGCAACTACTTCACACTGAAAATCCATCACGGTGGGATATTCACGAAAAGCCTTGGGAGAAGGTACATAGATGGAACAATAGACTACATTGACTTCGTAGACATTGTTGTTTTCTCCGTGCATGAGTTGGATACAATGGTTCGAGAAATACGGTACATAGAAGGCAAAAGTTTATATTATCATTTCTTATTCCAGAAGTAGAGTTGGACTTTGGTCTATTACCCCTAGGAAATGATGGGGATATGCATGTATTGTCAACTTATGTGGAAAAAAATAACCTATTAAGTATCTACATAGAGCATGGCCATACAAGGGTTAACATTTATTTTTTTATCGGCAACAAAGGATATTATTGAGGAGTTGGTTAATGATGTGTCCCCTAAACTAGATATGAACCAAAAGAAGGGAAAATATGTTGGATCTTCTAGGAAAAAACTAGACTACTCCCAACCCATTGTGCCATATAGAAGATTTGGTGGACCATCCGAAGTGATACAGAGTAATGAGCCACTCATGGATGATGAGCCAGTCTTGAATGATGAACCAGTGATGAATGTGAGCCAATCGTACATAATGAACCAGTTATAGATTATGAATATGATTTTGAGCATAGTGAATATGAAACTAGATTTCATATTCAGCATGATGCAAAAAAATAATGTTTGATGAGGAATATTTGATAGATGATGTGGAGGTGAAATGATAAACTTTTGTACTGTACTTGATGAAGACATTGACTTAGGGCAGCTTGATCAGCCAAACAATAATATAGAGGAACATTGAAGACATTGAAGATGAATGTTTAGAAGTCTTAGACAATGATGTGTTTGAATCATTTTCTAGTGAACAAGAGCCTAGAAAGAAATTGTTAAAATCCATTCTAAAACCAGTTGCTTGTTCATCTAGTGAGGTTCACACAAAAGCTTTCAAGATTTGTCAGACTTTCAAGGAAAAGAAAATCATCAGAGAAGTTATCGCCAACTACTCTGTAAAAGAAAGGAGGGATCTACATTATGTAAATAATGACAAGAAAAGAGTTAGGGTAAAGTGTAAGGGTCTTGTCCCTGAATCGACTGGTGGCAGTAACAAAGGTAGGGGCAGTGTAGTACTTTCCAAGAAAACAACTTGTCTATGGGTTCTTTATATATCTAGGGCAGATGAAAAAAAACGTTTAGATTATTAAAACATATGAAGATTGTCATTCTTGTTTTCAAAAAAGGACATTGAGGGCTTGTTCATCTAATTTTCTAGCTAACAACATATTGCATCAAGTTGAAAGTAACCCCAACATCCCTACACGTTCTTTACAGGAGGACTTGGTACCGAGGTATTCAGTTTCAATATCAAAGATGAATGTATTCCATGAAAAAGCTAAGGTAAAACAACTTGTTTATGGTGATTATGAAAAGGAATATGGTTTTTTGACAGAATATGCCATGGAATTGTTGTCAAAGAATCCAGGAACAACTATGAAGATAGATGTGGAAACTAAACCCAAAGTGTGTTCTGAAACAAGGATATTTAAATGTATATATATGCTTAGGTCCATTAAATGAGGGATTCAAAAAAGGTTTGAGGGATTTTCTTGGATTTGATGGTACGTTTTTGAAGGGTCCCTTTCCTGGACAGATCCTCACTGGAGTTGGGCTTGATTCGAACAATGGCATTTACCCAGTTGCATATGCCATTATAGAAACTGAAAATATTAACTCTTGGACATGGTTTTTAGAACACTTAGGTGATGACTTAGATTTGAATTCTTCATCTAACTTCACCTTTTTTTTCAGATCTGCAAAAGGTACCCTCTAACTTCAACAAACTTCACTTTTTTATTTCAAACTTCAACAAACTTCTCTTTAATTATTTCATTTACTAACTTATTTTAATTATACTCACATGGAATCTTGGTTGCAATAGAGAAACTTTTTCCATTAGCTAAGCAAAGGTTCTGTTTAAGACATGTATTTGACAACATGAAATTGAAACACAAGGGAGATGAATTGAGGGAAGCAGTATGGTGTTGTGGAAATGTATATAGCATACCAAAGTTTAATAGGGATATGCAGAAACTGAAAAAGCATAACCCAGAAGCCCATGAGTGGTTAAGTAAAATTCCTACAAAACACTAGGCAAGATCCCATTTCTCTAGTAAGTATATACTCTTTTCTTTAACATATTTCATAACTGATTTAACTAATTAATTTTTTGGTTTAATACATAGCAAGGGTAACGACTGATAGTTTGACAAATAACTTGTGTGAGGTATTTAACTCCAAGTTAGATGAGGCCAGGGACAAGCCTATAATCACTTGTTTATAATTTATTAGAGAATACCTCAGAATGAGAATTGTAAATGTTCATAAAGTGCTAGACAAATGCAAAGGTTCCCTAAGTACATCTGCAACAACAATCTTAGAAATCAATAAGACAAAGGCAAATCAGATGAAGGTTCTATTCAGTGGAGCTAATAAGTATCAAGTGACTGGTCTATAGCTGAAGCAGTATGTTGCAAACTTGAAATAGAGGAGTTGCACTTGCAGGAAATGGGAAATTACAGGTATTCCATGCCAGCATGCTAATGCTTTAATGTATGATAAGATGTATAATGGGTCATAATGTGGAGATCCTGAGGTGTGGGTGAACCAATGGTACTGGCTTAGTATATGGAATGATATGTACCAACACACAATGGACCCAATAAATGGAAGGAGCATGTGGCCTAGATCTGATTATCCAACAAACCTTCTCTTACCCAAACATCATAAACATGTTTCTTAATATACATGTTTTGCATAATTTAATTTGAAACCATTTTCTAAACTTGTTGATATGTATCCTTAAAAATTTGTTTATAGGTTGGCAGGCCAAAGAGAAAAAGGAAGAGGGCAGCTGATGAACCAACTCAAAGTACTAGTTTAAGTAGGAAATACTTTACAATCACTTGCATTAAATGCCACAACAAAGGTCACAATGCTAGGACATGCAAGGGGCAGGGAGGTCCTAGTGAAGTTGGTAAAGGGAGTGGACAGAAGAAGGGGAAAGCTTTTGTAGTTTAGTTTTTAGCTTTAAGTATGCTTTTGCTATTATGTCTAAGTATTTAACATGTATACAATGTTTGATTATGGTATGTTTGTAGAAACAATTACTTTTGATAGGTATTTTGGGTATTGTATGTTTGTAAACATGATATTGCACTTACTTGCATTATGGTTAATGATATTTTGGTCTACTATGTTTGAACTAGTACATTTTCAATTTTGGTAATGCCACTTTGGTAACTAGTTTTTTGGTTATGTTATTCACATTAATAATCAACTTTACATTTACATGCAAACAAATTGACAGTTAGCTTCCTTGCTAATACCAGTTGACCTTAAAACTAAACATCAAACTTACATTATATATATAATAACCATTACATTTTCTTGTCCCAACATTACATACAATCACAGGGAAAATTCTTCAAAATCTATAACAAAAAATGGACCAAAACACAGATTCCAAATCACAGATTTCCCCCTAAAAGTTTCTTGATTTTTTACTTGAAAAAGTAACACACCAAGAAAAACAACCAAATCAGACAATGTAACCATTTCACCATCATCAACCTTTCTTCGAGATTGTTTCTTCCATGCAAGAATACCAAAATCATAACAGTTGACCTAGGGTCGAACCATCCAAAACAAACGCATGTTCCTCCTAACCTTGAGCATGACCAAAATCGACGACTTGGGTTCAAATCATTCCATGATGTCACCAAAACCACATGTCTTCCACTGTGGCATATCACTATTGTCTTTTTTTTAATAGAATGTGAGTGAGGATGGAAGAATAGAAGACATGAATGAGAAGTAGAAGGATATGAAAGTGACGGGGCTTACATTATATAGTCTGATGCATAATGAGATGAGAAGACAAAATACCCTTGCACTAACGATACAAAAGTGACAAGGTTAGGGTCAAGGACCAATCAACTAAAATCATAAGGACCAGTTGCGTGGCTTTTTGCTAGAAAGTCCTCAAAGTGTGATATTCTGTAAACCAGACAGGGACCAATTGTGAAATTTTGTCTAAAAAATATGCTAATTGTGGTCTCTATTTATAAATAAGTTTTTATGACTTTTGGTATATTATGTGTTTTATTTGGTACTAAAGCTAAATTTGTAATTTATAAAAAATGGTTAAAAATAAAAATAGAACTAACTGAATGCTAGCCCTTGGGATGAACCAATTGAATGTTGTTCAGTTAGGCTACTATGTTCATGGTTGATTTTTCATCATACTTATCATTAAAACCTTGTGTATAACGTGTGACCGTTCACTAGTGAGAGTAATCGAAACGACATTTCTAAGGCGGTGTTCGATGGGAAGTTGTAATGCTTGATTTTGTACGGTTTCAAATCGGAGCAAGACGGTGTACTATACGACCATGAGAAAGAACCAATGCCATCAAGATAAATATCTCCATGTTATGAATTATTATTTAGTGAATGACTATTGGATTCCCCATATTCCCCCATCACTCTCCATAATTAGTGAGCATTATAACAAACATTATTATGACTTTTATGAGTTTAGTTATGCACCATTATAATGAGCATTCATAACATACATCACCTGTCATCTTCTTTGCCTAGTATAAATAATGAGTGTTATGTATTGTAAAGTTTCGATGATTACATCATAAGTATTGGAATAAAAGTTCTCTCCACTCTCATGTCTTTCTTTACTTGATAATTTATCTTGTTATTTGATCATATTTTATAACACGTTATCAGCACGACTCTACCATAGAGCTCTAACTCTTTATTGCTCTTATTATTTTCCGGTATGTATTTTTTTTATAAGTCCACATGTATAATGACTACAAATTATTTTATGAAATTTCTTATCTAACAATTCTTTAACATTCAAGTCTTTATTTTGATTAGTATTTTCACTATAGAAAACCATGTTATGCTAGAGAAAACTTTCTCTACTTTCCATGCCACCAACATGCTCTTGCAGTAGCAATATCGTGAGAAAGTTTAAAAACGAATCGTAATTAATCTCATGTATTCTTGTGGCTAAACAAAACAATGAGTTATTGATGAAAAAACACCAATCAATTCCGACTGGTTCTAATGCAACATCATATAATCATAATAGTCATGGGTATAACCAAGGTCATGGAGGTTATCATAATTATCATAAAAATAACAAGATACCAGAAGTTGGAAAATAACAAAAATCCACGTCCTAATGATAAAAGGGGTCAAGGCAAACAAAAGTTGAAAATGTTTGTCACCGATGTTGAATGACCGTGTGACATCCCCAAAATCTCGGCTAGAAAAGAACGGTTTCATTTATGCTTTTTAAACATTTTCAGAGTAAATCCTTTTAATTTTAAAAGAGATGCGGAATTTGTTCCCAAAAACAAAACATGATAAAATAGATATTTATCAAAACATTTCACAAAGAAATATGATTTCATTTCATAATCAAAAGTCGGGATGTCATGTTCCGATACAGATCATAAAGCATAAACTATAACATTACAAGTCCTTCAACAATATATACATATACAAACTTGTAAACAAAACAACTTGATGATTCGTCCATCTTAAGCTCTTGCGCCACTTCCTGTAATACAAATAAGATGAGTGGGTCAGGCTTGGGAGCCTGGTGAGCATATAGGGTTTTCAACCCACAATGAATATTTAATTTAACAATCAACAATAAACCCGATTACCCATTCCCATTATCCTCACTTTACGTCCCTAAAACAACATCTATTATAAGGGACCTAATCTAGGATTTTTCATCGGGACGAACATTACTGCAAAGGGGCTTCCTTAGCAATAAATATCCTAAAGGAAACCATGAGGGGGCTAGAGTACACCGGTGAACACGTCGTTCACAACACCTATAGGTTATGAGCCTGCTAGTGCTCCACAAGATTGTCTAGAATAGTCCGTGGTCGTCATCCATACTCTACTGAATGACTAGAATAACACCAACAACACCGAGGCCTCTCATATGTTTATTACACACCAACTATCTACCCATGTTCTACCCAACATATTAGTAGACAAAAATATACATTTTTATACATAGTTTAAAAAACCTGTATAACATGCTTTAATCAATACATATTCCACATAACAGATGAGGCACACACACATAACATGCATTTCATAGAGAATAAATCAGATCTATGAGATAAAAGAAAGTGAATATACATTCACACATATAACAATAAAATATATACACGTAGCACGTATTTTATATAAAATACTTCATAATATTGCGTTGGAAGAAAATGACTACACACTCACTTGATCAGAAGATGATCGGGCAGCACTACGGCTTGCAGAAGTAGTTTTTCTCCGTAGATCTGGAAGATCTTCTAAAAAACCGGGGTCCTCGCGGGCAGGGCTTCGGCTCGGGAATAACGCTCTTCGAGATTCTCGGGGCTTCGGATCTTGCTTCGGGGCTCGAAAATATTACTGGGGCTTTGGGGTATAAACGGCACGCAAAATGAGGCAAAATATGAGAGAAAAAGGAAGAAATTTGAAAAGGGAAGAGGCTGCCTTCGCATCCGCTTTGATAGGAGGTTGGACCCTCGCATTACGTTGGGCGTACTGCTTCGGTACGCTGGGCGTAATGCCCAATCGTCATTGCCTGCGTCATCGGAGGTACTCGAGTGCTGGGCTTCGTCACGCTTCGCTGTACGCTGGGCATACTTCGGATGAGTCCGCTGACTCCTCTTCGGATAATACCAAGATTTAGAATTAAAATTTAATTATTAAATATTTAATAAACTTCAAAAATTCGTATCTCCCTCATACGAACTCCGTTTTCGACATTCTTTATATCCACGCGTAGGTGAGACTACGCTCTACAACTTTTGTTTAGAACCCATCGGCTAATTTTGAATTTATTTTTATTATTTATTTTTAGTAGGCCGGGATAGAAAAACTTCATTATAAATTCATAACTTCTTCTTCTTACGTCTGTTCTCGCCTAACTTTTCATCATTTCGCTACTAACAACGAGATCTTCGATTCTCGTTTACATTGTTTCGGCTAAAAACCGCTCGATCTCAAATCGAGTATTCGGGCTGCATACAGCCAAGTCCAAACTTCACAAAATCATAACTTCCTCATACGAAGTCAAATTTGGGCGTTCTATGTATATTCAGAAACCTCGTTTCGACTACTACAACATTATCCAAAGATATCAAGTTTATTTTACACTTAAATTTTGACGCTCATTTTATTCTTAATTAATCATATCACATAATTAAGCAATTTAGCACGAAACACATAATACTCAAATAATACGTTCTTATTATTTCAAATTTGGGTTACAAAGGTTAACATAGACTATGACATTGCTAAAAATGGCAAGCCCAGAAACACGGGCGTTACAGACCGGTCATTGGTCTTGTACATGCTACTTACCAAAGCATTTTGTTGATCTTTATCAAGCTTCTCTAAAATATAAAGAAAAATAAAATATCAAAAAAAAATTATTCAAAATGATTTTCACGAGATCGACCATAAATGAAACATTTGGATGTTGTAGATTTTCTTGTCTACCCAAAAAGGACAAGTGGTGCTATGAATGGTGATGGAAGAATAATGTGTATTTTTGTTTCATATCATTTATTATGTTTTTATGTAATATTCATATCATGAGAAATGATGTCATCACAATCTTCTCAAAGAAATAAAATATGACTTTATTTCTCTAAGTTGAATGTTACTTATGTTTTATTTATTTATATATATGGATATTCACAAAAGAAATGAGGAAGATATGTCTTGCAGACAGTGCAAGAACATATAACATTTTTAATAATGAAAACTATTTTACTTATTTATCAATTAGAGAAGAAAATGTTAATACAATAACGGGTAATGTAAAAATGATTGAAGGCTCCAAGAGAACGAATATAGTATTACCAAAAGAGACAATAATTACAATTGGTGATGCATTATTTTCATCAAAATCACCAATAAGTTTATAAAGTTTTATGGATATTTGGTCCAACGGATATCATGTTGAATGAACTAATGATGGTGATAAATAGTATCTTAATATTACAAAATGACATCGGGAAAGAAAAGTTTTTTGGAAAAATTACCCATATTGTCCTCCGGATTGTATTATATAAATATTAGAATGATTGAATCTCATGCTATTGAAAATAAAATGTATGATAATAACTTCAAAGTTTGGCATGACCGATTGGGCCATCCCGGATCAATTATGAGGTGCAAAATAATTGAAAGTTCAAGTGGCCATTCCTTGAAAAACCAGAAGATTTTTCAAACTAATGAATTGTCTTGTGTTGCATGCTCTCAAGGAAAATTAATTTCTCATCCATCACTAAATAAAGTTGTGTATGAAAGTCCTAGTTTCTTAGAAAGAGTTCAAGGGGATATATATGGACCAATTTATCTACCATGTGGACAATTTAGATATTTTATGATTTTAACCAATGCATCAACTAGATGGTCATAGGTGTGCTTATTGTCTAGTCGTAATCTTGCATTTTCAAGATTACTTGCACAAATATCTGCCTAAGGACACATTTTCCCAGTTACCCAATTAAGAAAATTCAACTTGACAATGTTATTGAATTTAAATCATAAGCTCTTAATGACTATTGCATGTTGATTGGGATAAATATTGAATATCTTGTTGCAAATGTTCATACACAAAATGGTTTAGCTTAGTCCTTAATCAACGTCTTTAATTAATTGCAAAACCATTACTAATGCATTCTAAAATTCCTAATCGACATAAGGGCATGCAATTTTACATGCAACATCACTTATATGTATCATGCCAACAAGTTATTATAAGTTCTCCCCTATTCAACTGGTTTGCGGTCATGAAGCAAATATTTCCCATCTAAGGAAGTTTGGATGTAAAATTTATGGACCCATTTCTCCACCTCACCGAACAAAAATAGGTCCTCAAAGAAGAATGGAAATTTATGTTAGATATGAATCTCCATATATATTAAATTATTTAGAACCATTAACTAGAGATTTATTTACAGCTAGATTTGACGATTGTCATTTTGAGAATCTGTTTTTCCAAAATTAGAGGGAGAAATAAAGAAACTGGAAAATAAAATCTCTTGCAATGAATTATCACTCTCATTTTTAGATCCTCATTCAAGTCAATGTGAACTTGAAAAAGATAATTCATTTACAAAATGTAGCATATCAATTTCAAGATGTATTTACTGACCCTAAGTGAGTAACAAAGTCTCATGTACCAACTATAAATGATCCAAGTAGATTTGATATCCCAGAAAGAAAAAAAATACAACTGCAAATGAATCTTAGGCACACCTGAAGCATGGAAGATCATCCGGTTCCAAGGATAAAAATCCTCGAAAATGAAATGGAGCAAATACAATTGATGGTCCAAAAGAGAAAACCAAATCTCTTGAAAAGATTGATGAAGCTCTAGAAGAGCCCAATGACATAACAAACGAAACTAAGGTACCTGAAAAATTATGAAAATGAAGAGGTCTAAATAAATTATGTCATGACATGAATAAGATGAAACCAAAATAAGACAGACGTCGACGATAATTTTTCATAT
Source organism: Lactuca serriola (assembly GCF_051521515.1). NCBI lineage: Eukaryota > Viridiplantae > Streptophyta > Magnoliopsida > Asterales > Asteraceae > Lactuca > Lactuca serriola. Next base: position 137,359,269 of record NC_136414.1, read on the forward strand.
CATGTTCCGCACGTGGTTATAAAGAAAATGAGGATCTTGAACCTACATCTATTGAAAAATGTAGGAATATAAAATATTGGCCAAAATGGAAAGATGAAATAAATAAAGAGTTTATATCTCTTACTCAACGAAAAGTTTTTGGACTTGTAGTCCGTACACCAAATAGAGTAAGATTAGTGGGACACAAATGGGTATTTGTGTGCAAAAGAAACGAGAAAAATGAAGTTGTTAGATATAAAACAAGACTTGTTGCACAAGGAATTACCCAAAGGCCCGAAATGAATTATGAAGAAGCATACTCTCCTATGGCTGATGCAATTACATTCTGTTATCTAATATGTCTGACAACACATGAAAAACTGGAGATGAGTCTAATGGATGTAGTTACCACCTATTTATATGGTTCACATGAGAATGATATTTAAATGAAAATCCCAAAAGGGTTTAAGGTGCCAGAAGCAGAAACTTCTAATTTTCGAGAAGTATATCTAGTAAAATGTAATAAATCTTTGTATAGATTAAAACCATTTGATTATATGTTGTCCAATTGTTTAAGTAGATTTTTGTTGAAAGGGTGTTATAAAAATGATCCGTTAAGCCCATGTGTATTCTTAAAAAGATCTGGATAAGAATTTGTCATAATTAATGTTATTGTCAATGATTTGAACATAATTAGAACTCCTAGAGAATTAGCAAATGTCACTACTTTTTTAAAAGAAAATTTTGAAATGAATGATCTTCGTAAGATGAAATTATGTTTGGTTATTCAAATTGAGCACACAAAATGGAGTTTTTATACATTAATATCTAGAAAAGGTGCTTAAAAGGTTTTATATGAATAAATCACATCCATGAGTAACCCGAAGGTGGAAAGACACTTAGATGCCAAAAAGGACCAATTTCAGCCTCATAAAAAACATGAAAATCTTCTTGTTCCCGAAGAACCATATCTTAGTGCTATCGGTGCACTAATATATCTTACTATTAACAAAAGACCTGATATATCTTTTTTCGTAAACTTATTAGCAATATATAGTTCTTATCCAACAAGAAGACACTACGATGGAGTCAAACACATTTTTTGGTATCTTCGAGGTACAATGGATATGAATTTATACTAATCAAATTCATTAAATGCGAAATTAATTAGTTATGTAGATGTTGGATATTTATCTGATCCACACAAAGCTCAAACTCAAACAGGTTATTTATTCAATTATGGAGGTAAGAAAATTTCTTGACATTATGTTAAACAGACTTTATTTGTTGCTTATTCTAACCATGCAGAGAATATAGCAATTCATAAGGCAAGTCATGAGTGTATTTGGTTAAGAAAGTGAACTCAACACATTTGCAAGAATTATAGTCTAACTTCTAACAGGGATGTTCCAACCATACTATATGAAGATAATACGACTTGTATAACCTAATTCAATGAAGGTTTTATCAAAGAAGACAGAACCAAACATATATAACTAAAGTTCTTTTCCACTCATGATCTTCAAAAGGAGCATGGCATCAACATCCAGAAAATTTAATCAAGTAACAACATGGCAAATTTGTTCACTAAAGCACTTCTTACATCCAAATTTGAAAATATGGTATGAAACATTGGCATGCGGTGCTTTAAGGAAATCAATTGATGTGGTGATCAAGGGGAGTTGGAAACATATTGTACTCTTTTCCTTAGCTATGTTTTTCCCACTGGATTTTCTTAGCAAGGTTTTTAATGAGGTGATTGTTCCAAATCTATTATTAATCATGTACTCTTTTTCCTTAATAAAGGGTTTTCCTATGACGTTTTACCTATTAAGGAATCATCATTCAAGGGGGAGTGTTATGAATTATTATTTAGTGAATGACTATTGGATTCCCTATATTCCCCCATCACCCTCCTTAATTAGTGAGCATTATAACAAACATTATTATGAGTTTTATGAGTATAGTTATGCACCATTATAATGAGAATTCATAACATACATTACCTTTCATCTTTTTTGCCTAGTATAAATAGTGAGTGTTATGTATTGTAAAGTTTTGATGATTACATCACAAGTATTGGAATAAAAGTTCTCTCCACTCTCATGTCTTATTTTATAACACCCCATATATTGTAAAGTTTTGATGATTACATCACAAGTATTGGAATAAAAGTTATATCCACTCTCATGTCTTTCTTTACTTGATAATTTATCTTGTTATTTGATCTTATTTTATAACACCCAATATATTATAGCAATTTTCAGATGGTTATTTGCATTCATGGGGCATTGTGGCTTTTATGGGTTTCGAACCTCACCTCCATCTTTTGTAACCATTGTTAGAATTTAAAGGTCGTGAAATAATTTGAATATAAATGAAATGATCCCATCTTTTCTATCGATCAAGAACCACACGTGAAGAGAATTGTTATTGAGATTATGAAAGCAATTATGATTGAATGATTGAAAAGTAAGAACACAACGAGTAAATATTAATCAGATCTTATATTGATGAAGACTGATTACAAAGCTTTAAGCAGAAAGAATACTCGAGGTCAAAAGTTTTTTATACTTCTATCCTCAGCCCCTATTTATACGAAATCTGAGTGTACAAAAAATATACTAAGCCTATTACAATACACTTTGCATAAAACTGTGACTTAGTAAAATAACTAATATGCGAAACCCAAAAGAAACAACCACTTCGACTTTTACAATACACAGACTTTACAATCTCCCCATTTGTAAACAGTCGAAGCTATTCAGTCCATAAGCCTCTGAACAGCTGAGTGAATTGTCTTTCGCACTTCACCATACCAAGTAATCACCTTCTTAAGCTCCCTCTTGTCTCCTTCGTTATTCTTCTTGCAGTTATTCATACGAACAATAAAATTCGTATATTGCGAAGAAGTATATCTTTCAATTTCCGAGACCTTGAACAAAAATTTCTTGGGCTTCCCCTTTGTATCTCTCCCTGAAAATACCATGCCAAAAGGTTTCAGGCATATTTCACCAACAACATACTTAGATAATGTTGACTGGGTCAAGGTATCTTCCCAGGGGACATTCACTTCCCTTCCCAGTTCGTTGCGAGTTCTTTATCGGTTAATGCAAAACAGTCAAAGTAGTTATCAATAAAAGTCTTGACATGTGCGAAACCAATTCTAAACACTTCAGTTTCAGATCCTTTGAGCTTGTGATCTTGCATGTGTTTCAAAATAAGAGCTACTTGGATAAGATCATTGCAGTTCATCAGAAGGAAGTCAGCTATCATAAAGTCATATTGTTTGTTATCGGCTCGAATGACAAAATATCGAAAGTTCTGAAGCATGTCTTCAAACATCGAATCCTTCTTAATCGTCAACACCTTTTTAATCTTCATCAAGGACCATACTTCATCTGGATTGTTTCCCAATACAGCATGAAATCTGATTTTCATGTGTATGTAGTCATCAACATTATCAAACTTCTCACTTATCGTGTACTGAGCAGTTATGAATAGCATTTCATTAATCGGAAAATCCAACTGGCATTTGTCCGAATTCGCAATGTCGTAGCTCCTCTTTGGATTTTTCTCAAATTCGTACATCTCTCTCCCCACCACTTTCGATTCTATAGTTTCATAAGAATAAAGCTTCGCAGGATCTCCTTTATTCATTGTGGGAGGATCACTTGCCCTTTGCCTCATTATGCTCTGAACTTGCCTCAGCCTTTCTATTTCAGCCTCTGCTTCAGCTTTCTTCTCCTCCTTCAACTTTTCATACATAATCCCTTTCCCTTTTCCCACATCATCAGTTGGAGGTTTCATACTAGAACTTCCTTCTTTTGACCCAATAGATATTCCTTTGGCTATTGGTCTTTTGGTCATTATTGTTGAGGAAATCGGCATAGTGAATATTGGAAGAGTAGTTTTGAGGTGAGTGGATATCACTTTCCCTACAGTCTTCGCATCATCCTCTTTACTTGTATTCTTCTCTCCCCCTTGCACCCCTGTGAAAGCAGGTGGGGCATTCTTCGGTAGTAAAGAGGTAAAATTCGCAATAGGAGCAAGTGCCTTCTGAATTGCTTGTTCCAAACTATTGACTTTGAGAGACAAGAATTCAGGAGTGAGAATGGTCTGAGATGTAGGTTGCGAAACCAAAGTTTTCAACTCAGTCTTCAACTGAATCAACTGATCAAATTTCTCCTTGTTTTCTTTCTAATTGGCTTCAAGAATCGGAGCAGGAAATTGAAAATCATTGATAACTTTGTTCAGGGCTGTTGCAATCACATCAACCCTCTTCTGTACTTCCAAATTTTGAGAAGTAATATCTTGAAGTTCCTTCGCAAGTTCTTTCTTTAATTCCTCAACTTTAAAGTTGACATCCTCCCTAACCTTCTTTACATCCTGCACAAAAAGAACGTGACGTTCTTTCCCAACAGTCTTCAATTCCTTAACATCACCATTAAGTGAACTCGCTTGAGCTTGAATGCGAAGCTCATTATTCTTATCTGAGTGATCAACTTTATCAAGTATTCTCTTTTCAGCAGCTTTGATCATAGCTTCAACCTCCAATCCTGATATAGATGACGTTGTACCAGAATCAGCTTGTGACTGAATAATGGCATTCAACTTTTGATTTAGGATTTTGAATTGCTTTCCTGTCATAAGCATATGATCAGGTATCTCCTCCTCCTCTGAATCAAAATGTAAATCCTCAAATATTCCTCCAAACCCTCCTCCTTCGGTTTCATCATTGGACATGGGTTGCGAAGGTTGAGGAGTTTCGGGTGATTGTGATGGAAATAAGGTTGTGAATGGATGTTGTAGAGGATGGTCAAAAATGGATGAGGTAGATAGGCTAATGGGCAGAGTGGTTTCAACACTTGTGATAGGTGCCCCCATATCAGATACGTTGACAACCATATCAAAAATAGGTACCTCCTCAGAAACTGATTTGGTAGTGACTATTTCAAGTGGAATGGATAGTGGGGTTGTGGTAGAAATTTGCGAGGTAGGTGTTATTGAAACGAGTGGAAGAGAAACAGTTACCGATGTACAAACAGGTGGAGTCTCTGGTAAAATCTCTTCATCAGAAGACTCGTTGCAAATGATCAACTTTCGCTTCTTCATAAGTGTTTGTTGCATCTGTTTTGCAACATCCTGAGCTCTTTTTCTTTTTGACCCTGGAGAAACAGGAGCTGGAACACTTCTAAGCGTTACCCCCTTACTGATGACTTCTGTCTTGCGAATAGGAGAGGATTTGCGAATCTTCTTCAGTACCCCAGATTTTGAGGGTATAGTTTCCTTCTTCGATTTTGAAGACGTCTCCTCTATCTGAACCTCTTCTTCTTAAGTTTGTTTTGAAGATTGAACTTTTTCATCCTTCTTAGTGGTCTTCTCCTTCTTTGAGGTCTTGGCAGTGACTTCCAATAGGATCCCAGTCTGCACAGCTGGATCCACCGTCTTCATGTACCTTACCAACACTTTGGGAATGGATGATACCTTACGAAGCATCGCATCCGGAATGCGAGCAACGTGTGTAAAGATATTTTCATTGTCTTCCACCACCTTCGGAAATTGATACAACAAGAATTCTGCAACCTCAGCACCCTCTGGGACTTGAATTCCTTCTTTTTCATATGCCTTTTCAAGAATAATGCTCCAATATCTTGCACACGAGATTCCTTTTTCCGAATTCGTGTTTTCCAAACTTTTTACAAACTCCTTCCACAACTGATTTCCGTAATCCACACTGATATCGTAATATTAACCCATCACCATCGCATAAACTTCCATATGTCCCCTGTCAAGACCTACTGTTCTTCCTGTCAAACATCTGAAAAAAATTCCAAATAGAAACTTCCACATACAGGGTAATCCAGATTTTCGGAAATCACTGATCTTCTCAAGTGCTGGCTGATGACCCATCTCATTGAACATAAAGATGATTTGGGAATTGATGGGTTTGAAAAATGGAGGGTTGTTAGGAATGTTCAAGAACTCAATGAACATTTTCTTCGTAAGTCGAACGCTTTTATTATTAATCAGGTTGAATGTAATCACGTCAGTGGCATAGTTGTAGGAAGCCGATGATGCTGCCAATGACAACCATGTCATCGGAACTGAGAAAGAACTGAACATGGCGGTGGACAGTGGAGATCTTTTGAGTGCAACTATTAACATCTCCAGTCCTTCTGGGTAAGAAGAGACATTCGGATCGACTTGATAGTTGGTGCTTTGAATTTTCATGAGTGATTGTGAGAGAACTTCATCAGTGTTGGATTGAGTTCCAGCCATTTTTAGGGTTTGAACAAGATGAATATGAAGAAGATGAAGAAATTTAGGAGTGAGTATGTTTGTTCGCGTAACCGTATACAATGATCTTGAAACCCTTTTTATAGGTAACCCGAATCGATTTGAAATTAAAGCGAGATGCATTTAATGTTATCTGATGTGGCACCTTGATAATCGGACCATGACAGCAAAAAGGTAGCCATGCTGCAAAAAGTAGCTGTCACGTCTCCTAGAAACCCGGGCAGAATACCAACCATCTCGTTTACACAGCCTGCCAATTTTCCCGTTATAGAATTGGAACCGTTAGAACCCTTCGCATAGAGGCAAGGCTCTTTCACTTTTGGGATATAAAGTGAAATCATATGCCAGATTTGCGAAATCATCAGCCTGAGTTGGTATTACTCAGAACCTCAAGGATTTCGTGAGTTCAGTGTTCCAAAGAAATAAGATAAGAAACAACAAAAAAAAATTGGAATTTTGTGATGTCAAAAATTCAATTTGACACGAAGGTAGTTAAACCCCAGGCAAAGGTTGCTTCGTTAATCATCAAGAGAGATGATCAACAGCTTGTGTATGTTCCCGTGAATTACAATCGAATACTTTTTGATAAGTATCAAAGGGCTTCTTTTGAAAGATATTTTTGGGTTGGTTTCAAATTTCATTACATATCAACCTTAACATAAAGTGAGAAATTGTAACTGAAATTACTTGTCTGACCAGTGTAGTCAGTGACAAGTTGGCTTTTGAAAATATTTATCATGACTAGGATTTGTGAATGAAACTCAAACAGAAATCATATTCATAAAAATTGTTGTACTGGATCTTGTTGGGTAACAAACATCGTGGGTTGCGAATGTTTGATCAAGACCACGCATGCGAATTGAATATGATTTGGAGTTTCGAAATTTTGGTACTGAAACAAAAGTTTCGTTAATATCTAGAACAATGTTCCCCGTCAATTCCTCAAAGTTTAGGATGTTTGGGTTTCACTTTCATCACGGACTCATGATCTTAGATCATAAACACATAATTTTTGTATATCTAAGTCTCGATGGGTTTGATCAGAGACCTCTCGGACATACGTCTTTGTGTGTGATTTGTGTGAAGAATTTTGTGATGAAAAAGATTGGTTATAAGATCGAATGTACCTATGTTATTTGTGGACCAAACAGAAAAATCTTAACTCATATAAGAAGAGTAAGGTAGCTCTTTTGACTTATGCGAATACAAGCCTTATTGGGAAGAAATTTTCATGTGATAATTTCATTAAGGCTTTCTTTTCTCACACATAGAGTCATATGAGGCTTGAGTCAACATGCTGCAGCATGCTTCTAGGGACATCCTAACTAGTACAAATTTGAAAAAATTGATACCTTCCCATAGAAACATATAAGCATGACCTCTTCGCATTAAGCCCTAGAGTAAACTCAAAAACACACAATACTTAAAGAACAATTTTTTTTTTGTGATTTTTAAATTTTTCAAAAATAAAAACATAACAAAATAAAATCTTTTTTGATTTTTGATTTTTCAAAAATGAAAATGAATCAAAAAGAAAATATTTTTGATTTTTCAAGTTTTTTTTTTTAATTTAAAAACACAAAATGAACCGTAAACCTAACCTTAGTTGTCATGTGTGCGAATGCGAAGAAATGTGGATGCGAAGCCTCTGAATGAACAGTAACTTCTGAACAATTTCGACTCAGAGCTTCTGAACGGACCTTTCATCCATGAATTATTGATTTTGAAACTGAATTCACATCAATCATCCCCAAACCTGCTAAAATTCTTACAAATGATTTTTCATCAAGAGGTTTAGTAAAAATATCAGCATGTTTTTCAGTGGTTTTAACAAAATGAATTTCAATATTTCCATCTTCCACATGATCTTTGATAAAATGATATCGAAGAGCTATGTGTTTTGTCTTTAAGTGTTGTACTGGATTATGACAAATGCGAATTGCACTTTGAGAATCACAATACAAAGGAATCTTTTTCATATTGATAGCATAATAATGAAGTTGACTCTGAATCCAAATAATTTGCGAAGTGCAAGCAGCAGCTGCAATGTAGTCAGCCTCAGTAGTTGATATAGCAACACAAGTTTGCTTCTTCGATTGCCAACTCACCAACTTCCCATCCAACGGTTGACATCCACCACATGTACTTTTTCTATCCAAAGTACATCATCCTAGATCAGAATCTGAATAAGATTGAATGAAAAATCCCGATTTCGAAGGATACCAAAGTCCTAACGAAACTGTCCCCTTAAGATAGCGAAAAATATTTTTCACTGCAGTCAAATGAGGTTCTCTGGGATTAGCTTGATATCTAGCACAATTATATATCGAAAACATAATATCAGGTCTACTTGCAGTTAAGTACAATAAAGACCCTATCATGCTTCGATAAAGTGTTAAATCAACAGAAGGAGCATCTAACGAAGGAGTTAGTCTTGTTCCCACTGCCATTGGTACTCTCAGTTTCGTGCTGTTGGTCATTCCAAACTTCTCAAGCAAGTTCTTCGTGTAGTTTTCTTGATTGATTAAAATTCCTTCCCTGTTCTGTCTTATATTCAATCCAAGAAAATTATTAATTTTTCCCATCATACTCATTTCAAATTGACTCTTCATTAGATTTTCAAATTCAATTGACAATGTTGGGTCAGTTGAGCCAAAAATAATATCATCAACATAAATTTGAACAATCATAAGATGATCCCCAACTTTCTTGCGAAACAAAGTGGGGTCAACTGATCCTTGTTTAAATTTAGATTGTTTCAAGAAATTTGTAAGTGTTGCATACCAGGCTCTTGGTACTTGTTTTAACCCATACACTGCTTTGTCTAGAATGTAGACATGATTAGGATGTTCATCATTTATAAATCCCGGTGGTTGTTCAACATAGACTGTTTCTTCAAGTTCTCCATTTAAGAATGCACACTTAACATCCATTTGAAAAACGTCAAAGTCTTTGTGAGCTGCATAAGCTAAAAATATGTGAACTGCTTCGAGTCTTGCAACAGGAGTAAATGTTTCTTCATAGTCTGTTCCTTCTTGTTGCGAATAACCTTTAACAACTAGTCTAGCTTTATTGCGAATAATATTGCCATCTTTGTCGGCTTTATTTTTAAAAATCTACTTTAATCCGACAATTGAAACATCAGAAGGTTTAGGAATTAATCTCCAAACCTTGTTTCGTTCAAATTCAGCCAGTTCAGATTGCATAGCAACAACCCAATCTGAGTGTTCCATAGCATCCTTTACTGTCTTTGGCTCTATTTTCGAAATAAAGACATTAAACATACACAGTTCTTGGTTCGCATTCAGTACCTCATTTTTCGCACGAATTTGAGCTCTTGTCAACACACCATCTTGTAGATTCCCGATTACCTGTTCTTTGGGATGATTCTTTGTCCATTTCTCAAGTGGTGGAAAATTAGGATTAAATTCCAATGGTGCATCTTCGTACACATCTTCATTCTCAGATCCTGCAACAGAAAAATTATCATTTAATTCATGAAATTCATCATTCTCCTCAAGATTAATTGTCTCTGTTGTATCATGCTGCTCCTCAACATAATGTTCATCTTGATGCTCCCCCTCAAAATGATGATCCTGTTGAATTTGCGAATGCTCCCCCTCAACTTGTTGATTTTGTTGAGATTGCGAGTGCTCCCCCTCAACTTGATGATTCATATTTTCATTCTCCCCCTCGAAAGTTTGCTGTCTGTGTTCATTGTTAATCGTATGCTCCCCCTCCATACGAACTTTAGGCACACTTTCGCAAGATATTGAACTTGTAATGATTGTTGAATCATCAGTATGTTTTGAGGATTCTGATGTTTGATTATCAGGAGCATTAGTTTCCGCATCAATTGCCCTGTCAGGAATTCCAAAAATTAAGTCATAATCAAAATCATTTATTTCAGAATTATCAATTTGAGTATCTGAATCAACAAGAATTGATTTATTTTCAAATTTACTATCCTTTTGTTTAAGATAGTAATCATCGAAAGTTAAGTTGAAAGTTTCTTCAACTTTTCTTGTTCGTTTGTTTAGCACCCTGTATGCAACTGAATTTTGCGAATATCCTAAAAATATGCCTTCATCAGCTTTAGCTTGGTTCTTGGTCAAATTATCTTTTAGATTCATTATAAAACACCTGCAACTAAAAACATGAAAAAATTTGACATTGGGTTTTCGATTGTTGAGTATTTCATATGGAGTGACATTGAATCTGTGATGAATGAATGACCGATTCTGAGTAAAACAAGCAGTTGATACTACTTCAGCCCAAAGATATTGAGGTAAGTTCGCATATGTCAACATGGTTCTGGCTGCTTCGCATAAAGATCGATTTCTTTTTTCAACAACACCATTCTGTTGTGGAGTATATGGTGAAGAGAAATTATGCGAAATGCCTTTGTCCGTGAGAAAAGAGTCCAGTATTTGATTTTTAAACTCAAAACCATTATCACTTTTAACTCTGCGAACACTCTTTTTAAGGCTAATCTCAATCTTTTTGATAAAATCAATCATCGTCTAAGCAACTTCTGATTTTAACCTGAGATAAAATACCTATGTGAATCGAGAAAAATCATCAACAATAACTAAAATGTACCACTTTTTATTGATTGTAGAAATAGTCGACGGTCCACATAAGTCAATCTGAAGAAGTTCCAATGGTTCTAAAATTTTTGAATCTATCACAATCGGATGACCTTTTCTATGTTGTTTTCCTTGTTCGCAAGCTGCACACAGAGAATCATTATCAAATTTTAGTATAGGTAAACCTCGAACTAAATCTTCAGTGACAAGTTTGTTAATATTGCGAAAATTCAAATGTGACAATCTTCTATGCCAAAGCCAGCAGACATCATTAGATGCCTTTGATAGTAAACACACAGCAGGTTTGCCCATGATTGGTTTGATGTCCAGTGTAAACATATCACCATATCTTTTGGATTTGAGAAGTACTTCATTTGTCTTCGCATTTGAAATGATACTTCCTTCTTCATTAAACATAACTTGATTTCCAGTACCCACAACAAGTTGTGAAACACAAATCAAGGTATGTTGAAGACCTTCAACATAAGCAACCATGTTAACAGTGAATTGTCCATTTGTGACTTTCCCATAGCCTTTCACTTGACATTTGTGATTATTTCCGAATTTGACTACTCCTGCATTTTCCAAGCTTCGATAATCTCACAAGTTTTCCTTTCTTCCAGTCATGTGACGAGAGCAACCACTATCAATATACCATTTCGCATCATATTGCTCGTCACACATCACATGCACTTGTTGAAAAAAATTATGAACCCAAGACTTATTGGGTCCTCCATTAGTATTTTTGAACAAATGCTCTGAATTTAAACACCATATTTTCACTTTGTCTGTGACACTATCAATTATATCAACATCATCAGATCGAGATAATGAAATATAGTTGTTCAACAGTTTTGGATTTTCATTGAGTTTCATCTCATCTTTCACAGCATTCGCAACTTTGATAACTGGTTTCCATTTTTGTATCGCAACTTGCGAATTATAAGATGATGAACTACCAGTGGAAGAGTTATTTGCGAACTTGTCAAATGCATTCTTTATTTGTTGCTCTGAAAACTTCCCATTTTGATATTGTCTTCCTTTCCCTTCAAGCCAACGATTGATCATACATACATCAGATTTTCCTTTTGTATACGGAACTTTTGTCGGTTTTGAGACTGAAGGATTTGGAAAATTTGGTTGTTTAGGTGAAAAGTTCATTTTTGTTTGAGTTGTGACATTCAAAGATGACGAATTATTCGTGAATTTGCCAACATTATGAAACTTTTGATTTTTCACAAATTTTTGCGAAGTCTCAAATTTTCGATTGTTGTCATATTTGCGAACAAGTTTTTCATTATTTTTCATTGGAATTTTGTCAACAAAATTTATTGGTTTATGAAAACTTTTATCCTTTTGTTTATTTATGCTTTGAAATTTTGATGATTTTGACTTTGAAATTTGTTCTTTTTCAACTTTTGATTTATCATTGAACATAACTTGCCAAAAGATTGCTTTTCTTGCTTTTCTTTTTGAAACATTATTTTCTGTTGAATAATTTCCAACCATCAATTTGAATTCATGAGAATTTAATTTCACTTCAACCTTTGGTTTTTCAACTTTTTCAAAAACTTTGTTTGCTTTTTCACCTTTAACCACCCATTTTTGTGATGATTTTTGTCTTTGAAAAACATAAGAATTTTGAGTTAAATTGTTTTCTACTGTGTTTTGATTTGCGAAGAAACCTTCAGTAGTTGACCTTTGATTATCTTTTTCAACCATTTTGTTGAATTCAGGGTTAATTTTCTCAGCATTCCCAGTAGTGACAAAAATTTGATTTGGAAAAATGGTGTTATCAGTGCATATAAAATTTGGATAAACCACAATGTTAGTTTCCAAATAAAGTGCACCTTTGTCACTTAGAATTTTGTCTAATTCTTTTGTATCTTCAAACACCTGATCAACCACAACTCGTGGAGGTATTTGATGTGAATCCTTCGCATCTTCTTTGTTTTCATCAGTGTCATCAGACTTCCAGCTTTCAACTTCCACATTATCAAAATTACAATGTTGCGAAGTAGAGGGTTTTTCAATTTCATCTTTGACTATCGAATCAACTATAATTTCTTTACCTTTGATCTTAGATATGATATTAATGATTGACAATTGAGAACAATCAACCTCTTCTTCCTCTTCAATCTCACTGATTTCACTCACATTATCTGAATTGTCGTCGACATCAACATAATTGAGTTGAGAATCAAGCGTTGAGGTTTCGGTTTTGTTAAAGATTTTCACTTGTTCATTCTTTGTCAAACTTTCATTGACAATACTAACCAACTCATCAGCATTCAAAAATTCATCAATTTTGACAATACCATATGCGAATCTATCATCAAGTATTTTGTCAAATTGAGCAATTGTGTTTTCACAATCATAAGACACAACATCAACTTTTTCACGATCATATTCAAGAAAAGGTAAAAGTTTCCTATGTTCTTTGCTAATGTCAGATGAATGATGTAAAGCAGTTAATTTTGCATACAAACGCTTAGCAGAGTTACAGTATATATTTCTTTGTGCTAGCAACAACTTAACTTCATTTCCAAGATTGTCCCTATCACAATTTACATTTTTGATTTGTAGTTCAAGTTTGTCTACTCTGCTTCATTTTATTTCTAACTCTCTTCGTGTTTCAACTAGTTGAATATTTAAATTTTGAACTTCAGTACTAGCAGACACAATAACAGAATCAAAATAAGCAACAGTATTAACAAAAGAAGTAATTTCAGCATCATAAGCAGATAAAGGAATATTAAAAGATTCAAAAACAACATGTACCTTGGTGGTCATTGGTGATTTGTCTGTTGATTTGGATACGAAGCACCGACCTGAAACATCCTCTTCTTAATTTTCTTCAAAGCTTGCGAACATAGCTCCATGAGTTGGATGCCTCATTTCTTCATCATCAGATCCTGAAGACCAGATCTGATATGTTCTACTCTCTTCCTCATCAGACTCACCCTTCGCAACTAGTGACATTCCTTTTGTCTTTGCAAGCAACTCTTCAATCTTTTCCGAATAGTAAGCTTCATCTTTCACTTTGTTCTTTTTCTCCTCTTTCTTCCGTAACATGCAATCAGCTGCGAACTGATTCGCACCATTGCAGTAGTGACAATAGATTCCAAAATCACCTTTCAGTTTCTTTTAAGGATGAGCATTAGAACCGCCGGAACCGGAACCGGACCGGAACCGAACCGGAACCGGTAATAGGTCCGATTACCGGTTCTCCATTTTTATGAAAACCGGTCCCGGTTCTAAGAACCGGAACCGTTTTGACATTTTTTTCATTTTTTAAAATGCGCATAACTCACTCATATGAAGTCGAAATTATTTGATTTTTTTTCCAACATGTGTTTTGGAGTTTGTAATTCATTTTTGACGGTACAAACATATGTTTTGGTTAGATATTGAATCAGACACATGCCCCGAAAGAAAGCATATCGATGTTGCGTTTTTTTATTTCAACATTATTTTTTTGTTTTTTTTAATATGTCCCATTTTTTAAATGTGTATAACTCATTCGTATGACGTCGAAATCACTTAATTTTTTTTCCAGCATGTAATTTGATGTTTGTAGTTCATTTTAGACTATAAAAACACATATTTTGGTTAGATATTGAATCAGTTATAGACCCTGGAAGACAACATATCAATGCTGCGTTTTCTCTGTTTCAGCATTTTTTTATTTTTTTGGAATCTGTCTCCGCTTTTAAAATGCGCATAACTCACTCATATGAAGTTGGAATTACTTGATTCTTTTTTCATCATGTAATTTAGTATTTGTACTTCAATTTAGAATGTAAAAAGTCATAATTTGGTTAAATATTGAATCATTTACAAGCTCCAGAAGATAGCATATAATCTATAGTATTTCAACCAGTTCTACTTTGGAAAATAACCGAAAAACCGGGACCGGAACCGGAACCGGTGCTAGAACCGGCAGTCCGGTTCCCGGTTCTTATAATATACGAAAACCGGTTCCGGTTCCAAAGCTCATCCCTAGTTTCTTTACATCTTTAGCATTTTTTTGCTTTTCATCAAGTTTTTCCATTTTCTTTTTCTCCTCTCCTCCAGCTTTTGTGACTCCACTCTTTGCATCATTTGCCTTTCCTTTTGGATTAAAAGGCTTTTTGAAAAATTTCTTAACTCTGTTGTTTGAGTAGAATGCCACAACTTCATCACCAGAGTTCATTAAGAAGCCTTCATTGTCTGAACCATCTGTTTCATTAATTTCGACTTCTGATACCTTTGAAACAAGAGCCAAAGGTCCTCCTATACTTTGTTTTGATTCTTCATACATTTCTGAAACTTCACTTTCGTGTGTTTTCAGCTGATTGTAGAGATCATTCAAGCTGGTTGTATCAAAACTCTGTTGATTCTTAATCATCATACTCACACTTCGCCATTCCTTGCGAAGGCCCATGATGAATGTTAAATTGAACTCCATGAGAGACCTAGTGATTCCATACCTATTTCAGCGATACACAAGCTCATTCAGACGATCATAGTAACTTTCAAGAGTTTCAGCATGCTTTTGTCTGAATTCCTTCAGTTCAACAAGACATTGCTTCACAGAGTTGATCTTCGTCTTTTCGCTACCTTGATACTTCTCTTTCAGAGTGATCCAGATCTCCTTGGCTGTTTTACAACTACGGATGTAATTGTAAACCACAGGAGGTAGAGCACCTCTTAGTTCCCTCATGCATCTCTTTTCATTCTTCTTCATACGGTTTTGTTGTTCGGCAACATCAGTAGAAGTAGTAGACGAACCAATTGATTGAACATTAGCAGGAGCTTAAACTGTTCCATTGATACAATTCCAAAGTTCTTCATCAATTCCATTTAAGTAATCCTCCATTCTGTCAACCCACTGATGATAGTATTCAGGGATTAACATCGGAATTTTGATTGAAGAACCAAGCAAGTGAGAGAAAGAAGTCATCGTATTCATGTTGAAGTTCGCCATTGATGAACACAAGAATTTTTAGAAAGCTTGAAAAAAACTTGATGTATTTGTGAATTGATCAACTGAAATGATCACAAATTGCTAATCGATCACTCGACTAAACAATTGAAAGGCAGAATCTATTCAAATCTGAAGATCAAAAGTGATTTTCAAAACCAAAATGCGCGGAAATTTTGAGTAAATTTACTACTCAAAAATCAAATGATTCTAACACGAAAATCAAATCGATGCAGTTTGAATCCTGCTCTGATACCAATTGAAGAGAATTGTTATTGAGATTATGAAAGCAATTATGATTGAATGATTGAAAAGTAAGAACACAACGAGTAAATATTAATCAGATCTTATATTGATGAAGACTGATTACAAAGCTTTGAGCAGAAAGAATACTCGAGTTCAAAAGTTTTTTCTACTTCTATCCTTAGCCCCTATTTATAGGAAATCTGAGTGTAGAAAAAATATACTAAGTCTATTACAATACAGTTCGCATAAAACTGTGACTTAGTAAAATAACTAATATGCGAAACCCAAAGAAACAACCACTTCGACTTTTAGAATACACAGACTCTACAACACGTAATTTTAGTACGCAATGAAGATCAAACGAATAACGCTAATGCCTTGTTTGTTTACCTCTTAATTGAAAAATTAAGAGGTAACCTCTTAAAAATCCAGATACAACTTGTTTGGTAGCCTCTTACTTTTAAAAGTCTGTTAATCTTTAAGATGTGGAGTCGTGTCTGAAAAAAAAAAGATGTGTATTCCTTTTTTACCCACAACCGCTCCTTCTTCTATATCTATTTCTCACAGGTTGCTCTTCCCTCCGACCCTTCTAAAACAAAACGCCGACAACATCTTCTTGCCCCTTTGCCCTAATATGCCTCCATTCTATTCCTCGGTGAAACCTCTTGTGTGAGATCCACCACCTTCCTTCTACTCTCTCTTGTTCGCATGTCTATTCGCTCCCTCCCACTGAATCTCCGATTGCAACCATCCTACATCCTCTTCGGCCACCATCTCCACAAAAGACGTAGTCTTCGCCGGCAGTGAAGCCGTCTGGCTCCCTCAAAGTCGTCGACTATGGTATGTTTTTCTTTCTTTTCTTTTTGCCTGGAAGTTGAGTATTGTTGTAGGAAATCAGATGATTTGCCGTAACTTCTTGTTAATTTCATCATATATTTCTTCTACAAGGAATCAATGGTTGAAATCATATTATTATTATTATTTTTTTTCATTTTCTTCCCCTCAAAGCTGTCGATAGAAGTTGTTGACCTCAAACCTCAATAAATTTCAAGTAGTTCAATTTTGAGGGATAATTCATATGCAAACACAAATTGACGATGAATTTGTATATTTTCTGAAAAAACCTATTATTAGAAGCATCACGTTTCCAGAAAATATGAATATTATTTGCAATCTTAAGACATAAAATGATAAATTGGTTAGTTAATACTGTAGATTTGGCAAAGAAAACAAGCAATTGGTTGGAGAATCTGAAATAGAACACAAAGATACATACGTTTGGTGAATGAAACTATGTATTTGAACTTTGAAGTTAAAAAAAATTGAGTTAGAAAAGTATGTTGCTATTTAAGGGATTTTGTAAAACTTTGAGCTAGGGATAATGATGCATATCATATGGACTTTGATATATTAGTGATAGTGCATCATTATCTAGCAATTATGCACGAACTTAGTGTGAATTGAAAGTAGTTTATACAAGTTATAACAATTACAGATTTTGAAAAAATATATATTCTAGCAAACATACTTTCAATAGTTGATGATGGATTTGGTATGCAATTCTATATATATGTTTAAAGTGATTTTTTGAAAAGCTTCGGTTTCAATCCAAGCCTACTTATGTAAAGAACATTCATTCAATTTACATTAATGATTATACAACTTTCCATTGAGCTGATTTGTTTTCCCGTTGAATTTGGATTTTCAGGTTGAAATGTTTGAAAGAAACTTTGAGGTGATGGAGAAGGAGTACAAATCGATGTCAAATATGTTGTTTTTAACTTTGAAATCCTTAGAATATAAAAACATGATGTTATTTTGTAAATATAACTCAAAAAGATCATTACAAATTATTGAAAAGAAATTTTGATTTGTGTGAATTTTGGATTTTGTATGGCGTTTATGTTTTTTTTATAATTATTTAGAAAAAAATAATACAAAATGGTAAAATGGTTATTTTTGTAATTCAATATAAAAATTAAAAGGTTCCAACCAAACAGCATGCTAAAAATTCAGATCTTAAAAATTGAGACATTTTTAAAAATTCAGACCTCTTGAAATTCAGATTCTACCAAACAGTCCCTAATATTTTGTATTTTTAGATAGGCTGCTAATGGACCAATTTCCTTTGTTTACCAAGGACCAGAGATGGATAATGAAGATCAAAGACTTACCTATATTTATAAGGAATCCAATTTCATTATCGATCAAGAGTCCACAACAACAAATAACTCTACCAAGGTATTTATGTACCACAAAGTTAAAGTCATTTTTTTAAAAGTTCATCTATTGTTTTGAGTATTAAATTTAAGATCAACTTTTGGATTTCGCATTGCTTTTAAGGGATTTCGTATTTGAACCAGAAGGTGATGAAGAAATAAATAAGACCAGGGTAAAATAAACATTTTTCAATATTCATGGACCAAAAAAGAAACATCAATTAAAATAAGAGACCAAATATATAATTTACTCTATATTTAATTGCTCAAATGGAAAAGTCAACTTTTAATTCATAGGTGCAAACTGGACGGTCTATAAAACGACATTTTCTATTTATCAAAAACATGTAGCATCTGCATCTCCAAGTTGCTTCTAGTTCTATATATCTCCTGTTTTGTTAATATTTATCATCGGTCAATTTCAAAAGCCATCAATCCAACATGATTCATTTATTAACTGCGTCTGTCTTCGCGATTCTCAGTTTTTCATCTTTAGTTTGGTCTCAAACACTCACCAATTCCACCTCTTGTCCCATGGATTTCAACTACGTCCGCCAAATCCAGTGGCCAACCGCCGACTGCCGCCCCTCCGGCGACCCAACCAAAACCATCACCAATTCCACTAATTGTTGTCAAACACTGCTTAGCGTCTTCGGCATCAGTTTAGCTCAACACCTCAAAGACACCTCTCAATTCCATCTCCCTGATCTCAAAACGTCCTCGTCTTGCCTCTCAGATTTTCAGAAGAAACTCACCTCTCTTTCCCTCCCCAGTAATCTCGTTCCCTCTTGTTTTGATCCTATGCAGTTTGTCATTTCGTTGAATACCTGTGCTGGAATTCAGACCCTCCAAGATTGGCGCCAAAAGTTAGGGAATGAAACAATTCTTGATTCTTCGTGTCGAGATGATCTCTCTGAACTTACTGCATGTGATGCTTGTGGTTATGCTGCGTTAACAGTTCAAAAAGAACTCGTGTCGATAGATGGTAACGCTTCTCATTCAAATAACTGCTTTTACTTTATTGTTCTTTATGGTGCTGGTATACTCAATGAGTTCGGGCCTGAAAGTAATTCTGCTGTAACTTGTAACTTTGATATTAACATTATACCTAAAACCCATAAAAATGGTCGTTCCTCTTTGATATATGGATTGGTTGGAGGACTTGTTTTCATGGTAGTAATCTCTTGTTTGGTGGGATTATGCTTTTGGTGGGATAGGAAGAAGAGAAAGCAAAAGATCGGTGAATCTGGAACTAATCCATTTGAATCACGTTTGCCAAGACGACGTCCAAACACTGGTTCTGCATGGTTCAAGCTTTCTGACCTTGAGAAGGCAACCAATAACTTCTCCATAAACAATTTAATCGGTAGAGGTGGATTCGGGGTTGTTTATAAGGGTGTTTTGTCTGATGGATCTGTGGTTGCTGTTAAACAGCTTATAGAATCAGAGTTTGAAGGGACGGATGAGTTTTGTAATGAAGTTGAGATCATTAACACTTTGAGGCATCGAAATCTTGTTCCACTTATCGGGTGTTGTATTCGTGGTGAAGATGAGGATTACGAGAGGAGAGATGGTGAAAGATTCCTTGTCTATGAATACATGTCGAATGGGAATCTTGACGACCATTTGTTTTCATCGATGAGTGAAAAACCACGATTGACATGGTCTCAAAGAAAGAACATAATTTTGGATGTGGCTAAAGGTTTAGCTTATCTTCACTATGGAGTGAAGCCTGCCATTTATCATAGAGACATCAAACCTACAAATATACTTCTAGATGCCAATATGAGAGCTCGAGTGGCAGATTTCGGATTAGCCAAGCAAAGTAGAGAAGGGCAGTCACATCTGACCACTAGAGTTGCGGGAACCCATGGATATTTAGCGCCAGAATATGCCATCTACGGCCAATTAACTGAGAAAAGCGATGTCTACAGCTTTGGGATTGTGATATTGGAGATTATGTGCGGGAGAAAAGCTCTCGATTTGTCTTGCTTAGACTCGCATCTTTTGATTACTGACTGGGCTTGGTCACTTACAAAGGAAGGCGATGTCGGGCTGGTTTTGGATCATTCGTTGGGAGATGCCATGAGTTCAGAGACTATGAACCCTACAGGGGATATGGTGAGATTTGTGCTTGTTGGAATTTTGTGTGCT
Organism: Lactuca serriola; assembly: GCF_051521515.1. Classification (NCBI taxonomy): domain Eukaryota; kingdom Viridiplantae; phylum Streptophyta; class Magnoliopsida; order Asterales; family Asteraceae; genus Lactuca; species Lactuca serriola. Next base: position 137,379,722 of record NC_136414.1, read on the forward strand.
CATGCAACTGTTGCTTTTAGGCCTACAATTATGGAGGCATTAAAGATGTTGGAAGGAGATATTGAAGTGCCGGTTATTCCTGATCGACCTATTAGCACGTATTCTATTTAGGCCCATGTTTTGCTTTGTATTTGTATTGGGATGTATTTCTCCTACTTTGTATTGTATTGTGATATATTTGCCCTGCCCATGTATTTTGTATGTGGTGTATATATTATGTACCTAGTGAGAATCGGAATTGATATTTGAAAATACGCTTTGTAACATGGTATAAAGGCTATAATCTCTCTCTCTCTCTCTCTCTCTCTCTCTCTCTCTCTCTCTCTCTCTCTCTCTCTCTCTCTCTCTCTCTCTCTCTCTCTCTCTCTCTCTCTCTCTCTCTCTCTCTCTCTCTCTCTCTCTCTCTCTCTCTGATATTTCCCTTCATTTCTTCCTTTGTCAACTTCTCTATTGGTCTCTAATCCTAGTTGTCATTACCTGCATCACAAATGGTCATGCACTGCCACCGACAAACCCTTTTTTATCACCAACATCAAAGTGTGCGTACCTATTATGCTTGATCTTGATGAACAGAACTATGACGAACGGTGTAAACTCATTGAGACTAACTACTCTATGTTCTTGATCATTTTTTATTGTACCCTTGGAAATCCCTCTTATTCATGAAAGTAGCTTGACTCACTTGTCAAGTTGTGGATCTATAGAACCATCTGGAAGTTTGCCTATCTCTTTTTGGTGACGGTTCACCCATATCCTTCACCTATGTGTTATGGTCAGTTGGGTTGAGGCGGTCCTGCTTTGTGCTAAAAGTCAGGATACTCAGGGTTGTCCGGATACAATGAAGGCCTACGAGGCGGTCCAGTCAGGCTGAAGGCCAGGAGAGCGGTCCAGATCGGTTGTAGGCCTGACGCGACGGTCGAGTCATGTTGACGGATTTGAGAGCGGTCCTAATAGCCTGTAGGCCTAGTGTGGCGGTCCAGTCAGGCTAAAGGCTCATATATGCATGTTATTATTTGTATAGTTGTGTGTTGTATTTGGGAAACTCACTAAGCTTTGGCTTACGGTTTAAGTTTATGTTTCAGGTACTTTTGATGATCGGGACAAGGCGAAGGCATGATCATACACATCCTTTGGTGTTATGTTTTAGAGATTTATGATACATTGTTCTTGGGAACATTTGTATATTGATACTTGATTTTGATATGGTTTTGCATGAAAAAAAAGATTTCCATTAAATTAAAAATGAAAATTTTATCGTGTTTTTGGAATGTTACAAGTTGGTATTAGAGCCATGGTTTGAGAGAATTGATGAGCATTCGTTTGAATTCAAACTCAAACTAAGGATATGTAACAGTTTTCAAAATAAATTCCCAAAATTGTTTTCAAAAGTAACCAGAGAAGGACGCAATGTGTACCATCAGCCGGAGCAAAAATTATACCCCAAGTTACCCACACTATTATTTGTTTATGATGATTAAGATAGGATTTCATGCTAGTGACAGGCTAAGGATCTTCAAGAATTGCATGATAGAATTGTCTGACGTATGATGCCTGATAGGCTAGGAGGGCTTCTTGTTTGAAATTGACATCATTACTGTAGTTGCTTAGTATGTGCTGATGGGTTTTGAGCATTCTAACACTTCCTAAGTGTACATGCAACCCTAATAACCTTGGATCTATGTTTGTCTAATAATCATGCAAAGTTGTTTTCCAAGGTTATGAACCTATCTAGCATACATGGGGTACAATTTTCTTTGTATAAAAGATAGAACTACATACCTTGTTGTTGAAAGTGTTACTTGAAACCTTGTGAGCCTAGAACCTCAAGTGTGATGCCTCAAATGCTTCACACAACACCAAATGCAAATAATAAACTTGAGAGAATACTCTAACACATGCAAAATCGGCCAAGCCCTCTTGTTTCTTAGTGTAACCGATTTTGGGGAGAAACACATTGCTTATATAGTGTGTTGCATTAGGTAAACCCTAATGTAACATGACTCTTCATTTCTTGATCCATGGGTTAACTCCATGAATCATCCATGGAGCATCCTATGGGTGGAACCCAACTTGATAATCCATGGAGCCTCTTAGCCCACTATATAAGATATGGAAGATTTACATAATCTACCCATATATTTATTTAGTTATCTTTTGATCTCTTAATTAATTCTTGATCAAAACTAATTAAATAATATTATTAATATATTAGAACTTATAATATATTAATAAACCATATGTGTTATTTCTCTCATTTAGTTTATTCAATTGCATGGTGCCATGCAACCCAAATGGACCATGACGGGTCGGGTCAAGTACATACCAGAAATAGTTATGGACTTAGACACCTTATCCAATAGTCTCCCACTTAAATAAGTCTAATAACTATAACTGCAATACTTCAGGAACCGATCAACAATCGTAGCTCTCTCAAGGTTTCTCGGAACTGAGAAAAACTGATATGCCATTTAAGATAAGTGATCACATAATCCTCTGTTGTAGATATCAGCCGGACAAATACATGGAACAATATCTTACTTATTGTCCAGCAGTTTGTTTCCCGATTTCCGATTTGTTTGACAAAGAACATAATTGAACACATCAATTTAGTTCTGACCGGGCCCGGTACATAGGTCAAAACAAAATCATCGAGGGGCCCATATATCAGCTTCTAATCCAAGAAGAAACAGATAAACTTTGACTCATATGTTTGTTCTACTACTCATTGAATTATACACAAAAGCACGTTTTATAACATCGAGTTATGAATGCGTTTACGTACAATCAATGCATAACCAACTCATAAGTAACAAATCATATCTCTAGGTTTGAAGACTTATATGATATTATCGTCTCACGATCACTCGAGATAAATTCCATGAAGTGATTCCAGTGAGCGTGGGTTGAATCCAATACTCAGAACATATGAGCACTCATGAAGTGTTGTCTTATATCTTGACACCTACAACCAACTTCATGACAGTCTTACTTCATATCTACTTCCAACATATGACTGACTGTGGAAAATTTGAATAATATGTAAAACCACAACATACTATTCTGGAAGTCAAAACATGCAAAAGAAATTATAGTAAACGATTGACAAAATATAGTAACACTTTACTCATAAATAAACACAACTTTTATTCATCATCAAATGTCAATTACACTTTACAAATTTCATAATTTATCTAACTACTAAAACTTATATCATCGTTCAGCCCTATGCTCCGAGCATGCTGGAGATGCTTAACCCTATTCAGTCCCTTCGTGAGGGGATCTGTTGGGTTCTCATCCGATGATACCCTCTTTGCAACGAGGATTCCTTCTTCTATGTGATGTCTGATAAAATGATATTTTCTGTCGATGTGTCTGGATCTCCCGTGATCCCTTGGTTCCTTAGCTAAGGCAACAACACTTTCACTATCACAGAAAATTTCCATAGGCTCCTTTATAGCTGGTACAACTCCAAGGTCTCCAATGATGTTCTTTAGCTATATAGCCTCCTTTGTTGCTTCGCTCGCTACTATATACTCTGATTCACAAGTGGAAACAGCCATTGTCTCCTGCTTGGAACTCTTCCAAGTGATTGCTCCTCCGTTTAGGGTGAAGACCCAGCCCAACTGAGAGCGGAGATTATCCCTATCAGTCTGGAAGCCAGCATCACAGTACCCTACAACTCTCAAGTCATCACTCCCACCGAGGGTAAGGACCCAGTCCTTAGTCCTCTGTAGGTACTTGAGGATATTCTTCACCGCAGTCCAGTGATCCTTGCCAGGGTTCCCCTGATACCTGCTAACCATGCTCAAGGCAAAGGCTACATCAGGTCGAGTACAAGTCATAGCATACATGATCGAGCCTATTGCCGAAGCATAAGGCACTCGACTCATTTCTGCTATCTCAGCCTCAGTAATAGGGCTCTGTGTCTTACTCAATCTGGCGTTACTCTGGATGGGTAACTCTCCTTTCTTGGAGTTCTGCATGCTGAATCTCTTCAACACCTTGTCCACGTAGGTACTTTGACTAAGTCCAATTAGTCTTTTACTCCGGTCTCTCAAGATCCTTATCCCTAGAATATAGGCAGCTTCTCCTAGGTCCTTCATAGAGAAACACTTCCCAAGCCAGGACTTAACTTCCTGCAGAGTTGGGATGTCATTTCCTATGAGTAGTATGTCATCCACATACAATACCAAAAATCTAACTATACTCCCACTAGCCTTGACATACACACAAGATTCATCTTCACTCCTAGAAAAGCCAAATTCCTTAACTTTCTCATCAAAGCAAAGATTCCATCTGCGAGGTGCTTGCTTTAACCCATAAATGGATTTCTCAAGCATACACACTCTATTAGGGTACTCGTTGCTGACAAAACCTTCTGGCTGACTCATGTAAACATCTTTAGTCAACTTTCCATTAAGGAAAGCGGTTTTGACATCCATTTGCCATATTTCATAGTCATGAAATGCAGCTATGGCTAACATAACCCTAATAGACTTAATCTTTGCTACTGGAGAAAAAGCCTCATCATAATCCACTCCAGGAGTTTGAGAGAAACCCTTTGCAACCAGTCGTTCCTTATAAATGTGTACATTACCATCCTTGTCGGTCTTCTTCTTGAAGATCTATTTGCACCCTACAGTCTTACGACCTGGTACATTCTCAACCAAGTTCCAAACTTGATTGTCATACATGGATTGTATCTCGCTGTCCATTGCCTCTTTCCATTTAGCAGACTCGGGGCCTGCCATCGCTTATGTGTAACTGTTAGGTTCATCCAGACCTACTAGTGTCTCATCACTAATAAGTGTATCACCTTCCGCAGTAATATGGAACCCATAGTAATGCTCAGGTGCATTCCTAAATCTCGTGGATCGCCTCAAAGGTATAGACTCGTCAATTGGCTCAACAGGAGTTTCCTCCTCAAGTTGAGGGCTAGGGTTTGAAGTTCCATCACCACTTGACTCTTGAAGTTCTTCAAGGTCAATTTGCCTCCCACTGTCTCCTTGGATTATGAATTCTCTTTCACGAAAGACTCCTCTTCTTGCTACAAAGACCACATTATCACTGGGTCTGTAGAAGAGGTAACCAAAGGATTTCTGTGGGTAGCCAATGAAAATACACCTCTCGCTTCGGGTTCCAAGCTTATCATGAGTCTCACGTCTCACGAAAGCCTCACAACCCCAAATCTTGATGTGGTCTAGTTTGGGTACTTTACCAGTCCACATCTCGTGAGGAGTTTTGGAAACTTTCTTTGTAGGGACTAGATTAAGGATATGGGCAGCAGTCTCTAAGGCATACCACCAGAATGAGATTGGTAGCGTAGCTCGACTCCTCATGGAACGAACCATATCTAGCAAGGTACGATTACGCCTCTCAGCCACACCATTCAACTGCGGTGTTCTGGGAGGTGTCAATTTTGAGACAACCCCACATTCCCTAAGATAGTTGAGGAACTCTGAACTAAGATACTCACCACCTCGATCGGATCGAAGCATCTTAATGTTCCTGCCCAATTGATTCTCGACATCCTATTTAAATTCCTTAAACATTTTGAAAGTCTCTGACTTATGCTTGATTATGTAGACATATCCATATCTACTGTAATCATCAGTAAAAGTTAAATAATAACGATTAGCATCCCTTGTGGCATGTTTGAAGGCTCCACACACATCCATGTGTACAAGATCCCACAAACCTTCACCCCTTTCACAAGAACCTGTGAAGGGTGACTTTGTCATTTTTCCAAGTAAGCATGATTCGCAACTATCATCTGACTTTAGGTCAAATGACTCCAAGACTCCATCCTTTAATAAAGAACATTATTAAAGAAAGCATTAATCGAACCAACTTTATTATCAAATGAAAAGGTAAAACCTTGTTTATACAATGCATGAAAGGAAATAATATTTCTTGCCATTTCAGGCGAATAACAACATTTATTCAAATCTAAACTAAACCCACTACTTAGCGATAAAGTACAAACTCCAATCTTGGTGAAAGGTGAAGCTTTCCTGTTTCCCATGATCAGGTTTATTCTTCCTTGCTCCACATTCTCACTTCTTCTTAGTCCCTGCAAATCAGAACAGATATGAATACCACAACCGATATCAAGGACCCATGAGTTAGAATGGGGTGAGTTATTAGATAAGATAGTGTAAATACCTGCATGGTTGGGTTTAACTTTCCCATCCTTCACATCTTGCTGGTACTTTGGGCAGTTCCGCTTCCAATGTGCCTTTTCATGGCAATAGAAGCATTCAGCCTCTTTTGGGTCAGAAGAAGGAGTGATAAAATCTTTCTTGGTTCCACTTGAAGAAGAGCCATCAAGGGTCCTAGACTTGGTACCCTTCAAAGAACTCTTTCTCTTCTTCCCTCATCCTTTCCCGATTGCCAAGATAGGGGCGGAGTTGGTAGGAGTAGGAGTAGTAACAACTGCCTTACCCTTAAGACCACTTTCCGTGGTCTTTAAGAGTGCTTGAAGTTTGCTGAGAGTGACCTCTTCCTTGTTCATGTGATATGCCATGCGGAATTGATCATAGCACGATAGTAAGGAGTGCAAAATGATATCTATTGCAAGCTCCTCGGGGAAGTTCACATTGAGCTTCAGCAAACGGTCGACAAATCTTTGAATTCTCTACATGTGGCCCGTGATGGGTTCACCATCCTTCATTCGGGTTGTTATCATGGAGGAGATGATTTCATACCTCTCTTGTCTTGCACTTTGATGGTATCTTTCCATCAAATCTTGGTGCATTTCAAAAGGGTAGAAGTCCTCATAGGACTTTTGGAGGTCGGTTGTCATAGTGGCCATCATGATGCATGCCACCTTTGTGGCATCCCTTTCATGTGCCCTAAAGTCAGCGATCTCTTGAGGAGTGGCAATTGTCTCATCGATTTCCTTAAGCTCCTTATCGAGGACATATTCCTTGTCCTCGTAGCGGGTAATCATTTGGATGTTTCTGATCCATTCATTAAAGTTGGATCCATCAAAAGTGACTTTCCCACACAAGTTCATTAGAGAAAAGGAGCCATTAGGATTAGAGCCAGAAGCAGCATTGTTTGCAGACATCTGAAAAGAAGAAAAGTTTAGTTTAGATATAGAGATAGTCCTTAATAAAACACCCAAATGTAATATTAAGGCTAGGACCCAATCACAATATATTATACTTAGAAGAGGTATGCCGTAATCTAAGTAATAACATATTTGAAAGGTAGGTGAATGACGATCCACCAATTTCCACCATGAAAAACGAAATATTGATATTAGCTTTTTTTAATTGGTTCTTAGAAATTCCAAGATTCTTTGAGATTCATTGAACTTTTCAATGGCATGTTTCAATCTCGAGTGTGCCCTCCAAGTTTTGTGACTGGGATGTCGAGGATCACAAAATGAGGTGTGAAGTAACCATGCAAATCACTTGGTACCCTTAAAGTATTACCCCTCAATCGATTTCCGGTTAACCACACACGCTCCATCGATACTATGATAAACATTAAGTCACCCTGTACCTACCTTGTTAAGTTCAAGTTAGTGTGCCGGTTAACCACACACGCTCCACTAACGACTTAAACAAAGTGTAAAGTGTAATTTCATGGATTAGCACCTTATTCAAATTTTTCCTAAAGTAACTAAGATTGGGAATTTAATAAAAGCATTTAGTTACTTTAATATATTCATCATACTTTTAATGAGAATTTATAAGTCCTTGTCCTACCCGTTCGGCTAACGACCCTCCACCGATCATGGAAGCGGTCGGTGAGAGTGGACACCCATTAAGTTGCCATTTTATAGGCAACAACCTTATACCCCCCTTATAGACCGGCCTTATGAATGAGGCGTACTAGCGGTAAGACGACTTGATCTTATACATATATATATTATTAACTTATAATATTATAAAGTATAAGGGTTGAATTTTAACTTTTAAAATTCTAAGGGTTGGAACTAAAGTTTTAATCAAGACTTTACTTGTTCCAAAACTTGAGGGCAAGTTTTGTAAACTTTCAAAACTTTTCATTTCTTGTAACTTATGAGTTAATTAGAGTATTAAAAAATGAAGACTCTTCATTTTTATAACCCATGTGTTCTTTTAATGGTTTTAAAAACAAAGTGACTTTTGGTTTTCCATAACTTGAGGACAAGTTATGGACTCCATTAAAACACATAATGATCATGGATTAATCTACCACATAGGTTACAAATAATTCCTATGATCAGCTAAACATCATAAGATCAAGAACATGAATATGAACATTTTCATGAATCAAAAATTACACTTAAAAACTTGTAATTTTGATAATATATCATTGTAGATGGATTAACATGAACATTACACCAACTAAAACAAGTTTTAAAACACCAAAACAGTTTAGGGTAATGTTCCTAGTCCATTCCCAGCAACAAAAATCGAAATTCTGAAAACTACAGCCTCTACTCGTTGAGCGCATGATCAGGCTCGACGAGTAGGTTGCATTTGGTCATGGACTCGGCGAGTTCATACAGGCAGAAAGCAGAAAACTCGATTTTTTCAAGCAGTTTGCACAAAAATAAAACAAGCAAGCCTAGGCTCTGATACCACTGATTGGTTTTGAGCATTCTAACACTTCCTAAGTGTACATGCAACCCTAATAACCTTGGATCTATGTTTGTCTAATAATCATGCAAAGTTGTTTTCCAAGGTTATGAACCTATCTAGCATACATGGGGTACAATTTTCTTTGGATAAAAGATAGAACTACATACGTTGTTGTTGAAAGTGTTCCTTGAAACCTTGTGAGCCTAGCACCTCAAGTGTGATGCCTCAAATGCTTCACACAACACCAAATTCAAAGAATAAACTTGAGAGAGTACTCTAACACATGCAAAATAGGCGAAGCCCTCTTGTTTCTTAGTGTAACCGATTTTGGGGAGAAACACATTGCTTATTTAGTGTGTTGCATTAGGTAAACCCTAATGTAACATGTCTCTTCATTTCTTGATCCATGGATTAACTCCATGGATCATCCATGGAGCATCCTATGGGTGGAACCCAACTTCATAATCCCTGGAGCCTCTTAACCCACTATATAAGATATGGAAGATTTACATAATCCACCCATATATTTATTTAGTTATCTTTTGATCACTTAATTAATTCTAAATTAATTTTTGATCAAAACTAATTAAATAATATTATTAATATATTAGAACTTATAATATATTAATAAACCATATGTGCTATTTCTCTCATTTAGTTTATTCAATTGCATGGTGCCATGCAACCCAAATGGACCATGTCGAGTCGGGTCAAGTACATACCAGAAATAGTTATGGACTTAGACACCTTATCTAACATGTGCATCATAGTTATACATAACTAAGATTTGATAGCTTGAGAATGTTAGATTTGGCATTACTACTTGTTCCTTGTCTTGTTGTGGTCTTAGGGTATAATCAAGTATTCGACTGTCTATAGGATCTAGTGTTATGTATGATTAGCATACACGAGTGGCTGCAGGGTTGGTAAACGTTTCATGAATGAGTAAATTTGTGAGTAGCCGACCATGTGAGGTATGTTTAGTCACTCCCGATATAGTGAGATAAGATGTATGCGTATCCTAGTTGTTGTACTTGTTTTGGAAGTTTGTGATGATCCTTAAGAAAAATACAGGTAGGTGTGGAAGGTAGTATGGGCCCGTACTATTGGAAGCACAGGACCCGTACGCATAACAAGGAAGTCAAAAACCTCGTGGATTCGGTTATCGGGATGGTTATGATGGTATGAATATCACATTTCTAATATATTCTGGTTTATTTTCAGTATGGTATTCACGAGGGGATCAGGTTTTGGATCTAGAGTGTGTGGCCAGGATAGGCTGGGATTGACTGATGATCAAATACGATAGATGATTGTCGTTGAGGTGGCTACTGCTATCTGAGGGTCTATCCCAGAGTTGTTGGGGTCTATTAAGACAACTATTATTGAGCTCTTTGATGATTGTTATGTTGCACTTTCTGAGGTTATTGTTGTTGCAGCTACCGCGACTGTTGTTTCCATAGGGGTTCGAGGAGAGAGAGCTTTCCGGTACCAGGACTTTGACAATACGAAGCCCCTAGAGTTTGATGGGGTCAAGGACCTGATTGTGGCATTGAGATGGCTTTATGATATGGAGGGTTGTTTCTTCACATGTTCTTATATGGATGAATAGAAGGTCAAGTGCACCCTGAACCTTCTCATTTTAGCGGCGAAAGATTGGTGGAGAATGGTGACTAGTGCTTACACTCCTGAGCAGAGAGTTACTGTTACTTGGGAGCAGTTCTTGAATATGTTTCGCTCGAGATACATTCCTTTAGTGGAGAGGGAAAGGTTGGCTCAGGAGTATTTGGATTTGAGACAGACTTTGTAGACGGTGATGGAGATCACTAAGATGTTTACATAGAGGACTCTTTTCTGCCCTGAGTTTACTGCTTCGGAGCAGGCTTAGATGACCCGGTACAGGAGCATGCTCAAGATGAATATTCGACAATTTGTGTCTACCCATCGATACGGTACCCTCATTGAGCTCCAGGAGGTCGCGAGGAAGCGAGAGATTGAGATTAAGACATAGACGAGCAAGCAGCGTCAGACTCCGATTTAGTCCCATCCTGCGTCGAAGCAATTCAAACCCGCCAAGTCGCTATCAGGCTTGTGGAAAATGCGGCAGGGTTCATGATGGGGTTTGTCGGTCTTCTTTTACTGGTTGCCATAAATGTGGCAAAGGGGGAACTATGCGAGGGGTTTACGTCAGCATGCCCTGCCTGTAGGTCCCATGATTTGTTACCACTGGGAGAAGGTGGGCCATGTGAAGGCCTATTGTCCCTTACTTGCCGCCAGACATGTGCATGCACCAACCACTACTATTCTTAGGATCACGGATGGACGCTAGGGTAAGGTGGAGCCCCCGAGGGATCGGGGTCTTGCTTTCCAGCTTACGACAGAGGAGGCCAGGTCGGCGCCTTACGTTGTTACTGATATGTTTCTATTTATTATTCTATCAAGATATTTTATTGTATGCTTATGGTTGTATTCCAATTAGGTACCTTCTTAATGAACACCTTGCATTCTCTTGTGTTATTTGAATCGGGTGCGAGTCGGTATTTTGTATCTCAATCTTTTAGTAGGGGTTTCATTATGACTCTTGGAGAGTTGCAGTGTTCGTTGCGGGTTTTTATCGCCAACAAACACGGGGTTTCGGTGTCGAGTGTTTATCAGGGTTGTGTCTTAGAGATTTTTAGGGTGCCTTATCTGATTTATTTGATTCCCATTCCCATGGGGGATATGTTCGTGATAGTAGGGATGGATTGGTTGAGCAGGTTTGGTGCTATGATTGATTGCGAGGGTCAACAGGTGGTAGTTTGAACCCCAAGTGGGGGAACTGGTTATTTATGGAGAGGGTACCAACATTGGATCAGTCTTTGGTTTTGATGTTAAGGCTTGACAATATCTACAGCTCGGGTGTATGCGTTATCTTGCGTATGTGGTTGACACCTGGGATAGGAAGGAGGTTTCAATTTCGGATGTGCCTGTTGTGAGAGTTTGGTTATGTGTCCCCGGACGATCTTATAAATGTTCAAATGTTTAAATATATGATTATGACAATTTTCCATTCTTCTCGCGTCTTCATATCCATGTTCAAGAAGCTAAAAAATTATCTTTTTACCTCGACTAACCCTAATAAACTTCTAACAAAACTTATAAATCAAACCTTAGGAGTACAATGATTCAAAATAAAAATCAAAAGTTTTTAACAAAAATAAATGCTTTCAACTAGAAGTGAACAAAAGGCAGAAGCTTTTATAAGTCTCATTACGCTCAACCTGAGCTCACTGGGATTTGGCGTCAACAAGCAAACTAGACCTGCTAAGAAGGCTTATTTTTGAGGGTCTGTCTAAGCCATTTCTCGAGTGAAGGAGAAATTAAAATTTTGAATTGATCATCGAAGTTTGAAAGACATTTAAATCCATGAGTGATTTTAGATTGGCCAGAAGACCTTTTTCTATTGAAAGAGAAATGGGAAAATGACATTGTAGCACAACCAAGTTTCACATTTGTCCCGAATTGGTCATCGAAGTGTTTTTTGGGAAATTGGTCCTTAAATTATCAATTTACATATCAAATCGACCATTTTTGGAAGGAAACAGGAAGTAACCGGTAACACATGTGACATGACTCGCCAGATGTCACTTTGGTGAACAATGTTTGTCATGTGTTGCTAACATGGCATCCACATGGCACTACCACCAACCACCCCTTCTCCAGAATCCACTCCAAAGATTAACAATCACCAATGTCCGTTATAATAGGGAAAGAGACAAATCCTAAAATTGGAGACGATAATACTATGGTTTCCAATGAAGATCTTGTGCCTATGAGTGCTAAACATTCTAATAACTTCAACATAGTTGCCATTGTTTCTCCGGTTACATGCTTTTTAAGTTGAATCCGTTTATCCTATTTATGTAAAGTGAAAAACTAAACATTCATCAATGTGACCCATGTGATACTGACAACATAGTCAAAATCAAAATCGCTAATGATACAAACAAATGAATCGAAAGCAGTTGCGCAAGCAGAATCAGAAACACTGAATCCAACGTAATCGAATTCGGAAACCTAATTATCCCCATTTAAATTCTCAAAAACATAACCAAAAACTTGGTCAAATAATACTCAATGTGAAGATCCTTGGTTTGGATTTAGATGCATTTATCAAAAAGTGAGTTTGATTCACCTAAGAAACTTCAATCTTTCTGGAACTTTGATCCCTTCAATTGTGATTCTCAGTTTTTCAACTTTATTTTGGTCTCAAACACTCACAACATCCACCTCTTGTTCCATGGATTTCAACTATGTCTGCCAAATCCAGTGGCCAACCACCAACTATTGCCCCTCTTGCGACCCAACCAATTGATGGGTTTTCGCCATAAGAACTTTCCTATGTGCGCATGAAAAACCCTAATGCTTGGATCTAGGCTTTCTAATTAAACATGCTTTGAATCCAAGACTTCTAATGAATAATTAGGTATAAAACAATACAAAATCAGATCTAGAATCATACCTTTGAATCTCTTGTTTGATCTTGTTGTCTTGGAGCTCTAGAGTCACAATTGTCACTCCTCTAATGGCTTACAAACACCAAATAGCAAGGAGGATGATTTGAGAGAGATGAGAGGGGAGGAAATTCGGCCAGGGATTCTGTACTTGAGATGAGATACCGATTTCCCTTTCCCGTAGGGTCTATTTATACTTGTAGACTCCTTAATGGTTACAACTTAAACCCTAGTTGGATAATCTTCTCTTAAAGCAATCCAAATCCATTCCTTAGATATCCTTGGACGATTTTAAGCTATCCCTAGCTTCTAGAATTCGTCCATCCTTTATCCAATAAGGATTTACAGTCTAAAGTTTAACTATCAAACAATTGACAGTTTATACCCTCTTATTTAATTAATCTCTTTAAGTCAGCAAATTAATACCAATTAATTTATGACTTATATTAATCAAATAACAATATTATTATTCTTTATATTATTCTCATAATATATTAATAATATTTATTCTCTCTTAATAAATCATCCTATCAAGTTGCTATGCTGAAGGCAACCCAAAAGGACCATGCACAATCGGGTCAAATACTTGCCTAATATAGTTGGAGCCTTAGACACTATTCCAACAGTCTCCCACCTGGATAAGTCTAGTAACTATATGCACAAGTACAACTCGATTTGCAATCGTAGCTCTCAAAGACGCTGTCAAACTCTGATCTAATCAATCTTGTCCTTTAGATAAGGGATCGTACAGTCCTCTGTTAGATATCATGCTGACAATTCTATGGAATGATTAGTGAAGCATTTAGGTTTCTCGATCTCTGATTTATTTGACATAGAACTTAATCGAACACATCAATTTAGTTCTGACCGGGCCCGACACATAAGTCAAATCAAATCATCGAGCGGCCGAGATATCACTTTTACCTTCTTAGGATAAAAGTTACAGATAAACTTCGACTTATATGCATTTACTTATTCATTAACCAACTATACACAACAATGCGTTTTATGACAACGAGTTACTGATGCGTTTTCGCGTTATCAATGTATAATCAATTAACAAATAACAAACCATATATCTAGGTTTTAAGACTATATGATATTATAGTCTTCTGATCACCTCCTATATATCATATTCCATAAGGTGATTCCAACAAGCACGGGTTTGTTCCAATGCTCAAAACCAGTTCATAAGCACTCATGAATGTCGCAGCAATCTTTTGCTATGTCTAATACCATTTAGACAATCTACGCACCAATTCACGACAATCTTCATTCATATCTACTTCCAGCATATGAACGATTGTGGACAATTTGAATAATTCGATTATTCTTAATAAACTCAATTATTCTGGAAGTCAAAACATGCAAAATGAAACAATTAACATAAGACAGTAACATTACTTATAAATAAAACTCCTTTATTTAATCATCAAATGTTAATTACATTTATCTATTACACGTTTCTACTACTATCTAATCTATGCTAATATCATCCTTCAGCCCAATACTCCTAGCATGCTGCAAGTGCTTAACCCTACTCAGTCCCTTCGTAAGCGGATTTGTTGGGTTATCTTCTGATGATATCCTCTTCACTACGAGTTGTCCTTCTTCTACACAATGTCTAATAAACTGATATTTTCTATCGATATGTCTTGATCTACCATGATCTCTTGGTTCCTTGGTCAAGGCAACCGCTCCTTCATTATCACAGAAAATCTCCATGGGCTCCTTTATGGCAGGTACAACTCCAAGATCACCGATGAAGTTCTTCAGCCATATTGCCTCCTTCGACGCTTCGCTCGCTGCAATGTACTCTGATTCGCACGTTGAATCAGGTACGGTTTCCTGATTGGAACTTTTCCAAGTCACTGCTCCTCCATTTAGGGTAAAGACCCAGCCCGACTGCGAACGGTAGTTGTCTCTGTTGCTCTGAAAGCTGGCGTCACTATACCCTCGCACCTTCAAGTCATCACTCCCCCCGAGGACTAAGAACCATTCCTTCGTTCTCCGAAGGTACTTAAGGATATTCTTCACCGCAATCCAATGGGCTCTGCCAGGGTTCCCTTGATATCTACTAACCATGCTCAAAGCAAAGGCTACATCAGGGCGAGTACAAGTCATAGCGTACATGATTGAGCCAACTGCGGAAGCGTATGGTACTCGGCTCATTTCTGCTATTTCAGCTTCGGTACTCGGACTTTGAGTCTTACTCAACTTGGCATTACTTTTTATCGGTAATTCTCCCTACTTCGAGTTTTCCATACTAAAACGTTTTAGTACCTTCTCTAAGTAAGTGGTCTGACTAAGTCCAATTAGTCTCTTACTTCTCTCTCTTACTATCCTTATTCCCAAAATGTAAGAAGCCTCTCCGAGGTCCTTCATAGCAAAGCACTTCCCGAGCCAGGACTTAACTTCCTGCAGAGTCGGGATGTCGTTTCCTATGAGTAATATGTCATCGACATATAGAACGAGGAAGCTTACTATACTCCCACTGGCTTTGACATATACACAAGATTCATCTTCGTTTCGTACAAATCCAAACTCTTTGACTTTCTCATCGAAGCAAAGATTCCATCTGCGAGACGCTTGCTTAAGTCCATAAATTGACTTCTCAAGTTTACACACTCTATTTGGATGCTTCGGTTCCACAAACCCCTCTGGTTGAGCCATGTAAACATCCTCAACCAACTTTCCGTTAAGGAAAGCGGTCTTGACATCCATTTGCCAAATCTCATAATCATGAAATGCAGCAATCGCTAGCATCACTCTAATAGATTTTATCTTCGCAACTGGTGAGAAGGTCTCTTCATAGTCAACTCCGGGAGTTTGAGTAAAGCCCTTCGTAACTAATCGCACTTTATATGTGTGTACGTTTCCATCCACGTCGGTCTTCTTCTTGAAGATCCATTTGCACCCAACGGTCTTACGTCCGGGCACATTATCAACCAAATTCCAAATTTGGTTATCATACATGGATTGGATCTTGCTATCCATTGCCTCTTTGCATTTTGCAGACTTCGAGCCTGCCATGGCTTCCTTATAGCTATTAGGTTCATCAAGATTTATTAGTGTACCATCACTAATATACGTGTCCCCTTTGGTAGTAATATGAAAACCATAAAACTGGGGTTGAACTCTAACTCTATCGAAACGTCTAAGAGGTAAGGATTCGTCAATCGGTTCAACCGGAGTTTCCTCCTCGGGTTGAGTGCTAGCGGTAGAGGTTCCTTCATCTATCGACTCTTGAATCTCTTCAAGTTTGATTTGCCTCCCACTGTCTCCTTGGCTTATGAGTTCTCGCTCTCGGAAAACTCCTCTCCTCACAACAAAGACAACATTGTCCTTCGGTCTATAGAAGAGATATCCAAAGGATTTCTGCGGGTAGCCGATGAAAATACATCGCTCACTATGAGGTTCGAGCTTGTCGTGAGTATCTCGTCTTACGAAAACCTCGCAACCCCAAACCTTGATATGTGCTAACGAGGGAGCTTTCCCTGTCCACATCTCGTGAGGTGTTTTGGCAACCTTCTTAGTAGGGACTCGGTTAAGGATATGGGTGGCAGTCTCTAAGGCATACCCCCAAAAAGAGATACGTAGTGAAGCACGACTCATCATAGATCGAACCATGTCCAACAAGGTTCGATTACGCCTTTCTGCCACACCATTCAATTGCGGTGTCCTAGGAGGCGTCAATTGTGAAACTATTCCACACTCCTTGAGATAATCGTGGAATTCAAGACTTAGGTACTCTCCTCCTCGATCGGATCGAAGCATCTTGATTTTCCTGCCCAATTGATTCTCCACTTCATTCTTGAACTCTTTGAACTTTTCAAAGGTTTCTGACTTTTGCTTGATTAAATAGATATACCCATATCTACTATAATCATCGGTAAAAGTCACGTAGAAGCGGTTCCCATCCTTCGTGGTTGATCTAAACGGTCCACATACATCGGTATGTATTAGGTCCAATAGACCCTCACCCCTTTCACACGTACTCGTGAAGGGTGATTTAGTCATCTTTCCAAGCAAACAAGACTCGCACGTGTCATCTTCCCTAAGGTCGAATGAGTCCAACACTCCATCCTTTTGGAGTTGGGCTATGCGTTTCTTGTTGACATGTCCAAGACGACAGTGCCACAAGGATGCTCTATCCATACTGTTGGAAGAATCTATGTTCAAAACATCATTTCCTAAGTTATCAACAATCATAACAGTTTCATATATTCCATTACATGGTCTAGCTTCAAAATAAAAAACACCATTTAGATAAGCTAAAATAGAACCATTCTCATTATTAAAAGAAAATCTAAAACCTTGTCTAAACAAACCATGAAATGAAATGATGTTTCTAGCCATTTCTGGCGAATAGCAACAATTGTTCAAATCTAAACATAAATTATTCCTAAGCACTAAAGAATACACTCCAATCTTGGTCACAGGCGACGATCTTCTGTTCCCCATGATTAGATTTATCCTTCCTTGCTCCACATCCCTACTTCTTCTTAGTCCCTGCACATTAGAACAAATGTGATAACCACAACCGGTATCAAGAACCCAAGAAATAGCATGATTAGAATCATTAGATTTAATTGTGTATATACCTGTGAAAGATGGCTTGATCTTTCCTTCTTTGATGGCTTGCAGGTACTCTGGGCAGCTTTTCTTCCAATGTCCTATCTTGTGGCAGTGGTGGCACTCTGCCTCCTTTGGGTTAGGGCAGGGCTTAGCAGGATCAACTTTGGTCCCACTAGAAGAGGCACCATCTCGAACTTTAACCTTGCGATAGTTCTTAGACGAAGCCTTCCTCTTCTATCCCTTCCCTTGACCAATAGCCAAGACAGGAGCAGCAGGCGGATTGGGAGTTGGTGCAACAGACTTGTCTTTGAAGTTGCTCTCAGTGACCCTCAAGAGACCTTGGATTTTGCTTAGGGTGACCTCCTCTTTGTTCATGTGGTAGGTCATCCTAAATTGATTGTAGCTCGGAGGCAAAGAGTGAAGCACCATGTCGATCGCCAAGTCTTCCCCGAAGTCAACATTTAACTTGCGAAGGCGGTCGACATACCTTTGCATCTTTTGCAGGTGCACGGTAAGAGATTCTCCATGACCCATCTTATCGGAAATCATGTTAGTGAAAATCTCATAATGCTCTTGTCTCGCGTTTTGGTGGTATCTCTCCAATAAGTCTTGATGCATCTCGTATGGGTACATGTCCTCATAGGACTTTTGGAATTCGGAGTTCATGGTGGCTATCATGATGCAATGTACCTTTGTTGCATCGCGCTCATGAGTTTCAAAAGCGGTCATTTCAGCCGGAGTAGCGATTTCAGGGTTAATTTTCTCGAGCTTCTCATCGAGGACATACTCCTTATCCTCATAGCGAGCAATAGTGCGAATGTATCTTATCCATTTGCTAAAGTTCGTCCCATTGAAAGTGACCTTTTGACAAAGGCTCATCAATGTGAAAGAACTAGCAGCAGCGTTGTTTGCGTTCGACATCTTCAAATAGAAAGGACAAAGATAGATTAGAATATGAATCCCTAATTATCACCCAATAAGAAAAATTAGGGCTAGGATCCAACAACAATATTTACATATTAGAAAAGGGATGCCGTAATCTAACATGCAAATAATATGAAGGTAAGTGAATGACGATTCACTAATTCTCCACCATAAAAATCTAACTATAAGTCCTAAATGTATTGAGAATTCCTAGGTTCGGATGAGATTCATCGAAACTATTCAATGGCATGTTTAAATCTCGATATGCCCCTCTTGTTTGTGACTGGGATACCGAGGATCACAAAGCGGGTGTGAATTACCATGCAAATTCACATGGTGCCTTCATTGTAACGATCACCTATTCGATGTGCCGGTAAACCACGCACGCTCCATCGAACTATGATAAACAATGAATCACCCTTTGCCACCTTTGCTTAGAACCAATTAGTGTGCCGGTAAACCACACACGCTCCACTAACTTCTTAGCAAGGGTGCAAAGTGTAATTTCATGGGATTGCATCAATTCACTTTTCCTAAAGTAACTAAGATTGGGAAATTTTAAAAAATATGTGTAGTTACTTTGTATATTATACTTTTAATGAGAGGATGAGGTTGCCCTATCCTACCCGTTCGGCTAACGACCCTCCACCGATCAAGCAAGCGTTGGGTGTGAGTGTACACCCATTAAGCGCCATTTTATAGGCCGCAACCTTATACCCACCTTATAGATCAGCTTCGTGAATGAGGCCTACTAACGGTAAGACTAGCATTTTAGTTATACATATATATATATATATATATATATATATATTAATCTTGTAATATTATATTAGTATAGGGTTCTATTTTAAACTTTTAAAAACTTAGGGTTTGAAATTTAAATTGTCTAAATTAAAACTTTTAATCACAAAACATAAATTTCAAAACTTGAGGACAAGTTTTAAACATTTAAAACATGGAGGATCAAATAACAAATAATTTTAATTAATAATTAATTTCCTAATTATCTATATTTGATTTATTCAAGATTTCTTGCAAGATAATTACCAATTTAATCAAAATAATTAATTAATTATCATATAAGGAAATTAAATATTTTATTAGTTGATAAATATCTTTAATTAGATCAAGATTATAGTCATATATATCAAAAAATCGGATTAGGGTTGATCTAATATGATTAAGGTACGTTTCCATAAGATAATCATGAAGAAATCCCGAATCTGGCCTTTCTTGACGCTTGGACTCACCGAGTGCACCAAGGGACTCGCCAAGTCAGGCCAACTCGCCAAGTCCACTATGGAACTTGCCGACTCCATGACTCAGAAACACAAAAATCGAATTTTGTAGTTAAGCTTCAAACAAACAAGCAACAATTTAATAGAAACCAAGCTAGGCTCTGATACCACTGATGGGTTTTAGCCATAAGAACTTTCCTATGTGCGCATGTAAAACCCTAATGCTTGGATCTAAGCTTTCTAATTAAACATGCTTTGAATCCAAGACTTGTAATGACTAATTAGGTATAAAACAATACAAAATCAGATCTAGAATCATACCTTTGAATCTCTTGTTTGATCTTGTTATCTTGGAGCTCTAGAGTCACAATTGTCACTCCTCTAATGGCTTACAAACACCAAATAGCAAGGAGGATGATTTGAGAGAGAGGAGATGGGAGGAAATTCGGCCAGGGATTCTCTACTTGAGATGAGATACTGATTTCCCTTTCCCATAGGGTCTATTTATACTTGTAGACTCCTTAATGGTTACAACTTAAACCCTAGTTGGATAATCTTCTCTTAAAGCAATCCAAATCCATTCCTTAGATATCCTTGGACGATTTTAAGCTATCCCTAGCTTCTAGAATTCGTCCATCCTTTATCCAATAAGGATTTACAGTCTAAAGTGTAACTATCAAACAATTGACAGTTTATACCCTCTTATTTAATTAATCTCTTTAAGTCACCAAATTAATACCAATTAATTTATGACTTATATTAATCAAATAAAAATATTATTATTCTTTATATTATTCTCATAATATATTAATAATATTTATTCTCTCTTAATAAATCATCCTATCAAGTTGCTATGGTGAAGGCAACCCAAAAGGACCATGCACAATCGGGTCAAATACTTGCCTAATATAGTTGCAGCCTTAGACACTATTCCAACACCAATACCATCACCAATTCCACTAATTGTTGTCAAACACTGCTTAGCGTCTTCGACATCAGTTTAGCTCAACACCTCAAAGACACCTCTCAATTTCATCTCCTTGATCTGAAAATGTCATCGTCTCGTCTCTCGGATTTTCAGAAGAAACTCACATCTCTTCCCTACCTAGTAAAATTGTTTCCTATTGTTTTGACCCAATGCAGTTTGTCATTTCATTGAATACATGTGCTGGAATTCAACCCTCCAATATTGGCGCCAAAAGTTGGGGAATGAAACAATTCTTGATTCTTTGTGTCGAGATGATCTCTCTGAACTTACTACCTGTGATGCTTTTGGTTATGCCGCGTTAACTATCCAAAACGAAATCACATCTATCAATGGTAACGCTACTCATTCAAATAACTGGTTTTACTTTACTGTTCTCTATGGTGCTGGTATACTCAATGAGTTCGTGTCTGAAAGAATTTTGCTATAACTTGTAACTTTGATATTAAAATTTTACCTAAAACCCATAAATGTTTCATTTGAGTCAAGAACTAATCCATTTGAATCATGTTTTCCAAAACGACGTCTGAACACTGGTTATATATGGTTCAATCTTTCTGTCATTTAGAAGGCAACCAATAACTTCTCCATAAACAATTTAATTGTTAGAGGTGGATTCGAGGTTGTTTATAAGGGTGTTTTGTCTGTTGGCTATGTGGTTGCTGTTAAACAGCTTATAGAATCAGAGTTTGAAGGGACGGATGACTTTTGTAATGAAGTTGAGATCATTAACACTTTGAGGCATCGATGTCTTCTTCCATTTATCGGGTGTTGTATTCGTGGTGAGGATGAGGATTGTGAGAGGAGAGATGATCAATGTCACAACTAGCATTTTCGCTAGGAAATTCTATTCTTGTGTAATCATTCAACTATTGTAAAACATATACTCGAAGTAGATATCACTTAGTGCTTATTTAAATTCACCTTTTTATGTTCAACAAAGAATATGAAAACCCTAAGAATCCCAGTTTGAGTCCATATTGGACTGGGATTTCCTTATTGGGCCTAATGGACCAATAAGCATCCAATTCAACCATTTTGGGCTTGGAAATCCTATTTGGATTCTAAATGGACCCAATTTACAAATCTGTAACATTTTGGACCATTTGGGCCTAGAATGATTCATTCTAACCCTAATGGGCCTTACTGGGCCATAACAACTCCAATTAACCTTAAATGACCTTAGAACCTATTATTTTATACTATTGGGCCGTGAACTATCCTAAAGGACCAATGGGTCGAAAATTTTATGATTAGGATCTAAAAATCCTAACTAAAGTTTAATAGGCTGAAACTATTCCATTCCTACCTTCTTGGTGCAAAATATCGGCCCAACACCAATTAACAAAAAAAAGTAACGAAATGGTGGTGGGTGACTTTGGAGATGCCACCTCCATATTGTTCACCATGTAACAATGCATGGTCTCCCATATCTCCATGCAAGTCACCTCATCTTTCTCTTCCCTCTCTTCTTCTTATCTTCGGCCGAGTGTAGGCTAGCAAACACACACACTCAAAAATTCTCTCCAAAACAACTCTAAAATCATCCTCTTCTTTCATTAAAGATCTCAATTTTTTGCTTGTGCTTCAAGAGTAATCTTCAAGATTTCAACTTCTTGAATCACCTAAGTTCAAAAACTACTCAAGGGAGTTTTCCTAGGGCAAAATTACTTCATCTCTTTCCATTCTTCTTCAAAAACCGAAACATCAAGCAAAGGTGAGTTCAAACCCCCTTGTTTTCGGTTTTTACATGATTTTTGGGGGAGAATGCAACTAAAATGTGTAGATCTATGTGTTATATGCATGTCTTGTGTGATTTCTAAGTTTATGTTGTAAAAATATATTATATCTTGGCAAATCACGACTTCTTAAATGACATTGAGTTAAGATCCATGAACTAAGACATCTTACACATCAAACTATCAAGTTAAAAGTGTTATATGTTTAAAATACAAAAATTTAAGGCAAAAACTTTGTTAAGGGTCAAAATTGTCAAGAAAACAAAAGATAAGGGAAAAAAGTCACATTTATGTTTTTATAGGGACCAAACAGGTCCCACATGTATAAAAAGGTATTTTTATGTTAAACATACTTTAAAAGGGCCAAAATGCAAATTTGAGCTTCACGGCCCAAGCATTTGGGCCTCACAGTTTTGGGCCCAAATTTGCAAAAAAAAAAAATGATGTTTTTGGGATTAAAAATGTTATTTGAGCAAAATATGAGTCGTAAATGTAAATAAACCAAATTTAGCGGTGAAAATAACATTTATTTTCAAATTGGACCAAAAATGTAACTTTTACCAAAATTGGGCCGAAAGTGTAAATTTTTACAAACAAAGGGTTGAAATTGTACTTTTCTGGAAAAACTAGGTCTTAAATGTTAAAATATATATTTTTGGTCTAAAACCGTGAATTTCTAGACATTTGGGACAAAATTGTAAGTTTTTACAAATTATGGACTAATGTGTCATTTTTACAAACTTTGGACCTTAATTGAAAATTTGAGGCTTTTGACCAAAAATGTTGTTTTATGAAAAAAGAGACTTTTTATAATAAAATTTGGTAAACCACGAGTTAAAATAAACAACGAAACAATACGAATGGACGGAATACATCGATAATAATTTTATTCGGCCTAATATTCATCTTACATGGTCAATGGGCCTTAAAGGCCCATTCAAGGGTATATTAAGCCCAATATGTTTCGATGACATGTTTATTGGGCCTTGCGACCCATTCACATTTAAGTTGGGCTTAAATTATGGGTCATATGTTTATTGGGCCTTTGTGGTCCATTTACATGCCTATTGGGCCCAAATTACCCACTTACACGTCATTGGGCCTTTGTGATCCATTTACATGCTCATTGGGCTTGGACTAAAATTCACATGCTTAGCAAATCGTAACTATACATTTACATAACTATTGAACTTTGTATACTTATACATGTACCTTTGGATTTGATAACATACCACATACTCGTAAACATTAAACATAGTACGAAAGGTTGAGAATCTAGTGAGACGTGTCGGTTGCCACCTTTGAGTGTACGATCGTATCTTGTAGTTATAATCAGATTCTCCTGGAGGGAGAGCGAGAGTTTGTGTATAGATCTATACAGGGTGACCCCCCACGCCTTAGCTGTTCGCTACAGCTAGACTAGGCCAGTCTAGGGCGACAAAACCTTGAGCAAATACCGGCATTTGGAAAAATGTTAAGACAATCAACCTAGTCATTATCATGTATGATTATAACGGCTCATATAGAAATTCAATACCAATTTAACATTTCGAAGATTAACCCTTCGATTGTGTCAATACAAAATAACTTATTTAACGATAAAAGAACCTCTACATTATTATAAATAAGAAAATATCGGATTTTCTGGGGAAATACTCATATACAATTATCACTTCCTTACAATAAAAGAAATCTAAACTACATCCATATATATATATATATATATATATATATATATATATATATATATATATATATATATATATATATATATATATATATATATATATCACAACTATGAAATTCCCACATGCATTTAAACTTGATTTTCACATCATTTTCAGACATTTTACAGAAAATATCAGATTTTCTGGGTTTTAATGAAAGATACAAAGACTTTTACTCAAACATACTTATGAACTCACCAACATTATATACGTTGACCATTTTCAAAAGAACTTGTATTCTCAGGTAATCGTTAAGCTGGAAGATTTTCAAGTGTGTATGGTTTTGTTTTATGTAACATCACTTATCGTACTTTTAATAATTTTAACTTACGTATTTATAACAATGTACTTGATGCGAACAATGTTGGTTGTAATATGAAATGTTGGTGATGAATTTGTTATGTTTCATGTGTATTCATTGTGATGATAATTCAATTGTTAGTCACACGAGCCCGCGGACGTTTCCGCCGTTTGGTTCGGGGTGTGACAAGTTGGTATCAGAGCAATGTTTATAGTGAACTAGCATATCTAACCATATATGATATGCAACTATAAACACAATAGGACTAAATAACTTTCAATAAAACAACAATTTCACACTTATGTGCGTAAATTAGAATAATAACCTAACAATATCCAATAAAAGCTTTTGGAGGTAATTGAACACTATGATTAAACCTGGGCAGTTATGTAGCCATATTAAGGATAAATATAGCATGATCAGCTATATTTATTCAGAATATGACCAACATGTGTTCTAGAGTAATCATAGCGGGAAATGAATCCAAAAGCCTACCTTATTCTCCAATAACTCTATGGAACCCAAAAATCAAATAACTAAAAATGTACTATGTGGATAACCAAAACGTGATTTATATATGCACTCTCGTGCAGTCAGTATGGCTGGTTTCCACCACCCCGGAGATCCCTACTTTCCCAATCAGGGAAATAACGGATGGCTAGAGGAATCCAAAGAGGAACCTGAAGAGGACCCTGAGGAAGAAGAAATTGAAGAGGGACCTGCGGAACCTATGGCAGACGATGGAGAAGAAGAGTCTGGTGACGACAACGATGATGATTCGGACGCAGAGTCCATAGTTATCAACCCACCACACCCAGTGAGGGTGTCAGCTCACCGAATGGGCCCGAGTGGCCCTACACCTCCCTGGGGTATCGACATTTGGAAGTGGAGCAGACAGCTGGGACAACGACCCCTGTTTGGCATGGCACGTGAGTTCTATTACTTGAGGGATGGAGAACTGGCTGATCGAGCACTTCCAGTTCTGGTGAGACGATTGAGGGATATTGGCGATCTGGCTCAGAGCACCGCCGACCGGATGCACCAGATGCGAGCAAGAGTTGCACAGCCAGAGCAGGAAACGCGAGAGGTTATCCGGGAGTTCCACATGAGGCAGGTGAGGTAGGAGGCTCGACTTCGAGACGCGGAGCGACAGGTTGCTCTCCTTCAGGGAGCATCCACTTCCTCAGCACCACCCCCTGGCACATCCCACCATGACTAGGACCAGCCGTATCTATCGTTAGTATTATGTCTATGTGATCTATGTTATGCACTATCGACTCTATGTTTAAGTGATCACACTACTCATAGGGTCATCATGCTGCCATATTTTATGTTACTCCATTGTATTGTATGCCTTCTATCAAATTTTCATGTATCAAAACTATTAGTATTAATGAAAATGCTTTATGTTTTATCATGATGTTGTCATCTGCTACATGTTTTATGTTCCTTATTTTATGTTAATGCATGAAATTACTTAAATACACACGTTATATGCCTAGTCTATGCGATCCCAAACTCGCAAAACAATAGGCACTCAACATCTTTCCATTCCATGACAGAAAGATGCCTCAAAGACCCAACCATGGAAACAACGCAACACCGACCCCACCTTAAATAAACTCGGTTGCATTCCAGGCAGCAGTGTCCGCTGCAGTCACTGCACCACTTGCGCAGATTCGTAATGGAAACAATGGAGAAGACAACGGGCAGGGAGCCGGAAGCACAAATCAAGGGACGAAACATGGAGCCACACGACCATGCACCTACAAGGACTTCACCAACGCCAAACCTCGGACCTTTAATGGTACAGGAGGCGTAATAGCCGTGAAGCGATCGATCGAGGAAGTAGAATCCATCTTTGCAATTTGCGGGTGTCCAGATGAGTGTAAGGTCAAGTTCACAGCCTGCACGTTCAGTGATCAAGCCCTCTCCTAATAGAATGGCCACGTAGAGGCCATGACACTCCTGGTGGCGAATGCGATGCCCTGGGAAGAGCTGTAGGAGATGATGTTGGCAAAATATTGTCCTAGAGGTGAGATTCAGAAGATGGAACAAGAGTTGTGGAACCTCACGGTTCAAAACTCCAATATCGACGCATACATATCCAGGTTTAGTGATCTATCTCTTTTGTGTCCCGGAATGATCACCTTAGAAGGGAAAAAGATTGAGAGGTTTATCTGGGGATTAAATGCACCTATCCACGGGAATGTCATTGCAGCAAACCCTGAGACATTTGATAGTGCAAAGACTGGCCAAGAAACTGTATGATCATGGCAATAAGAAGGGTGCAAAAACAGTGGAAGCGGAGGTTAAGAAGGAAGAAGAGAGAAAGAAAGGTAAAAACAACAAGAGAAAGGGAAAACAAAACTCGAAATCATCCAATAAGCAACAAACTGTGACTGTCCATGGTGCAACTCAAGCTACCACCACACCACATGCTCCATCCTCATCCACGCCAAATGCTCCCAAGCAGTATTCAGGAAATCTTCCCAAGTGTGGCAAATGAAACTTCCACCATCACGGGGAGTGTAGAGAGATGAGTTGCACAAGGTGCAATCGGAAGGGCCACACAACAAAGTATTGTAGGACTCAGCTTCAACAAAACCATATGACAAACAACACAACAATAATAACAACAACAAAAACACTAATGCTGGAGCCAGCTACACCTGTTATGGATGTTAGAAAATCGAGTATTTCAGGCGAAACTGCCCCAACGCGAACAATCATGGGGCAGGAGCAGTAAGGAGAGTGTTGACAATTGTTCAGGGTGAAGCAGGGTAGGACCCAACCGTTATCACTAGTACGTTCCTACTTAACAACTCATATGCATGCATCTTATTTGATAGTGGGGCGGAGCGAAGTAATAAATTCAAATACTTGCTAAGTCAACAACCACATAAGCTCAACAAAGCCTTTACGGTGGAAATGGCTAATGGAAAAACGGAAACAACCAAAGATAGGTATATAGGATGTACGTTTGTCACAACTAGAAATTTTGGTGCCTTGTAATCACAACACTTATAACAACTATGAATCAATAACATGAAAGCATGCATGATGCTTATTCTATAACAACAAAACTTCATTCTAGCCCTACAAATGGTCATCAAAGAATTGGAAACCCTTGAAATTCCAATTTGAGTTCATTATGGACTAGGATTCTTTAATGGGCCCTAATTGGACCCATATACATGAAACTTAACATTTTTGGGCCTTATGAACCCAAAATAAACTAGGTTAACTTTAATGGGTCTTATTGGACCAAAACAAATTTATATTAGCCCTAATAGGTCATAAAAATCATTTTTTGATTTTTATTGGGCCAAAAATCACTTAACTTAACCATAAAAAGGACTTAAGCATTCAAGGCCCAAATTTTCTTTTCTTCCCTCTCCATTCTCGGCCTAAGCCTAACCCAATAAGAGGAGTTGACTTTTGATGCCACCTCACAATTGTTCATGGGATAACCATGCATTTTTCTCATGCCTCCATGCAACAATCCCATCATTCACTCTCTCTTCTCTCCTCTCTTTCTTGCTCTCTGTCGAACCTAAACGCACACACACACACACACTTCACTCAAAATTCTCTCAAGAAAACACTCTTCACTCCTCTCCATATTTTCGAGATCTAAGGGGTTTTCAAAGAGATTCTTCCACAAAAATCATCATCCAAGGTAAGTTTATGTTTGGATCCATAATCTAGCTACTTCATTTCATCAAAAATCTCTTCTAAATCTATTCAAACTTTTGATCTTACATCATCTACGCCACTAAACTCGAGATCTACCAAGAAGACTTGCTAGGATCGAAAATTAGCATCAAACTTCTTCTAGTCTTCTTCAAAACCAAAACTACAACTCAAGGTGAGTTTCGTACCCCTCATTTTCGGTTTTTATATGTTTTATGGGGGAGAATACAAGAAATTGGGTAGATCTATGTGTATGTGTATGTTATGTGTGATTTTATGCATGTATGTGTGTGATATTATGTGTTTTTGAGATAAATATGTAACAAAAAGAGTGATAATTCGAGATCTATGACATGAGAAAGGAAACAAACATAATCTAAGTTATTTTACACTAATCAAGTCAAGAAAAATAGCTTATAAGGTTATAAGGAACAAACTTTAACATAAAACTCATTTTAGGGCTTAAAATGTTAAAAATACAAAACTTGGGGTAAAAACTGCGAAATCACGGATTCTTGAGGGTCAAATGAGTCAAAACATTTTTTATAATCCCTTTTCTGAATATTAAAATTTTTAAAGGACTTAAAATGCAAAAATTTTAGTTATTGGGCTAAATATGGGCTTTTCGGCCCAACAAGCCCAAAATTGCGAAAATTGGAGTTTTTAAGGGGCTGAAATGTAATATTCTGTAAAACAGGGGACTTGAAGTGAAATAAAACTATTTCTAAGGTCAAAAATGCTTTTAGACTCCAAAAAGGATAAAAAAATGTAAACTTTTTTGTATTTTGGGCCAAAACTGTAAAAGTTGCGAAATTTGGGGTTCTAACCGAGAAACACCATTCTGGAAGGGCGAAAACTGTTTACTAAATATAATTTGGGTTAAAAATGTCTTTTCAACAACTGTATGATACAAAAGTGTCAAGAAAATGTTTTTAAGGACTAAAAATGAAATTCTTTTATATAAAGGACTAAAAGTGTTATTTTGATAAAAGAAAGGTAGTGAAAAGGGTCAAAGTCATACTTCTAAACAAATTAATTTATTAAGATAAAATACAAGATATTCGACTAGCGACGAAACGAAAAACAAATACACCTTCAATACCAAATATCGTCATAAACGAATTGATTCGGTCTCGAATCAATACAAAACAACAAACGTTAAATCAAAACACTTCAATAGATACGCGATGACTACAATGAATAAATCTACAAACTTTGGGCTTATGAGTTTCAAGTTATGCTTGTTGGGCCTTGCAAGCCCACCAACATGATCTTTGGGCCTAAAGGGACAACGCTTATATGTTATTGGGCCTTCAATGACCCAATATTTTATAAAAGGACTTTCAATAGCTTTGTGTGATAGTGGGCCAAAGTGTCCCGTTTGAAAAGCTAGTAAGGTCATAGTAATCAAGTGCGAGTTGGACCATTGTGTCTTTCGCATCCACGACAGCCTCAGGTTCTTACTATAATAGTGGGACATAATACTCCCCTTCTCTTCATTTGTTAAGGCTTACGAGAAATCAAAGTAGACAAAATTAGGACGGTATATAATATGGATTAATCATTACTCATTTGTTAAGGCAATACAAAAATCAGTAATTACGAATACATGTCAACATCAGAAAACATCGGGTTTTCCAGGGAATTTAATACTACTCGTTCGAAACTTTATAACAATATTACAAAATACCCTTCATGTGTGTGTGTGTGTGTGTGTATATATATATATATATATATATGTGTGTGTGTGTGTGTGTGTGAGTGTGTGTGTGTGTATGTTTGTGTTTTTAAAATCATTCATGCATCAACTTATGGATCTCACACTTTGATAAACAAAAGTCTTTTCGGAAAATATCGGATTTTCTGGGTTTTTACAAAACTACACAAATCATTTTTATCACATTGCTTATGAACTCACCAACATTTCATATGTTGACGTTTTTCCAAAATAACTTGGATTCTCAGGTGTGTGTGTGTGTGTGTGTGTGTGAGTGTGTGTGTGTGTATGTTTGTGTTTTTAAAATCATTCATGCATCAACTTATGGATCTCACACTTTGATAAACAAAAGTCTTTTCGGAAAATATCGGATTTTCTGGGTTTTTACAAAACTACACAAATCATTTTTATCACATTGCTTATGAACTCACCAACATTTCATATGTTGACGTTTTTCCAAAATAACTTGGATTCTCAGGTAACAGTTAAGCGGAAGAATTATAAGAAGTAATGTTAGATGTTATGTTGGTAAATGTACTCAAACTATTTAGGTTATGAATGTGTAGTGTTAAAACAATGTACTTGATGTGAACAATTCCAGTTGTAATATATTGATGCATGGTGACGTTTATGTTATGATTCATGTATATTCATTGTGATGGTATTCAATTAAAGTCACGCGACCCCTCGGACGTTTCCGCCGTCTGGTTCGGGGGTGTGACAACGTTAACAATAAACAACCACTCTTTCCAAATAAACTTGATGCCAGTAAATATTAGGAGTTTTGATGTGATCATCAGCATGGATTGGTTAAGCCCCCATCATGTCGATATTATGTGTCACATGAAGGCCGTTTGCCTTCATCTTCCTAATCACAAAACCCTAATAATCTATGGAGATAAACCCAACTCAAACCTTAGCCTTATCTCGAGTATCAAGGCGCAAAATTTTCTACAAAAGAAGAACCACGCATTCCTTGCTCATGTGGTGGATAAACCAAACAGGAAGCGAGCATTCACAACATCCCAGTGGCGTATGATTTCCCGGATGTGTTTCCAAAAGATCTTCCTGGAATACCCCCAGAACGACAAATCGAATTCTGAATCGACCTAGTGCTTGGAGGCACTCCAATCTCCAAATCACCCTATAGGTTGGCTCCTACTGAAATGAAAGAATTATCAAGCCAACTAAGCGAACCCCTGAATAAAGGATTCATCATACCCAACTTCTCGCCATGGGGAGCTCCGGTTCTTTTTGTTAAAAAGAAAGACGGATCCTTCAGGATGTACATCGATTATATGGAATTAAATAAGCTCACCATCAAAAACCGATACCCACATCCACGGATCGATAATCTATTTGATCAGCTCCAAGGAGCTAGTTACTTTTCAAAGATAGATATGAGATCCGGTTTCATCAACTCAAAGTCTGAGATGAGGACATTTTTAAGACCTCTTTCCGAACTCGTTATGGTCATTACGAATTTGTCGTAATGCCCTTCGGTCTAACGAATGCCCCTGCTTCATTTATGGACCTCATGAATCGAGTATGTCGCCCACTTCTTGATAAATTCGTAATAGTTTTCATCGATAATATTCTCGTGTACTATCGAAGTGAAGAAGATCATAGCCAACACCTCCGACAGATTTAGAAACCCTGCGGGCCGAAAAGTTATATGTGAAACTCTCCAAGTGCAAATTCTGGCTCCGCAACGTAAACTTTCTTGGCCATGAAGTCAATCAGGAAGGAATACATGTGGACCCCTCCAAGATCAAAGCAATCAGAAACTGGGCAATTTCGACAACGCCAACAGAAATTCGCCAATTCTTGGGTCTCGCAGACTACTACCGAATATTCATTAAGAACTTTTCCAAGATAGCCAAATCCCTCACCACATTGACACAAAAATTCGTACCTTTAAACTGGACCGAGAAGCAAAAAATTGCCTTCCAATCCTTGAAGCAAGCCCTATTTAGTGCTCCAGTGTTATCCTTAGCGGCGGGAACCGAAGGCTTCATAGTTTACTGTGATGCTTCGAATCAGGGTTTAGGTTGTGTCCTTATGCAACGCGGGAAGGTAATTGCTTATGCATCCAGACAACTGAAAACTCATGAAGTAAATTATACCACGCATGATCTCGAACTGGGGGCGATGGTCTTCGCCTTAAAAGTTTGGAGGCACTACCTATATGGTACCAAATGCACCATCTTTACAGACCACAAGAGTCTCCAGAACATTCTAAATCAAAAGGAACTAAACATGAGGCAATGGAGATGGGTCGAACTATTAAATGATTATGAGTGTGAGATCAAATACCATCGAGGCAAGGCTAACGTGGTAGCCGATGCCCTAAGCCGAAAGGAGTATTCAAGTCGTCGTGTGAAGACCCTATCAATCACCATCCAATCTCATATAGCCTCATAGATCAAGGAAGCCCAATTGGACTTATTGAAGCCGGAGAATATCACTAGTGAATCACTACGTGGAATGGAGAAGGAGCTCGAACTTAAAGACGACGGAACTCACTACTTCATGAATAGAATATGCGTTCCCAAAGTTAGGGGATTCAGAGAAGTAATCATGCATGAAGCCCACAAGATGCGATATTCTATTCATCTGGGGTTAGATAAGATGTATTTGGATATCAAGCAACTATATTGGTGGCCTAACATGAAGGAAGAGATAGTCACTTTCGTGGGCAAGTGTCTTACTTGCGCCAAGGTGAAAGTGGAATACCAAAAGCCCTTGGGACTATTGCTACAACCAGTGATACCCGAGTGGAAATGGGAAAGGATTACTATGGACTTCGTGAATAAATTGTCAAAGACAGTAGACGTATTGGATGCTATCTAGGTAATCGTCGATAGATTAACAAAATCCGCTCATTTCCTGCCAATAAAAGAATCCTAAAAAATGGAAAAGCTGACCCAAATCTATCTCAAGGAGGTTGTGAGACTCCATGGAGTGCCAGTATCTATTATCTCGGATCGAGATATCAGATTCACTTCAAGATTCTGGCAATCTCTTCAGAAGGCAATGGCAACACAACTAGATATGAGCACTGCCTACCACCCACAAACTGATGGTCAGAGTGAGCGTACCATCCAGACACTCGAGGATATGCTCTGAGCTTGCTTGATTGACTTCGGCAAGTCATGGGATACCCACTTACCTCTGATCGATTTCACCTATAACAATACTTATCACACGAGCATCGAGGTTGCTCCCTTCGAAGCACTCTACGGTCGCAAATGTAGATCGCCCCTATGCTGGGCTGAGGTAGGTGACACTCAACTAGCAAAAGGACAATCGCCAGCCAGTGCTCTTACAGGACCCGAAATCATCCGTGAGACGACCAAAAAGATAGTCCAAATCGAAGCTTGACTTCTAGAATCGCGAGACCGATAGAAGAGTTATGCTGATAAACGGCGAAAGCCATTAGAATTTCAAGTCGGGGATCACGTATTGTTAAAAGTATCTCCTTGGAAAGGAATGATTCTCTTTGGGAAACGAGGAAAATTGAACCCGCGATACATTGGACCGTTCGAGATTCTTACCCGGATTGGTCCAGTGGCTTACAAGCTGCAGTTACACGCCGAGCTCAGCAACGTACACCCGGTGTTCGACGTCTCGAATCTAAAAAAGTGTCTATCCGATGAAACCCTTGTCATTCCTTTGGAAGATATTGAGATAAACGAGAATCTCCTGTTTGTTGAAGAACTAGTTGAGATTATGGACAGGGAAGTGAAGCGTACAACGCAAAGTCGCATTCCAATTGTGAAGGTACGATGGAGCGCTAAACGTGGACCAGGATTCACGTGGGAACGTGAAGAACAAATGAAGCAACAGTACCCTCACTTATTCTTTCCTTCACAAACCTAGTTTTCAAAATAATTTCCAGACGAAATTCCCTCTAACGGGGGGATGATGTCACAACTAGCATCTTAGCTAGGAAATTCTATTCTTGTGTAATCATTCAACTATTGTAAAACCTATAATCTAAGTAAATATCATTCAGTGCTCATTTAAATTCACCTTTTTATGTTCAACAAAGAATATGAAAACCCTAAAAATCCCGGTTTGAGTCCATATTGGACTGGGATTTCCTTATTGGGCCTAATGGACCAATAAGCATCCAATTCAACCATTTTGGGCTTGGAAACCCTATTTGGATTCTAAACGGACCCAATTTACAAATCTATAACATTTTGTACCATTTGGGCCTAGAATGATTCATTCTAACCCTAATGGGCCTTATTGGGCCATAACAACTCCAATTAACCTTAAAGGACCTTAGAACCTATTATTCTATACTATTGGGCCGTGAACTATCCTAAAGGCCCAATGGACCGAAAATTTTATGATTAGGATCAAAAAATCCTAACTAAAGTTTAATAGGATGAAACTATTCCATTCCTACCTTCTTGGCCCAAAATATCGGCCCAACACCAATTAACAAAAAAAAGTAATGAAAAGGGGGGGGTTGACTTTGGAGATGCCACCTCCATATTGTTCACCATCTAACAATGCATGGTCTCCCATATCTCCATGCAAGTCACCTCATCTTTCTCTCCCCTCTCTTCTTCTTATCTTCGGCTGAGTGTAAGCTAGCAAACACACACACTCAAAAATTCTCTACAAAACATCTCTAAAATCATCCTCTTCTTTCATTAAAGATCTCAAATTTTTGCTTGTGCTTCAAGAGTAATCTTCAAGATTTCAACTTCTTGAATCACCTAAGTTCAAAAACTACTCAAGGGAGTTTGCCTAGGGCAAAATCACTTCATCTCTTTCCATTCTTCTTCAAAAACCGAAACATCAAGCAAAGGTGAGTTCATACCCCCTTGTTTTCGGTTTTTACATGATTTTTGGGGGAGAATGCAAGTAAAATGTGTAGATCTATGTGTTATATGCATGTCTTTTGTGATTTCTAAGTTTATGTTGTAAAAATATGTTATATCTTGGCAAATCACGACTTCTTAAATGACATTGAGTTAAGATCCATGAACTAAGACACCTTGCACATCAAACTATCAAGTTAAAAGTGTTATATGTTTAAGATACAAAAAATTAAGGCAAAAACTTTGTTAAGGGACAAATTTGTCAAGAAAACAAAAGATAAGGGCAAAAAGTGACATTTATGTTTTTATAGGGACCAAATAGGTCCTACATGTATAAAAAGGTATTTTTATGTTAAACATACTTTACAAAGGGCCAAAAATGCAAATTCGAGCTTAACGGCCCAAGCATTTGCGCCTCACAGTTTTGGGCCCAAATGCAAAAAAAGTGAAGTTTGTGGGATTAAAAATATTATTTGAGAAAAATTTGAGTCGTAAATGTAAATAAACCAAATTTAGGGGTGAAAATAACATTTATTTTCAAATTGGACTAAAAATGTAACTTTTACCAAATTGGGCCGAAAGTGTAAATTTTTACAAACAAAGGGCTGAAATTGCACTTTTCTACAATACAAGGTCTTAAATGTCAAAATATATATTTTTGGACTAAAACCGTGAATTTCTAGACATTTGGGACAAAATTGCAATTTTTTACAAATTATGGACTAAAGTGTCATTTTTACAAACTTTGGGCCTTAATTGAAAATTTGAGGCTTTTGACCAAAAAGGTTGTTTTATGAAAAAGGAGACTTTTTATAATAAAATTTGGTAAACCACGAGCTAAAATAAACAACGAAACAATACGAATGGACGGAATACATCGATAATAATTTTATTCGGCCTAATATTCATCTTACATGGTCAATGGGCCTTAAAGGCCCATTCAAGGGTATATTAAGCCCAATATGTTTCGATGACATGTTTATTGGGCCTTGCGACCCATTCACATTTAATTTGGGCTTAAATTATGGGTCATATGTTTATTGGGCCTTTGTGGTCCATTTACATGCCTATTGGGCCCAAATTACCCACTTACACGTCATTGGGCCTTTGTGATCCATTTACATGCTCATTGGGCTTGGACTAAAATTCACATGCTTAGTAAATCGTAACTATACCTTTACATAACTATTGAACTTTGTATACTTATACATGTACCTTTGGATTTGATAACATACCACATACTCGTAAACATTAAACATAGTACGAAAGGTTGAGAATCTAGTGAGACGTGTCGGTTGGCACCTTTGAGTGTACGATCGTAGCTTGTAGTTATAATCAGAGTCTCCTGGAGGGAGAGCGAGAGTTTGAGTATAGATCTATACGTGGTGATCCCTCATGCCTTAGTTGTTCGCTACAGCTAGACTAGGCCAGTCTAGGGCGACAAAACCTTAAGCAAATACCGGCATTTGGGAAAATGTTAAGATAAGCAACCTAGTCATTATCATGTATGATTATAACGGCTTATATAGAGATTCAATACCAATTTAACATTTCGAAGATTAACCCTTAGATTGTGTTAATACAAAATAACTTATTTAACGATACAAGAACCTCGATATTATTATAAATCAGAAAATATCGGATTTTCTGGGGAAATATTCATATGCAATTATCACTTCCTTACAATACAAGAAATCTGAACTTCATTCGTATATATATATATATATATATATATATATATATATATATATATATATATATATATATATATATGTATATATATATATATATCACAACTATGAAATTCACACATGCATTTATACTTGATTTTCACATCATTTTCAGACATTTTATAGAAAATATCGGATTTTTTTGGGTTTTTAAGAAAGATACAAAGACTTTTACTCAAACATACTTATGAACTCACCAACATTATATATGTTAACCATTGTCAAAACAACTTGTATTCTCAGGTAATCGTTAAGCTGGAAGATTTTCAAGTGTGTATGGTTTTGTTTTATGTAAAATCACATATCCTACTTTTAATAATTTGAACTTATGTATTTATAACAATGTACTTGATGTGAAAAATGTTGGTTGTAATATGAAATGTTGGTGATGAATGTGTTATGTTTCATGTGTATTCATTGTGATGATAATTCATTTGTTAGTCACACGAGCCCCCAGACGTTTCCGCCGTCTGGTTCGAGGGTGTGATAATCAAAGATTCCTTATCTATGAATACATGTCAAATGGGAATCTTGACAACCATTTGTTTTCATCGATGAG
The DNA here is from genome assembly GCF_051521515.1 of Lactuca serriola. Classification (NCBI taxonomy): domain Eukaryota; kingdom Viridiplantae; phylum Streptophyta; class Magnoliopsida; order Asterales; family Asteraceae; genus Lactuca; species Lactuca serriola. Next base: position 137,416,829 of record NC_136414.1, read on the forward strand.
TGAAAAAACACGATTAACATGGTCTCAAAGAAAGAACATAATCTTGGATGTGGCTAAATGTTTAGCTTATCTTCACTATGGACTGAAGCCTACCATTTATCATAGAGGCATCAAACCTACAAATATACTTCTATATGCCAATATGAGAGCTCGAGTGGCAGATTTCGGATTAGCCAAGAAAAGTAGAGAAGGGCAGTCACATCTAACCACTAGAGTTGCGGGAACCCATGGCTATTTAGCGCCAGAATATGCCATCTATGGTCAATTGATTTAGAAAAGCGATGTCTACAGTTTTGGGATTGTTGTATTGGAGATTATGTGCGGGATAAAAGCTCTTGACTTGTCTTGCTTAGACTTTCATCGTTTGATTACTGACTAGGCTTCGTCACTTACAAAGGAAGGGAATGTCATGTTGCTTTTGGATCATTTGTTGGGAGATGCCATGAGTTCGGAGACTACGAACCCTGGGGATATGGTGAGATTTGTTCTTGTTGGAGTTTTGTGTGCTCATCTAACTGTTGCTTTTTGGCCTACAATTATGAAGGCATTAAAGATGTTGAAAGGAGACATTGAAGTGCTCTATCGCCAACAAACACAGGTTTCGGCATCGAGTGTTTATCAGGTTTGTTTCTTGGAGATTTTGGGGTGCTTTGTCTGATAAATTTGATTCCCATTTCCATGGGGGATGTGTACATGATAGTATGGATGGATTGGTTGAGCAGGTTTGGTGTGATGATTGACAGCGAGGGTGGGTGGTAGTTCAAACCCCAAGTAGGGGAGAACTGGTCATTTATGGAGAGGGTACCAAGATTGGATCAGCCTTTTGTTATGCTGCTAAGGCTTGACGGTATCCACAACACGAGTGTATGTGTTATCTTGTGTATGTGGTTGACACCCAGGATAGGAAGGAGGTTTCAGTTTTGGATTTGTCTGTTGTGAGAGAGTTTATTTGTGTGTTCCCAGAGGATATACCTGTTGTGCCTCGTGAGAGGTAGGTGGAGTTCAACATTAACTTGGTTCCACATGTGGCTCCGATTGCCAAGGCGTCATACCAATTGGCATCACCAGAGATACATGAGTTGTCATCTCAACTTCATGAGTTGTTGGGCAAGCAATTTATTATACCGAGTAGTTTTGTAACGCCCGCAGATTTGGGCTAGTCAATTTGGAGACAATAAGCATCAAAAATGACTTTTGATAGAAGATTATTTAGAGTAAATAATCTTAACCTAGTTATAGTATATGTCACAAGGGTTTCGTACATATAAACAACGCCAAAATCCGAGTTATAATGAAGAAATTATGACTCATCGAATTTTACGGCAAAACCGACACGACACCGGGAATCGTAAAACGTGAGTTTGCGATAAGATACTTTTTAGCCTTATTGATCTAAACGAAGTCGTTGTATACGTTAAACCAAGAACGTGCATAAAAAGAACATCCAAATCTAACTTTGTGTGAAGAAATTGTGATTTTTCTAATATTTAGCATAACAGTGTGCAACCTGGAATTCAAATTCTATATCGACCATTTTTAGCCGACAAAACCTAAACGATAAACTAAGATCTCATTAATAGGAGCTCAACGATAAAAACACAGACGAAAATGGATATTGGATGACAAAGTTATGAATTTTTAACGGACTTTACTTATGCAAGAATGTTAAAATATAACTTTAAAAATAAAGTCAAATTAGCCGACGGAATCTAAACGAAAGTTGTAGAGTACATCGCCACCTACGCGTGGATATAAAGAAAGTCGAAAACGGAGCTCGTATGAGAAAGTTACAGAATTTAGATGTCGGAAGTGGGCTGATGCGAAGTGGATGACGTGGCATGATTTGGACCCTTGGTTGCACAGCACGACCTCGCATTCGGATGATGACAGGTGCCCCCTGGTATGCGCAGCGTACCTTGGAGAAACGCCCAATGTACCGAGGACCAGGCTAGCTATAAAAAGGGTGAGAGGGCTGCCATTAAATCTCACACCTTAACCTTTCTCTCTCTATAACTTCTCTCTAAACCTTTCGCAACCTCTAGTACTTCCTAAGAGCTAAGAGACGAGTCCCAAAGTGCCAGAAGGCTCCAAAAAGAAGAGCTTTTGGCTCGGAAGTTCTATCCTCGCAGAGCCCGATTCCTAGCCAAACCCACGGTAAGTGAGATATGCTTACCCTACTCTAAGTATAGCTTATGTTGAAGTTTATTATTGTTATTATGAACTTATAAACAATATATATTATAAAATATTATATAAAAAGTGTTATTATAATATCTTTTAACTACTCGTGGTACGAAGAATCTGGTTTGAATGGTTGCATAGGGTTATTGGATTTCAGAAGTGCTATAATGCCAAAATTGTCCTGTCCTCTGGTGTTTCACGTTTGGCCCCTGTCTGTACATAGTGGTTGAAAATTATTGGTTAACACTTATAAGATAATGTCGCTCGTAAATGGTCGCTATAAATATTAGACTAAAATATAGTGGTAATAATACTAGGTTTCGTCGAAGGAAAAGACGGTTGTTAGAAGCGAAGCGTTATCCGAATTTCGAGTCATCACTTTAACAAGTGAGTGCATAGTTACTTTCATCTTACACATAGATATGAAATATTTAGTACAAACTACGTGCTATGTGTGCATATTATCTATGTTCTTGATGGCTATTCTAGATGAACTAAATGTACATGTTTTAGTTGATTTAAACTATATATGTATTTATACCTATAAAAATATTAGGTAAAGATGGGTAGATGAATGATGAGGGATGAAAGATGATACAGATAAGCATTGGCAGCTATGGAGTTAGTGCCCTATAGATGAACATTGGCAGTTGTGCCACAACTTGTAGGTGTTTTTGAAATACGATGTACTCTAAACATCCTAGCAGCGTTGCCTAAAGGATAATATCGGCAGCTACACCTAATAGAGAGCATCATAATCCATGTAGCTGCGCCAAAATGATAATATTGACAACTACCTAATAGATAACACTGACAGTCGTGCCATTGGCAGCGACGGACTTCATGCCTATTCATTAGGAAAATCCTTAGGAATGAATAAATGAAAAACAGATTATTCTTAGGGTAGATCCTTAAGAATAAAGAAGATAATGGGGATGGTTAAGTGGGTTAATTATTTGATGATGAAACATAATAACCTTATTATTATGAGTTGAAAACCCTATGTACTCACCAGGTTTCCCAACCTGGCCCACTCAGTTTATTTGTGTCATAGGTGTGGATACGAAACTACATTACACTGAGAGATTAAAGGGATGTAAATCAGTAGTGTAAATGAATGTAAGGTCTGTTTATGCTTATGTTTCTGTATTGACGATGACATCCCAAAGTTTTAATATAAACAAATTACATTTCTTCGGAAATGCTTTGATAATATATTTATCATGTTTTCTGGGAACAAATTCCGCAATATTATCCTTTAAAATGAATAATCTGATGTTCAAATAAGCAAAAATAAATTTTTTAAAATGACCATGAATTTGGGGATGTCACAGTTGGTATAAGAGCATTTGTTTGAGCGAACTAGGAATAAGGATTTATTTCTAGACTTAAACTTAGAATGCTAAGCGATGATCGTGAAGAGTGTGTCTAATATATTTTAGGTACTACACCTGAATAGACACAAGCACTACTAGCTTATTTAAGGAAGATGCCTCAATTGCTTTTATGTGCTAAATGATTTGAGATGCTTTACGATGCTATCATTTGATCGGATCTATGGTCTGTTTCCGACTGGATATGGAAACTTTATGTGTTCAGATTTCTAAACGTTTAATTACGGTATTAGAACTGGCATATAACTTTTCGAAAATATAAGGAGATTTATACATGTATCGTAAATAAAGCTTTCATATCCAAATTCTCGTCACTACACACCGAATGTCTGATTTGGTGTATAGATCGACATAGTGGGAACTTGAAGCGGATTTGGAAACATAAATGAAAATGCTATTGCTAATTAGCGGCATGTGATTGAGCATGCACCAGAGGTAGCAGCTGCGCCCGAGCCAATCACGATGGTAGGAGTCCAAGTAATGATTCACGCTATGGTGACCCAACAAAGGGACCAGAAGAGGAAAATGTTGCTTAATATGGATGAACCTATTGTACCCATTGTATAACATAAACTGAACATTGAACGGTCAGGTAGTCAGACTATCAGTCAAGCTGAGGCATGAATGGTTAGAAGAAATGAACCCAGTGGTGGAAACGATGGACGTGGATATAAGTACAAGGATTTCATGGCATCGAAGCCACCGAGCCTTTTTGGAAACCCAAAACTGGTAGAAGTTATGGATTGGATCTCCGAGATGGACATGATGTTTGAAAGTTGTGACTGCAACAACAAACAGAAGACCACTCTTGCGGTTACACTGCTAATGAGTGGGGTATTAAGCTAGCGGAAGCTACTAGCTGATACTATGCCCAAGGGAGAAGCTAGCAAGATGTATTGGTAATACTTTTTGGTGCAACTGAAAATGCAGTACTGCTCTAAGCAGGATCTTTTGGAGATCAACAACGAATTTCAGAACCTAAAGAAGGGAAGAATGAGTGTCACCGAGTATGCTGTAAGTTTTACAGATAAGATGAATCTTGTTCCTTATCTAGTTCCAACTGAACTCTCCAAGGTCAACAAGTTTGCTCATAGATTGTCATGAACTTTGATCTGATGGTCAAGCAAGCAACCACTTTGAAAGTCGCCGTCTGGGCACCCAAGAATGTTGAGACCTAGATAAGAGAAAAGGTCTGGAGAGAGTTGATGTTGGCAAGAAAAGGAAGTTTGATGGATCTTCAAGGTCCAACAAGAAGAGAAAATTCTTGAAGTCTGGAGGAGGAGGAGGAGGAGGAGGTGAAGCAAGATGGTGCGATAAGAGCAAGAAGAAACACTTTAGAAAAAGTGGCAAGAAGATGATATGTTTCAAGTGTGGAACGTTTGGGCATTAAGCCAATGAGTGTACATTCAACAAAAGGGTGTGTTACAGATGTAATGAAGAAGGGCACTTCAAGCAAGACTGCCCAATGAGGGAAGGAGCAACAAACCCAAAAGTACCGTCGAAGCCAAAGGCAAGGGCATTCCAGATGATCCTTAATGAAGCAAGAGAGGATGCAAGGGATCAGGAGTGAGGATCTATATATCCAAAGATCAGGATATGAAGCAGCCATATAGATAGTATCATGTGGTGTAGCCTAATATAAGAGGAATAGTGTAGGGTGAACCTGAATATCTATGTAATTGTTTCAAGAAGTAATATAAACCTTCGTTATGTTATTCGATGTGTTAAATGACTAAGTGAAATTCTTGTATGGTAACTTGGAAAAATTACGAGAGAATACTTGGGACGAATATGAGTAGGTGTGAATGGTAGTAGAGGCCTATACTACTGGAAGCACAAGACTTGCACTTGTATCAGGGAAAGTCACAAGGCTACCAAGAAGCTAGTAAGTGATTTCATTTTATTCATGTATGTTGTTACCATCATTTTGGTAATGACTAGGTAGATGATTGTTATTCCGACCCTAGTGGTCATATCAAATCGAGTTCGACTAAGATGAGTATATTACGTAGTTAAGAGAGCCAAGATCGATGTAACATCCGACTTAAGCCAGAAGATTGAGGTGAAATCGAAGCGATCAATAGAAGTATCGTGATCACTGTTAAAGTAAAGAAGCTTATAGATAAAAGTACTACATGATAGAATGTCATTATATCACATTAGAAGATGAAGGAAGGTATATTTCACTATGGAAATTGACTCTAAAAGACTTGAGTCTAAGCGTTGCAACACACGATGAGAGTTCATTAGAACATGACCCATCGGTCTACTATGGTAATGGAATGAAAGAACTTATCTTAAGGGGAAGAAGGATTCTCCAATAAGGATTGATTTTGTAACTCGAATGTTACAATTGAATGTACAACACAAGATAGAGAGCGGGTGAAAGATCGAGCACCGCCTGCAGTCAAGAAGTCCAAGAGTTAGATACTCATTCGAAGGAACATAGAAGTTACGATTATTACCTTGGATGAATAGATAATGTATGCAGCCATTATATAAGCTTTGTTTTGTTGATGATTTCGCGACGTAATCATCCTAAAGGGGAGATAATTGTAACACCCACAGATTAGAGTTAGTCAATTTAAAGACAATAAGCATCAAAAATGACTTTTGATAGAAGATTATTTAGATTAATAAATCTTAACCAAGTTATAGTATACGTCACAAGGGTTTCGTACATATAAAAAACGTCGAAACCCGACTTATAACGAAGAAGTTATGACCCGTCAAAGTTTTACGGCAAAATCGGCACGACACCAGGAATCGTAAAAAGTGAGTTTGCGATAAAGTACATTTTAGCCTTAGTGATCTAAATGAAAGTCGAAGTATACGTTAAACCGAGAAAGTGCATAAAAAGAATGTCCAAATCTGACTTCGTACGAGGAAGTTATTATTTTTTTAAGATTTAGCATAACAGTGCACAACCCGGAATTTGAATTTTAGACCGACCAATTTTTAGCTGACACAGCCTAAACGAGAATCAAAGATCTCGTTATTAGGAGCTCAACACTACTAGAAAAACAGCCTTTTACGACACTCATTGCGCGTCATAAAAGGCTCAGACGACGCGCAAATGCGCGTCAAGGAAAGCCCTGTCATAAAGAGAGACGACGCGCATTTACGACACTCATTTACGACGCGCGTTTACGACACGCAATGCGTATCAAGGAAGGCCCTGTCATAAAGGAAGACGACACGCATTCGCATGTCATAACCTTACGACGCGCGTGTTAATGACACACAATGTGTATCAAGAAAGCCCCTGTCAAGAAAGGCCATGTCATAAATGAAGATGCCACACATTTTTGCGTATCATAATTTTAAATGTTTAAAAAAAATATTATTTATAGATTTACTTATTTTCAAATTAAATTTGTATTTAATGTTTCATAATAGAAAATAAAATATCATATACAAAAAATAGAATCCATTTCATAAATTTAATGTCATACAATTTTATTTCTTACAATACATAAACTTGCATCTAATCTACTATGTACATCAAATGCCAACTAAGTAAAGTTGCATCTTGCCTTTCATAATTCTTTTAGACTAATGCTCCAAATAGCTGATTATATGGATAAGCAGTTATACATTGGCCAATCTCACTCCAATACCACAGCTGCTTATGCTAGACCTGTAGTTAACAACAGAAACCTCATATGCTTTTTGTTGTTCATGTATTTTCTGCCATTAAAGATAACATCATGACTCATAAGCAAATTAAGAAATACAAAAATATATAGGAAAGATGAGAAACATTATATCAATTTGCAGGTTTCAACACTACTGAATATACAAGTTTGTAAAAGTAGCACACGATCGCACATACAAGTTTAGACTAACAAGTAAAAAGATATTTGACGATTTTAGTTAAAAGGCTGATGACATAAAGGAGTATAAGTAATCAAACATAGCTAAAAATTCATGAGCAATTATTTAACTTATAAAAGCAAAGCAAAGCAGGTAAGTAGTAAATAATCAACGAGATATATCACTCACATCTGATTGCTTCTTTAAATAATCAACTCTATCTTGTAGGTCTTAACGAGTCCTTTTTTAAATCAACTCATCAACTTTTGTTTGCTTCTAAAGATAGGGGAAACTTGTTAGATTTTGGAAAAGGAAAGATTGTTAAATATGAGAACAAACTTGGACAACCTTGTCAAACTGTTCATGTTGTTTCACAACGTCGGCTATTGTTTCTTGATTCTTTTCATCCCATTTTTTCTTTCTTTCTTTCTGTTTCAGATTACAAATTCAGATAAATAAAAAATTCAGAAAGAAATATTCAACAAGGAATTAGTGATTAGTCATCTAGATCAATATAATACTACAAACCTGATGCTTCACGAATGCAATTATTTGCATCATCCTTAACAATAGTTGATGTATCAATATCACCAATCCCAGTGTTGAGGGATGAGAAACATGTAAATTTCCAAACCCCAAGTCAACATAATAGTTTATTTGCAGGATGAGAACCATGTAATTTCTTTTTCATCCCCAATTGAGTGGAAACAAAATGGATGAGGTGATAAAGTAATTGCAAACCCTAGGTTTTCCCCAATCTTGATGATTACCAAAAATAATAGGAGAATAGAAGCGAGATGAGGGATAGGATGTGCTGAGCAACGATTGTGGTCGACACAAGTGGGAAGAAGGAGAAGATTAGAGATTTCATGGCGGGGAAAAACTTGACTGGTCTTCCATAAAAGCCATGGTAGGTGATGTAGGTGATTGTGGCTATGGCACCGAGGAAGAAGATGTAGAAAAAAACTTAATAGAGGAGATGAATTGTTAGATTTTGACGAAGATCCGTCCGCTGGTGGTTTCACAGGGCAGCGAGCAGAGAGGACTCGTCGCTTGAGGACCAACGATGTAGATAAGAAGATGGAGGGTATGTGAAAGGTGTCGTTGTACAATATGGAGTGTGATATGTTGTTTTAATAGAGAAGGAATGCAAGTTATTCAGGGTGAGTGTGATTATTGGTGGGTAGGAGGGGTTTGTAAATAGAACGTGGGAGAGAATTAACATCGATCCGGTGGGTGGAGAGAGTACAGAGGTAGAGGAAGGCGGATTGCAATTTTAGGGTTCAACGGTGGTGGCGATGGCTTAGAGTTTGTAGAGAGAATGAAGGGATGGAATGCAGCTCATGGCTCACCTCCTCCGTTCGGAGACCTTTGTGCACCACACCACTACCTCTGTCCATTCTCTCTCTTCCGTTCGCATATTTTTATAATTTTACGCGAGTGATGGGCCTATGTACACGTGAAGACACTAGTGAGGGATGGATTGAACGAGAAACCTTCATCGACGGCGAGGTGTGTGATGGAAGATAGATTGTAGATGGAACAGAAAGTGGAGATGGAAGTAAATGAGAGATGGAGACGAAACCAGACCTAAATCTCCATGGCAGGTTTTCAACTTTTCTAATTTTTGGGGAATTCCTTTTCCTGCTGCTAAAGATGAAGACGTGCGACGTTTTCAACTTTTCTAATTTTTGGGGAATTCCTTTTCTCGCTGCTAAAGATGAAGATGTGCACGTTTCATTAAAAAAAATATAAAACAACATGATTTCACGACGCTCTTTTTATGAAAGGTGTCGTCCGTGTTTTTTTTGTAACACCACTTTTGGGGAACACAAAAATGCGCGTCCAAAATCCTTCACATTTTGGGAGATCTGACATTATTTTTAGGGCACACACTTTAGCGTATCCTAAAACAGCGCGTGTCATGGTTTGCGCGTCATTAAAGGGTATTTTTCTAGTAGTGCAATGATAAAAAAAAAAAAAGATGAAAATGGACGTCGGATGACAAAGTTATGAATTTTTAACAGAATTTACCTATTCGGGCCTGTTAAAATATAACTTTAAAAATAAAGTCAAAATTAGCCGACAGAGTCTAAGAGAAAGTTGTAGATGACGTTGCTACCTATGCGTGGATATAAAGAACGTCTAAAATGTAGCTCGTATATGAAACTTACGGAATTTGGAAGTCAGAAACGGGTTGATGCGAAGTGGGTGACGTGGCATGATCTGGACCCTTGCTTGCACACCACGACCTTGCATTCGGATGATGACATGTGCCCCCCTTGTATGTGCAGTGTACCCTCATTCGCACAGCATACCTCCGAGGAACGTCCAATGTACCGAGGACCAGGGTGGCTATAAAAAGGGTGCGAGGGCTGCCATTAAATCTCATACCTTAACCCTTCTCTCCCTCTCTCTCTCTCTCTCTCTCTCTAACTTCTCTCTAAACCTCCCCCAACCTCTAGTACTTCCCAAGTGCTAAGAGGCATGTTCCGGAGTGCTAGAAGGCTCCGAGTACAAGAGCCTTTCGGCTTGGAAGTGCTGCCCCCGCAGAGCCCGGTTCCTAGCTAAACCCCCAGTAAGTGAGATATGCTTACCCTACTCTTAGTATAGCTTATGTTTAAGTTTATTATTGTTATTTTGAACTTATAAACAATATACATTATAAAATATAATATAAAAAGTGTTATTATAATATCTTTTAACTACTCGCGGTACGGGGAATCTGATTTGAAGGGTCGTATAGGTTTGTTGGATTTCAAAAGTGCTATAATGCCAAAATTGTCATGCCCTCCGGTGTTTCATGTTTGGCCCCTTTCTATACATAGTGGTTGAAAATTATTGGTTAACACTTATAAAAACAATGTTTCTCGTAAATCGTCGTTATAAATATTAGACAAAAATCTAGTGTTAATAATAATAGGCTTCGTCGAAGGAAAAGATGATTGTTAGAAGCAAAGCGCTATCCAAATTTCTAGTCATCACTTTAACAAGTGAGTGCATAGTTACTTTCATCTTACATGTAGATATGAAGTATTTAATATAAATTACGTGCTATGTGTGCATATTATCTGTGTTCTTGATATCTATGCTAGATGAACTAAATATACACGTTTTAGTAGATTTAAACTATATACGTATTTATACCAATAAAAAAATTGGGTAAAAATGGGTAGATGAATAATGAGGGATGAAAGATGATATAGATGAGCACTGGAAACTATGGAGTTAGTGCCCTATAGATGAACATTGGCAGCTACGCCACAACTTGTAGGTGTTTTTGAACTACGATGTACTCTAAACATCTTAGCAACGTCGCCTAAAGGATAATATTGGCAGCTACACCTGATACAGAACATCATAATACATGTAGCTGCACCTAAATGATAATATTGGCAGTTCTACCTAATACATAACATTGGTAGATGTGCCATTGTCAGCGATGGACTTCGGGCCTATTCCTTAAGACAATCCATAGGAATGAATAAATGAAGAATAGATGACTCTTAGGGTAGATCCTTAAGAATAAAGAAGATAATGGGGATGGGTAATTGGGTTAGTAGTTTGGTGAAGAAACATGATAACCTTATTATTATGGGTTGAAAATCCTATGTACTCACCAAGTTTCCCAACCTAACCCACTCAGTTTATTTGTATCAGAAGTGTCGATACGAAGTTACATTACACTAAGAGATTAAAGGGATGTAAATCACTAGTATAAATGAATGTAAGGTCATTTTATGCTTATGTTTCTGTATTCATGTTTTCTTGGAACAAATTCCGCAATGTTATCCTTTAAAATGAATACTCTGATTTTCAAATAAGCATAAATAAAATTTTTAACATGACCGTGAATTTACGGATGTCACATGCTCACAATGGGGAGCACCAATTTTTTTTGTCAAGTAGAAGGATGGATCATATCGGATGTGGCTTGATTACCGGTAGTTGAAGAAGTTAACGGTGAAGAACATTATCTACTTCCAAGGATTGATGACCTCTTCAATCAGTTGCAGGGTGGATCTTGGTTCTCCAATATCGATTTGAGGTTGGGGTATCATCAGGTGAGGGTTAGAGAGGAGGACGTGGAGAAGACCACGTTTCAGACTCGTTATGGACATTACGAGTTTATGGTGATGCAATTTGGGCTCACCAATGCACCTGCGGCATTTATTGATTTGATGAATCAAGTATGCAGGCTGATGCCCGATCAACCAGTCATTGTCTTCATTGATGATATCTTGGTATATTCCAAGACCAGGGAGCAACATGAGGAGCACCTTCGAGAGCTTCTAGGATTCTTGAGGCGAGAACGGTTGTATGCCAATTTCTCAAAGTGTGAGTTTTGGTTATGAAAGGTCCATTTCTTGGGTCATCTTGTCAACCAGAACAGGATTTTAGTCGATTCGGCCAAGATTGAGGTCGTGATGCAGTGGGAGGTTCTAAAGTCTCCCTCGGAGATCAGGAGTTTCTTGGGATTAGCAGGGTATTATCGGAGATTTATTCAGGAATTCTAAAACATTGTGGTACCCCTCACTCGTTTGACAAACAAGGGTGTAGATTTCCACCCGGTGCCTGAGTAGTAGGCTGCATTTGAGACACTGAGACAGAAGTTGTATGAGGCCCATTGTTGACCCTCCCTGAGGGTATTTAGGATTTTGTGGTATTTTTTGATGCATCCATCACCGAACTGGGGGAAGTTCTTATGTAGCGAGGGAAGATTATTACTTATGCTTCTCGGCAACAGAAGTTGCACGAGGTTTGTTATCTAACTCATGTTGTTTGATCTCAAAATTTGGCAGCATTATCTATATGGGGTCAGTTGTATCATCTACACGGATTGCGAGAGTTTGAGATATCTCAAGGATCGGTTGAATTTGAACATGAGGCAGCGTAGGTGGCTTGACATGGTCAAGGATTATGACTAGGATATTTTGTACCACCTAGGGAAAGAAAATGTGGTTGCTGATGCTTTGAGCCACAAGACAGCTAGTCCTTCTCTTGGGGGCCTTTGTATGAGGATTTCGATTGATTTGATATTATTAGGAATGCTTAGGGAGGCTCAGGCCGAGGGAGTCAAGAAAGATAACTGGAAGCAGGAGCGACTCAGAGGCAAGATTGATATGTTTTCTACCGAAAACCGTGGGTTTTTGACCCGGTATGGTCAGGTATGGGTACCAAAATTTGGTGGGATCAGTCAGGTTGTGTTGGAAGAGGCACACATGTCCATATTTTCGATACACCCTGGAGCCACCAAGATGTATCAGGATTTAAGGCTTAGTTACTTGTGGTTGTGCATGAAGAGAGAGAGAGAGAGAGAGAGAGAGAGAGAGAGAGCCTAGTATGTTGAGTGGTGCTTCACCTGTCGGATGGTCAAGGTTGAGCACTAGAGGCCGCATGGCAAGTTGCAGCCATTGGAGGTTCCCATGTGGAAATGGGAACTTATGACTATGGATTTCATCACTAAATTACTTCAGACAGCTAAGGGATTCGACTCGATATGGGTTATAGTCCACCGTCTGACCAAGAGCGCCCACTTTCTAGCCATTCGAGAGAGCTCTTCGGCCGAGAAACTGGCTGATATATATATGTATGTGAGATTGGTGCTCGGTATGGTATTCCAGTCTCCATTGTGTTTGATCGATATGTTTTGTCCATATCTCATTTTCTGGAAGAAGTTCCATGAGGAACTGGGTACGAGGTTGCATCTTAGCACTGCTTATCATCAACAGACTGACGGTTAGAGTGAGCGGACCATTCAAACACGTGAGGACATTTTGAGAGTGTGTGTCATGGATTTCGGTGGGAGTTCGAACTCCTACTTTCCGCTAGCTTAGCTTTCGTACAACAACATCTATCACTCCAGTATCGGTGTGCCGCTATTCGAGCTCCGCTGTGGGAGGAAGTGTTGTACTCCAATTTGTTGGGGAGAGATTGGTCATAGAGTCATGGGAAGTACTGAGGTAGTCCTTCAAATGACAGACCTTATTCAGCAAATTAGACATATATTGCAGACAGCCCAAAGTCGGTAAAAGAGTTCTGCCAAGAAGCACTGATATGTGTTAGAGTTTTAGGTTAGCGACATGGTGTTACTAAAAGTATCATCCTAGAAGGCTGTAATACGCTTCAGGAAGAGAGACAAGTTGGGACCCAGGTATATTGGTCCATTTAGCTGAGGAGTTTAGTCAGATCCACAAAACCTTCCTTGTTTCGCAGCTTCAGAAGTGTGTGGTTGCTAATTCAGCGGTTGTTCCTTTGTATGATGTTTAGGTTGATGATCGCCTGAAATATATTAAGATACCAGTCATGATTTTGGATTGGAAGACGAAGGCCTTGCGCAACAAGATGGTACCTTTGGTTAAGGTCCAGTTCCAGCATCAGAAAGGTTCCGAGTGGACTTGGGAACCCGAGGCAGAGATGCGGGAGCATTACCTTGAGTTGTTCATAACAGTGGACTTCGAGGACGAATTTTGATTCAAGTGGGGGAGTATTGTAACATCTTGATATTGTGTTATTTCAATTTTTAACCCCCAATTATGAAAATCTATTTCATTTTTTCCCTTATGTGTAAAGATAGTTTCAAAATAGCCCATAGAGGCATATTTGTAAATTTGGGCGAGGGGCGCATATGTTGGGCATACATAGCATACGCATGGCGTATGTGGTAGGATCCCAAACCATAATCTTTAGGGTTTGAACCTTATTTAAACATCCTTATGTCCGAAGTTTCCTTCCTTTCATCAGCCTCCAACCCCATTTCGACCCACTCGCAAACCCTAATCCCTTTTGAGGCCATTTTGAGCTTGGTGTTGTGTTTTGGTGAACTTAAAGGAGGAAGGAAGAAGAGGAGATCATCCTAGAAATGTGGAGCATCTTGGATCCAGAATCACATCATCTTTGGACACTCTTTGAAGGTAAAAAGCTCTGAACTTGATGAAGTTATGCTTAGATCTAGTTTGGCCATGAAGTTTGGCTTCTTTTGGTCCCACTAGTTTGGTATATTGAGTATAAACTACTCAATCCATTTAAAATGTCCTTTCAGACGTTTTGAAGTGTTTAGAAGCATAAAAATATGGTCTTGGTCATTATTTCCCTTCCATGCATGAGTTTGGATGTCTTAATGGGTTAAGAGGTTAGGGTTTTTGGTATTTAGCACTTAATGGTCATGCAAGACAATAAAGTTGGAAACTTTATGGTCAAGTACAACATTTGGGACCTAGATCTATAATTTAGACGTAAGGGATTACGCATTAAGCTTTTAATGAGATGGAAAATGAGATAGACATGTAAGTTGGGCGTACCAAATGGACCGTTGTGCGTACGCAGTCAACCCCCACTTTTGGTCAGTGCCTGAGTCTGCCCCGCATACAGGCTGAGTACGCCCAACGTACTAAGCTGAGTTGTCTCAGTTGACTTTTGAATTTGACTACATTTTGACTGAGTTTGACCTAAGGGTATTTTGAGTATTTTGATTATAAGTTAAAATTAGTCATGCTCCTATGAATAGGTGGCCGGTTATGATGATATTCAGAGGTGTGTTCTATTCAATGATCTTTTCAGACTGAGAGGTGAGTTTTTGTAGAAATGTTTAATCGAGTGTGAGAATCAAATCATAGTAAAACGATGTAATATGAACACAAGAAGTAAATAAGGTCTGGTTTAGCTCATATTACTTTTAGAGAACAAGAGTACAAAACTGATAGTAAATGATTGGAAAACTTTACTATCAACTCTATGTTCAACTCCTATTTATAGGAGGCTGAAAGTACAAAAAATACTAAGGCTAGACATTAAGCTTCGTCAAAAAGATGCCTTAGCAAATACATAAGGAAACACACGAAACTATCTATTACACAGACTTCGACATATTACAAGATATTTTGACTCTACAGTTTTTCTCACTGTACTTATAGGTCGAAGGCACCAAAGGTCGGCCCACTGGATTTGATATACTTGTATATTGATAGATGTTATGATGAGTATGAAGTAGATCTGTATGATTACCTGATGATTACTAATACGTATTAGACTTGTAGAACTATATGATTACATGTATTCATGGTCACCGTAGTCAGTAGGTTAATATTATTTTACTCTCCAAATGTAAGTTTATGGACTCTATAAATAGAGCATCCTTCTTCATGTATTTTTTACCACTTAACACAACTTCCAAAACTCTTATTGAAATACAAGATTGTTCATCTCTATCTTCATGATCTTAACTGATAAATCGTGTTCCTCTTCACTTTAGTTGATCACACTTACTAACTTGTGTTTGCATGCAAACCTTGTTATGAATCAACTTAGTGTCTACTTGATATAACTTGTTGCTATTTATTTCCTTTATATTTCTGTAATCTAACTCTTCTAACTTTAATTACTGTTGAGCTAACAAGATCCATTGAGATTAACTTTTATTCTGCAACTTTTATCTTGTACTTACGTTTGTTCAAGATTTTCTCTCAACAGTTGGTATCAGAACCAAAGTGGTTTCTTTTTAAACAAAACTCTGATTTTAGAAAGCCTTCTATACCACTAAAGCTCATTCTTAAAAAAAAATAAACAAAAAAAGCAAGGAAATATAGCACAAGCTTATTTATTGAACATTTCCAACAGTGTTGGAGGCTTGAACAAAACTCCAATAGTTGTTGTAAGTGAATACCACCATTGATCTCAAAGAATGGAAATGTATCTTAAGAGGCTCATGTCACACCCCCAAACCTGAACGGCGGAAACGTTCGGGGGCGGATGATTTCATGTGGTAGCGTAACAATTGAATACATAGTAAAGAAAGCAATACAACCATCATATATATATATATATATATATATATATATATATATATATATATATATATAATTTAAAGTTTACATTTGTCAAGAGTTACATGTTCAAAACCAATTACAATATGATGTCAAAATATGAGATTAAACTGGCGCCGCAGCATCCCTTCATCAAAAGCATAATGATACCTGAAATTACTGATTCCCTGGGACATACAAGTAATTTTGAAAGAGTGGATCAGCATTTAATCTGGTGAGTTTCATAAGTATTTAAATGACAATGTTTGTATAAAATGAAACGTTTTGGTCCTTGGTTGTGTTGTGTTTAGAAAATCCTATATTTTCTACTAGTATAAAAGTATCCTTCTCTCAAGACCAATGTTTGTTTCTGAAAATGTATGTAAGTGTAAAATAATCAATGTGTTTGAAAACCTTGTAAATCAATGCATTTTTAATACCCCATGTGAGTTTTATAACCATACTGTTGACTCGGAATGCCTATACACAACGTTCTTCAGGCGTTGGAATGTTATGACGTTTGTCACCCCAAACGGTGAACTGTAGCTAACAGTCAGGGCGCGGGTTGTCAAGCCCGTATAGATCTATACACAAACACCATGCTCCCCCTCCAAGGGATTCTAATATATAATACAGGACTTGAAATGTGTACTCGAACGTACGTGAAGTTTATGTCTCACAAAACCGTGGTATAAAAACATATTTACGTGTTAAAATGTTCGTTTGTTCTTGTATATGAAAGTGACTTCTTGAAAATCATGTTTCTAGTATGTAAAAGTTAGCAATATCCTTGTAAAACTATACCTATTATAGTTTTCTAAAAGTGTGTCTCTTTTGTTTAGAAATACCTAGAAAAGGAATCACTTGTTATGAAAGTATAGGTTTTTGTAGAGCCTAAGATAGACAAGTATACATAAAATCTAAGAAAATGTTTAGTTGATACATGCATTACAACAATTTATATTTCTAAAGGTAGAATTCTATTGTAACATATTTTATATACGAAAGTTTCCTATAAAGTTTATAAATCACATGTGATTTGGATATATAAAAGCATATAAAATAATTCTTTATGTAACACACGATAATACTCGTGTGTTTTACTTGTATTCCCCCCCCCCCCCCCCCTCTTGAAAGCATATAAAAGCATTTAGAATATCTTAAAAAGGTTAATTGAGGGGTATGAACTCACTTGAAAGTTTGAAGATAGCGAGATGGAAAACCGGGCAGAGTTTCGTCTTGGGAAACGGATATTTCTCGGGATTCTCGGGAATCTCGGGAGTAAAATCGACCCTCAGGACTTGAGCAAAAAGACCAGAGCTTCGGGTTTGAACGGGCACGGAAATCGAGGCAAGATCGTGAGAGAAAGGAGAGAAATGGGGTGAATTTCCGGGAACCCTCGCATCTCTATTTATAGGGGGGTCTGAGAAGCCTCGGTACGCGGGGCGTACGCTCGTACGCAGCGCGTACTCGTATGTCATGCATGACCGAGTCCTCGACTGCCTCGACTTCGGATGGGACGGATCGGGTCGGATGGGATGGGTCGGGTAGCTTCGCATAGGGGCGACGTGGATGGACCGAGACCAAGGCCCTCGGGTACGCGGGGCGTACGGGGTTATGCAGCGCGTAACTCGGATGAGGACGCTGACTCCTCCTTCGGATATTACCGGATTTTTGAATTAAATTTATATATAATTTATTTAATAAACTTCAAAAAATCATATCTTCTTCATACGAACTCCGTTTTCGATGGTCTTTATATCCACGCGAAGGTGAGACTACGCTCTACAACTTTCGTTTAGACTCCGTTGGCAAATTCCGAAATTATTTTTATTATTTAATTATAAAATGACGTGATTAAGGAATTTCTTTAAAAATTCATAACTTCTTTATCTGATGTCAGTTTTTGCCAGACTTTTGACCGCTGAAATGCCATTGTCGAGACCTTCGATTCTCATTTAGGTCATTCCGGCCAAAAGTCGCTCGATCTCCGATTCGAGTTTTTAGTTGTCTGTTGCTAAGCCGAACTTGGAAAAATCATAACTTCAATATACGAAGTTGGATTTGGGCGTTCTTTTTACGTACGATCATGGTTTAATGACATTTAAACATATAAAGAAATTTAAATAGAACTTTTAGGACATTTTATTATCAAAGTTAATTTTATTAACTCAAAAGTGGTTATAATACTTGACTTTTTAGGTCATTACAAAGAGTTGAAATATCGGGTTGTCACATCATCCCCCCGTTAGAGGGAATTTCGTTCTGAAATTTAAAGTAGTAAAGATACTAGTGAACATGAAAGAGATGAGGGTACTTTTGTTTCATCTGATCTTCGCGTTCCCATGTGAATTCAGGTCCCCGCTTGGCGTTCCAGCGAACCTTCACGATGGGTATGCGACTTTGTTTTGTTTGTTTGACCTCTCGGTCCATGATTTCTACTGGTTCTTCCACAAAGTTGAGGCTCTCGGTGATTTCAATCTCGTTGAGTGGAATAACAAGAGTCTCATCGGACAGACACTTTTTCAAGTTCGAGACGTGGAAGGTTGGATGTATGTTACTAAGTCCACGCGGTAGGTTAAGCTTGTAAGCCACAGGGCCGATTCTGGCAAGAATCTCGAAAGGCCCTATGTATGTTGGATTTAGTTTCCCACGCTTTCCAAAGCGTATTAAACCCTTCCACGGTGAGACCTTTAATAAAACGTGGTCTCCTACCTGGAATTCCAAAGGTTTCCTCCTTTGGTCAGCGTAGCTTTTCTGTCGGTCTCTAGAGGCTTTCAATCGCTCATGAATCTGAACGATCTTCTCTGTCGTTTCTCGTATGATTTCCGGACCGGTGAGAGTGCTTTCAGGAACTCTTCCTTTAGCTAACTGGGTATCGCCAACTTCAGTCCAACACAGAGGGGATCTGCACTTTCGACCATAGAGGGCTTCGAACGGAGCAGCCTTTATGCTTGTATGATAACTATTGTTGTATGAAAATTCGACAAGGGGTAATGGATATCCCATGCCTTTCCAAAATCAATCACACAGGCTCTTAGCATATCTTCTAAAGTTTGTATCGTTCTCTCACTTTGCCCGTCTCTTTGTGGGTGGTAGGCTGTACTCATGTCTAGCCTAGTCCCCAGGGAACTTTGTAGTGACTTCCAGAAGCTTGAAGTGAATCTACTATCTCTATCGGAGATAATGGATATCGGAACACCATGCAGTCGCACTACTTCCCTTAAGTACGTTCTTGTAAGCTTTTCCATTTTGTCAGTCTCCTTGATGGGTAGGAAATGTGCGGATTTGGTTAATCTGTCGACGATGACCCATATGGTATCGAGTCCACACGTCGTCTTGGGTAACTTGGTTATGAAGTCCATAGTAATCCGCTCCCATTTCCATTCTGGTATCTCCGGTAGTTGTAGTAATCCTAACGGTTTCTGATCCTCGACCTTAACCTTAGCGCAAGTAAGGCATTTACTTACGAAGGTAGCAATTTCTGCTTTCATGTTAGGCCACCAGTACAGTTTCTTAAGATCCAGATACATTTTATCTGAACCTGGGTGAACGGAATATCTTGAGTTGTGTGCTTCGGTCATGACTACGTTTCTGAAACCACCATGTTTCAGGGTCCAGATTCGGTCCATTAGATAGTAGGCTCCACCACCCTTGACTTCTAGATTCTTTTCCATTCCTCGCAGGGATTCACCCACCACATTTTCAGGTTGCAAAGCTTCCATTTGTGCCTCCTTAATTTGTGTGGATAAGTGGGAATGGATAGTCATAGTCAAAGATTTGACCCTCCGACCAGTGTATTCCTTTCGACTGAGGGCGTCAGCTACCACGTTAGCCGTGCCAGGATGATAACGAATTTCGCATTTGTAGTCATTTAGTAACTCAACCCATCGTCGTTGTCACATGTTGAGTTCCTTCTGATCGAAAATGTGTTGAAGGCTCTGGTGATCAGTGAAAATAGTACTCTTTGTTCCGTATAAGTAGTGTCTCCAGATCTTCAGAGCAAATACCACTGCTCCTAACTCAAGATCGTGTGTCGTATAGTTCACTTCGTGTGTCTTAAGCTGTCAGGAGGCATAAGCAATAACCTTCCCTCTCTGCATAAGAACACAACCAAGTCCTTGATTTGACGCATCACAATAAACTACGAAGTCTTCTATCCCTTCGGGGAGGGATAGTATCGGTGCGGTGCACAAGGCCTGTTTTAGCGTCTGGAATGGCTTCTCTTGTTTCGCTTCCCAGCCAAAGGCCACGCCTTTCTGGGTTAATGTAGTAAGAGGTTTTGCAATGCTAGAGAAGTTCTTTATGAATCTGCGATAGTAGCCAGCGAGACCTAGAAATTGACGAATTTCTGTAGGTGTCTTTGGTGCCGACCAGTTCTCAATGGCCTTAATTTTGGAGGGGTCCACGTGTATCCCTTTCTCGCTAACAACGTGACCTAAAAATTCGACTCTTCGAATCCAAAATTCGCATTTAGAGAACTTCGCATAGAGTTTCTCCGTTCGCAGTGTTTCTAGGACTTTTCGTAGGTGCTGACTATGCTCTTCCTCACTTCGGGAGTAGACAAGTATATCATCGATAAAGACGATGACGAACTGATCCAAGTAAGGACGGCATACCCTATTCATTAGGTCCATAAGTACTGCTGGTGCATTGGTTAATCCGAACGGCATCACTACAAATTCGTAGTGTCCATAACGAGTTCAGAAAGCTGTCCTTGGAATATCCCCCTCTAGAACTCGTAATTGGTGATATCCGGATCGTAGATCTATCTTTGAGAAGTAGTTTGCTCCTTGAATTTGATCGAATAGGTCGTCAATACAGGGTAGAGGATAACGGTTCTTGACAGTAAGTTTGTTCAGCTCTCTGTAGTCGATGCACATACGGAACGATCCGTCTTTCTTCTTTACAAACAGGACCGGTGCTCCCCAAGGTGAGAAACTTGGTCTTATGAATCCTTTTTGAAGGAGTTCATTAAGTTGACTCAAAAGTTCCTGCATCTCTGCTGGTGCGAGACGATAAGGTGACTTCGCTACTGGGGTAGCCTCTGGAACTAAGTCGATTCTGAATTCGACTTGGCGTTGTGGTGGTAATCCTGGTAGTTCTTATGGAAAGATATCGGGAAAGTCGCGTACTACTGAAATGTTCTTGATGTCCTTCAGTTCTTGACTTGTATCAACGATGTGCGCTAGGAATGCTCGACAATCCTTCCGCAAGCACTTTCGAGCTTGGATGCACGAAATGATGCGAAGGTTTGTACTTGATTTGTCGCCGTAGATAACTAATGTTTCGTTGTTAGGGAGATTAAAATGGACTACTTTCTCAAAGCATATGATGTCAGCGCGAAGAAGACTCAACCAATCCATGCCGACTATGACGTCAAAACTTTTAATTTGGACCGGCATGAGATTGATTGGAAAAGAATGGCCATCTAAAGTTAACGTACATCCCATGTATATGCAGTTAGTGTTTTCGGTTTTTCCATTGGCCATCTCTACAGTGAATGATTTTTCTAACTTGCTAGGTTTAGGTTTAAGTAAATGAATAAAGTTTTGACTCACGAAGCTTCTCTCCGCTCCACTATCGAATAATATGCATGCATATGAATTATCGAGAAGGAACGTACCAGCAACTACAGTTGGGTCAACTACAGCTTCGTCGTGGCCTATCGCCAAAACTCGTCCCACACCGCCGGTGCCTACTGCCTTAGGGCAGTTCCTCTTGTAGTGGCCCACCTCGCCACAACCGTAGCAAGTCTAGCCTACACCCGCACTGGGAACTTGAGTGATCGGTTTTGCGGGGTCCTTGCAGAAATGGGTTGTGTGTCCCTTTCTGTTGCAGTTGGCGCACTGCATTTCCCGACAAGGTCCATGGTGGTGGTAAGTGCATTTGGTGCACTTTGGAAGGTTACCTACATAAGGCTTTGTGGGGTAGGGATTTGTAGGGACTGTAGTAGGTACAGTGGCAGCATTTACTGAAACCAGTTGTTTCTTCGCGGATTCTTGGGAAGACCCACCCTTCCCTTTATTCCATACTCTCTTCCTGTTGTTGTTGTGGTTGTTGTTGTTGTTGTTTCCTTTCTGTGGTTCTGGTGCAGAAACGGTTGAGTTCTGATGACCTCCGTAGTCAATCAGAGATTGTGCCAGTTCCTTAGCACTTTCAAAGGTGTCAGGTTTGGAAGCTAACACGCTTGATCGTATTTGGGGCGTCAGTCCCCAGATGTACCTTTCTATTTTCTTGCTCTCAGGAGCAATCATATCTGGGCAAAGGATTGCCAGATCGCAGAATCGGTTGGTATAAGTTGCGATGTCGGTACCAACCATTCCGAGAGTCCATAGTTCGTGTTCGAGCTTTTGAATCTCTCCCCGTGGGCAGTATTCTCTCATCCTCATGGCTTTTAGGCTCTCCCAGCTTATGGAGTTTGCCACTATCAGGGTAAGTACTTTAACGTGGCCATTCCACCAAGTTAAAGCTCTATCAATAAGGGTGAAAGTTGCAAATTTGACCTTGCTGTGCTCGGGACAGGAGCAGATTTCAAAGACTGACTCTGTCCTTTCAATCCACTGTCTCAGGGCTAACACACCACCAGATCCATAAAACATCCGGGGCTTGGCATTAGTAAAGTCCTTATAGGTGCATTCTCGGGGTGGTCCTTGACTCTCGCCATGGTTGGATGGGTGTGTGCCAGATCCCGAGCCATTAGTACTCGAGTTATTGATCTGTGACATGGCAGCTATTACCGCTGCGGTGACTGCTGCTTGGAACATAACAACATCAAATTGAGGTGGTGGAGGTGGTGGTGTACAGGTGCTTCCCCACCGTTGTTTCGCCTTGGATTCGTACGCGGAGGCATCCTTCAACTATAGGTTGAAAAGGTAAAGATAAGAACTCCATAGAATAGAGAATTAATGTGTCTCATGAACTAAATTGCTATAGTTCGACAACAGATGCTAGTATGAGTCTTAAAATAGAAGAATGAAAGTTATTTGTAAGACTGAAAGTATGAAACAAGTATTTGGTTTCTCAAAGACTTTTCAAGGTTTGAACGAAATACTCAACGTAGTAATAATAGTGTCACTTATATTAATATAAAAGTTGATACAACGATCATGAAATTTTGACCCCTATAAGGGTCTCCGATTACAAAGTTCGAGAAATTTAAAGACTTTTAGCCGAGGTCCTAAGCTATAACAAAATTTGAGTCTTTGACAAGCACTACTTGCGACGTAGGTTGCGCTTGGAGCTTGACTCTGCATCTGATTGCTTCGACTCCATTAGACGCCTATCAAAAGCGGTTTGTTGTTCTCTCAGTTCAGCGAGGGCTGCAATCATATGCGCTTGGAATGCCTCGGTTTGGAGTTGAGCATTGTCTTGTATCTTGTCCAGCCTACGGATGTCAGAAGTGTGAACCTGCACTTCCACGTTGACATCCCGGAGTCGGCTAGCTTGAACTTCGGACTGATAGGACTGATTGGCTAGTTTACCCACCATTACCGGGAGTGCCCGATCAGCCGAACCTCCGCCGGAGACATCATAGAAGTCCCGGCACATGCCGTAGGGAGGGCGTAAGTTTTGTTGTTGGCTCCAATGATGGAGGTGACTTCCCCAGACGGGAGTCGGTCCTTGAAAGTTCCTTACGAAGACGGGAGGTTGAACGGGTGGTGGATCGATCATTTCCGGTTCTGAGTCGGTACCGGAGTCATCATCCACTTCTATGGGTTCCTCGTCCTCTTCGGGATCATCTTCGACCCATCCTCCGTTGCCTTGGTTGGGAAAGTAGGGGTCGCCGGGGTGGTGAAATCCAGCCATTTGACTGTACGAGAAATAGGGTTATAGGAGTTGAATAACGTTGAAACTTGCAAAACATGTAAGTTAAACTAGTTTAGGTAGCAAATACTCCTATAGTATTTAAATTCTTGTGTTTGATTCTAGTAACGGTTTGGTAAGTTTTGACTTGTTGCTTACTACGATCATTCCTCGATATACGTCGGTCCAATCTCGGGCAAATATAGTTGATCACGCTATATTTGTCCAAAATCTGATTACATATCTCGAGTCTTAATCATAGTGTCAACTTGTCTAAATACTTGTTGTATAGTTAGATATCATGAAAATAATTTGTTGTATGCATGTAATTTGTACTTAAATGAACTATCAATTTAAGTTAAACGCAACGCTGCTTAAGCTTAAAAAGAAAAATTGTTTTGTCAGAGAGTATTAGTCCCTTAAGCATTTATAGTTTGTATATCTTATGTGGTTCGATATACTTAGTTCACTATAAACATTGCTCTGATACCAATCTGTCACACCCCTAAACCTGAACGGCGGAAACGTTCGGGGGCGGATGACTTCATGTGGTAACGTAACAATTGAATACATAGTAAAGAAAGCAATACAACCATCATATATATAATTTAAATTTTACATTTGTCAAGAGTTACATGTTCAAAACCAATTACAATATGATGTCAAAATATGAGATTAAACTGGCGCCGCAGCATCCCTTCATCAAAAGCATAATGATACCTGAAATTACTGATTCCCTAGGACATACAAGTAATTTTGAAAGAGTAGATCAGCATTTAAGCTGGTGAGTTTCATAAGTATTTAAATGACAATGTTTGTATAAAATGAAATGTTTTGGTCCTTGGTTGTGTTGTGTTTAGAAAATCCTATATTTTCTACTAGTATAAAAGTAGCCTTCTCTCAAGACCAATGTTTGTTTCTGAAAATGTATGTAAGTGTAAAATAATCAATGTGTTTGAAAACCTTGTAGATCAATGCATTTTTAATACCCCATGTGAGTTTTATAACCATACTGTTGACTCGGAATGCCTATACACAACGTTCTTCAGGCGTTGGAATGTTATGACGTTTGTCACCCCAAACGGTGGACTGTAGCCAACAGTCAGGGCGCGGGTTGTCAAGCCCGTATAGATCTATACACAAACACCATGCTCCCCCTCCAAGGGATTCTAATATATAATACAGGACTTGAAATGTGTACTCGAACGTACGTGAAGTTTATGTGTCACAAAACCGTGGTATAAAAACAGATTTACGTGTTAAAATGTTCGTTTGTTCTTGTATATGAAAGTGACTTCTTGAAAATCATGTTTCTAGTATGTAAAAGTTAGCAATATCCTCGTAAAACTATACCTATTATAGTTTTCTAAAAGTGTGTCTCTTTTGTTTAGAAATACCTAGAAAAGGAATCACTTGTTATGAAAGTATATATTTTTGTAGAGCCTAAGATAGACAAGTATACATAAAATCTAAGAAAATGTTTAGTTGATACATGCATTACAACAATTTATATTTCAAAAGGTAGAATTCTATTGTAACATATTTTATATACGAAAGTTTCCTATAAAGTTTATAAATCACATGTGATTTGGATATATAAAAGCATATAAAATAATTCTTTATGTAACACACGATAATACTCGTGTGTTTTACTTGTATTCCCCCCCCCCCCCCCCCTTGAAAGCATATAAAAGCATTTAGAATATCTTAAAAAGGTTAATTGAGGGGTATGAACTCACTTGAAAGTTTGAAGATAGCGAGATGGAAAACCGGGCAGAGTTTCGTCTTGGGAAACGGATTTTTCTCGGAATTCTCAGGAATCTAGGGAGTAAAATCGACCCTCGGGACTTGAGCAAAAAGACCAGAGCTTCGGGTTTGAACGGGCACGGAAATCGAGGCAAGATCATGAGAGAAAGGAGAGAAATGGGGTGAATTTCCGGGAACCCTCGCATCTCTATTTATAGGGGGTCTGAGAAGCCTCGGTACGCGGGGCGTACGCTCGTACGCAGCTCGTACTCGTATGTCATGCATGACCGAGTCCTCGACTGCCTCGGCTTCGGATGGGACGGATCGGGTCGGATGGGATGGGTCGGGTAGCTTCGCATAGGGGTGGCGTGGACGGACCGAGACCAAGGCCCTCGGGTACGCGGGGCGTACGGGGTTACGCAGCGCGTAACTCGGATGAGGATGCTGACTCCTCCTTCGGATATTACCGGATTTTTGAATTAAATTTATATATAATTTATTTAATAAACTTTAAAAAATCATATCTTCTTCATACGAACTTCGTTTTCGATGGTCTTTATATCCACGCGAAGGTGAGACTACGCTCTACAACTTTCATTTAGACTCCGTTGGCAAATTCCGAAATTATTTTTATTATTTAATTATAAAATGACGTGATTAAGGAATTTCTTTAAAAATTCATAACTTCTTTATCTGACGTCGGTTTTTGCCAGACTTTTCACCGCTGAAATGCCATTGTCGAGACCTTCGATTCTCGTTTAGGTCATTCCGGCTAAAAGTCGCTCGATCTCCGATTCGAGTTTTTAGCTGTCTGTTGCTAAGCCGAACTTGGAAAAATCATAACTTCAATATACAAAGTCGGATTTGGGCGTTCTTTTTACGTACGATCATGGTTTAATGACATTTAAACATAGAAGGAATTTAAATAGAACTTTTTGGACATTTTATTATCAAAGTTAATTTTATTAACTCAAAAGTGGTTATAATACTTGACTTTTTAGGTCATTACAAAGAGTTGAAATATTGGGTTGTCACAGCTTAGTAGAGATGTGTGGAGGTTAGTGGAAGAAGGACCTCATGTCCTTGTTCTCACTCCCGTTCAAGAAGATGGTGCTCAGGCACGACTAGGTGGAGCTCATGCAACCATGAACCGACCAACATATGATGATCTTGACAAAATGGAAAAAGATGCCATAGCCTTCTATGAAATTTCTTGTGGTGTTGCTCCAGACAACCTCAACATCATCATCAATTGCAAATATGCCAAAGAGATTTGGGATGTGCTCAATAATTTTTACTAGGGGTCTGAACAAGCTCAAGACAAGAAACTTACAACATCTCTTAATGAATTCACTAACTTTAAAGCCCTACCTGGTGAAAGTCTTGACGATTCATTCAAAAGGTTCTACCTTATCATCACAAAACTGTCAAATGCTGGTACATTTCAGAGTAATCGTGAAACAAACCTATAGTTCCTCAATGGTCTAGGAAGATATTGGACTATTTCTAAGATGATAGTTCAAGGAGATAGAAAGATCCATACTCTCTCGCTGCTTAAGCTTTATGGTAAAATTCAAGCCTAAGAATCAACCGTGTTAAAGGATTGTGCAATTCTGGGAGGACCACTTACTTTGATGGCTCATACTCTACAGTTCAAAACTCCTCAGTACCCATATACCGCAGATTCATCATACCAATACTCATAAGATAGCTCACCGCAGTCGTATGAAGCTGATGCAGGACTTGATGAAAAAGAAGACTTTCAGAATGCCATTGCCCTGGTCAGCCAACAACTCAATAGACTCCCACCACCATCCTTTTGTAAAAATAAATAGTTCACCAAACCACCTTTCAATCTTAATTTCAACCCTTATAATAACCATCCAAGATATCCCAGAAATCCTCATCATCCTTCACAACTGTAGAATGCTCTTTCAAAAGAGATACCACAGACTAACAAACCTTCAGACTCCAATACCACTACTGAAGACAAAGATGGAGTTATTGTTTGCCATAAGTGTCACAAGGAAAACCACTTTGCCGAAGATTGCAAAGAAAACGTGGTGAAGGATAACGCATTCTACCTCAGAATGGCTCAATAAATGGAGAAAAAAGAAAAAGCAAGAGCTTATGTTGCTCAAGTGAGAAGGGATCATCAAGTATGGTCTTCGGGTGATGGAGATGAAGAGATGGACAACAACAAGAAGAAAGGAAAAATATGAATGGTGGTAACTAGTGAGGATGACAGATCAAAAAACCTGCTAAAGAACTATTGCTACATGCCAAAAGATGGAACTCTCAGCATCATTGAACGGGAAATGTGCAAGGAGGAACAAGAGGAAGAATGGTTAATCGATAGTGCCTGCTCTTTGCACATGACTGGAAGGTTGGAATACCTTTGAGATTTTAGACCAATCAGCAGTGGTGGACACGTCACTTTTGGAAATAATGTAATCAAGATCATCAAGGGTTATGGAGTAATGACTATGGGAAGCTTCTTTATTCAACGAGTTGCTTACGTAGAAGGTTTAAAACATAATTTGATCAGTGTGGGTCAATTATGCAAAGTTGGTCACGTAGAAGGTTTAAATCATAATTTGATCAGTGTGGGTCAATTATGCAAAAGCTGGTCATCGGGTTGAGTTTGATAATCAATACTGCTACATCATGAAGAATGACAGGAACACATGCTTGATCAAATCTAAATATGAAGGACAATGTATCCATTGGATGTCTCTTTGATCATTGGCAAACTGCAGTTGTGTTTTTTGTCTAAGGCAATGTCTGAAGTAAGTTGGTTATGGCACCGCAAACTTTCTCACCTCAATTTCAAATACATAAACAACCTGGTAACCGAAGAGTTAGTCCTTAGACTACCAATCTTGAAGTACAACAACGATATGTAATGCTCAGCCTGTGAATGTGGAAAACAAAAAAGCGTAGCCATCCTCTGATAGTTGATTCTTCAATCGTTGAACTATTAGAGCTACTTCACATTGATCTCAGCGGTCGATGAACCGTATCCAGTCTTCACCATAAGAAATATATTATGGTCATATTTGATGACTTTACCTGCTTCACTTGTGTCTTCTTTTTGAGACTCAAATCAGGCACACCGCAGATCATGATCAACTTCTTCAAGGAAATAGAGCTCAAGATCAAACTGCCAGTCAGACGGATAAAGTGATAATGGCATTGAATTTACAAATCAGCTCTTAAATAGCTTCTTAGTTTCCAAGGGCATTAGCCATAACTTCTCGTCATCTTACACACCACAACAAAACGGAGTAGTTGAGAAAAGGGATAGAACATTGGTCGAAGTAGCTAAATCGATGTTGGATTTTTCCAATTTTCCTCTCTACTTATGGGCAGAAGCAGTGGCAACTGCATGGTTTGTTCAAAATTGAAGCATCATTTGCGAACACCTCAACAAGACTCTCTATGAAGGTCTCAACAATCAAAAATCCAACGTTCGATTCTTTCACATTTTTGGTTGCAGATGTTTTGTGATCAATAACAAGGATCATCTTAAAAAGTTTGTACTGAAGTCAGATAAAGGGTTTTTTCTGGTTTACTTAACCAACAAAGTTGCATACAGGGTGCTCATACGGCGTAAAAGATAAATAGTCGCTTTGATGTCAAATTTTATGAATATTATATCCGCAACACTGCTCCTTCAACATAAACAAAGTTCATCTTGGAAAGTGATATCCCAACCTCATCGGATCCGTTAAACATAGTTGAAGTAAACTATGATGATCTCTTTGATCCTGCAAAGACAGCTCACCTTTTAGAAATCTTGGTGTCTTTGGTAGCCCAATAAGAATATGCATAAGTATTTGGACCAAACATGTTTGAAGGAACATCATTCAATACTTCCACCTCGTCAGTTGAGGGGGAAAGACCAGTTCCTTTGGAAGTAACAACCGCAGAGGTTCCTGTACTTGAAGATACTGCTCTAGCACCTACCTACAGACCAACCAATCAATCAAATGCATCTGAAGACTCTAAGGAAGAAGAAGTTGAAAACATTGATACAAGAAAGGATCCAAGGATTATTAAGCACTCATCAATCTAGGTGGAATCGACATCACTGGATCAGGGGGAACTCCCATCTACAATTCAAGGGGAACTTTGATTACCTACCGCAGAGCCCATTCTAACAATCTAAGACTCATTTGCGCGTTGTTCTCAAATCAAAGGGGAACTACCTTCTCCAACCAAGAGTCCTCAGACATAGATGATATTCCCATAACCACAGCCGCATACCATCAGTGATCTCGTCTACACATTTGGACGAAAAATCACCCACCGAGTCAAATCATCGACAGCCCGTCTTCAGGTATTCAAACTCGTTCTTCTACTGATTTAAATAACCATTGTCATTATGCAGCATTCTTGTCAACCATCGGGCCCAGAACCTTAAAGTAAGAACTCATGGAGCCTGACTGGATCATTTCAATGCAAGAGGAACTTGTTGAGAACGAAATAAAGTTTGGAAATTGGTACCGAAGCTAAAAGGTCACACTATTGTTGGTACTATATGGGTATACATGAAAAAGTTAGATGAATTAGGTGCGGTGGTATGAAAGAAAGCAATTTAGTTGCAAATGGGTATAGTCAACTTGAAGGTGTTGACTACGATGAAACATATTCACCCGTTTCTAGGATGGAAGCCATGCATACGTATTTTCTTAGTGTAATATCAAGGTACATCAGATGGATGTGAAAAGTGCTTTTCTAAATGGAGAATTGAAAGACGAAGTCTATTTGCAACAACCTCCAGGCTTTGAAAACTCTGAATTTCCAAATCATTACTACAAGTTGGAGAAAGCAGTCTACGGTTTAAAGCAGGCACCCAGAGCATGGTATTAGACTCTTTTAGAGTTTCGTGTCTCTTTATGGTACAAAAGAAGTGGGATTGATCCCACTCTATTCGGATGAGCAAATAACAATCACTTGATGCTTGTTTAAATATATGTGGATGATATCATCTTCGTTTTAACGAATCACGAAATGGTGGATGAATTTGCAAAGCTCATGACTAACAAGTTTCAAATGAGCATGAATAGAGACATTAACTTCTTTCTAGGTCTTCAGGTCAAACAGGACCCTCAAGGGATTTTCATTTATCAAGAGAAATACACCACTGAACTGTTAAAGAAGTATTCAATGGATAATTGCTCCTCTGCAAAGGTCCCTATGGTCTTTGGGTACAAAATCTCAGATGAACCTACCGGAGAGTCAGTTGATCACAAGATTTAATGAGGAATGATTGGCTCATTGATGTACCTCACTGCTAGTTGAACAGAAATTGTGTTTGCAATGGGTTTATGTGCTCGGTACCAGGTTGATCCCAAAGTATCACACTTGACCGCAGTGAAGCAAATCTTCAGATATCTAAATGGGAGTAAATCCATGGGTATTTGGTACCCTACGGGTAAATATTTTAGTCTTCAAGCTTTTACAAATTTTGAGCATGCCGGATGCAGACTCGATTGAAAGAGAACTTCAGGTGGATGTCAGTTTTTGGGTGGAAGATTAGTTAGTTGGTCTTTAAGAAAACAAAACTGTGTTTCCTTGTTTATCACAGATGCAGAATATGTCGCCGCAACCAGTTGTTGCTCGCAAGTCCTTTGGATGAAAACACAACTTTTGGACTATGGGTACAAGATGTTGCGAGTGCCCATCTATTGTTCAGAAAGCGCAATAGCAATTTCTCATAATCCTATTCATCACTCAAAGACGAAACACATAGAACTACGGTACCACTTCATCAAAGACCACATCCTCAAAGGTAACACCGAACTTATTTTTGTGCCAACTCACGAAGAAATAGCTAATGTGTTCACTAAAGCACTCGACTCCATGAAACTAAATGGATTTTTGGAAATGTTAGGGATGATGAACCCTGACTCACAGTTCTTTTTGAAAGGATAGGTACCGCATAACTCAATATATCTCTGGGTGTGAATAAATTACTTCTTTTCTTTTCAAAACAAAACTCTTGAAGCACTTTATCCACTACAGTCCATTTCTAGAATAATTGATATAGTATACTCTTCATATTTGCTCATCGGTATACAATGTACACTGAAGTCACTTATGATCTATATACTCTAGGGATCACCTTATTTCATTTATTTCTAACATTCTTAATCTTGTCTCAACTACCGCAAACACATTGCATGCTACCACAGATGTATTAAATGAACCCAAAGTCATCACTTCATAAATGCTCTAAAATGATGTTGTGTGCTACTTAATGAATTAAAAACATTCTTCAAAATATTCATTTTATCGCACATGATGTTTCAGTCCCTTTTCAAAATGACTTTCCTCATCAGGCCTATTTTTGGATAAAAAGAAAGAAAATCGATTTGATTTTTGCAAATCCTTTCCAATCACATCATACAACCGTTGGGGTCTAATTCGTTCTGTTGGAATAATATTCCTAAAAGATCGATAGATTCAAGCAGAAAAACAATAAATGAAACAATAAAGAGCACAAGAATGGTTTGAATGATCTCGAATGATTAAACTTTAACACCTCAGAAGAGCTCGATTAAGAACTTCGACTGTAGAGGTGCTTAGGGTTACAATGAAAAAGACAATCAATGACTAGCATACTAAGGCATACATGCATGCACTATATATAATACATAACCCTAATCTATAATCACGGTTGGACAGGCCCAATACCGGATATGCAAAAGAATAGCCCATGACGCAACACATAATACCCAACAATCTTCCCCTTTGCGTCAATGGAGTTGATAGCTCACTTCAGTTGATCTGCAGCTGACTTCTTGATAGTCTTGAACACACTCGGTATGATGGCTAAAACAGTTTTTCGAAAAGTGATGTACCACCGAAGCATGTATGTGAAGTTCTTCTTATCAGACTCAAAATTCGCCTTGCACCGATGAATAATATTGATGATGTGTTTTAGGCAATCAGTCGAGAACAAATGTTTGTCCACCAGAGCAAACAAGAATCTTTGACCTTTAGCTCTTGTAAACATTAGTGTGAGGTGAGCAGGATCAATTTGACCGAGAGTCATTTTGTTGACATCTCCTGGCTTTACAGTTGGCTTCACTGTCGGTTTCTTTCTCATGACAGTCGCCACCTCTTGATCCATCTTTGCAACTTCATGAATATAGGATGCCAACATCCTTTTAAGATGTCCTATGATTGGTTCATACTCTGTTGCATTAGTAAGCAAAATATTGAAGAGAAGAATC
The DNA here is from genome assembly GCF_051521515.1 of Lactuca serriola. NCBI lineage: Eukaryota > Viridiplantae > Streptophyta > Magnoliopsida > Asterales > Asteraceae > Lactuca > Lactuca serriola. The sequence continues at coordinate 137,449,817 of NC_136414.1, forward strand.
CAATCATGAGGATTCAAGTTAGGAAGATTTGCTAGGGAGATAATAGACATTGAGTTACTTGAACCTTGGTTTATCCTGAAAGAAACATTGATAAACTTCCCCGTAGAAGACGGTTTCAGCACCTTAACCATAGTAATTTTATGAGCACTCCAGGTCAGTTACTGAGGCTGACTGAACTCAAGATAAAAATCTATAAGTTCACGGTCAACCTGAGGATGGGGTGAAGGAACGTCAAATGTCGGCTCAAAAAAGTGAAAAACAAATGCCTTTCGAGTAATCGACATGTCGAATTGCGAGTCCCTTGTATTTTCACAGTCAAAGGAGGTTACAGGTTCCAGCCAGTAGGTGCTTGGAAACTCTATCGCCTCCCTGATAAGTGTTTCTCTTGTCCAGGAAGGGAACAACATCTTCTTGCAACTTAATGCATCATCCTCTTCTTTCTTCTTTTCTCTTTCCTCAGCCTCCTTAGTTGCTTGAAGAGTTTCATCTATCTCCTCATTCTTTTTCTTTTGGTTCAAGATCTTAGAAATAGTTTCTTGATCTTCGTCATCCTCATCATCTTCTCTAATAACAAACTTTTTCCTTTCTTTGACACCAGAACCCGAAGATAAATTATCCTTCGGTTCAGTTTTGACCTTCGGTTTAAGAGGAATAGATTGTGGCTTCTCTTCTCCCCCTTGTTGCGGAGGAACAACTCTCTCCGAAACACCCTTCATTTCACGTAAGAGTTCAAGAGAGGGAAGAAGTTTGGAGGTCAAATGATTGCGAATAGTGAGCGTGAGAATAGGATCATGAGCCTGAAGCAGGGTATGTAACCGAGACAGAACATCCCTAGCACTACTGCGAAAAACAGCCCGTTAGGTTTTCAACAGGGAAATTTTGTGTTCGGCCTTGGCGAGTGCTGCTTGCTACACTACATTAATCGCCGTCTGTTGAGCAAGATCATCTTTGAGTTGTCTTTCCATGAGAAGATCTGCAATAAGCTTTTCGAACCGAGAGTCAATGGAAGACAAGAAAGTCTTGTTGTCAGCAGAGAGGTCAGACCTGACAGTCTCAAATGCTCCGCTTGAAGAGAGTGAGAAAGCGAATCAATGGACTCTGTGAGCTTGGCAGCATTGGAATCAGCATGACCTTTGAACGAGTCAAGAAAAACCTTGGAGTCATGAATGAGATCTTTAACATCAGAAGAGGCTCGTTTGCACAGAGAAGTAGAATCATCGATTGCAGCAGTACATTTTTCAACGGATTATGTATATTGGTTCACGGCTGTATCCATGAAAGCTTTGAGAACAACATCATTATACTTTGTTGTCAAAGCGAGCAGGCAATCAAGCTTTTCGTGAACAATGTCTATGTGTTGCTTTGTTGCCGAAGCAGATTCATCTTCCTCACTGGGAATTTGGTAGGGACTGTAGTATGTAGAATCAAATTCAAAATCAGCTCCTCTAAGAACTAGATTAGAATCAATAGAAGGAGTTGGTGAAAGAGGCTCTGTGATTACTTTAGGAGGTTCTTCAGTCTTTGCCCCCACATCAGATGTGTTGACATTGACAGAAGAATCTATGGTTGAAGTGATGATAGGTGTAGAGGAGAAGATTGTGTTGGAGAAAATGGGTGGTGGTAATGGGGCGGTAGTGATTGGAGTAGAAATTACAGGCGGTGGTGGAGCAATAGTGGAAACTAGTGGTGTTGAAGATGGGGGTGGAGGAGCAACGGTGACCGGAACGGTTGTCTTGGGTGGAGATGGAGGGGTGTTGGAACAAAATCATTAACAAGATCCTTCAGAGTTGGAGACCGAGGAGGTGTATTACCCCTAGGTGAACCTTTATGTTGCTCTTCGTCATCATCACCCGCAGACTGCTTATCCTTCAGGTCTAAATGTGAAGGTGAAGAAGTGAGTTTTCTGCAAGCCATTTTCTTGTTTTTCTTAGGAGCAGAGGAGTCACCCTTGTTAGCTTTTCTTTTCTTTGACTTAGAGGGTTTAGAAGAGGGCTCTTCGGTTGCTTCTTTCTTATCAATAGCTTTCTTTCCTCGTTTAGCCGGTTTCTCCACCTCGTCTAAGGCAACTTGCATCTCTGGAGTTAATTGTCGTGGACTCGTCGGAGGAAGCAATTTGTACTTAGATATGAGTTTACTTTCCTGAGAGACAGACCGGTACATAGATTCCGCAATAGAGCCTTTGTGAAAAAACTTGGTTGGATCAATGACGAGGATCTTTTTGGTATGAAAGGATGAAATGGAGGAGAGCAGAGAGTCCTTCATGACTGGAACATTAAGGGAGGTTATTGTCCTTTGAGCGACGATGGTCCAAAAGCGACCACAAGAAATCTCAGAATGCTTGGTCGAGGAGGACAAACTCTGCACCAGTTGGGACCAGATTAAAGACCCATAGTCCAGATTGATTTCGTTGTATATACCGTACAGGATCGTCACGAAACATTTGTTTGATCCATTAGAGCCACCAACACACTCAGCTAACCCCTTGTGAAGAAGGGTGAGCAACCCATTCCACTATGGAGGTAAGCATGATTTCTTGAACTTGGTGAAGGTGGTAAGGACTTCAGTGTATCCCATCTAATAGAACATCTTGAACAATTGAGTTGTAGTGATGAATTCTGGGGAGATGACTGAGGCGTCTACTGCAAGCCCTAGAAGAGAAAAAAATCGTCCTTTGGAAATCGAAGCTTTGTGAGTATGAATCTAAAAGTAGATGCGCTCTATGATTTTGTTGTAATCGGCTGTGGAGTATACTTGATACAGGAGTGACATGGGAACGGATTTTACTTGAGTTAGAGCGATTACGATAGGGGAATACTTCAGGCACTCCACAACTTGAAGCATGTAATGATCATACAAGAATGGAGTCATCTGAATGATCATATTCTGGTTGGTCTTGATCGAAAGCAGGGATGACGATGTAGTTTGATCCTGAATTGTTGAAGAATCCGCCATTGTCGAGCTTTGTGAAGAAGATGAACAGTTGAATGTTGCCGGTAATAGTTAAGAGAGTTATGAGGAAAGTAATAAGATGGGACAGTGTCACAAATTCTTTATATACGGTTCTTAGGAAAGAGAAAAGACCTTGTTATAATGATGATACAATCTCTAAAAAGGCGCGTGGAAAGTAGGGATGTGACAGCTTGGTTTCCCCATATAGACGTCAGCAGGCGTGATATTAGGAGCCGTTTCAAATTCACGCGCCCTTATCCAAAAATACGTTTGAACTTCTCATATGATCAACAACATCATGAAAATTTATAATCAACACGTTCAGGAGTGGTGGAAAATCATAAAGATTCTCGTGAATTAGTGCGCCAAAGAAAAAGAAATAAAGTGATAAGTGTATGGGAGGTGAGTCATGTCAAATATGACATAAAGCTAGGGATCTCGGGCATGAATCTATTCCTTCAAAGTCAAGAGAGACTTGAAGTGCTTGTATGGTTTCCTGTGAGAATACGATCAACTGTTTGTTAAGAAATAGTGAAACACTTCTTTTTAAACATAGGCTTTAGAGGGTGGCTAAACTTCAACCGAACTTCAATGCTTAACATAAGACTGAACGTTGGAAGAGGTCCTTGTGAGACCAATGTGGTCTGTTGAACAAGTAGGTTGGATAGGTGGGAAGCAACAGAATTTAGAATAGAAATCTCAAAAACAAAAACTAAACTGGATCTTTTGGGAAGAAATGTCTTGGTTTTAGACAATTTCATAAAGATCACGCATGAAAATAAAATGAGACTTCTTTAGGTAACAAGTCAAATCTTGAATATTAAAATTCACCGTCACTTCTATAAAGGTGTTGAATTTTGGGTTTCACTTAGCACGTGGTGTACGCATCCAAGATCATAAACACAGAGTTTGTGTAACCATAGACCTCAGTGGTTATGTCTGACAGTATCAAGGGTTACATTTATGAAATGATATGTGATGGAGAAATTTTTTTTAGAGGAGGGGGAAAAGAACCGAAAGTACCTCTGCTAAATAGGATTAACAAAGCAGAACTCTCCTTACTCATTTGAGAGGAGAATGGTAGCTCAAGACAGAAGTGAATTTAGCAGCCTGATTGTGAAGAACCGATAGGTAGAATCAGTTCATTAAGGCTTCACTCATAGTCATTGAGGCTTCAGTCTACATGCAGCAGCATGCTTCTAGGGACGCTTAACTAGTTCAAGATAAGAAAATCATACCTGCCTCACCCCAATTTTTGTAGTTATGAAATGCTCGACACCTAGAGAATGGACAGAAAGAAGCGAACCATGCACTCAAACAAAATAAACAAAAAAAAACTCTTTTCAAAATAATAAAAATAAAAAAAATATATTTTTGGATTTTCGGGTTTTTAAAAAAAATTAAAATAAAATAAAATAAATAATTATAAGAAAGTCTTAAAAATAAAGCAGAGAAAATAAATAAAATAAAATAAAAGTACTAAATATACAGCCGAACATAAACCTTAAAGAAATGAAGCGAAATAAGCCGATCGTTCGGTTCATTTCTGTTTCTTAAAGTTCCGTAGCCGAAATAGACTGAGCGATCGGTTCATTTCGGTTCCCGAAAATTTTGGAGCAGAAGTAGACCGAGCGTTCGGTTCATTTCGATTCCCGAAAAATTTGGAACAGAAATAGACCGAGCGTTCGCTCTGTTTCGCTTAACTTAATTTTTAGGAAGAGGTTTGAGGATTCGGTACTGATTCTGCTTCCATCATTCCCAAACCTTGTAAAAAAAATTCAAGCTTGCTTCAGGTAAGGCTTTAGTGAATATATCAGCAAGTTGATCAGATGATCGAACGAAATGAACTTCTACGTTCCCCTCTTCAACATGGTCCTTGATAAAATGATATCTTAGTACAATGTGCTTGGTCTTTAAGTGTTGCACTGGATTGTGACATATTCTTATTGCACTTTCAGAGTCACAATAAGGAGGTATCTTCTTCATACTTAGTCCATAGTCTCTTAACTGGCTTTGTATCCATATTACTTGTGAGGTGCACGAGGTAGCAACAATATACTCAGCTTCGACTGTTGAAAGGGACACACAAGTCTGCTTTCTTGACTGCCAGCTAACAATTTTTCCATCAAGATATTGGCATCCACCAGTTGTGCTCTTTCGGTCCAGACCGCATCCACCCAGATCAGCGTCAAAAAAGGCTTGAACAAAGAAACCTAACTTTGCTGGATACCAGAGACCGAGCGACGAGGTTCGCTTCAAATAGCAAAAAATATTCTTTACTGCCACCATGTGAGGTTCTCTTGGATTGGCTTGAAACCTAGCACAATAACAGACATAGAACATAATATCTGGTCTACTGGAAGTTAGATACATGAGCGATCCAATCATCTGTCGATAGAGAGTTATGTAGACTGTAGGTTTTTCCAGAGATGATGTTAACTTAGTGCCAAATGCCATAGGAACCTTCACCTTTGAGTCACCTTTCATTCCAAATTTTTAAAATAGATTCTTTGTGTAAGCTTCCTGGTTAATAAAAGTGTCTTCCAGTCCCTGTCTAATATTTAATCCAAGAAAGAAGTTAATAGGACCCATTGCGCTCATTTCAAATTTAGTCTCCATCAGCTTCCAGAATTCATCTGTTAAGTTGGGATTCGTGGAGCTGAAGATGATATCATCGACATAAATCTGAACAATCATAAGATGTTTGCCTTCTTTCTTGGGAAAGAAGGTTGGGTCAACAGAACCTTGCTTAAACTTAGACATTTTTAGAAAACGAGTTAGTGTTTCATACCAGGCCCTTGGCGCTTGCTTCAGTCCGTACACAGCTTTATCCAATACATAGCAATGATTAGGGTATTTCTCATTTACGAACCCAGGTAGTTGCTCAACATACACTATTTCTTCTAGTTCTCCATTGAGGAATGCATATTTCACATCCATTTGAAAATCTTCGAAGTTTTTATGAGCATCATATGCTAGAAAGATTCGAACCGATTCTAATCTAGCTACAGGAGCGAAGGTCTCCTTATAATCTATTCCTTCTTCTTGACAATATCCTTTTACCACCAAATGAGCCTTATTCCTAATAACATTGCCATCTTTATCCATCTTGTTCCTAAAGACCTACTTCAATCCTACCACAGACGCATCCTTTGGAGTAGGTATTAGTCTCCAAACTCGATTGCGTTCAAACTCATGGAGTTCATCATGCATTTCCTGTACCCAATCAGCATGATCAAGTGCAGTATTGACCGTCTTTGGTTCGATTTTGGAGACAAACGAATGAAACATGCAAAATTCAACGTGAGAGAATAATACAGTTTGTTTCGCTTTCTGTTGAGAGCGCGTAAGAACGCGTTCAGATGATTCTCTTATTATTTGTGATTTGGGATGATCTTTAGTCTACTTAATTAGAGGAGGGTAGTTAGGTTCATAGGTAGGATCTGTGACAACCTGAAATTTATTCCGTCGCTGTAATCCATTTCCGTTAATAAAATTTATTTTTATTGAAAATTTCCATTAACTTTTGGGTTAGACAAATCAATTAATGTTTTTATTTTAGTTTATTTTATTAAATGTTGAAATGAAATAAAATCACGTGAAATACCCTCGAAAATCCTTTAGAAAAATTTCTACTACGACCAAGTCGGGTTACGACCATTTAATCGGGTACGACCATAAACTCCGTTTAACGTCAGTATTGAGAGAATCCCCACTTGGCCACAAACTCAAGCATTATATAAAGGATGAGTGGCCTACATTTGAGCTTTTTCCCACCTCCTCATAACTTTCTCTCTCTACTCTTTCTCTACAACTCGAGTTTTGATCCAAAAACGCCCCTTTCAAGCTCCAAAATCGTAAGTGATCTATCCTAGCTTGTTATTTAACTTGTTAGGCATGCAAATCTGTGTTTAAATCATCCAAAACTCTCAAAAACTTGTGTTTACGGTTGGGGAACATCTCCCAAAACCGTAAACTCCCATAAGGGGATTTTGAAGCCCCAAAACCCTTCCAATTCCTTTCTAGTGCTTAGCTATAACTTAAGGACTTGCATGTACAAGCTTAGAGCACCAAAATCTTGTCATTTGGGTAGTAAACATGAGTTTACGGCCCAAGAACATTCTTGGACCGTAAACACTCCTTGTACACTTCATTCCGGATCGATACCCAACCACCAACTTTTAACGAAAATAAGGGTTTTCCTGGAATAACTTTACTTTTCATGAACAGACTGTTTAACAAATGTATAATCAAACTTCTTTTATAAGAAAATATGGGATTTTCTTGGGAAACAACTTTTCGCGAACTTAAAGGAACATTTTCTTTCACCAGAAACAAACCGCTTATGAACTCACCAGCTTTATGCTAATATTTCTAAAACTGCTTGTATTCTCAGGTTCTCGTTAGACAGGTATATCACTTACTTTTGGAGAAGATGGAGTGTATAGAAGTCTCGTCTTTACTTTTGTTATACTGATGTATATATAAAACATGTATTTCCTTACTTTCAAACAAATGTAAATATCTTTATGTAATGTAATGGTTGTGTTTACTATGCTTACTATGTACATTGATTGTGATACTTTACATGACGTCCTCCGCCCCGGAACGTTTCCGCCATCGATTTCGGGGTGTGACAGGATCCAACTTTGCATTTACCTCTACTTCAAATTCTGATCGATCATCTTCTTCATTAGGAAAGTAAACCCAGGTGAAATGAGAAAAATCATCGACAATGACAAGTATGAACTTACTACCACCAATGCCTTCAATAGCCAAAGGTCAACATAAATCAATATGTAGAAGTTCAAGAGCTTCAATGATCTTGGTGTTGATATGTGTCGGATGGTTCTTTCGGCTTTGTTTTCCCTTCTCACAAGCAGCACATAGGTGTTTTTTGTCAAATTTGAGCAAAGGAAGGCCTCAAACAGGATCTCCAAGCACTAAATTATTAATGTATTTGAAGTTTATATGTGATAATCGTTGGTGCCATAACCAGCTTTCATCAGAATTAGCTTTGGATAGTAGGCATATAGTTGGTTTCCCTTTAACTGGATTGAGATTAAGGGGGTACATCTCACCCTTTCGTTCAGATTTTAACAAGACTCTTTTTGATTGTTTTTCAATAATTTCTGAGCCTTCATCATCAAAGGAGACTTTCAGTCCTATTCCCACAACCAATTGAGACACACTTATGAGGTTGTGCTGCAATCCTTCAACATATGCCACTTTTTGAATTGTGACATTTCCATTGGTTATCATTCCATAACCTTTGATCGTACCATAAGAGTTGTTGTCATACTTTACACATCCACCATCCTTAAGGGACTGAAACTCCCTCAATCCTTCCTTTCTCCCTGTCATATGACGCGAGCAGCCACTGTCTATATACCACTCATCATCGAACTGCTCGTCACTGATAACCTACAAATTCAAGAAGATTACAGAACCCAAAGTTTCTTGGGCCCAGGTAAGTCTTTTACAGAGAAGGGAATAACAACAGAAAGATACACTAAATAAGTTATTTTTATTAGAGTTGTTTCATCTTTTCTTTTAATGGTGTACACTTTATTTTTATTTTTATCTTGTTTAAACTTTAGTGTTTCAGATGATGTAATGTTAGATGGTTTTGAAATGTTCTTTTAAGTTGTGGGTTTGTCAGAATTTTTTGTATTATTTATGTCAGTGTTAGAGTCAAGCTTTCCCTTTCCTTTAGCATCCTTCGTTGAATGAATCTGTTGAGGACTTGGAGTATAACCGAAACCTGACTTTCGGTTCTTATACTTGGTAGAAGAACCGAAACCTGAAGTTCGGTTCTGATTTGAATGTGTACTGAAGCTGGGCTTGTTGTTTCGAGAATAATAAGAGTTTAGACCGAAACTAGATTGCTGTTTGTTTTTGAACTTGTCACTTCTTTTGACATTTGTTTCTTTCTGAGTATGGATGTGGTTAGGGTTCTGAGACTGCCAAAACCTTTTTCGCTGACTCAGATTTTTCATGTATCTCCGGTTTCTTTCCCGTTTTTGTTATGCCAGTTGCTTTTGAGATTTATGAATGTTAAAGCTTGACTTCTGTTTCTTCTTTTGATTTTCGGTTGAATTAGGAGATAAATTCAAAGTTTTCTTTGATTCTTCCGGTTTCTTTCCTAGTTCTTCTGGTATCTCTTTGGTTCCACTAGTGCTTGGTTTGTCAAAGCTCGAGGGTTTGTTGATTGGTTCTGCTACATATATGTCGTTTACCCTCCATGAGGTTTGTTCTGACAGACCGACGGTCTCGTCTGCATTATCGATAGGAGCAGACCAGAAATAGTTATCACACCCTTCAGCATTGTCTTTATTAACCAGGATTTTTAGTTCTACTATTTGTTTTCCAGTGACTCCTGTGGCTGCATAAACCTGATTTGTCACGGTTTGAACTTTCTGACAAACCACTGCTTTATCTTTGAGTTTCTTGGACTTGTCATTCGAAAAGCAAGCATACTCAATAGAGTTTTCAGATATAAGGGGTTCTTCTCTCTTGGTTTTGTTCTTTAAGAACTCAGAACAATCAACTACATCTTCCACTGATATTTTGCTCAACTCACTTTCCTCATCGAATTCTGATGTGTTTTCGACATTTATTTTATGATCTGAACAAAGTTTGGCATGTGACAAGTCAAATGTTCGTATGGTGTCAAACTTAATTTTCAACCTATCATTTTCATCCAACAGATTTTTCAGCATACTTTTGTGTTCTTTGGAGTCGATAAAGGTCTCAATTTTGTCCAGTCCATATTTGAAAGTGACTGAAATTTCGTCAAAGGACATTATTGATTCACATTCAGCAATAACTTCATCCTCCTTAAATTCAAGGAATGGTAAAATCATCTTATGAAGCTTTTTCCCTATTTCACAATCTAGATGAAGTTGAGTTATGTTAGTGTATAAGTGTTTTGCAATTAAACAGAAAAAATTTCGTTGTTTCAAGAACTTTAAATTGTCGCTTTGCAAATAAATAATCTCATCACTAGCCCTAGCTAACTCTTGCTCCTTCAGTTGTATCCATGCTCTCCTTTCCTCACACTTGGAAGACTCCCTGCTGAGTTGATCAGTTAGGTTAGAATTTGCTAGTCGGGTTTGCATGACACTACCACTTAAGTTGGAAATTTTAAATTTTAGTTTGTTTAGTTCTTCTTCATAATTAGGGACAGGAACTTTCAATGATTCTAGGATGGATTGTACCTTTTTGATCAAACGATCGCAGTCGTTGATCGTTTCGCTCATGTGCTTGGCTGAAAAACACTTGTCTCTTTTCAGATTCGGCTCCTTATCCTTACCTTTGGTTGGTGTTTCTGCAGATACCATCAGGCACTTCCCAGCCGAACTAATGACTCCCTCTCTAGCCACATATGCTCTTCCATGCGAGGGTTTTCTTACTTCTTCATCTTCAGAGTCGATTGACGAGACTTCAACTCCACCGAACTCATCATTGTCCAGATTCTCCTGCACAATTAAAGAATTCATTGAACTATTTTTTGCTTTCTTTTTCTTTATTTCATCCAACTTTCGCAGGTAATAGGCTTCATCATCTTCACCGTCCTTTTTCTCAGCCATTTTTCTCAGCATACAGTCCTTGGCAAAGTGGTTCTTGTCGTGACAGTAATTGCAATCGTATCCAGAATCTCCTGCCAGCTTGCTTTCTTTCTTATCATCATCCTTTTGAGTGACGTTCTTTAGTTCTTCTTTCACCTTCTCGGAGCTATAGCTTCGTTGCCAGTTTCAGTTATTATTGGCAGGGAATTTTCTTCTTGCAAACTTCTTAGGATTGGTGACCATCATCGCATATTCTTCACTTGTAAGATCACACTCAGACAAATCTGAATCATCTTCTTCTTCCGTCACATTCTTTCCTTTCAAGCTAAGGGCTAAAGAGCCCATGCCAGACACAACCTTCGCTTCTTTTGTTACTGTGCTTTCATGGGATTTTAGGATTCCCATCAGTTTTGACAACGAGTAAGACTTGAACTGTTCATGAGCCTTTACAATTGAGACCACTGCCATCCACTCAGGTCTTAGGCCATTCAAAAACATGACTTTCTGTTCAATCTCCTTTCTTTCAATACCATGCTTCATCATCTTGCTGAGCGGATGATTGTAACGATCAAACGTCTGAAGAAGAGTCTCCTCAGGTTTTTGAGAAAAGGCACGAACTCAGAGAGCAACAAGGTTTGAATTGAGTGCTCTAGATCTTCATCGGTTGAATACATTTCTTTCAGTCTATCCCATATCTCTTTTGCAGTAGATCATGAACTGACCAGACGGAATGTATTTGCTTGTAGGGCAAACTGGATCATCCTTAAAGCCTTGAGATTGCATATGAGCTTATCTTTTTCATCTTGTGGTATCTTTTCTACTTCCAATAAAAGTTGATTATATTCCTTTTGAGCCTTCACAATCCTGTTTGTTCCAGAATGGATGAATGGAGCGATTGTAATGGCTTCCCAGATGAGATAGCCATTATCTTCAGATCCAATCACGTAATCTTCAAAGTGATGTGCCCATACTTCGTAGTCTTGAGTGTAGAGAATAGGAACCCTTGTAGTGGATCCAATGTTGTTTGAGATGTTAATGGGATTGGCTTGACAGTCGTCGTGTGACATGATGAGCTTGTTTTTCGGATATGCTAGAATCAGACTTGTAATCTAAAGATTAGGGTTTTTATCGAACACTAGACCAGGTTGTCAACTTAAAGTAGAGGATCTTTCTGTAGTTGATAAAAGCGGAAATCCTAAAGAATTCTTCACACATAAGAGATGCGTATGAGTAACACAGTCTCCCACTCCGATACCAATTGTTGGAATAATATTTCTTAAAGATCGATAGATTCAACCAGAAAAACAACAAATGAAACAATAAAGAATACAAGAATGGTTTGAATGATGTCGAATGATTAAACTTTAACACCTCAGAAGAGCTCGATTAAGAACTTCGATTGTAGAGGTGCTTAGGGTTACAATGCAAAAGATAATCAATGACTAGTGTACTAAGGCATACATGCATGCACTATATATAATACGTAACCCGAATCTATAATCACGGTTGGACAGGCCCAATACTGGATATGCAAAAGAATAGCCCATGACGCAACACATAATACCCAACACCTTCCATTTCCCATTTTTACAACGGATAAAACCATTTTGCACGCCTCATTTAACCGGCATGTCATCATGGGCCTGTCAACCATTAAATGCTCCTATTTTCTTGGAAACAATTTATTTTTGAGTTATTTTAATTAGATCTGATAATGGTAAAATCCCAAGAGTTTTTTAACTTTAACAAATGTGATTAAATTAATAATAATCTTTTTTGAAATCTTGAGGTATAAGAACCCCCTTTTCTTCCCAAGATAGCGTTTACACAATCTGAACTTACAGATGAACTTCATCTTCTTCTTCATCTCTTGCAAAAAACATTTTCGAGCAAGTTCTTCAAACTCCTTTTTTCTGCAACAATGGTGAAGTCAGGCATTTGAAAGAAACAATCAAAAGCTTTAGGATCGGCACACCCAACTGGGTCAGAATCAACAATCAAGGACTTAACTCCTTCAATTGCAATAAGCAACTACACAAGAATCTTTGAAGATCATCCATGCTACAATGAAGCAATCAAGTTGATGATCAAGTTCTTTCCATCTCATCCTCTCTATGGAGCATTCGATTCAATCACAGTCGCAATTCCACAAGAAGTCCTCTTCAAATGTGCTTTCTCTGCTTTCAGACCTAGCCACAATCTTCAAGAAGTTCATCTAAATCTCATTGATGATTCGTTGGTGGTTCTGACCAAAGACAAAATCCTCTCAGCAATCAACCTAAGGGTTCTTCCATCGACAAAATTCTACTCTTCAAGCACAACTGATGTGTTTTATGCACTGTATCAAATGGGTTATCAAGCCAAACTCAAAGGAGTGGGGGAGCTCAAGAAAAGCATGTTGCCTGCTGTTTAGCAATTTTTTTGCCACTTTGTGATCAGGAGTCTCTCAGGCAGAATAGGAGGGACGGACACCATGGGCAAACAACTCCTTGACATCGTGTGGAGTATCTTTACAGGGAATGTTGTTGATTACGGGAAACTCATATGGGATGACTTTCTACAATACATCTCCAAGGACGAAGCAAAAGTAGGCATGACAGAGTTGACATTTTCAAGGTTTTGGTCACTATGTCTGGTTGATCTCTACAAGGATGCTAATCTTAGCATGGACAACGACACCCACTTGTTCTCAGCTCGCGATCTATAGAGGGACAATCCTGCCAAGGATAAGTCAATTTTTGGTCCTATTTGTAGATTACTTATGTACATTTTGGATTCTACTAGACTCACTACCATAGAGGTGGCAAACCACATAATGGCTACAAGTGATATTGCCCCATATCACTCTTCACCGCCTAGATCCATTCATCCCACCGCAGTCCAGGACCCGCAGCCAAAACCTACAAAAACCAGTGAGTCTAGAGTAGCTCAAGATTCGCAGCCCAAACCCAAAAGGGTTAAATCTCTTGCCCAAAGAACACCTATGAATGTTCCTAAGAAGGGAGTTGTTCCCTCAAAGAAGAGTAAGGCTAAGACCGCAAATCCTACTACCGCTGTCCCGCTTACTTCTTCCCAGGCTTATGACATACTTGTTAATGTTAATGATGAACATCAACATGAGCCTTCAGAATCCCAAGATGTTTTTAGGAGAAAGAAACTGACGCTCACCCCAAGTCATAGCCATATGCATACCACGACTAATGTTGGAGTCTCTCAAAAGACTCTTGTAGCCATTTGAGTCACCGTAGACTCACCTGCTAGAACCCTAACTCACCACTCAGATACAAACAGTGTATATGTTTCATCTCATAATGGAGACAGACCCCATCTAGAGCCAAGTGGATCCAGATGTGAACATTTTCCCTAAGGTCTCCAGGGAATCTTGCACGTCTTTGAACCCAAGGAGTTGGACGCCATTCTTATTCTAGTCACATAAACACTTGATACACAAGTTGCACCGCAGGGCACATCTTTCTCAGCCCTTGCCAAAACAGAGTCGAGGCCAAAATTGATTCTAGATCAAGGAGACTAAGGAAGCTCTAGAAATATTGTACCGCCTCTATTACTTAAAAGTGGCTTAGGCATGGAGAGCACAAATGTGCAAGGATCCATGAACCCGAGTGTCACCTCGGTGCGAAAAGAATTTGACGGATATGCATCGGATGATTCTTGGAATGAATATCGTCCTGAACCAGAGTCAGGGTTATGAAAATTTGAAGCTTTCAAAAGAGATTTGCAAGCAAGGAACGCACAACAAACTTAGAAACAACAACAAAAAGAAGAATCTATCCAACTTGTGGCTAAATACTGGGCCACAATGATCAATAATGCCAAAACAGTTCACGGCATTTAGTCGATTCAACACTGGATGTCCAACATGGAACAGACTGTTCAACAAGCTCAACGGATGGAGAATGCAGTTGGCCCATACAATCCCCTATCAATGATGAAGCTCACGATTCGAATGATGATGGTACTGCAATCGAGATCAGCTCAACACCTATGTTCGGTTTTCATGATGAATATGCTGATGATTTTCAACAACCTCGTCCCTCAAACGATCTTATCATGGTCATTGATGATGAAGAATCAAGTGGATCCCAACATTCCACCTCCAAGCCTAAGCAAAAGAAGAAAAAGACAACAGTCTCAAAGAATGAATTCATCAACCTTTAGGCCAAAGTACATCAAATCTTGGTTGCAACCACTACCAAAGAACCGTGGACCACTGTTGTTCCAACAACGTAGTCGCTCATTGAATGTGTTGAAAGGTTAGAAACACGAGAAAGAATAGCTGCAGAGCGGATGATTCTAAGGATTGAAAGGGGTATACGGGAACTTGATAATCGAAGAACCGCATACCACAAGGATTTCATGTCCAAAGCTGAAGCCGTCATCACATAGGTAAAGAAGTTGAACGATGATCTCCAAAAAACACTACAGACTCAAGAAAGTAACTCCAAAAAGCTTATTGAGGAAACCCACATTGCGTACGACTCACGGTATGCGATACTCCAGGACACCATCAAAGGTCTAAGAAGATCACTCACAACAAATCAAAGTGTTGGCGAAATTCTCCGCCTCACAAAGGAGATTTATCAACACTCTTCCAATCACAAATACCTAAGAACCAAGATGTTTGTGACCAAATGAATACCAAATTCAATGATATGTTTTAAAAAATTGATAGGTTAAAACAATGGTTTGAGGAGCAGCTAAAGCCTACTTCCTCAAAAGGGGGAAGTGATAATGATTCTTCAAAGTCCAAAACTCCATCAGCTCATAATTCTAAAACTCCTCCAAGGGATCGACCTCCTACCGTAGAGAAAAACAAAATTCCAAATCCTCAGGTATCACCATAAAAGTCTCCACAAATGTCAATTTCTGAACATTCTCCTCGACAATCACCTTTAGCACAACAAGAAGTAATGTCATCATATCTTTATGATGACTCTTCAGCCACTGCCCAAAAGAAACGTGACTGGAGAGCAACCAAATTTTTGGATGAAATTTTGAACGAACAAGGGTTCGATACTACTTTCTACGAAACCTTGATCATTCATGGGTGAACCCAACCCGTAGACTTCTTGATGCTGATTATGTTTATCATCTTATATATGTTGAACCTCCATCAGATGGCTACTAGGACATTATGATTTCTCCCAGCTCCAAATTATTTCCAGTCTTTCAATCGTTTGATCTCATCCTCCTGGAAGATAGAAGACTCCCCATGGATTTCGAACACTTTAACCTTCTTCATGCCATGCATGGTTTAAAGTTTGAGAAAATATGATCCAATGATAGACCAAACGGGGTGAAGAACTAAAAAGTCAAAAAAAATTCATGAAAACATAATTTTTCCAATACACCTTGACAAGAAGAGGAAGTGAATATGTTAGAATCCAAGTAGATTTTGTGTGCATGAACCCCGAAGAGATATTTCTGATAGCTAGGGTGTTTCAGCTCAAGGCTGAAAAATATCCAAAGATGAAGATTACTTTTGAAAGGGCTTGTAAATTCCTTAATGCATTGGTTTGTGACTTTGGAAAAATTGATGTTGAGATACATCCAGTCCTTGCAAACAAGTTCGAGTTTCCTCCCTTGAAGCTTGGGCCAAACTACACTGAAGGATTCCAAGATATGTCCATTGGTGTAAAAGGTTGCCCTGAGCTAGGGGTTGTGTACAAGAAAGTTCAAGATGGTCCCAAGTACTTCATACCGGTGACCGTAATCCATCGACTAACAAAAAGGCAAATGGATATCAGTTTGGCTTCAGTACAAAGATCAAAGCACATAACTGATGAACTCAGGTTCAAAATTTCAAGAAGAATCAAGTGGTTGTTTGAAGTTAGAAAATTTTGGTGGATTATCATCAAGTTCATGAAAATGTATGCTTTAAGGAAATAAGCTGAGAGGTCACTATGGGGGAAATTGTTGATAAAAAGTGACCCTCTTCAGCTATATGGAACCGCAATCTTTTGCTTTTGTTGATACCGCATAGTAGCTTCTACCATAGACCTTTTGTAAATGTTGGTGTACCACAAGGTTGAGTTGATGAACCGTAGAGATGGATGATGCATGAAGATAGTTTAGTTTATTTTGCTGACATTGCTTGTTTACGTTGTATTATCCGGTGAACCATTCATGGTCACCGTAGTCAGTAGTTTAATATTATTTTACTCTTCAAATGTAACTTTAGGGACTCTATAAATAGAGCGTCCCTCTTAATGTATTTTTTTACCACTTAATATAACTTCTAGAACTCTTATTGAAATACAAGATTATTCATCTCTATCTTCATTATCTTAACTGATAAATCATGTTTCTCTTCACTTTAGTTGATCACACTAACTTGTTTTTGCATGCAAACCTCGTTATGAATCAACTTAGTGTCTACTTGATATAACTTGTTGCTATTTATTTCCTTTAAAATTTTGTAATCTAGCTCTTCTAACTTTTATTATTGTTGAGCTAACAAGATCCATTAAGATTAACTTTTATTCCGCAACTTATTATCTTGTACTAATGTTTGTTCAAGTTTTTCACTCAACAGTTATGATATATGTTGATGTGTTATGTCGGTTGCATTGAGACGGCCCTGCTTTGTGCTGAAGGCCAATATACTTATGGCGGTTTGGATAGATTAAAGGCCTGCGAGGCGGTCCAGTCAGGTCGAAGGCCCGAAGAGCAGTCCGGATAGGTTGTAGGCCCAGCACAGTGGTACAATCATGATGAAGGCGTGATCATACACATCCTTTGGGGGAACTCGCTAATCTTTGGCTTACGGTTTAAGTTTATGTTTCAGGTACTTCATATGATCGGGAAAAGGTGAAGACGTGATCATACACATCCTTCAGTGTTATGTTTTTAGAGATTTATGATACATTGCTCTTGGGAATATTTGTATTCTGATACTTGATTTTGATATGGCTTCGCTTAAAACCAATGATTTCCTTTAAATTAAAAATGAAAATTTTTATCGTGTTTTCGGGGTGTTACAAGTAGTTTACACATTGGGAATATATAATGAGTAATATTATGATTTTACTAGATTTGTAGGCAATGAATCACTCATTCCTTGACCTATGATGTATCTCTATTATCTTTTGAAAACTATTTAACATCATTTAAAGATTGCTAAAAGAAATCATCACTCCTTACTCTTTTGGAAAATTACTTAGAACACTTACATTTCATTTATTAAACAATATTGTCCTAATTCCTAAATCTTTTAGTAGACTCTTTTCATCATTTCTCTTTAAAAATACTTTAACTCCTAGAAACTCTTTTAATCAACTCATTACACATTTCTTTTTGAAAAACATTTTAAATCTATAAAACTCTTTGGTTAAACTCTTGGATCTTTTTCTATTGAAAACTCTTAAAGGATATGAACAATCATATAGAACATAAATGGAAGAATGCAATGCGATATGCAACTACAACCATCCCAGTTCCTCTTATCATCCTACTCATTGTTTTCTCTTTCTGATAGCAATGAACACTATGACATAGTTAGCAAAAAACACCCTATGTAACGACTTATCTCTTTTCATCATTAGTCATCGTCAAGGGTACATGTGAGATAGCTACCCTCATGAACAATTGGGGCATGTCTAGAATACCACAATACTCATTGGTCCACCATAAGTCTCGTTTTCCATGGACTTGGAAGGGAATTCTAGTATTTTCTCACCCCTATAAGAAAGAATATGCCTTATACATTCATGATAAAACTCTTCAAATCATTCAAACTTGTTACTCTTTCTAAAGAAACTCGTAAAATCATATTCATGAAGGCAGAATTAAATGCATACATAATGAAAACACATAACACATAATTCATACAATATTTATATACTTCACATATTGAAATCAGAATTCATTTTGGGAGATATGTTTTCGATAGTACTCACCTTAGTCCAAAACTATTCTCCTACTCTCTAAGCATCTTACACTTCACTTCCTTTCATACACCACTTTTTAACAGTATCAATCATTTGTTACAAAATAACAAAATAAGCCATCTAAAGTTTTTAACATTAGAACTTCACCTATAAGATTATTTCCTTCTTATTATCTTATACTTAAATTTGGGAGCAATTAGAGGTCGTATACTTGGTTATTATCATTCAAAAATCAAGCATACTTTCCAGTTCAATAAACATAACATGGTTTTCCTGACACGACTTGTGTTAATTTAACATAGCATGTGTTTATTTAACACGACCAACATTAATTTAACATATTTATGATTTAAAAATGAAAATATTTTGGTGTACTTTTGTAACATCCCGCAAATTATAATAAATTTAACTTTTTAAAACATTTTTTATTAAATTAAATATACCATTAGTACCAACATCTTTTGGTTTTAGAAATGAGTTCCATAATTTAGAAGTATTTAAGACAAAGGTCATAATTAAAATCCAAAACCAGCAAAATCATAAATAATCAAAGTGTCAAATAAAATCCTCTTCCTAACAAAGCTACGCTAGTGTGTACTGGCACACATTGGCATCCTTCGTACTTTATATCATGTAATAGTGATTCCAAGGAAAAGGGTAAACATGAAACTTAGTGAATTAAAACACATACATGGTATATTTGTTACACCTACTCTACCCTTAATATAAAGATATAATCAAGACATAACCTTACATAAAAGTCTAAGAAGAAATCATAAAAAAGCATACACTAACTCGGGTCACATCGGCTAATATCAATCCCCTTCGCTCAGTACGTCAAGCCATTATCCTACACGTAGTCCTTTGGACATCGATCGAATACCGTACACATATTCATTAGTATTTTGAGCCAATACCGTACACCTACTAGACACTAACACAACCCGGTACTGCCCACATACCTCTTATAAGAACACACACGCTAAAGTAAAGGACATATAACATAAATATCATGTAGAGTGGAACTTACATTAAACCGCAAAATAAATTGAGCACATTAGTGATGTGAAATTGACGAACTTCCAATTCTATGAGAACCTACATACCATACCAATAACTCCTACTTAGATTTTATTCTGATGCATTACTAAATAATACTTACTTATACTTCACTTTTACTTTCATTTCACTACAACTTTCTCATTGGGGTCTGATTAAATTCTTTATGCACATTCTTTCTATGATATTATTACATATTATTGTATTATACCCACTTACCTTTCTAAGATATAAAGAACTCACTAAGATAATTTTCGATTGATTTTGCATGAATTACAAGTTAACACTACAAAGTTGTTAACTTCTATACCAATTTTTAAAGATATTAAATTTCACTCTAGAAAGAGTAAAAGCCAGTTTGGTAAAAAAAATATATAGAAAAATAGACATTTCATTGTAACTATAATCCCCGACCGCGTATCATTTGAATTTTGTAGAATTAATTGTGCACACACGTTAACATATGTTTTCAATGAATTTTTGTACTAGTCTATATTTTTTGAATAAAATGCACATTTTGCTATAAATTACATTACATCCTTAGTAAGTATGAAATTAGATATCCATACCAAGTTACAGGCCTTAACCTCATGACATTTTGAGTGTTTATGAATTTATTATGAGTTTTGGAAGTTGAATGATGCAATTAGTTAGTTGCATAGACCAATCTGCAAAGATTGGTAATTTTACCTTCAAAGAATTGGAATTAGGCAAAGTGGTCTAAAGTTTACAGAAACTAGACACACTAATCTTTCGAAAAAAACTAGGCCTCATGATTGTTGGGTATTCTAGTACCTTGTACGAAGTTTAGAAAGTACGGAACAGATTTTGGGATTTAGGTCATTATAGATACTAAATCACTTTTAATGCATCATTAAGTACTTAATGACTAAGCCTTAACTTTACTATTTCAACAAGTTTATTGGTCGCTTATTCTTTTGTTAAGATATGTGAGTTAGCTTAGCTTAACCGTAACATCCCGATGTTGAGGTATTTTCAATTGTAACCCTATGTATGTTTAAATATTGCATTTTGGTCCCTGAGTATCAGAAAGAGTGCAAAATGGCCCATAGTAGCATTTTGGTCATTTGGGCTTTGGAGTAGTATGTTGGGTGTATGTTGCATACGCTGAGTTTACTAGGGCAGACCCTAGTACACTAGGTGTACATGGAGAAACTCAAAACCCTAATTTTAGGGTTTGGTCTATGTATAAACACCATTATGGCCTCACTTATCATCCTCTCATCAGCCCCCATTTAAGATTTTGACCCTCTATCAAACCCTAAGTGAGAAAAGGTGTTTTCAACTCATTTGTGTGCCTTTTGGTGTCCTTGAAGAAGGAGAAGTTAGTGCAAGAACCTTGAGTCTTGGAAGAAACTTAAATGTGGGATTCCACACTTGCTAGCAACATCTTGGAGGTAAAAAGTTCACATCTTGATCACTCTATCTTCTAGATCTAGCCATTCCTTCCTTTAGGGCACTTTTTGTTCCCATATATGGTGATTCTTGAGCATGGCATGTTCTCGATCAAATAATTCATCCTTTCAGACCTTATGGGGAGTCTTAGGTCATAAATATGTGGTCTTGATGGTTAGTTTTACTCCATGCATGCAATAGAAGGTCTTGATGCATTAAGATGTTGAAATTTTGTGTTTTAAGCACTTAATGGACATGCAAAGTCATAAAGTTGGAAACTTTATTACTCATGATGGTATTTTAGCCTTGGATCTGCAATTGGACGTATTAAATCGAAGAAATAAGTGCTTAATAGGCTAAGAGGAGGGGTGATCCGTACGTTGGACGTACCATAGGGTACGCCACACGTATGTAGAACTAGCCTCGATGTGTCGGACATGTTAGTACGCCCCGCATACCTCCAGATTATGCCCTACATACGAAGCCTTAGTCAATTCGGTTGTGTTGACTCGATTGGCTTGTTGATTTTGACCAGTTTTAACCAAGGGTATTGTGGGGAAACGTTATTAATTTAGAATGGAAATGTTTTGACATATACGATTTGGGTTGAGCTGGTAATTGGGATCAAAGTATTGATTAGATATTCTTCAGACTGTGAAGTGAGTTCTCCTCACTATAGTTACAGGTCGAAGGCACCAAGGTCGCCAATTGGATTGATATCCTAGTTACCATATTATGTTATGCTTTTATGATATGTTAGATCCGTATAATTAACTATATTTACCAGCTTTGTGTTCATGTTTGTTTGTTGCATATGTCGACATATCGGTTTAGGTTGAGGCGGTCATGCTTTGTGTTATAGGCCAGAACACCAGGGGAAAACCGGATAGGCTGTAGGCCTTGCGAGGCGGTCCAGTCAGGTCGGAGGCCCGTAGAGCGGTTCGGATAAGCTGTAGGCCCTACAAGGCGGTCCAGTCAGGCCGACTGCTTGTGGAGCGATACAGTTTTGCTGTAGGCTCTATGAGGCGGTCCAGTCAGGCTGGCTAGTCATGTTTGCATGCTTGTTTTTTATGTTTATGTGGTGGTACTTTGGGGGAACTCACTAAGCGTTGGCTTACAGTTTTAGTTTTGTTTGAAGTACTTGTGGCAAGGCGAAGACTTGACCGTACACATCCTTGGTTTTATGATTGATTGGATCTTGGGAGACTCTATTTTTGAATAATGTTTTGAAAACAATGATTATGTAAGCACTTCTTTTCAGTTAAATAGGTTGTTTTAAAAAGTTAAAATTTATTGTGATTTTTGATACGTTACAAGTTGGTATCAGAGCCTTGGTTCGTGCAAATTTGAGGAGCATCCATGTGAATCTAATCTCAAACTAAGGAATTGCAAAAGTTTTAAAAATGATTTTCAAAATTAATCAAGAAAGGATGTGATTTATATGATCAGTCGGAGCCAGTAAGTAGACCCCAAATTACCACACCGTTATATGATATTATGTCATGATAGAACAACCTGCTAGTGGTATGCTAGGGATCTTCAGGAATTGCATTATAGAATTGCATGATTATATGATGTCTGATAGCCTAGGGTTTATTCCTTATATGCAATTGACATCATTATTTGTAGTTGCTTAGTGTATGCATCAAAATTGTAGGTAAATAAGATTTTATAGCCTTTTGATTTGGATTTATTTACCGTTCCTTGTTTGCTTGTGGGCTTAGGGTAGAATCAAGTATTCAACTGTCTATAGGATCCAGTGTTATGTATGATTAGCATACACGAGCCTTGTAGGGTTGGTGGAAGTTTCATGGATGAGTTATATGGGGTCAGCCGAACAATCGAATGATGTCTAGCCTTTTATTTAGGAAGTGAAAATAAGGTGGATTCGTATTCTAGTGAGTGCTATTAGGGTTGTCGTGATGATTTTCTGAAACATATATGGGTAGGTGCGGAAGGTAGTATGGGCTCATACTACTACAAGCATAGGACCTGTACGCGTAATAGGGAAGTCACAAACCCTAGGATCTTGATGTGGGTTGGTTGCTATGGTGTGATATGCGTCTTATCTTATATCTCTCTAGTTTATTTTCAGTATGGTCTTCACAAGGGGATCCGGATCAGGAGCGAGTGGCCAGGATAGGTCTGGGTCGACCGAGGATCAAGTCAGGGAGATGACTCATGTTGAGGCTGTTTATATTGTCCGGGGGAAGATACCAGAGTTGTTTGGGTATATCAAGACCGCCATTATGGAGTTCTTTGATGACCGATAAGTTGGACTTTCAGAGGCTGCTGCTGCTGCAGCCACTGTAGTCGTTGCTACTTTGAGGATTGGAGGGGGTAGAACCTTCTAATATTAGAACTTCGACAATACAAAGCCCACAGTATTTGAGGGATTCCAGGATCCGATCATAGCCATGATGTGACTGTCTGACGTTGAGGGGTGTTTCTTTACATTTTCATGCGTAGTTGACCAGAAGGTTAAGTGCGCTCTCAACCTTCTTCGGTCTGGAGCGAAGGATTGGTGGAGGTTGGTTACTGGTTCATACACTCCAGAGTAGCGAGACTTTGCATCTTGGGAGCATTTCTCTGAGATGTTCTGTTCGAGATACATCCCTTTGGTGGAGAGAGGGAGAGAGAGAGAGAGAGGGGGGGAGATTAGCCCAACAGTATCTGGACCTGAGGTAGGGGACGGAGTCAGTGACTGAGATCACCAAGATGTTCACTGAGAGAGCGTTATTTTTTCCCAATTTTGTTGCTTCTGACCAAGCTCAAATGACTTGGTACTTGAGCATGCTCATGATGGACATCCGCCAGTTTTTGTCTACTCAGTGCTATGGTTCACTCATTGAGTTGCAGGAGGCCGCGAGCCGGTGTGAGATTAAGATGGAGCTTCAAATGAGAGAGATGAGGCAGGCCCATGTGCAGTCGCAGCCTGCGGAAAAGCGATTCAAGGACACAGATGCGAGATCTGCGAGTTGGATGGGTTGCACTTAAGGCATGTTCAACAAGGTTAATGAGGGTTCTTATTGATCTATTTCTAGGTTCCACAAATGTGGCAAGGATAGGCCTTATGCCAAGGACTGTGGTTAACAAGTCCACACACCGACCACCAAGATATGTTATCGTTGTGAGCAGGTTGACCATATTAAGGCCAAGTGTCCTTTGCACACGGTGGGACCGACGTAGGCTCCAACGCCAGTGGCTTTAAGGATCATCGATGGGCGCTAAGGTAGGGCGTAGCCCTTGAGGGCTCCGGGTCACGCTTTTCAGCTCACTGCCGAGGAGGCCAGGGCATCACCAAACGCCGTGACTGGTACGTTTCTATTTATTGTTTTGTCGATTATTTTATGGTATGATTATGTTTATGCTTCTCCTAGTTACATTCTTAGTGAACTCTTTTCCTTCTCTTGTGGTATTTCACTTGGCTGTGAGTCGGTCCATTATGTCTTGATCTTTTAGTAGGGATTTGCGTATGCCCCTTAGCGATTTGGAGCATCCATTGCGGGTTTTAATTGCAACGAACATGAGGTTTCTGCATCCAGAGTGTATCAGGGTTGTGTATTGGAGATCTTTAGGGTGCCTTATTTGATTGATTTGATCCATATCCCCATGGGGAATGTATGCGTGATAGTAGGGATGGATTGGCTGAGCAGGTTTAGGGCTATTATCGATTGCGAGGGTCAACAAGTGATAGTTCGAACCCTGAGTGGGGGAGAACTAGTCATCTACGGAGAGGGTACTAGGATTGGATCAGGGTTTTGTTCGGTAGTCAGGGCTCGGAAGTATATTCAACATAGGTGTATGGGTTATCTTGCCTATGTGGTTGATATTCAGGTAGGGGAGCAGACTTCGGTTTCAGAGGTGTTAGTTTTCAGGGAGTTTGTTGATGTGTTTCCAGAGGAGTTTCCCGATGTGCCTCTCAAGAGGCAGATTGAGTTCAGGATTGATCTAGTGCTAGGCGCGGCTCCGATTGCCAAGGCATCATACCACTTGTCACCACCTGAGATGTAGGAGTTGTCCTCTTAGCTTCTGGAGCTTTTGGCAAAGCAGTTGATCAGACCAAGCAGTTCGTCGGGGGAGCGTTGTTTATGTTCGTCAAGAAGAAGGATGCTTCACACTAGATGTGCATTGATTACCGGGTGTTGAACAAGTTGACGATGAAGAACGTTTATCCCCTTCCGCGGATTAATGACCTCTTTGATCAGTTATAGGGTGCATCCTGGTTCTCCAAGATCGACTTGAGGTCCGGATATCATTAGGTGAGGGTGAGAGAGGAGGATGTGTAAAAGACCATGTTTCAGACTCGTTATAGGCATTACGAGCTCGTGATGATGCCATTTGGGCTCATCAATGCGCCTGTAGTGTTTATGGATTTGAAACATCAGTTATTCTGTTCATTGATTATATCTTTGTGTATTCCAAGACCAGAGAGCGGCATGGGGAGCATCTGTGAGATCTTTTGGGAGTATTGATGTGGGAACGACATTATGCTAAGTTCTCAAAGTGTGATTTTAGGTTACGAGAGGTCCGGTTCCTGGGACATCTTGTTAACCAGGATGCGATTTTGGTCGATTCGGCAAGATCAAGACCGTGATGCAGTGGGAGGTTTTGAAATCCCCCTTAGAGATCAGGAGTTTCTTAGGTTTGGTGGGATATAATCGGAGATTTATTTTGGACTTCTCCAAGATCGGAGTACCCCTCACTCGTATGACGAGGAAGGGAGTGAATTTCCGATGGAGCCTTGAGAAGCAGGTTGCTTTTCAGACGTTGTGATAGAGGTTATGTGAGGCCCCGATGTTGACCCTTCCATAGGGTATCAAGGATTTCCTGGTATTTTGTGATGCATCTATCACTGGTTTGGGGTTGTCCTTATGCAGAGGGGACGAGTGATTACTTATGTTGCATGGCAGTTGAAGTCGCATGAGGCACAATATCCTACTCATGACCTAGATTTGGGGAAGTGGTGTTTGCCCTCAATATTTGGAGACATTATCTACATGGGGTCTATTGTACCGTTTACACGGATCACAAAAGTTTGTGATATCTTATAGACCAGCCGAACCTAAACATGAGGCAGCACAGGTGGCTGGATATGGTCAAGGTTTATGACTGCAAGATCCTTTACTATCCAGGTAAAGAGAATGTGGTAGCGGATGCCTTGATCCACAAGACGGTTGGACCTTTAGCGGGAGAGATGTGTATGAGGATATATGTTGATTCTCCACTTTTAGATTTGATTAGAGAAGCACAGACAAATGGAGTTAGGAATGAGAACTTGAAGCAGGAGAGGATCAGGGGCGAGATTGGCAGGTTTGTCACCGATAGTTGAGGATTGTTAGAGGAGGCTCATAAGTCTCACTTTTCTATACACCCGGGAGCCACCATGTAACATCCTGTTTCAGGTCATTCTGTGATTTAAGGCTCATAGGCCGTAATTCGGGAATGAGAAGGTTTAGAGGTTTTAAAGAACAAAGGTTTAGACCCTTTTGGATGCAGGTAAGGTAGATTGTGTGATAAAAGAGTTCGTTTGTGCCTTAGAGCCCAAGGGTATTGGTAAAGGCATTGGCTCAGTCCTTTATGAATTTTGGGTTACGTCCATGAAGTCTTAAGGCTATGGTGAGTTGTTAGGAGCGTAGGGCGTCTCGCTACCTTTCCATCGATATAAGGTTCGTTGGAAACGAACCTAAGATGCAGAAGTTATGGCAATATTGAAATAATTGGCAGAAATGGTCCTTAGTTGAAAAGATTGGCAAATTGGTCGCGTGCATGCAAAGCGGGAAAGCGTGCGTTTGGCCGTGTACGCCCAAAGTAATTGGAAGACGTGTCAAACCTAATTTTTAGGGTTTAGACACTATATAAACATATTTATGGCTCTTGTAACCTTCATATCTCAGCCTCCACTGATTGTGAGACTCATTTTCAAAACGCTAGCCCTCCTAATAGTGTTGTGAGCTTAGTTTTGTGCTTTTGGTTTACTTTGGTGCATATTCTTGAAGAAGGTGGTTGGTGCAAGTTTGGAGTTCAAAGGAAGGCTTGTAGATCCAGACTCTCTACTACATTTCTAGCTCATTTGAGATATAAAGATATGAACTTGCTCTTTAGAAGTTTAGATCTATGGTTATGAAGGTTTTGTCCTCTTTTTGGATCTCATGGATGAGATCTAGTGGTTTTTACCACTTCAAGAGCTTTAAGTTGCCACTATTGGCATTTCTGAGGTTCAAGAACCCGAAAGTTGGCATCTTTAGGGTTAAGAGTCATACATGCATGTGTTAAGGTGCTTAATATGAGCCTTAATGGTTATTTTTGGAAGTTGGGTCCCATTAAGACATGAAAACTGCTAAAGTCGCCAAATATATCAGTTAAGGGTTTGTAGTGAAGCTTCCCTGAGGGTTGGATGCAATGGGCTGAAGTGATTAGATCAAAATCAAGTTTTTGGAGCTAAGCAGTTATGCACCGCGTACTAATTAAGTCCCCCATCCAGGATCGTCAGTATGCCCGCGTACTAATTAAGTCCCCCGTCTAGGATCGTCAGTATGTTGAGCGTACCAAGACGGTACACCCCGCGTAAGCTAGCTATGAGTGTTTGGGCTCATTTTCGCTTTTGGGACTTAAGGCTTTGGGGTTATGTTCTTGGGCTTTTTGTGTTGGGATTTTTGATAGAGGAATATTAGAGTCTTAGACACTTTTTTTGGGCTTTCCCTTTTGAGCCTTGGTGGGCCCAATGGGATTGGGCCATTTGTGGGTCGGATTAGTGGGCCGTTTTTAGACTTAATGCTTGGACTTAATCTTAGATGCTAATCGAGTTTAGTTGTGGGTTTGGCTCAGTGTTTGGGGTCGGTGTGCTGCAGCAATAGTTGTAGGATCTGTTTACCATCTAAGGTGAGTCGTCTCACTATACTTATGTGTGTGGTAATTTATGTGTGACCGAAGGGTCTTATTTGTGTTATTGACTAGAGGGTCTTATTCGTAGTAATAACCGGAGGGTCTTAATTGCTTTTACTCAGATATGTTTTATTATGCATTATGTCTTTGTGATTTATGATGTTATATTATTTTGTGTATCTATTGAGTTATCTCTGGAGGGTCCATACCGAGACGTGAGACCGGAGGGTCTTCCCTGAGACGCATGACCAGAGGGTCCTTACTAAGATATATCCATGAGAATCTAGTTATTTATGTCTGTGGTATTTTGAGGAACTCACTAAGCTTCGTGCTTATAGTGTTGATTTAAATGTGTTTCAGGTACTTTTGTAGATTCCATGAAGGTGGAGGCGTGATTGTACACATTTTTCGGCTTATGATTTCTTTTGGATTTTGGGATACTCTGATATTGTTTTGATGATTATTTAAAATTCCGTGATGACTTGGATTCATGAATAATGTTTGGTGAACTAAAAATGAAATTTTTGTTTTGAAATTTGAGATGTTACAATTTGGTATCAGAGCCTTGGTTTGAGGGATCCGGGCACACCCTCAGGTATGTCTGGAATCAAACTGAGGAGTGATAACTTTTCAAAATAAATGATTTTTCATTACACGGTTTTCCAAGGAAATTAAAGATTTTTGAAAGCAATCCGAAGCGGTGTGTACAATCAGCCAAAGCCTGAGCGGTGATTTCCCAAAATACCCTTACTTGATTATGTGTTGTGATGAGTTATTATTATAAGCTGATAGAATTGCATGCTAGTTTGGGGCTAGGGATCTACTTAGTATTGCATGCTAGTGTGCCTGCTTAGGACGGATGTCTTTATGTCTGTTATGTGAGTTGGTAGTGTTGCACGCTTAAGATTAGTAATCTCTCGGATTTATGAGGAAGTATTGCATGAGTTCGATGATGCATTTTGTGTTGTGGTTAGAACAGTTGGGGTTGTATGCTAGTGTGGTTTCATGTGTTGGTTCGGATAGCCCGTTTAGGTTATGTGCTGGTAGAGGTTGTTTGATGCCCGATTGCTTCTTGCTTTGTGCTTTTAGAGACTTCCATTAATACCAACTAGCTATTAATCGAATATGTTAGGTTGCATGTTACATGGATTAGACAATTTTAGAAGGTTAGATTTAGCTCTATTGCACAGCTCTTGTTTGAATCTAACCGTTATAGGGTGGGATCTTGCAGTCGAAGAATTATCTAGTGAATATAGCATGTAATTTTATTCAAAAAGTAGTTGGTAGGTATTAAAGGGAGTTCCTTTGGTAGCTGATGGCGGAAAGAGGGGTGAAGGGAATCCTAAGAGAGCCTAGGAAGTATTTTCAGTCTGATGAGTGCAGTATTTAGTAGTGAGTATTCGCTAGAGAGCAGGTATGCGGAATTGGATTGGTCAATAGTGGAGTTGACTGGCTACTTAGAAATTTTGGGATGATTCTCGAGGAAAGTATGGATAGATACGGAAGGTAGTATTGGGCCCGTACTACTGAGAGCAAAGGATCCATACTCGAATGGAGGAGAATTCCGAGGGGTTCTAAGTAGTAGGTTGAGGATAGATAAAATCGTTTGGGTGCCATGATTCATTGCAGAGTGTGTTTCCATCTTTACCGGTTATCCGGCTGCGGTAGTTGAGATTGAGAATGGGTCTGGTGATTATTGGGCCTGAGGGCCATGTCGGTCGAGTTTGAATGGAGTAGGCCTTGTGAGAAAGTTGAGTTTAGGTCTCAAAGGATTTGATCGGTGAGGTGCTAGTTTGAGTCACAAGACTCAAAAAGGATGTGGATGTCATGAGTTGTTTGAGGATTTGAAATCTGAGTTGAATGATCGGCCAATGGTTTATAACGTCATTTTCGATGACGAGTATTATATTATTCTAGTTTTTCCATATTGTCAAGAAGAGAGAGCGAGCTTCTGCTTTTAGAATTGGGAGGTAGACCCCATGGGGTACTAGATAGTTCTGGTATTTCCACCAAAGGGTTCTTGTGGCATGACTGCCTTAAGGTATTTCTTATGTCGTAAGAGAGTCATTATTGTGGGGATTGTGAGAAATGAGGACAAGGATATGCCTTATTTGAGTATAGTAAGACGTATTCTAGAAACTATTTCAAGTGATCAGGAGGAGTGTATCGGAAACAACAACCCTCTTTGTCTATGTTGTGTATCGACTGTGAGAGTGAGGTCTCCTATTTCTATATCGCTTCTTGCGATGGGGTTTTGGTTGAGGATTTAGAGATGAAGCATGTGATAGTCCATTTATTCCCAAATAAAGATTCGGTGCTACTTTAGGATTGTCGAAATATCTGTTGTGCAGCTGTATGAGATTCTTGGTGATTGGAGGCAATCACGTTGGTAAGTTTTCGAGGTCTCCATCTAAGATTCATAATGCCTGGAGTTTATTGGTCTTATCTGGAAGGTCGTCGTGTCTTGTGTGGTACGATCCACGAGTCGGGTATGGTATATCTTGTGAGCTATTTTGAAGTTCGTTCTGTCTGGAATGCTAATTGGCAATAGTTCGAACCCTAAGTAGGGGAGACCTAGATATTCTATTAGAAGGAACATCGATTTGTTCAAGTTACAACTTTAGAAGAATGGGTTATAGGGATCTGCGGTCAGGATATATGAGACTTGGGTCTAGATGTGGTCAAGGCAAGGTGCAGAGCGAGATGATGCATGTTGTATGTGCTCAGGAATGAACGAGGCTCTACACGGCATGTAGTCGTTGGTCACGGAGCTCGTTATGGTCAATTTTTCTTTCGGGTTCGCCAATGTTCGGGTTATGAGGTGGTTGGGTCGTTTGGGTCAAGTTTTGGTTGTTGATCGATTGCCAGCTCGACGTATATATTGATATTTATACTCCAGGAAGAGTAGCGGTTGATCTGTCAAACAACTTCAGAGTTGGTATATGTAGTTTCGTGTGGGTTTTGTTCGATAAATATTAGGGTTTCGATTTGTCTTCAAAGCATTCTCAATCTCTGATTATTTCCCGTTTTTCATTTATAAGTTGGAATACTTTGAAGGTTTCGGGCTGTATATGTTTAAAATTTGTGGTCGTGACAAGTTATCATCAATATGTTGTGATTGTGTATCTTGGCTTCCGAGTATGTTGCCTAATTTGTTGGATTGTAGAAGTATTGTAAGACTTGGGTTTGTTTGGTAGTAAGTGGGGCAACGGATTGACTATCCACATATCTCAATTGTGGGCCTATCAGTTCTTGGCGTTAAATGGGGTTGATCAAGGGGTATTAGTTCAGTAAACTCAGTATTGAGGAAAGGTGCTTTCGATGTGACAATCTTCGTCGAGAGTAGTAAAGTGCTTAACCTGGTTTAGGTGGGGGCACCTATTAATGGTTGGTCATGGGGTATTAGTTCAGTAAACTCAATATGGTGGTGGTTTCGTAATGAGATTGTGGGATGATTCAGTAATCTAGAAGTTACGAGGTTGTAAGAGAGTGGATGAATCCAAATGGGGGTAATCACTTGGGGCTGTCGGGGGATAACTCCAAGTGTGAGCCATTTTAGGGTTCGTACCCATGTCGGAATTTGAATGGGTATATTTGAAGGGAATGCCAGAGTTCCTTACGGTCAGAAAGAATCCAAAATAAGTATGGTTGTGAGTGTGGAGCAAGTTTCAGTTAGGCTAGTAGGACCTTAACCGATTGATCAGGTCCATGGGGATTTACGATTCGAGATCTCTCTTAGTCTAAGTTGGATACCTTAGGAACTCTTGCTCTAATGCTTGTTTTTGATGTTCTTGTATGATTGTTCGCTCTCGGGTGGATCATCTGTTCGACCGTCTATCTGACCCCTGACTATAGGCAACATCATGGCTGTCATGGAAAGACCGTGGGACGAGCCCATGTCAAGTGAGGGAGTGTTCTAAGACTGCGGGGTGTCGTAGCGTTTACAAGTTAATGTGAGAGTATCGTAAGCTTGTAGGGTGCTGTAGCATTCACTAGTTAATGTGGAAGTGTTGTAAGACTACAAGGTACCTATAGCATCCACTAGGTTGCTAAGCAATTGAGGAACTGTGTGAAGTCTACGACTTGGCTCAAATCATTCTCTAGGATGATTTGGACCATCATAGAAATGGGTGTTTGGTTGTGGAAGAGCCACAAAGTTCTTTATTTTTGGATAGATCATAGGTCGATGTAGGGGTTGGAGGTGTTGTGTGACTAAAGATCGGTTTGTAGTATTCTCTTGGAGTGAAGCGAACTTAGTGATTGCGTTTGCAATGTGATTGGTGGAGATAGCTCTGTGGTATTGAACGATTCAACTTTTGGGATGGAGTCGATCTTGTATTCCGAGTTCGTGTTCAGCATTGGAAAGTAGTTGGGGCTTATGTTTGTGGATATCAGTGGATAGTTCCGGTTAGGCATGGTCGTTCAGTTCGGGATTCGGAGTCGAATCATCCTGGGTTTGGCATTGGAATGGTTCTGTCTGTCATAAGGTCAGACATAGTGTATAGTTTCATCTCCTAGGTGAAATGGAAGGTTATTCTTTTGATGACTGAGGGCAGAGTATTAAGGTTCATTCTTCATATTCCAAGTTGAGTAGTTGTGGTTAATTCTCAAGGAAGTATTGTCAGATGGTGAAGGGATTCATTCATCTGTGGGTTGGAGAGCCTAGCGAGGGTTGGTTTCGATTTCCTTAGGAAGGTTGTTCTATGCTCAATGATGTGGCCATGTTGCTCAGGTTGTTTGGCTTGCCGAGATTGGTAAGGAATGATTTCGAGGACGAAATCTAATTTAAGTGGGGGAGAATTGTAACATCCTGTTTCGGTTCGTTCTATGATTTAAGTCTTGTAGGCCATAATTCAGGTATGAGAAGGTTTTGAGGTTTTAAAAAAGAAAGTTTAAGACCCTTTTGGATGCGGGTAAGGTAGGTGGTGTGATAAAAGAGTTCGTTTTGTGCCTTAAAGCCCAAGGGTATCGGTAAAGGAGTTGGCGTGGTCTTTTACGAATTTTGGGTTTCATCTGGGAATTCTTAAGGCTATGGTGAATTATTAGGAGCGTAGGGCTTCTAGCAACCTTTTCGTGGATATAAGGTTCGTTGGAAACGGACCTAAGATGAGGAAGTTATGGCAATATTGAAATAATTGATAGAAATTGTCCTTAGTTGAAAAGATTGGCAAATTGGTCCCGTGCATGCAAGGGGGGAAAGCGTGTGTTTGGCCGCGTACGCCCAACGTAACTAGCAGAAGTGCCAAACCCTAATTTTTAGGTTTTGGACACTATATAAACGCATTTTGGCTCATTTTCGAAACCCTAACCCTCATAAATGTGTTGTGAAGTTAGTTTTATGCTTTTAATATATTTTGGTGCATATTCTTGAAGAAGGTGGTTGGTGCAAGTTTGGAGTTCAAAACAAGGCTTGTAGATCCAGACTCTCTACTCCATTTCTAGCTCATTTGAGGTATTAAGATCTGAACTTGATCTTTAGAAGTTTAGATCAATGGTTATGAAGGTTTTGTCCTCTTTTTGGATCTCATGGATGAGATCTAGTGGTTGTTACCACTTTAAGAGCTTTGAATCGCCACTCTTGGCCTTTCTAAGGTTCAAGAACCTTAAAGTTGGAATCTTTAGGGTTAAGATTCATCCATGCGTATTAAGGTTCTTAATATGATCCTTAATGGTTATTTTAGGAAGTTGGGTCCCATTAAGACATGCAAACTGCTAAATTCACCAACTTTATCAATTAAGGGCATGTAATGAAGTTTCCCTGAGGGTTGGATGCAATGGGCTAAAGTGATGAAGTCAAAAATCAAGTTTTTGGACCTAAGAAGTTACGCCCTGCGTAATGCTCAAGTACGCCCCGCGTAAGCTCGTTGTGGGCTTTCAGGCTCGTTTTTGCTTTTAGAACTTAAGGCTTTATGATCGTGGTCTTGGGCTTTTTGTGTTGGGAGTTTGGATATAGGAATATTAGAGTCTTAGACCCTTTTGTTGGGCTTGCCCTTTATGGGCCTAGGCTTGGGTTTGGGCCATTTGTGGTCCAAATTAGTGGGCCATCTTTATACTTAATGTTTGGACTTAGTCTTAGATCTTAATCGAGTTTAGTTGTGGTTTTGGCTCAGTGTTTAGGGCCGGTGTACAGCAGTAGCAGTTGTAGGATCTGTTTATCATCCAAGGTAAGTCTTCTCACTATACTTACCTGTGTGGTAATTTATGTGTGACCAGAGGGTCTAATTGATGTTATTTCCGGAAGGTCTTATTTGTAGTAATGACCGGAGGGTCTTAATTTGTTATACTGAGATATGTGTTATTATGCATTTTGTCTTTGTGACTTATGTTGTTATATTATTATGTGTATATATTGAGTTATGACCGGAGGGTCCATACCGAGACGTGAGACCGGAGGTTTTTCCCTGAGACGCATGACCGGAGGGTCCTTATTGAGATAAAGCCATGAGAGGCTAATTATTTGTGTAAGTAGTATTTTAAGGAACTCAGTAAGTTTCATGTGTACAGTGTTGATTTAAATGTGTTTTAGGTACTTTTGTAGATTCCAGGAAGGCAGAGGTATGATTGTACACATTCATCAACTTATGATGTCTTTTGGATTTTGGGATACTCTAATATTGTTTTGATAATGATTTAAAATTATGCTATGACTTGGATTCATGAATAATGTTTGGTGAATTAAAAATCAATTTTTTTTTTGAAATTCAAGGTGTTACACACCAAGATGTATCTTGATTTGAGATTAAGTTACTGGTGGTCGTGTATGAAGAAGGAGATAGCCTTGTATTTTGAGAGGTTCTTGACCTGTAGGATGGTCAAGATCAAGCATCATAAGCCACATGGAAAGCTACAGCCTTTGGAGGTTCTTATGTGTTAGTGGGAACAGATCACCATGGATTTTATCACCAAGTTGCCAAAGACTGCCAAGGGTTTTGATGTTATATGGGTCATCGTGGATCGATGGAACAATAGTTCCCACTTTATGGCCATCCGGGAGAGCTCTTCGGCCGAAAATGTAGCCAATGTGTATGTTCGGGAAATTGTTGCTTGTCATGGGGTTTCGGTGTCCATTGTTTCAGACTGAGATGTTAGGTTCACCTCCTGATTCTGGCAGAAGTTCCACAAGGAACTGGGCACGAAGCTACATTTCGACACTACTTATCATCCCCAGACCGACGGTAATAATGAGCGTACCATCAAGACACTTCAGGATATGTTGCAGGCCTATGATATAGATTTTGGTGGGAGTTGGGATTCCTACCTACCTCTTGCGAAGTTCTCCTACAACAAAAGCTATCACTCCAGCATTGGTGCCCTGCCTTTTGAGCTCATGTATGGTCGGAGGTGTCGTACCCTAGTTTGTTAGGGGGAGGTTAGTCACAAAGTCATGGGAAGGACTGAGGTAGTCCTTCAGACCACAGATCTTATTCAGCAGATCAAGAAGAGATTGAATACGGCTCATAATCAGCAGAAGAGTTATGTCGGCCAGTGTCGATCAGAGTTGGAATTTCAGATCGGCGATATAGTACTAATGAAGGTCTCACCCTGGAAGGGTATGATACATTTCAGGAAAAGGGGGAAATTGGGCCCCCGGTATATTGGATCGTTCCATGTGATCGAAAGGGTTGGCAGGGTGGCCTACCGATTGGATTTGCCAAGTGGGGTCAGCCAGATCCATAGGACTTTCCATGTTTCGTAGTTGTGGAAGTGTGTGATGGAGGATAAGGCAGTGGTCCCCTTGGATGATATTCAGGTCGATGAGCGTCTGAATTATGTTGAGAAGTCGATAGCAATAGTGGAAAAGAAGATAAAGATTTTGTGCAACAAGGAGATACCTTTGGTAAAGTTTCAGTGGCAGCATAGGAAAGGCTCCAAGTAGACCTAGGAGCCGGTGGCAGAGATGCAGGATCGTTATCCTGAGTTGTTCACGATGGCCAACTTCGAGGACGAAGTCTAGTCAAGTGGGGGAGAGTTGTAACATCCCGATTTTGATGTCTTTTCAATTTTAACCATATGTATAATTAAATATTGCATTTTGGTCCCTAAGTATAAGAAAGAGTACACAATGGCCCATAGTGGCATTTAGGTAATTCGGGCTTTGGAGTAGTATCTTGGGCGTACGTTGCATACGCTGAGCATACTAGGGCGGACCCTAGTACGCTAGCCATATGTGGAGGAACTCCAAACCCGGATTTTTAGGGTTTGGTCCATATATAAACACCATTATAGCCTCACTTATCATCCTCTCATCAACCCTCATCTGAGATATTGACCATCTATCAAACCCAAAGTGAGAAAGAGTGTTTTGAGCTCATTTGTGTGCATTTTTGGTGTTCTTAAAGAAGTAGAAGTTGTTGCAAGAACCTTGAAGCTTTGAAACAATGTAGATTTGGGATTCCACACTTTCTAGCAACATATTGGAAGTAAAAAGTTCACAAATTGATCACTCTATCTTGTAGATCTAGCCATTCCTTCTTTTAGGGCACCTTTTGGTCCCAAATATGGTGATTCTTGTGCATGGCATGTTCTTGATCAAATAAGTCGTCCTTTTAGACCTTATGAGGGGTCTTAAGTCTTAAAAATGTGGCCTTGATGGTTAGTTTTACTCCATGCATGCTATAAAAGGTCTTAATGCATTAAAATGTTGAGATTTTGTGTTTTAAACACTTAATGGACATGCAAAGTCATAAAGTTGGAAACTTTATGACTCATGATGGTATTTTAGCCTTGGATCTGCAGTTAGACATGTTAAGTTGAAGAAATACGTGCTTAATAGGCTAAGAGGAGGGGTGTTGTGTACACTGGGCATACCACATGGTACGTTGCGCGTACGTAGATTTGGCCCCAATGCCTCAGACATGGTAGTATGCCCCTCATACCTCCGAAGTAGGCCCCACATACGAAGCTGAGTTGACTCGGCTGTGTTGACTCAGTTAACTTGTTGACTTTGACCAGTTTTGACCAAGGGTATTGTGGGGAAATGTTAGTACTTTAGAATGGAAATGTTTTGACATTTACGATTTGGGTTGAGTCGGTAATTAGGAGCAAAGTATTGATTAGATATTCATCCGACTGTGAGGTGAGTTTTCTTCACTGTACTTACGATTTGGGTTGAACCAGCTTTGTGTTCATGTTTATTTGTTGCATATATCGACATGTTGGTTTGGGTTGAGGTGGTATTGCTTTGTGTTGTATGCCAAGACACCCGGGGACGACCGGATAGGTAGTAGGCCCTACGAGGCAGTCCAGTAAGGCCGACAGCTTGTAGAGTGGTTCGGATATGATGTAGGCCCTACGAAGCGGTCCAGGTCGGATGCTCGTGGAGCGGTCCAGTCAGGCTGTCTGCTCATGGTTTCATGCTTGTTTGTTATGATTATCTTGTGGTACTTTGGGTGAACTCACTAAGTGTTGGGTTACAGTTTCATTTTTGTTTCAGGTACTTCAGAGGACCTTGGCAAGGTGAAGGCACAACTGTACACATCCTTGATTTTATGATTGATTGGATCTTGGCAGACTCTGTTCTTGAATAATGTTTTGAAAACAATGATAATGTAAACACTTCTTTTTAGTTAAATAGATTGTTTTAAAAAGTTTAAATTTATTGGGGTTTTTAGAACGTTACATTAGTGGCTTCGAAATGTGTCTTAAAAAAGAATTTGGAGTAAGTGAATTTTCACATAAAGTAATAACCCTATCGTTAGGTTTAAGTTATCATCTTCACCCTAAGCAATTATCTATGAATCAAGAATAAAAATAGATCCTCCACAGCACCAGCCACCGGCCGATGGTCTGATGATAGTATTGCGGTGGTCAACGGTAGTCAAACCACCACAAGAAATTATGATTCCATTTAGAGTATAAATAAAACAAATGTTTTATTATATCCATCAATAAACCTTGTATGATCACAACAAAACAACCCACAACCACTCAACACGTGGTGGCAGAAGGTTGCACACATACCGGTGGGTAGGAGTCTGTTGATGGTAGTAAAGTGGTGGTAGAGGTAATTTGTTTGGCAAAAGAAAAGAAGAAAGAAAAGATATTTTATAGTTAAAAAACATTTACCGTAACTATAATTATATATTTAAAGTTGAAAATAACTTCATGACATTTGTATTTGAAAGATCTTGTATGTTTATGAACCGCACCAAAACCGTCCGCACCTCACCAAACCGTTTTGCACCACATAATGTAGTTTAGAACTTTTGCAACGCAGTTTATGGTTTCCAAAAATATCAAACCACATGGTTTTGAATCTAAACACACCAAAACTCACCGCGAACACCCCTAACTTTTGGATAACTGTCGAGGAATCTGATTTATTACAAACTAGGTGTCAGACCAGTATATTACACGGGTTTATTAAAAATAAAAATTTAATATCAATATATAAACATTTAATATTTTATAAAGTAATACTTTACATAACAGAATGTAATCTTTTGGAACATTACATTTGCAAAAGAAATTAAATCGTTTGGAGTATTTATGAGAATTTGTTATCAATTTAATAGGATGATTTTATTTCCTTATAGAACCCATTACATTTTTATTGTATTTTATTTTAAGAAAATTGATATCCTTAAATAATGACAAGTGAAAAATAAAAATTCTAAAACTCTCACAAAAGACAAGTGTCAAAATGAAGAATGTGGCAAAAAAAAAAAAACTTTCGTTTATTAGAGAGGATGTCAAAAAATATTGTTATTTTCTATTACATGGATCTAGTAACATAGTGTCTTTGTTAGACCTACGATTGTGATGTTTTTGGTAGTCATTTCGGTTTTGTAATTATTTTGTGCAACCTATGCGTCGTTAAAATACTTTTCATGTAATGTAACTTTTATATGTCAATATGTGATAAGAATATAAGCAATAGCAAACTGTACTAGCAAATAAAGTGTAGTTTTGAAGACAAAAGACAACCATCCGAACTCATAGCGACTGAGATCTTAGCGAGCGTCCATCCGAGTATCACATCGATGATGGTGGTTTTAATGGAAATCAACATACCACTTTATGGTTGTTTTGTACCTAGAATGATCATATTTATCCACGTGTTTGGTCATCAGAAAAACACATAATGAGGCAATTGTTACCATAATTTGTGTGTGGTTTTCTTTTTATTTTATGATTTGTCTATATTTGACATGCTAGAAAATCTTCAAATTAAAGTTAAAAGACATCATTTCTTAACGATTTAACAAACAACATTTGCAAATTAAAATTGGAAATTACAAAATTGTCTTTATAAAAAGTTCAAATTTTGTTTAAATATTCTTTATGCAAAAAATCAAAATTTTAAATGTTAATTAAGAAAAAGAAATGTTTTTTTCAATATGTAAATCTCACGCTATACATATTGAAACACACACTTTAACTAATAGTCTTTTGGCTTGGGAAGTTCAAAGCCAAACAAATCGGTTAAGCTTTAGGGATGGTGATGTGGTGTTCTCAATACCCAAGAGTCTTGGGTCGATATCATGTGTTTCTATTTGGTTGATTAACTTCTTGATTTGTGATCCATAGTAAACCTGTCACAATAACGGATAAGCGTGAAAGTGATTAACATGTCACATAACATAATGAATGTCAATGAATCTTGTAAGTACCTCAGAATTTCAAAGAAATTGGATTTGGTAAAATGGTTACCTATCTAAATAACTCATTTTTGCGATTACGAAAAACATTTTCATAACTATAACTATAACTGAAATATTGATCCTAGTCTCGTTAAAATAATTGTGTTTGAGCATATATTTTATAAGGATAATAATTAAATCGCTAACTAAAATTTGAAATCTACTTTTATAAATTTTGTATGTTATGAATTTTTTGTTGTGAGGTCTCCTCAAAAAGGATAAGTTGAATATCATGAGCTATGTTCATTGGTTTTGAAACTTGAGAGTGGTGATCAAGTTTGTGAAGATGCTTCACGCAACTGAGGAACCTATTCATAGGGCTCCTTTAGCTATAAATGCATTAGGATTGTTAGAGACAAGTACGAAAAACATCTCAACGACTCAAATGATGTGGTGTGTCTCATGTTAGTCACCATGATTCTTGGGCTCTAAAAGATCTTGGAACATCTTAGTTACTTATGACATAATCAAGTAGCTTAACGACATGTTCCAGAGGGAGGTTAGGAAAAAGCAAATTTGATACCATGAAAGCCCTAATAGGATGTAAGATGTCGCAGGAAGGTAGCGTCAATGTCTACCTATTGAAAATAAATGTGTAAATTGACCAATTATGAAGGTAAGGCTTTCATCTAAGTTGGGAGCTAGTCATGGATTTTTTATCATTAACTTGTTGACTAGTTTATATGATGAGTTTGTCTTGAACTACAACACGAACAAAATGCATATGTCTATCTTGGTATTACATGGCATGTTGAAGACGATAGAGTTTAACATGGCCAAATCCAAACCCTACAACATTGCTACTCCCAATGGAAGCGCAATAGGAAACAGTCAAACTCTCCTAAGGGTAAGGCTAATTCTGAGATACCTCGATCTAGGAATCCTAATGAGGTATTTTGTTTCCACTACAAGGAAACTAGACATGGTAGGCTTAGCTATCAAAAAGAAATGAAGAAGCTAATGAAGCTTAAAGCCAAGGGGTCTCACCGTTCAGGTATATTTATGACTTCATAAACCTTTTATTTCTAATTCCTTAAGTATTGAACACAGGATACAATACTAACATTTGTAATAATGTGTAAGGAATA
Source organism: Lactuca serriola (assembly GCF_051521515.1). Classification (NCBI taxonomy): domain Eukaryota; kingdom Viridiplantae; phylum Streptophyta; class Magnoliopsida; order Asterales; family Asteraceae; genus Lactuca; species Lactuca serriola. The sequence continues at coordinate 137,490,334 of NC_136414.1, forward strand.
AACAGAAGAAAAAAGATGAGACCACTCATTGGGTTAAGTCAAAGTATGTACATAAATAAGATATTAAAGAGATTTAAGACACATGGCTCCAAAAGAGTTTACATCTACCGTCATGATTTAGGACTAAGCAAAGCTCAAAGTCACCATTCCATTGAGGAGCTGAATAAAAGGAGCAAAGTCCCATATGCTTCAGTTACGGATCGATCATGTGTTTCATGTTATGTACAAGGTGTAATGTGTTGTATACCTTGAACATGACGAGTCTATATCATGCCAATCCTAGTAAGACTCATTGGATGATATTCATGAACATTCTTAAACATTTGAGATGAACAAAAGGCATGTTTCTTTTTTACCCTTGGTAAGTGAGGAAGATCTCATTGTAAAGAGTTACATGATATTGACTTCCGAAATGATAAACACGATTCATGTTTGCGGTCAAGATTCATGTTCTTATTTAAATTAAAATATTATTAGCATAGTTGTGTTAAACGAGAGTTCTGAAACCTGTACACTTTAACTGATAGAATAATTATAATGTTATCGTAATATATATCTGAAGCGTTTATATTTATTAATGTATTATTGTACCCCATTTGCATGTTTATTTACTTCTCCGAATACTAGTTATTTACTAGAATCTATACTGGGAAACAAAATATTGAATGTTTTAGATTGGCATTATTACATGTATCACATTCATATCGATATCAAGAAAAAGGGGCATTCTAAATACACCATGTTAAAAACCATGGTCAAGTCAAAACCACTAAAATAAAAGTTAAAAGTATAAAAATATTATATTAATAATGTATTAATCATGAAGGGTGAAACACGAATGACAAGTTATAATTACACCCACAACTTTTAAAATCATTTTCACTTTTCTGTTAAAAATAATTAATTTTGATATTAACATTTATCATTATATAATTTCAATTTTTATGTAACAGTACAAGTTCACAAAGCTTAAGATAGTGTAATACACCTTATTTTTGTACACATTTTGTTTATAGTATAATATTTAAATAAAATTTCTTATAATAAATTTTATTTTGTTATAAACTATCAGTGATCTTTTTATTTATACATGATTAGTTTTATATTACTATTTTGCGTTTATTTCCTCTATTGAATAAGCGTATTAATCTTCGATTATTTTTTAAGCGATATGCAGTGATATTGGCTTCACCTAGTTAATTAATTTCTACATAAATAATTAGTAAAATTATGATATTGTTTATATCGATGATGCCTAGTAATTTTTTCTTTTATTGTAGTTAATGTCAATCAAAAAAAATATTAAAAAAACATAATTATAACTATTTAAGGCCAAACACAACTACAATAAATAAATTTTTGCATTTTTATTTACCATTGTTTTGTCGAACACTGATATATTTTAATTTTACTAAAAATTTATTAAAATTAACAATAAAATATTGTTAAGGGCAGGATCCTTGAATCATATTCAGAATCTTTAAATATTTTTGAAGCCTCATGATCCTTAAACATATCCCAAAATGTTGACTATTACCACTAATATTTCTAGCATTTGTAACAGTTATATGTTTTTTTTCTTCACTGTCAGAACTAGTCAACACAAAATCCATTCCTAAGAGTTATAAAATCATAGATATAGGCTAGCTCATTTTAGCCAATGGTAAGATCCCTGGAGCGGTTCTAAACACAAACAACAACTTAATGGACGATAAATATAAATATAGTTATATGATTTTTAATTTGATTGTTATGAAATTGATATACACCACAATAAAATGACAATAGATTATTATTAAAAATGTTAGATAACTTAAAGGATCATAAATATAAATATAGTTATATTATTTTGATTTGATTATAGTTAGATTTATTTATCAAAGAAATGTGAGTTATAATGTTTGTTCTATTAAGTTGTGAACATAACCAGAAAATATCACCGAATTTGTTGTTAGTCTAACGTTGATCCGACGACAGGTGACAACTGTTTGTAAACTAGGAAATAAGATATTTTTTTATATAATATTAATGTTTGATTTGTCTAAAATATTTTTAATTAAAAAAAATAATATATATATATATATATATATATATATATATATATATATATATATATATATATATATATATATATTGTGGGGGATTCTAAAGACATTATATATTTCATAGATTAAAAAATAAAAAATAAGAAAAAAAAAAACGGCGTTAAGATGTAGATTTATATATAACACTGATTGTACTAAAAAATAAAAAGGAAAATCGCAAATATTAGGCAAAATAAAGTTTTAAATGTTGTGTAATTTAATAAGTTATGAAATATGCAATAATGATTATAAAGGTCATATAAATATGGGTTTGAAAAGTGAAAGTGATTTTCACTTTATGAAATATGGTTTTGACCTTTAAATCCGGCTGTGAATAACAACCCCCCAAGAAAAAATGGGTATTTGGTTGTCATACCATATGCTACTTTTGGAGTGATGTTATACAATCATTGTATCATGTGCAAGTAGGAGTCTGTTAGAAATATGCACACCGACACAACAAGATGGTAACACTACTAATAACACATAGGAATATTGGGTTGCACATCTAAAATAGCAAGAATAATAAATATGAGGATTTTTTTGTTATTCATCATTGATGGTTTAATTATAAACTATAAAAAAGGAACTTTACTAGAAAATAGGGATATTTGAATTATGAGTATATAATTATGTATTTAATTAATTGATAATTATGTCATTATTCAAACTGAATTTCTTCTTGATCAGGTACGATTAGGGTAAGCTTATATAAAGCTTCCCTATCAAGCTCACTCATATTTGAATGTCTCTCCTCCATCCTTCTCACCTTTACCGACACCTAGAAACTCCAGCTAGGGTTTTGTCTTTCTTGGACAACAAGAAATCGATATGTATATCTCTTTTGTAGTCTATATAAGCAAGGCAAGGGCAAGGATATTATCAAGCTATTGGCATTGACTACCACATAAGGGTGTGAAATGATAGAGGAATTCTACTTTAGAGTCTCAAGAACATCCAAGACAAAGTACACAATTCGTAATTTCTTCATGTAGCTTCTTTTGTTGCAAGTTATCAGTGAGCACGAATCCTTGGAAGAACATGATGAGTTTTATTGTTAATTCTTCTAATTCTTACTATGACTTTATGTATTTGAATATACATCATAATCCAACAAATAGAACTTTATTATGTTTCCAATGCTTTTCTAGAATACCCCACTGAGAGTATTATTCAAAGGTTACTACTAGCCATGACAATAAACTTCCCTAGACAATGATGGACCGTTCTCATCAAATTGGTCTATGAAACAACCAAAATTTTATGATTTAAAGTTTTGTGCATAAAGATCATGGAATTCTTCCGGTGAATTTATTTTTTGTAATCTCAAAACCATTAAATGTCTATTTTTTTCTCCAATTCATTCGGGTATATTGGTAGAGAATTGATTATCACTCAAATGAATGATATTAAATCTAGTAAATTCCTAAACTTCACAGGGAAGTTCACGAATAAAGTTAATGTCATTCAAATTCAGTGGATGTAATCATGGTAGCTAATATTTGCAAATTTTCAAGGAACTTTTAGTTATCAATGATTATGTAACATCCTCCAAATGTGCCTAGAATTTTTTCCCTTTTTAGTGAATACTATTTTTTAGGAATAAAAAATAAAAATAAATAATAATAACAATAATATAAACTTCATATAACTAGTAAATATATAAATTTGAGGAGACAAAAGTTAAATTTAACATATATATAATTGTTAAATTTGACAAATTGTAGAAAGTTAAGTTTGACCAAGAGTTGACTCACTTACTTGGTACTTAGAATAAAAATATCAAAAATGGTAGGAAATGACAAAATATGGAAATACTCAAAGTCTAGTTGCAACATTTATAAGATGGTGGCCGATTAACAAGATGTATAAGTCAAGTGGCCAATTTAGGATAAGTAGAACTTGTATTAGGACCCCAACTCCCCATTCCCCCTTTTCATTATTCTTCATCACATTTGGGAGCTAGAGAAGGGAGACATAACAATTTCAAGGATTTAACCTACTAATATTGGACGTAAAGAGTTTTAAGTAAAATCAAATCTTGATTGGAAGTTTCCTAGTGTTGCAAGGTACAATTCTTCTCAAAAACCAATTTATGCTTAAACTAGGGTTTGGGTAGGGAGAGATAATCCAAATTTTTTTGGATGACTTCAACTAGGGTTTGTTTTCTAATCCATTCTGCGATATTCTACACGGTCGTAGGCTCAAAACATCATTCCTATTAATGAACATGAGTTTAAATCCAACCATGAACCCTACTGATAGAGGTAATTGAGTTCATGAGCAAGCAATTGATTGAGATCTATGATCATATGGTGAATTTGATGTATTGATCCCAAGGTAGATGCCCAAACTCATGAAATTTGTGAATTTGATGTGTTGATCCCAAGGTAGATGCCCAAATTCATGAAATTTGAAGATTTAGGGTTTTAAACATGACAAATGGTCATTCCAAGGTTTGTATTATCGAACAAGGGTACAAGCAACCCTTATGAGTAAATCTATGTCCATGGAATTTATTTGGATTCACTAGGAAATGGACATGATCTTAAATGAAAAGGAAAATCTATGAATCCAAATTGATTCAATATAATATTTTGGTGTTTGGTCATTTTGGGAACTTTTGTTCCACTCGGCACCCTCAGATCACGAAGGCCAACTTTCGTCCCTACTCTACAGGTGGATCTTAAAATCAAGCTCCCTTTTTCCTTTGCACTCAAGGGAAAATTTTCGTCGGGCCGAGGAAACCTTTGCACGCCTTAGTTACTTTTGGAGAGGCCTACACCCCATAGAAACTGTCTACCTTAGACAGTCCATTGGCCCGATCGTCTAGACACAAGGTTAGAATTCTAGGTCTTCCGGATAAAGAAAGAGCATTAGTAAAAAATGACAATTCAAATCAAGATTTCTTTGGTACCCTATATAAAAATAGATTTGAAATACACTAAAGAAATGTTATATCGGCCTATTTGTTTTCTTGTAGTTGGATCTCCAACTTTTTGGAACGCTCCAAATTCTACTTAGCATCCAAATATGAAATCGAAATTGAGGACTTCATAGTTGAAATGAAGGACCTACAACCATATGGGATAGATTACAAGCATAAATTGTGTATCACAGCTAGTTAACATATCGATTCATACATGATGGATGTCATTACTTTTGGTCAATCATGGATATTTGTGCAAAAAGGCTCCATAACCCCTCTAGATAGAGCCTTGGGTAATATCAACATTTGGAAATGTATTAATTTGGGTTCAATGATTAACCGGGGAAATGATGAAGTGCTTAATACATGTTAGACATGATATTAGTCCCAAAAATTTAGTACAACTTTTTGAACAAAGGACCAAAAGTAACTAGGTGAAAGTACAATGGAATAATGACGTCATTTGCATGTTTGAGTTGTGTGCAAGATGCACACAGAATGTGTGAATCTGAAGCCTAAATTCACATGGCTCGTGTATTAGACTTAGGGGTGAGCAACAGAACAGGTACCCGCTATCGCAACCGAAATCGCCTCTCCGGTTCCTAAAGTTTTCGAACCACCTTAAGCGGTTCAATTTTGGTTCTCATTTTTCCAGAACCACTACCCGTTGGGCACTCGCGGGACCGGTATGTGTGTGTGTGTATATACATACACACATGTTATTTTGATATTGAGACATGTTGATAATCATTTTCCTTTGCCTTTTAATTGAATAACAAGTAATTTACGTTTTATTAGATACGAAGTTCGCAAATTTTGTTTTTAAGCAGATAATTAAGAAAAAGATATATAATAGGCTATATATACATATAAAAAACATATGATAGGTATATTGTTATATTGTTGTGTAGGTGAATAAGTAGTAAACTTCTTTTGTTTGTAATTACCGTCCCAAGTTGCTTGATATACAAAAAGTTTGTGAGTTCTCATATCAACAAAGATGGTGTGCGTCCCACATCGTCCGGTGGTAAGAACACCGGTGGCTTTCTTACTTTATAAAATAAGAGGAAGCTTGCTTGTTTCTTACAAGTTTCACAAATGGCCCAATATCAGGTGGGTTGCTTTGAAAAGGCTTTATGTCGAGTTTAAAGAGTTTATTCTAAAACTTGTTTTGTAAACAATTTGAACTAAACCTGTTAAATGATGATTTGTTGTTTGAACTGTTATGAGATTGAGATTGATTGAGTATTGATTTTCACTAGTTACTAGAATTTTTAAACTGGATACCCGATAGCGGAACCGGTACTGGCGGGTTTAAGACCGCTTTCAAAATTCAACGAACCGGTGTAATTGGTTTCGGTTCCAACACTTCAAGAACTGCCGGTTCCGATTTCGGTTCCGAATCCATGCAATTAGTCTTTATACAATGAATATATGTTAGGAAAAAAGGTTATTTGACGTAGGTTATGAGATGATCAGTAACGGAATTTTGGTCTTTTAGTAATCCATGTTTGAAATCCATATGTGTTGACTACTTGACTAAAGGGCATTCATCTTGGAAGGTGTTGTTACGTTGCTAAGATATCAAGGTGAGTTTGTCGAGAGCACAAGTCCTCATATTATTCACACCTGATGTTTGATTTTCCGTTTGAAGTATGCTTTGTCTATATATATATATATATATATATATATATATATATATATATATATATATATATATATATATATATATCGGAAATTGATTTCATTAATAATGCGTATTGTTTACTTATTTGCTATGTGTGTACCAATAATCATTTTTTTATGTTTCTTGCTTCTATAAACTATATACATAATTTTGAAATGATTTTGAACATCTTACTTGTTGTGTACATGCTCGGATGGGTGGACTAAGAGATCTTGGGTACCCATATTGATAGTAAGTCATGTTAGCCGTTGTGAGTAGATTTCTAGATAATCTTCATTTGCACAAGTATGGATCACAACCCTTTGTTTGACCTAGTGGGATGTTTCACTAGTGCCTAGTATCATGAGCAAAAAGGGAGGGTTACTTATGAGCTCTATTATTAACCATCAGTTTTGGTAAGTTTGGACTTGATGAGAATGGAAAGGAATGGTTGCATGCATTGCATATTATATTGTGTTTTATTTCGCATTTACCCTTTTGGAGGTTTGATATGAGTTTGTAAATATTTGCTAAACAATGTTTAGCCTTTTAGATATGTTTGGATCTATGAGTTATATAATACCCTTATGTTTTGGTTTGGATACTTCGAACCTTAATTTAATTTGTTTAGGATACTTTTAAAATATCCTTTGTTTTGGATTATGGAATAAAATTTTCTTGTTATAGTCTATCATTAGTAAGCCATTGACATCGGATTTGGTTATTACTTTTTATGGATAAGATTTTTGAATTTTTAAACTCTTGATTTTGATTTATGGATTTTATATCTTTCGAATCGAATACAGGTAAATCTACCCTTTCCCTTGGTTATTTGAGTCGTATTTCTCTATCCTTTGGTTTATTGATACTTATGGAATTTAATGATTTTATATTAAATTTAAAGGTTTGATTCGAATAAGTTAGGTAGCTATCTTGTTACTCAAAATCAAATATAGGTAAATCTACCCAAGTATAGAACTCACTCCCAAAAGCTTGTTTGTAGGAGGGACACCTGGACTTATAAGCTACCCACTTAATTTAATTTCGACCAATGTGGAATCATAACAATACCCCACTCTTTGAAGAGTCAACGTCCATGGCTACGTTGGAAACGGTTGGCACCCTTTTTCGGGCCCAAACCACTATTTTGTAGGCCACCACTGCACATGTTGGAACCATCAATAGATGGAGAACTTAAGTGTAGAACTTAAGTTCATATCCATTATGATCATTCTAAAGTTTGTTACCTAAATTAGACTTTTAGTTAAAACTTCGTATAGTGGTTATTTTTTATTTCCAGTCTTGTTGAGTTCAATAACAATTATGTTTTGTTATTCAATCTTCTGTACATTTTATGTGTTTTGGTGTTTTTATCATATTTACATTGTTGATTTCCACTTGTTGCAGTTAACTCCTCTTAGTTTTGAAGTTGGAGATTGTTATTTGAATTCGCAACAGAAAGTGTATGTTGCTCATATTGTTTCCATTGGCTTCATTATCTTCATCCACATCATCTTTGATCTTTTTTGTTCTTTTGGGAAAGGAACTTTAGCATTATTATTGATTTTCTTTGAGCAAATTGACTTGGATTTGTACAAAGAAAATACTATGAAACGGGCTAATGAATATGTTTTAAACAAACATTCGGATGATGGCAAAAATAAATCAGAGTACCTTTCACCAAACGAGGGAAGAGAAGAAACATATGGCTCTGTTGGAAAATGGTGATGTTTCAAAGTTTTACACCAAAACCTGCATCTAGCAATCAATATAGTACTAGTCAATGGATCATTATTGCAAGATGATTTATCATTTGCACAACTTTCATTCATTTACCAATTCATACTTACAGTTTTTCTTTCTTTCATCATGGTTACACTACAAGATGTTTTTAATCACAGGGTGGTTTGTGGGAAACTTAATGCTATGAACACAACTATGAGAAACTAGTTTGCAAACTGTTTACCCGGTCTAAAATGATGGTTATCCTATGAGAGTGATGGCCAAAAACTTTTTGGTAAAATAGCAGCTAATGCACGTGCATATGTTGGTGGGAGGTTTCTCAAGATTGGATGCATTTCTCTACCAAAAAGTGATAATAAGTGAGAGAGAGCCCCTCCTATTTGAATTTTAACTTCACGTGTTTCGAGTGGTGACATGGCTGCTTCTGCAAATACCATAACCAAATCTGGAACTAGCTCAAGGATCTGTTTCAATAGTTGGTAGTATGATTATTTTCTTAGTTTATATGTATATTGTGAGTGGAAGGAAAACACATTTTAAAAAAGTACCTGTTGGTTGGATGAGAAAATAAGGTTGCAAATGCAGTTATAAACAGGGATGGATTCCTCATAATCTTTTTTTAAAGGAAGAACTTTGAGGAGTATAGGGAGGACCCGATATAGTGGGACGGAGTTTTGGTGGGCCATAATAATCTTTGCAACTGCACCTGCTGCATTGTCCCTTACTGCATGGTCTTTCTCAGATTCTTCAAACAATAGAAAGAGGCATGGCAACACATCATCCAAGTATCTGATGAATAAGTGAAAGCATCAACTGAAAGATTTAACATAAAAAAACTTTAAAAGTAGTAGAATCAAAAAATATTTATAAAGGATACTTAAGACCATATTCGCCACCATTCTTGCACATTTCTCCAACACAAAATGCAGCATTCCTCCTATTGGTTGCTGATGGTGAATCTAATTCTCTAAGTACCAATGGCATCAACGTCTGGAAATGGATCCGATATTCAATTTATTACATTTTACGGAAACAAAAAAAATCAAGATTAGCCAAAAAAAGATTACATTTACATAGGTAGAAAATGTAGTGCCCATATGCTGAGCAACTTCAGCCAGACATGCAACCACGATTGTCCTATCTTGTGGTGAGTATGATTCTTTCTGCAAGACCCCAATAAGTTTTGAGAAAAGAGTAAAGTTTCAAAAAAATTTGGAAAAGCTCACCAAGAAATCCATTAGTGGATCAAACAGAGGTTCAAAGAAAGGTGCAAATTCGGAACCCATGGCCTTGGAAAAAGCAAGAAGAAGATCTGTAATAGCATCCAAGAGCATTTCACTATGTCCATGATCATCATCTTCGATATCAATGCCAGATTTTACTTTCTGACATACTGAGTTTTTCCACAGCAATGCCAGAGTTGACTCCACAAGCTGATGCATGTCTGAGTTTTAAAATTTAAAACAAATGAGAATGAGGACATTTGAGAAGTTAGTAAATCTAAAAACAATTAGTGTAAGAAACTCATAAAAAGAAATTAAATAATAAAACTTCTTACGAGATTCAACTGCAACATATCCAAAATCCTTGGTGATATGTGCTACACTCATGCAAGCTTGAGCAACCACATCCTTGTCATCATCTTCATTCATCGTCTTGATGTAAATTTTCATAATAGAATCTGGACATTTTGATACATTTTAAAAGATCAAGTAACTAAGAATTTCTTTCGTCTTTAAAAAAAATCATCACATAAAAATCCCACAAGGGATTCACAATAACGATATATGGACTTACCAAGAATTTGTTTTGTCTGTGATTCCCCATCCTGTAAAGGTGAATGTAAGCATTAGATGGTCAAAGGTCAAAATATTGCATCATAAGATGGCTTATTATTCCAATGCCATATGTAGACAAATAAAATAGCTTCTTCATTCATATGCAAAAGAAAATAACTAAAATAACCAAAACCATTTCTAAAAAAGAATGATGGGTTATGAAGTACGCACTTACATCATGACATTGTAAGCATGCATGAGCAGCTGTTAGAGTATCTACAATCATAAAGCAACTGATTTTCAGAGATGGAAGAAACAACCATTCTTGAAGAGAATCATCATAGACTTACGTTTCAAACCAGTCATGGCCTGAAGTCGGACATTTTCATGGAAGTAGATGGAATGCTTCACCATAATCTTCAGGGTCTCTTCCAAATATCTTGAGGTAAATAGAAAATTACAGTTCTAACCTTCTAGATAGATTCTTGTTAATTATATTGACATAGTAATATAGAAATAAGTGAAAAGGATACGGGTCATAGGCATTCTTTGTATGAAAGGCAAGTAGACCAAGGGCTTGAGTTGCAGCAGCCTTTTCATCCAAAACACCAGTTCTTATATTGATATTTTGTACTCTTGGTTCATCTTGGGATTCATCATCAGAAGAAACTGTAGCAAATCCAATAAGATCTTCATCCTCATCAGAATCATCAACTTTATCAGCAAATCCATCATCAAGATTGCAAGAAGAGAATGCCAAAGGTACAACATATGGAAGATACTGTGTACAATATATCAAGTCACACATCAAAATTCAAAACATTTTTCAAACTTTTAGAAAATAATTCACAATTAATGATTACATACCTGAACCATTCCATCTTCCAAAATTTCTGCCACGATGCTAAAAAACCCATGAGTATACTCACGAAGTGTACTGCACTCCAGCCCATACCCCTAATATGTTAATAAGTCAAATCACTTCAGACTAGTAACGATGAATTATTTATGGAGATAATGATAGAGTTATTACGGAAATTGCAGCTTCAATAAAAAATGGTAAAACCGATTCCATTTTGTCCTTTCCTGCAATCATTGCAACTATCCCCACCAATTCAGTAGCCCTTGCTCGTGAACACAGGTCCTCTTCATTTGTAAGCACCATGAAAGTTTTCATCAGTTCCAAAACCCTTTCAACATAGGGGAGAAATGCTTTCTGGGTAGCAGATGCAACTGAACTAATCGCAGACTAGAAAAATTGAAAAGAAGTTTGATAAGTTCTTTGACAGATATAAGTAAAGCATGAAAGATGCATCATTACCAAACATGTTTCGTGTAACTTTTTTGGGCTATTTTGGAGAGCAACAAGTAGTTTCCCCATCAGAGGATCAATAAACAGGATGATTTCTTCACCCATGTTCTCACAAAATGATGCCAATGCATAGTATGATTTCTCCTGCAAAAAGAACTATGTTGTTGAGATTTGTTGAAAAATATTAGAAAAGAAATTTTGCCCACAATGGCAGAGTGTAAAAAGCTCGAGTAGGTTCCATGCATATAATAGGAATCATGGCCATGATGTCACTTAAGTTTTTTTGCTTTTTCTTTTATTCTCTTGTTGGTAAATCCTTGGAAATTATGGGAGTACTTGGGAGGATTGGTGTGAAAACGAGTGGTAACACTCGATTTTAAATTGTAACAATCAAAACAACAGTTGGCAAAAGGTTAAAAAAATTTATGTTTGTTTGTTTTATTCTTTGTTTATTTATTTGTTATATAGGACATGTCTAAATAGAATGGATTGTACTATGTTTGTCTTGGAGGGAGTGATGTCAACTAGACAAAAAATTTAATATTTTTTCCCTCCCAAAAGGGGGAAAACAAGGACTTGCTCTTGAATCTCAGTCTCTTGTTTGTGCAAAAAACATGATTTCCCTCCTCATCCTCAGCATCAAAAACATCCCTAGAAAGCTTGTTTAGTTGTATCCAGTTCTATGTAACAACTACAACCTCAAAACAGGTCAGATTTATCATCTTAATATACCTTCACATCATCAGATGCGTCTTGTAAGGACCTGAATATATGAGGGAGAACGGTTTCGTAACGAGATATAATTTCAGGCTGAAGATACTCGACAAATTGACCTAACGCGAAAGAAGCAGCTCCTCTTACAATCTCTTTAGGATCTCTTAAAGCCCCAAAGACAATATACAAAATGGCTTCAAGCTTTCCTTTTATCAACTCCAAACAACCCTCTGTGATCAACCCCAAAAGCATCATAGAAGCTTCTCGGAACTTTAGATCAACACTCTGACTGCTTTCAGAAGCAAACTCAAAAGCAAATGGAAAAACATGGTTTGATAACTTCACAGACATAGTATCAAGAACTTCTGCAACAGCTCGTTCTGCTGACATATCATCATTTTCGTCACTATTCGTTGCTTCTGTAAGCATGGGGCACATAATATGGAGGATTGGAACTATCAAATCCTGGTCCTTAAGAGAAGTGGATTGATATTTTGCAAGCCATGAAATAATTTGAATAGCCTGATACATGAAACATATGACTAAAATTAAATCATGTTGAATAAGGAAAAATATGTTCCTATTTGCCCCATTGAACAAAGACAATAATCTCACAAGAACTTGAGTGTGCTAGCTACTAACCTGATAACGAGTGGTGGATTCCAAATTTGAATTTGAGCAAACCTCAAGAGAGAAGTGAACTATGGCTTTCATTGATTCTCCAAGAAGGGGTGCTGGAAATTCAATCAAATCATCAAATATTTCGAAAGCAATTATGGCAATGTCTTCTTCTCCAGAAGCAAGGTATTGTCTTGAGACATGCAATATGCTTGGGATAAATTCGCAAAATTTAACCTGCAGTTATATCATAATTAAATTACTCTGAACATTACAAATGCAGGGAATATAAAGACTAACCACTTGAGATTCATCGTGAGTGGCCTCAAGAAAAGCTCCAACTGCCCTGTTCAATAAATAGAGTTTTCAAAATTCTTTACATTAGAAAACATATAATCTCAGTAGAAAGTTTGATATAAAATATTACTTGAGGGCAGCAACTCTAACACTTCTCATCTTATCATGTAGGCATTTGAGTAGAAGTAATTGAAAATCTGCAAAATATGGTCGAAATGAATCCCCAAGTGTCTCTGTTAAGGAGCTGAACAACATCAATGCCACCTGGCATCATGAAGACATATATATATATATATATATATATATATATATATATATATATATATATATATATATATATATATATATATACACTTTTAGTTTGTCCAAAATAAAACACATGCCACTGAATTGAATAGGTAATGTATAAAAAGAAGCACCTCTCTATGATCTTCTTGTGCACTTTGACTACAATAGAATATAAAGGGAAGAAGGTCTGGCCATTGCCCATGTGGAACTGTATACTTTGCAATGATACTTGCTGCATTTGCACTAGCTCGTCTCACAGATGAACTGACAATGCAAGATACCCATAAAAAACATTCAGCCTCTACTTTAGCATTATCAAAAACATGATTATCGGTACTATATTTTGAGTTGAATTCAAATTTTAGGCTTTCTATATAGTTCTGTTTGGATGGGTTTTGACTTAGGGAAACAATAACATAGTAGTTTCCCTAAGTTTTCTATATATACACGATCGTTGGTGATTTACATTGTATAAAAAGTTAAAAACGATATAACGAACGCTTATAAACAAGAAGTGTCTGACTTTGAAGTTTTCAGCATGCAGATCGTATTTCAAGATGTAGGAAGTCAAGTTATTACTTTATTACAGTTAGCTATGATAAAAATAAAAAAATTAATCGATGAAGGAAAATGAAGAATTACATCACCAAACATAATAAAATCCAAAAAAGAAATTCAGAAACAATAATAATTCTCATGCAACCTGTTTTCCGTTGCGATGCTTTCAATGAGAGATTGCATGACGAGCTGGCGAAGTTCAGGCAGAAGATTGGGCCAATGACCTTTGATCTTCTTACGGAGGAGAACGGCAGATAGCTGTCGGACATTAGGAGTCTTTGCAGTACGTATATGGTCGATAAGTACGGGAACCACCGTTGGATCCCTAACCATCCGCTTGATTTGGTCCTCCGCTTGCCGCCGCGCATCATCGTCCGGCATCAAGAATTGAAGTATCAGAAGCTCCAATGATTGCGCCATTGTTACGTACCTCCCTTGCTATCTTTCTCCCTCTATGTATATCTATATCGGAGAACAGCATTAGGTCTTCTACGAGGAAGATTCAGAAATGCAAATGAAACATTTTGCACCAGCGGCGAAACCCACCCCAAATCGACCACCTCTCGCAAAATTCGGTACTCTTGGATCCATGTAACAATGAATCCGTAGTTTAGAAGAGTAACCAACAACGGTGGTAAAGAGAAGGTAACCGGAGACGCAAAATGACGGCAAATCTCGCCCAAAAAACTCAGTCGCCGATGAGAGAAAATGGTCAGAGAGAGAAAGTAGAGAAAGCATGTGTATGTGTGTGTCCGTATGTGTTTTGAGCTTATTTCCTCCACATTTTGATTAAACCAGATGTTGGCCGCTTTTTTTGCAAGGCTTTTAAAATTTGAAAGAAGTAGCTAGATGTGGCTATAAGTATTATACAAGTGGCATTGCAATTTGCTTGAAAGATGGCGATGTGGATGGTATTGACGATTAGAGAAAAGAGACGTACAGAAAGACGTAGGTTGGGTTTGTAGCGGACGAGTGGCCTATTTTGATTTTAATAAACGGTATATAATAAATAGATTAAAAAATGAATGTTGATTGGTAAAATAGTCTTTCATGTAATGTGTTCAACGAAAAAATACGAAGCTAAAAATAAAAGTTATGGACGAAATGTGTAAATTACTCCAAATAATAGAGACCATTAATATAATCTACCATTTGTATTGTGATGATTATATATAACATTTTTTAGATATTAAACAAGTCATCTTTTGGATGATTGTAATTGGGTTTGGGTTTTCGATAATAAAAATTCCAATAGGTAACTTTAATATTTTAAGACAAAATTATAAAAATGGTACCTGTGGTTTGTCAAAATACAACGTTATGCATATTATGGTGGGTGGGACTTTGGGGGATATCATCGTTTGTTATGGATCATATTAATATTTTAAAATACATTTTTTTTATCTTTATAAAATAGAAGAATCAAATGCCATTACAATTAGAAGAATGCAATTCAACTGTTGTTCTACATATAAAATATTGTTGCCTTAACTGTCTATCTCTAGACCCTCTTTTACATCCATTTACCCAACCTTCTTTCAGACCTAGAAACTATTAAAGAAATCTAGAAAAATATATATATTCTAGCTTGATCTACTTAAAAATGATGAAATGAAACTAATTATACAATCATGAGATTACATTGTTCTAATAGGTAGGGATGATGCTTAAAATATGTATATAAAGGCTAGCTAAACAAATAAGGAATTTAGCATACGTTTGCTGCACAAATTAATGAATTAAGCTGAGAATGGCATAACAGTAGCAATTGAGCCTATGAGAAAAAATAGTGTCAATATCAGTTTTAATTCTCATTAAAAGAAGACAAATAAAAGAAATAAGTCGCACCTTTTCATTTCACTTATTTGCTTTTTGAAGTCACAGTGAGGTCTTTATTGTTGATGTAAGCAAGGACCTTAACTACCTGTAAAATCAAAGCCCATGTCATCACTATCTCATACCAACAATGTCAAATAAAAATAGTGGAGGCTACCTTATCCAAGTTTCTTCGATTGCTTAATCACTCAGCTTCTCCCTGCCCCCTTTTTCAGGATATTGTGACAGTTGTCACACAACCAACCACAATTTCATTACAAAAAATCTCAAATGCCTGTTTTAGGGCCTAAAGGAAAACAAAAAATAGGGTAATTTTTTTTCGTAATCAATACTGAAATAAACAACATGATAAAAAAGACGAAACTGACCTTGTGAAATAATGAATGATTCATGAAGCAATCTGTAACATATGCAATAAAGTTGTCATGCAACTCCATTATTTTCCTTACAAACAAATAAAAATCAACCATGTTTATATAACACATTTCGTGGGTAATCAATAACCTCTGTGTCATGTTTTGTTGGTTTGGAGGTTTCATATACTACTTGATTAACAAACTAAAAACTGCCATTAACCTGATATTGACACAAAATAGAAAATTAAGAGTTTAAAACTAATATCCAATACTTACAAATTACCTAAAAAAGGCAATATAATATGAAGGTTCTAGTATGGAGATTTGTAGAAAGTTTGACATATTTACCCCTGCTTTCTAGAACTGTAACTCAAACACGTACAAATCACAAACTACACATTATGAAGTTAAGTACATGCTCTGGGCTCCGAAGGAGAAAAAATAATTTTTTTTGCCAATATCGGGATAGAGACTTGGACCTTAACTCAAAATGACAACCATAAAGTAGAAGACAAAGTCAATTAGGAACAGAGTCTTCATTTCTGAGCACAATCATAAATCCATGGGATCACCCACTTTTTGCAATTAACCAAACTACAAAGTCAATATTTCTGGGTCAGTTGTGTCGATGTCCTGAAGTCATTTTGTCAAACATGTAACAGCTATGTAACACCTTGTTCTGAAAGTATTTGTTTAGGGATTTCAGAGCCCGATGCGAGGAGCATTTCGGTCTTTTATGGGTCTTGAAGTTTTAATTGAGAATTTTTACGCCGAGGTGTGTCGCTATGAGCGTAGGGCTTCTCGTCACCTTTCCATGGATATAAGGTTCGTCGGAAACGGACATCGGGTGAGGAAGTTATGGCACTTGTAAGTTAGTGGCATAAATGGTCCCTTATGGAGAAAAGTTGGAATGGAGGACCATGCATGAAAAATGGAAGCGCGCGGGTACGCCCAGCGTAAGCTGGGTTACGCCCAACATATAAAGGAGAATGATCGCGGGTATCATAGGCATATGCCCAGCGTACATGATGTAAGCCCAGCGTACGTCCAGAGTCCAGTAACCCTAAATGTAGGGTGTGCCACTATATAAGGAATGTTATACCCTCAAGTTTCAGCCTCCATTCCACCCTAAAGAGCTGCTACGAAACCCTAACCCTCCTTTGAGTGTTTTTGGAGCTTTGGAGGCCATTGGAGAGTATTCTTGTGTTGTAAAGCCATTTCCTCAAGCAAGTGAAGAACAAGGAAGGTGGTGGACTGAAGGAGGAGATATATATTTGGGGTTATTGCTTCATTTTAGACTTCTTGGAGGTATAAAGTTCATGAATTTACTTAAGGGTGCATAGATCTAGTTTTGGAGTCATTATGGGTCCCAAGATTGGACCTTTATGATGAAATCTCATTTTTGAGCCTAGGGTTGCCACCCTCAAGGCTAAAAGTATTCCATAAGCAGTAAAGTTTCGAACTTGCTAGTCCATTCATAGTCATGCATGAGATCTAGCCCTCTTCATGGAAGTAGAAGATCATTTTTGGAGTTTGAGTTGTTTGGGGCCAAGTAAAGTCACCAAGTTAGTGACTTTATGGATGAAGACATGGAAAAGGACCTGGATCTGAGTTGGTAGCCTCTGGAGTGGAGTATTAAGCACTTAATGGGAAAGTGTCATAAAAGGGGCAGTACGCCTAGCATACATTCAGGTACGCCCAACGTACGCACCATTTGCCTAGTATGCTCAGCGTACGTGAGTGTACGCCCCGCGTACTCTGGCAGTTTGGGCTTTGAGTTATTGGGCCTCGCTTTGGGCCATGTTTTGGACCTTGGGCCTTAGTGGGCCAGCAGAAGTCAGATGATATGGGTCAGGGAATATATTTTGGGCTTAGGGTAAGGCCCATTAAGGTATTTTTGACCAATGTAGCAAATTGGGCCATTAGTGGGCTTGGGAAGCTTACTTACTATTGGGCCTTGGTTTTGGGCATTATATTTGGACCAAGTTGGACTAGCGGTAGAATGGTCATTTTTCCCTAAGATGGATTATGTATTGGACTAAGTGATATTGGGTGTTGGTAGCTTGGGGAGCCGAAGGAGCAGCAGTTTGGGATATGGCAGAAAGCAGCTAGGGGGGATATCAGCAAGGTTTCAGCAGTGCAAGGTGAGTCTCCTCACTGTGTGAATGGGTCTAAGGCCACAATTTTGGCCCGTGTAGTTTAAGAGTAAGAAGACCCGGGGGTTAGCCTTAGGCACTATATGCTAGTATGTGATTCCGGATCAAGGTCCGATGTCGGGCGGGTGCCCGAGGAATGTTTGTATGATAGTTTATACTTGTTGTCTGTATGATACTCGTATGTGCCTAGTAGGGAGGTGAGTGTGGGCGAGGTCCTGTATCTCATCACTAGCAGAGTATGGACAAGGTTCCGTATCTCATTAGTAGCAGATGAGGGGCAAGGCCCGAGATAGGAAAGAGTTGAGTGTGGGTGGGGGCCCGTATCTCACTACCAGCAGGAGCATGGACGGGGTTCCATGACTCATTAGTAACAGGACACGGGCAAGGCCCATGATAGGCGGGGCCTTAGTACAAGAATACAGCAGAGTGTGTTTAGCTTAGGTGTTATGTGTCATGTTATATGTTTGTATGTGTTTAGCGGGCGAGACCCAGAGACAGGGGGGCCTAAAAGAAACAAATATGTATACCGAGCGGGGCTCGATGCCATGCGGGGCCTGATGCCAGGCGAGGCCTGATGCCGGAGTTAGTCCGATGTCGGGCAAGTCCCGATGCAGCGGGCGGGGGCCCAGTATGTGGTTGTATGTGGTATGTGGTAGGTTGGGGAACTCACTAAGCTCCGTGCTTACGGTTTTCAGTTTTGGTTTCAGGTACTTCCAGTTGTGGAGGGAAGAGCTCGGGGTGATCGCATGACACACACACCAAAGGAGTTTTAGCCTGGGATGTTTACACTGATAAAATAAAATAATGTTTTGGACATGATACTCTGATGTGATATGTTTTGTATGATGGTTGACACTGTTGGATTGTTTATTAAATTAAAAACGAAATTTTTGGTCATGATTTTTGGGTCGTTACAAGCTGGAAGTAGGCAGAAGAATTAACTTCAAACATCAAAAAGTTTTGTGAATGGAAAATAGAAGGAATTCCAAAATCTAAATTAATATATATATATATATATATATATATATATATATATATATATATATATATATATATATATAGAAAATACGTACATATGAAGAAAGTCGATCAATTTCTTTCTGAATCCCATAAACAGCTGAAAAATCTACATAAATCAAAAACAGAAAAGAAAAGGTTATGTTGAACTCCATTCACAATCTACATTTAATGAACTAATATTTTCTAGGGTTTTCTTGAAAATCAATTGGGTTTAGGCGGTGGAGGAAAGTAGAGGGATAGAGAAGGACCGGAGATGAAAAAGACGGTGGGAGAAAATTATTGAGGCGGTGGATAGACTTAAGTGTAAGTTTTCAAAAGTAAATTAGGTAAAAATGATCAAAGAGAAGTGGATAATACCTTAGGTTGGTGGTTGAAAGTAGTGGTGACCATTAGTTATGTTGGTGGCGGCGGCCGAGACCAGTGGTGGTAATGAGGTAGAATTTTCTTCCGTGTCTTCCTAAACATTGAATCAGGTCTGTCGACGAATAGAAGCAGAAACGAAACTGGGGAAAGGAAAATTCGGAAGTTGTTCGATCTTTCTTCTTGCCGTAGTTTACAGCACCCAAAAAAACGTATCATAAATACTGATGAAGTCTGAAGTGAATAAACAAATTAGAGTTGATGGCCTTTACCTGGAACGTCTAGACAAAACAGCGGCGATTAGGGATGACGTGGCTATACACTGGAGTCCGAAGTGCAGATGGAACCCACAGCAGCAGGTGGGTTCACGTCGGAGATCACCGGTGGTTCAGGTTTTGGGGGTGGACGTGGAGGTGAATGCGATTGATCATTTTTTCTGATGGAGCGTCGATGGTTCCTGGATTTAGGAGAAAGGCGGGTGAAGAAGAGAGATAGAAGCAGACCTTAGAGGAGAAGCGAAGTAGGAATAGTTGTTCTTGTATGTCGATTCTTTTAGAGAGAGATGGTGGGTTTTAGAGCCGATGGAAGCTTCTTGATGTGTATAGAAAGATGGAGCGGTGATGTTTAGAAAGATAGAGCGGTGGACATGTTGCTAATTTGTGTATGTTTTTTATTGGAAGTAGAAGCGGTGGACGGAGATGTGTACAAAAACTTTGTAGAGAATATCATTTACTACCCAAAAGTGAAAGTGAGCCAAATTATGAGATACCAGCATAAATCAAGGACAGATTCTGCCAAAAAACTCATAGTTCACTATTCCTAAGTTGAGACATTTTCAATATATATATATATATATATATATATATATATATATATATATATATATATATATATATATATAACGAAAACGTTAATACCTAAATAATAAATAAATTACAAAACAATTTTTTAATATAATTTTTTTTTAAAATAAAGCAAAATGTATTTTAACCGTATTATAAAAAGTAGTTTTTTACAAACAATTTGTATGTATTTTTATGTATTTATTTTATGTAAAATATATTTTTCTATGTCTCTAAGAAATATGTTTTCATATAAAAAATATGCTTTCGTAAAATATATTTTTTCATGTCTTTGAAATAATAATAATTAACACTACTCATTACATAAAAAAATATATAAATTATTTTGGGTCGTTAGTTCTAAAACCATTTTTTTGGTTATATGCAAGGTTGTAGAACTCGTTACTCGATACATGTTCGGCCGACTACCGAGTAGCGAGTACCCGGGAGTACTCGGATTTGGTAATTCATGTAGAAATATTTTTAGGGAAATTATATATGTCAAAATCATAAGTTGAAATCATATGTTGATTGAAGTATATAACAAAATTAGATATATACAATTACACAAAAACTGAAAAACACATAATTGTCTCAATTCGTGAATAATTACTGAAATTTAAGATATATATATATATATATATATATATATATATATATATATATATATATATAGATATATATATACAGTAATAATCACATGTGTGTGTGTGTTAAATAATAAATCATCAAGTATATTATACATATTACTCACCGAGTTGACCGAGTTTTACAACACTGCTCAGTTTACTTAAGGGTCGATCGGAGAGTACTCGGGATTCTATAACTCGCCTCGGTAAGGGCCGAGTAGCGAGTTCTCGGAGGAGTAATCGGCTAACTCGACGAGTTTTACAACACTGGTTATATGTATTAAAAACAACATAACAACGATTTTGTTATGTATCTAAACAATTTATACGGTTTCTTTTATGTCAAGAGTAGTATTAATTATCGTTATTTCAAAAAGATATATCATTATTTCTTTTCTTCTTCATTTTAACAATACGATTTTGAACTTCCGATTAAGATGAAATGCGTATTTAATACATATAACCGAAAAAGCAGTTTTAAAACTAGCCACCCAAAAGAATTTATACATTTTTTTGATGTCATGAGTAGTGTTAATTATTATTATTTCAAAGACATGAAAAAATATATTTTACGAAAATGTATTTTTTATATGAAAACATATAAAAATACATACAAATCGTTTGTAAAAAAACTACTTTTTTTATAATACCACTAAAATACATTTTCTTTTATTTAAAAAAAAATATGTGTAAAAAAATTGTTTTTTGTAATTTATTTATTATTTAGGTATTAACGTTTTGGTTATTATATAAAATAGTTTTCGGAAGATTTAAACAAATGAGCTTTCAGCTCAATTGGTAAGGGCCCTTGTAATATAAGGGGGTGGCAGTCCAGAGATTGAAACTCTTCCACCCTTCTTTAAGCCAATTATTTCATTTTTTCAAACAAACTTCGAAAATGGTTACCGTGGTTTATCAAATGTCACGAATTCAGTCCCTTTATTTTTGAAAAGACAAAAATGCCCTTAAAGATTCAGTCTCTAACGGCTCAATACTAACGGTGTTAGTAAAAAGGGTCATTTTTGCAAGTTTTGCAAACCACAATGACCATTTGCATAAAAAAATTAGCAAGGACTGACTTTCTGACTTTTGACAAACCACAGAGACTATTTTTGTAAATTTGTCATGTTTTAATATCATTAATACGATGTGATAAGAATTAATGAGATATGATAAGAATGGGTATACCCACAGACCCGATAAGTATTTTGCTAATTGGGTACCTCTCGGTTAAAGTTTTAAATAACGTGAGGCGTGACTTGGCGTCAAGGTCAAAGTTAAGTTATGACAAGCCTTGTCGAGTCGTGACGTTTTTCAATGCGTGAGTATTATATATATATATATATATATATATATATATATATATATATATATATATATATAAGTACTTTATAATGTATATATAAGTTCGGGCCATTAAATTTTAAAACAAAGTCTTAAAAACAAGGAGATAAAATAAGAACCATTAGATTAAAATTAAATGGTTATGATTAAAAACTTGATGGTGATCCATGTGAAACAAATTTGACCGATCAATAAAAGATATATCACACTATATATACCATGAACCTCTTATAAAACCCTAATGCTTCATATTCACACTTACTCTTAATGAAACATCTCCCTACTCTCTTTGTCCCAACCCAGCCGACGTATCCATCATCAATGTCTTGATCGGTACTCATCCTCCACCTCCAAAAGCAATGTCGGCACTACCCTCCACAACCTCCATCTTAGTACTAAAACGAAACCCGTCTCTGGATCCATATACTTAAAATACTTCTCTATCTTTACAAGGATTTTGCCATACCCTCTACAAGCCCTAAGAAGTTCCCTCCATTGCCAGCATCATCTTTAGCTACTACACCACCAGCATGCCACCCACAGCACAACTCCTATGATAAATCCCCAACACACCACAAGCGAGTCAGCTACATCGCCACCACCCTTGCGGAGCATGCATTTGTTGTACCCGTCGATTTCTCAGCCACTCCATGAAGCCCTAGGTCAATAACGACATCGTCACCATGTTGATTCGGTCTGCACTCAAAAGTACCTCATATTTCTGATATGATGACAATTATTTCTCTATTTCTTGGTTATATAATCTAATTGTGTGTTTAGGTATATATGTTGAATATCTACAAGTTCTTTGAGAAAAAGATTCGTACATGTTTCATTCCTTAGTTAAAGATATTTGTTTTTTTGATTTATTTACGTTATCATGTTAAATTTAATTCTTGAGTCATAATCTATCCTCCTTAATAAATAAAGGTTTTTTTTGTCACATGTCAGTCTCTCATGAGTTTTGACACTTGTCATTTTGTGGTAATTTTGAAATAAATATTATTCACTTGTCAATTTTTGGTTTGTTTCAATTTTTAAATTAAAGTCATATACTTATATATGTAAAGTATTAAATATCGTATATATGATATTAAATTACAAAGAATACATTTCTTCCTTTTTTATTTTAAAGTTATACATTAAAAAATATTTCATGTTTACACTTTAATGTTTAATTTTTTTAAGTAAATGTTATATCTATAATATTTCATTGTTTATATAATTAGAAGAATTTTAGTGAAATGTAAATAAAATTTTTAAATTTGTAATTTCATGTTATCTAAAATACATTTAACGTTTACGTTTTTTTGAATACCAAAATAAGCTTTTACACTTCCTAAAAAAATCACCATTTAACAAGCATAGCTTTTAATAGCATATGTGAAGGATGTTTTTTAAAGAGTTGATATTATATTGATTTATTTTGAAATTTTGAAATTTTGAAATAGGTGTTGTTGATATACTTAGAGGTTGTGAATTATGAAACATATATAATATAAATAAACATTAAAAACAGGGTACATCATATTTAAGGTTTTTTCGAAAAAGATCATATTTATGGATATTATGTAAATAACGAAAACAAAACAAAGATTAAAATGAACCAAACTGAAGGCATAATTTTTTTTTTCTGAAAATGCACGAAAAGAAAATAATAGTTAACATCCAAATTAAAGTGACAATCTTAAAACATATGAAGTAAAATATATATATATATATATATATATATATATATATATATATATATATATATATATATATATATATATATATATATATATATATATATATATAAATCTAAACAAAAGATTTATATATAATTTTAGTTCATTAGTAAAATAAATATAAAGAGATTGTAAACTTTATACGAAGTAATTGATAATTTGTCTTGGAAATAGGTCTATCATCTCATAATGGCTTATAGCTTATTTAGATTTTGTTTTTTTTTTTTTGGTATTTCTTTTTACACACTAGTCTAAACACCCGTAACATACCAATTTAGGCGGTGTTTGGATAAGAAAAAAATAGGTGTTTATTGTTTATTTTCACAATAAGCTAACTTTGAGTGTTTGGATAAAATCCAGTTTATTAAGCTAAATAAATTAATTTTAATAAGCATCTTTTTCCATGCTTATTGCTTATTATTTATTCTCACCACAAATAGTTTATCACTATAACCAGGTATATGCATAAAAGTGGTATATAGTTGAGATCAAAAAGATCTAAGATGTGTGCTTCCTCCCTACTCCATGTTCCTCGTTGGGCTGTGGGTCTGGGGTGGAGTCGCACAACTGAACATCCTGCCGACCTCAATTATATACGACCTGCATACACCAAGTATTAGTGGTTAAGCCAAGTATGAGCTCTACCACGAACCTCATAGTAAAGCCCTTCATCCTATTCCATAAAATAGGAGCTGGAGTCAAGAGAACCACTGCGGGTTGAGCTACTATAATGACCACAAATCCGAAATTTGTTGTCATACCGGTTAAGCTCACCTGATAACTAACACCCTCAGTTAGTAAAGAGATTAAAGTTCCGAGTGATGGGAACCTATACTCACTAGATTTGACCTAGACCGGGAAAACTCAGAACCTTCGGAAGAGTAGTTGCAGTAGATGCTCGCACTACTCAGGCACTTCGTCCACCCTGTTATAGACAAGTAGTGCCTATAACCCTCCACCCTCTCGCATGGAGGAAATCGTCGTCGCCCTGTAGACGATAGACTTTATTCTCCGAAGTAAACACTAGAATACCGAGAACCACAGGATAACCTCCGCAGCCTAGAATACTTGATCAAAGTGCGAAAGTAGTTGCGTTAAGCCTCATGACCCAGATCCCGAAGAGATTATAGACTTAACACCAGCCTTGGTGTTAGTCGAGGGGTTATGCAGGAGCATACGCTTTCCGCACTAGAATAAACCAAAGTCTTAGAGATTCATTGGACTATTAGGTGTTCCACAAATACTATCTCACGCAGAAATAGTAGAACCACCTCCTGAGATAGTCCAACACTCATCTAGTGAAACTCTATCTCCCTGACCCTAAGGGTTTCTGTTAGGGATATCTCAAGATCCCTTAGTGCAGGTTCATTTTGCACAAGATTGAGATAACCACTCTACAGCAAAAAGATATCGTAAATACACAACCCACTCGATGATCTAGAAAGTCTCTAAAGGCTAAGTGTCAGGAAACGCGAAACCAAAGACAACCCGAGCTTCCCAAGAACCAACCTGAGGGATTACACTACCAGTATGAGAGAGAACGTTAGGAACTTCGGAATGGCGATCACGCCAGTGATGATCTTGCCATAGAAGTACACTATGTTCTAAGTACTGAAAAGCTCTACCCTTCCGAGAGCTTAGGACCATCTGAGAATCCTCATGGAGATTTGGTCCAACCCTCGTCAGACCACTACTACTTTCGGATATTCAACAAGTTGCACACCAGATCGATCCACTTCTTAGACTTAATATGTGTTTACCCGACGTCACTCTGCGTATCCCACTCATCTTGATAGAAAGCATTGAGAAACCTAACCTCGTAGATACACCAGTCGGAACCCACTAACTACACGAGATGGAATCCGCATCCCGTAGGTGAAGGTTTGTTGGAATGACAAACACAGACCAGAGTTCACTTGGGAATGCGAGGAAAAACCGAATATGAAGTACCCTCCTGCCTCTATCATTCATACCTACTTCCTTGCCTAGACCTGAATTTCGGGACGAAATTCCCTCTAACGGGGGGATCATGTGACAACCCAAGTTTATTCCGTTACATTACCCCGTTACCGTTAACGGAATATTCCATTTTATAAAAGTTCCGTTAATTAGAGGTCGCCAAATAAATAAATGTTTTATTTATTTATATTATATGTCGTTAGCGTCGTGATAAAAGAAATAAAGAAACTTACTTTACATTTCCATATTAATTTGGAAAAAGTTAAATTTTATTATGATCACTAAATCGGGTGCGACCAAAAGCCCCGTTTAACGACAGTATTGGGTAGATTTCCACTGAGCTTCAACTCCAACCCATATTTAAGGGAGAGTAAACTCCATTTCCACCTTTTTACTCTCTCTAAACTCTCTCTGTACAACTTTTTCCCGAGCCAAAAATCATCCGTTTCGAGCCCCAAACGAGTAGGTAAACTATCCTAACTTGTTATATAGCTTATCTAGCCGGCAAATTCGAGTTTAAAACATAAAATAGGGACAAAAAGATGTGTTTACGGCCTAAGAACACTCTTGGACCGTAAACACCATTTAATGGGGTTTTTAAGCTCCAAAACCCCTCCAAATTGCCCCTAAGGCTTAGATATGACTTTTAGGCTTACATATTCGGACTTAGAACACCTTGGAACGAGTTTTTGGAGAGTAAACTTGAGTTTACTGCCCAAGAACTTGCTTGGGCCGTAAAGTCCCCTTCATGGGGAGTAAACTCAATTCCATGTGTTAAAAATGCCCTAAACACCCCCTATGGCCTTGGAAAAATAGCTTGAATGCAATACCATTGTTGTAAGGGCCTTAATCTTCAATAAAACCAAAGGGATAGGAGTTCACGGCCGTGAACTCCCATAGAGGTGGTTCATGGACCATTCAAACATGCCACAAGGGATGCTAATTGTTATTATTTGACTTTTACTGATGATTACAATAGATATGGTTATGTCTACTTAATCAAGCATAAGTCAAAGACTTTCGAGAGGTTTAAGGAATTTAAACAGGAAGTCGAGAATCAATTGGGCAGGAACATTAAGATGCTTCGATCCGATCGAGGAGGTGAGTATCTTAGTTCCTCGACTATCTTAGGGAATGTGGGATTGTCTCACAATTGACACCTCCCAGGACACCACAGTTGAATGGTGTGGCTGAGAGGCGTAATCGAACCTTGTTGGATATGGTTCGTTCCATGATGAGTCGAGCTACGCTACCAATCTCATTCTGGGGGTATGCCTTAGAGACTGCCGCCCATATTCTTAATCTAGTCCCTACAAAGAAAGTTGCCAAAACTCCTCACGAGATGTGGACTGGTAAAGTACCTAAGCTAGATCACATCAAGATTTGGGGTTGTGAGGCTTTCGTGAGACGCGAGACTCATGATAAGCTCGAACCTCGAAGCGAGAGGTGTATTTTCATCGGCTACCCACAACAATCCTTTGGTTACCTCTTCTACAGACCTAGTGATAATGTGGTCTTTGTAGCAAGAAGAGGAGTCTTTCGAGAGAGAGAATTTATAAGCCAAAGAGACAGTGGGAGGCAAATTGATCTTGAAGAAATTCAAGAGTCAAGTGGTGAAGGAACTTCGAACCCTAGCCCTCAACTTGAGGAGGAAACTCCTGTTGAGCCAATTGATGTGCCTGTACCTCTGAGGCGTTCCACGAGAGTTAGGAATGCACCTGAGCATTATTATGGCTTCCATATTACTGCGGAAGGTGAGACACTTATTAGTGATGAGACACTAGTAGGTCTGGATGAACCTAACAGCTACACGGAAGCTATGGCAGGCCCTGAGGCTGCTAAATGGAAAGAGGCTATGGATAGCGAGATACAATCCATGCATGACAATCAAGTTTGGAACTTGGTTGAAAATGTACCCGGTCGTAAGACTGTAGGGTGCAAATGGATCTTCAAGAAGAAGACCGACATGGATGGTAATGTACACACCTATAAGGCACGACTGGTTGCAAAAGGTTATTCTCAAACTCCGAGAGTTGATTATGATGAAACCTTTTCACCAGTGGCCAAGATAAAGTCTATTAGGGTTCTGTTAGCCATTGCTGCATTTCATGATTATGAAATATGGCAAATGGATGTCAAAACCACTTTCCTTAATGGAAAGTTGGCTGAGGATGTTTACATGGTTCAGCCAGAGGGTTTTGTTAGTACAGAGTACCTCAATAGAGTGTGTAAACTCGAGAAATCCATTTATGGATTGAAACAGGCACCTCGCAGGTGGAATCTTTGCTTTGATGAGAAAGTCAAGGAATTTGGCTTTTCAAGGAGTGAAGATGAATCTTGTGTCTATATCAAGGCTAGTGGGAGCATAGTTAGTTTCTTGGTACTGTATGTGGACGACATACTACTCATAGGAAATGACATCCCAACTCTGCAGGAAGTAAAGTCCTGGCTTGGGAAGTGTTTCGCTATGAAGGACCTTGGTGAAGCTGCCTATATGTGGACGACATACTACTCATCGGATGAGAACCCAGCAGATCCCCTCACGAAGGGACTGAGTAGGGTTAAGCATCTCTAGCATGCTCGGAGCATAGGGCTGAAGGATGATATAAGTTTTAGTAGTTAGATAACCCAGAAATTTGTAAAGTGTAATTGACATTAGATGATGAATAATAGGTGTTTTATTTATGAGTAAAGTGTTGCTATCTCTTGTCGATCGTTTACTATATTTCTTTTGCATGTTTTGACTTCCAGAATAATTATGTTTGGTATATCATATTATTCAAACCTCCACAGTCGGTCATATGTCGGAAGTAGATATGAATCAAGGCTGTCATGATTGGTTGCAGAGGTCTAAGGTGTTGGACATGGCTACAACAATCATGAGTGCTCATAAGTTCTGAGCATTGGACTCAACCCACGCTCACTAGAATCACTTCATGGAATTTTATCTCGAGTGATCGTGAGACGGTAATATCATATAAGTCTTCAAACCTAGAGATATGATTTGTTACTTACGAGTTGGTTGTGCATTGATTGTACGAAAACGCATTGGTAACTCGATGTTATAAAACATGCTTTTGTGTGTAATTCAATGAGTGGTAGAACAAACATATGAGTCGAAGTTTATCTGTTCCTTCTTGGATTAGAAGCCGATATCTGGTCCCCTCGATGATTTTGTTTTGACCTATGTACCGGGCCCGGTCAGAACTAAATTGATGTGTTCAATTGAGTTCTATGTCAAACAAATCGGAAATCGGGAAACAAATGTTGGACAATAAGCAAGACCATGTTCCATGTATTTGTCCGACTGATATCTAGAACAGAGGATTATATGATCACTTATCTTAAATGGCACGTTCTAGTTCAACAGAGTTTAAAGAGCTACGATTGTTGATCGGTTCCTGAAGTCATACTTGCAACTATAGTTATTAGACTTATCCAAGTGGGAGACTGTTGGATATAGTGTCTAAGCCCATAACTATATTTGGTATGTACTTGACCCGACCCGGCATGGTCCATTTGGGTTGCACTTCACCCGAACAATTTATGGATAATATTTGAGAATAGTACAAGTTATGATTTATTAATATATTATAAGTTCTAATATATTAATATAAGATCATATTATTTAATTAGTAGTGATCTATAATTAATCTAGGATTAATTTAGTGATCAAAGATATTACTAATTAAATATGGGCTTCTATATTTATATAGTGTGGGCTTATGCTTATTTGGAATGGGCTAGGCTTGCATGGAAAAGTCCATGGATACTCCATGGAGCTTTAACCCATGGATCTCATAGAAATGAAGAGACATAGGTATTAGGGTTTACATGGATGTAACCCTAATCCACCACACTATATAAAAGAGGTCTTGGTTCTTGAAATGATACTAGTTGACACTTGTTGAGGTGAGGGCAATTTCAAGATAGTAGTGACTATTCTCTCAAAGTTCCAAGTTTGTGGTGATTTGTGACTTTCATTTGAGGCATCCACACTATTGGTGCTAGGCTCTAAAACTCTAAGCAATCAACATCAACTACAAGGTAAGTATGTCTTCTAGCTTTATTTGATTCATGTTCCCCATGCCATGCTAGTTAGGATATAAACCTTGGAAAATAATTATTTGCATGTATCTTAGACAAACATAGATCCAAGGTTTATTAGGGTTGCATGTACACTTAGGAAGTGTTAGAATGCTCAAAACCCATCAGCTTCATCAAATAAGAGGGTAGGTTTCTTGCTTGTGGACTGGTTACGTTTCTTCGGTGGCATGATTTTTCCTACACGGAAAGGAATACAAGATAATGAGAGACGATGACTAGTCCTGGACATATCTGTCCTGACTGTATCAAGCCTAAAATTTTCCCGTGCCTCGGGTACTGGTTGTCTGAGTGTCGACCTACATCCCTATGATGTAGTCCTGGTAATCAAAGTAGGAGTGTGAGTATCGGAGAAAGGCCATAAGATGCGAGTCGTTCCTACTACGTTACCTTTATACTGGGAAAGGTTTCACTCTCCAGTCTGGAAAGATTTGAGGACAGTTCGGAACGAACACCGCGGAAAGAGAGGCTCATGAAGACTTATGGCTAAATGCTCTCAATAGAGGTGCGGGGATCCGCTCTAATCGTGTAACTGGCAACGGGAAACGACGATTTACCTAACACATAGCGTGAGTAGTGTAATCACTAACTCACTATATTGTATTATTTTATGGGTGTATTAGCGTGACGAACACGAGGAAAAGACAATTCTTGGGTTCCATGTACTGGCTCCCTCTGTTTGCCTCGTATCTTTGACTGGAATCGGCGTTGGTTTCCTTCGGGTAGTTACCTAGGGTTCTTTTCTCATGAAGACACATTGAATTTCTACTCCGCCTTACTCCCGAATCCAACTCTGGGTGTCATCACTTCATGATGGATGACTGGAAGTCTCGGAAGTTTAGGCGAATTTCTCACCGATGTCCCTAAAAATATATAGGCACTTGGTGAATTCAATAGTCTCAACCCAGTTCATTTATTTCCGATCAGGAAATCTTCTTAATGAACCTCTTATGGGTCTGCATCAACTCTTCTGTCAAGCACTGAAGTGGATAGGGTTGTCTACAGGGTTCGTGCGAGAATGGAAATGTCTAAAGAATCCTAAAAGATTAATAACATTTCACTAGATGATCCATATCGAGTCCTGCTACGATTACACAGGGTATACAAATCATATATAGCTTAGATCCGATAGGCCTTCGAATATGTGATGCTACTCTATATCCACATCCCAACAAGGAAAAGGAAGTAGAGCGAAACCACACATTCTTAGCCTATGGGATCCTTATTATATATAACCTTGGGAGTACACTCTCTATAATTGTAGGTATATCAATAAGGATCTTTTTAGTTCTTCACACAAGGTTAGTTATGGATCCTAAAATACCCCTATGGTATTTTAATTTCTTGTTTGGTTCTTATCTTCTGAATATGGTTCTGGGATTAGTGTGAATCTTTTAGTGTTCCAAAATACTCCTATAGTATTTTTAACTTTATGTTTGGCTCTAACATTCCTAGTTGGTAAGTTTCAGACTTGTTGCAACACCACTATCACTCCCAAGCACATGTTCATCGCATCTCGAATAAATGTAGTTGATCAGGTTACATTTATTCCAACTTACGATTACATAACTGCCCAGGTTTGACGGCAATGCTCAACATCCGAAGACTTTTATTCTTGTTGTTCTTGTGATACTTGTGTTCGAGTGTTTAGGTTCTGGATGTTCTTATACTTTGTTAAAAGATGGTTATATTTTAAAGTATAATTCTTGGTCAGAGTGTTTTATCCCTTTTGTATTTATAGGTTGTATATCTTTTATGAATTGATATACTTAGCTCACTATAAACAATGCTCTGATACCAATCTGTCACACCCCAAAACCGAAACGGCGGAAATGTTCTGGGGTGGATGACGTCATGTCAAGTATCACAACACATGCATTATAGTAATCAAAGGACAACAAAACATTGCATTAATAGTAATAGTTTTACATGGTTTACATTACGATACATCAAAGTAATACAAGTAAATATAATAAGTATAGCATGGTACTAAGCTATCTTCATCAACAGCTCCGGGGATGTACCTGTCTAATGCTGACCTGAGAATACAAGTTATTTGAAAAGCGAGTATCAGCATTTTTACAAATGCTGGTGAGTTCATAAGTATTTAGTGTCATTTTATTCAAATAACTTTAATAAAAGTGGTAGTTTAGGGTATCCATTACATTAGTGTCTTTTCCAGAAAATCCTATATTTTCTTTAATAAAAGCAGTCTTCTACCAAGACTGGACGGTGTTATGTGGTAAAAAGTAGTTTCCCTTAATCACTATCATTATCAAAATACATAATTTGATTATTAAAGAAAGCAGGAGAAATCAGGGAAAATAACATATGCCTCAGCAGTGAAGACTGCTGACTAAGGCAGGAGGAATCATAGGCTCCAGGAGAGTATCGAACGAACGACACGCCTGGCTCAGTCTAACAAAGGGAGACACAGACCCCAGACAGTACCAAATGAAAGGTACGGCTAGCAAGGTCTAAAAACAGGGACTACAGACCCCAGACAGTATCAAATGAAAGACACAGCTAGTAAGGTCTAAAACATGGAATACAGACCCCAGACAGTATCAAATGAAAGATACGGCTAGCAAGGTCTAAAACAAGGAATTCAGACCCCAGACAGTATCAAATGAAAGATACAACTAGCAAGGTCTAAAAACAGTGTGACTCTGAGAGTGGGTTTTCAACATACAGTGTAAAATACAATATGAAATACCGTTACCTTAAGGCCATGAATTATAAGGTAACCTGGGATACTCGTAACCATACTAACCGACACTAGAGTACCTGATGCCCTGCAAGCGTCTATAAAATGTACCATTTGTCACCCCTTGGCTTGGCAGTCCGTGGACTATAGCTAGCAGTCAGGGTGTGGGGGTGTCAATCCCGTATAGATCTATACACACAATGTCCGCCCTCCCTACAGGAGACTCTGGTTACCAACTAGACGATGGAGAAGTCCGTGTCCCGAAGATGCATCCCAAACAGTGGGTAGTAGGTTTCCAATATAAGTGTTGAACTAGAGGTAGGGACTCATAACTGAACTGACTAATGCAACCCTATATGTCTATGCTTGTATACATAATATATAACTAATGAATCAAACGACCTTCGGACGGACATCCGATCCCACCAGACCACATCTCAACGAAGAAAAGGAAATAGGGCGGACACGCCTTCCTAAGTCCTTTAATCATTATTTATATTCATCTATACAAGCACATGCATACATCTAACTACATCTGAGTGTTTAACAAGTGGAGACGTATCGTGAAGTATAACCGAATCGTGATGTATAAGCGAATCGTGAGGTATAACTGAACAGTGTGGAATAACCAAATCGTGAAGTATAAGCGTACAGTGTGGAATAACCGGATCGTGATGTATAAGCGAACAGTGTGGGATAACCGGATCGTGATGTATAAGCGAACAGTGTGGGATAACCGGATCGTGATGTATAAGCGAACAGTGTGGGATAACCGGATCGTGATGTATAAGCGAACAGTGTGGAATAACCGGATCGTGATGTATAAGCGAACAGTGTGGAATAACCGGGTCGTGAAGTATAAGCGTTAACAGGTATAAGTGTATCACGAAGTGGAAACGTTATCAAGTAGGAGTTTAAACTAAGTAAAAGCGAAGCAATGGTATCTAACAAGTAAGAGTATACGACATGAAAGAGAGCTTTGATGAAAACCTTGGAAAAACCTTTATTCTTAAGAAAGTCACAACTTGGTATTCTTTGGTAAAATAAGTTTGAAAACCTTTAGAAATTTTTGGAAACCTTTCATAAACCAGTTTAAAATGAAACTTTGAATTAACAGTAGAAGTAAGAGTTTTGAACAAGTGAAAACATTTTAGAAAACCATTTATAGTATCCTACTCGGTAAAACAGTTTACAGTGTGGTAAATCCTTGTGCATGCGGGTTATCAATCACATGTGATAGATATGATAACTGGCATGTTTAACTTGTATTCCCCCCTATAAAACATGTAAAAACATATAAAAGGTTCATTCAGGGGTATGAACTCACCTGATGTAAGTGGATCCGACGAAGGTGTCGGTTGGGTGCTCGGTGTCAAGTACAGACTTGGACACACTTAGAGACCTATTTAGCATATGATAACATATGTTCACATACAATTAGTATATGTAATACTAATTAAACAAGTATACGCACCCTAAAGAGCGGAAAACACTTTGGTTAAGTGTTTGGGGTGTCCCGGGTAACATTTAAGGGTGTGAATGACTTAGGAATGGAGTTTACTCTTCAAGAGTAAACTCTATACACTTAGTTTACGTCCTTGGGACAACTCCCCAAGAGTTTATGGCCGTAAACTCATGGTGAGGGTGTTCTAGGATGTTTAAAGGCCTTATATCAATTGTGGAATTTTGCTAGGTCCAAATATAAAGTGTATGAATGGATTTAAGGCACCTATATGGACCAAATGGGAGTTTACGACCCTAATCAAGGGAGTTTATGGCCGTAAGCTCCCAAGGACATCTTTCTTGGGTGTTTTAAGGGCTTAAGTGATTGAGAATAAATCCTATGTATTTTTCCAAGTCGAATGAAGGAGTTTGGGCACCATTTGGGCACTTAATGGGAGTTTACGGCCCATGAACCACCTCTATGGGAGTTTACGGCCGTGAACTCCTATCCATTTGGTTTTATTGAAGATTAAGGCCCTTACAACAATGGTATTGCATTCAAGCTATTTTTCCAAGGCCATAGGGGGTGTTTAGAGCATTTCTAACACATGGAATTGAGTTTACTCCCCATGAAGGGGAGTTTACGGCCCAAGCAAGTTCTTGGGCAGTAAACTCAAGTTTACTCTCCAAAAACTCGTTCCAAGGTGCTCTAAGTCCGAATATGTAATCCTAAAAGTCATATCTAAGCCTTAGGGGCAATTTGGAGGGGTTTTGGGGCTTAAAAACCCCATTAAATGGTGTTTACGGTCCAAGAGTGTTCTTGGGCCATAAACACATCATTTTGTCCCTATTTTATGTTTTAAACTCGAATTTGCCGGCTAGATAAGCTATATAACAAGTTAGGATAGTTTACCTACTCGTTTGGGGCTCGAAACGGACGATTTTTGGCTCGGGAAAAAGTTGTAGAGAGAGAGTTTAGAGAGAGAGTAAAAAGGTGGAAATGGAGTTTACTCTCCCTTAAATAGGGGTTGGAGTTGAAGCTCAGTGGAAATCTACCCAATACTGCCGTTAAACGGGGCTTTTGGTCGCACCCGATTTAGTGGTCGTAATAAAATTTAACTTTTTCCAAATTAATATGGAAATGTAAAGTAAGTGTCTTTATTTCTTTTATCACGACGTTAACGACATATAATATAAATAAATAAAACATTTATTTATTTGGCGACCTCTAATTAACAAAACTTTTATAAAATGAAATATTCTGTTAACGGTAACGGGGTAATGTAACGGAATAAACTTGGGTTGTCACAAGAAGTGATAGAGATATGTCTTTAATGTTGGTGGTCTTGTAAGGGCGTGGAAGCTTCATGTGGGTGAAGTAATTAGCAACAAAGATGGTGGTGGTCTTGCTGGCTTCAACTTTTGTGTGTGGCCAGGGGTTCCAGGTCATACAAACATCGTTGATTCCTTCAAGATCAGTGCTCGCTATCTCCTTCGACATTTTAGGTAGCAAAAATGGAATCATTTGTAACGCCCGTGTTTCTAGGCTAGGCATTAATATTGACATAATGGTCTAGGTTAACCTTTGTAACTCATTTAGAAGAAATGAAAAGGAATTATGTCAATTTTATGTGAATTAGGTGTTTTATGCTTAATTATTAGGGTTTAATTAATTAAAAATAAAAATAAGCGTCAAAATTAAAGTGTGAGATAAGCTCGATATCTTTACATAAAGTTGTAGCGGTCGAAACAAGGATTTCGGGGATATAAAGAATGCCGAAATCCGAGTTATAACGAAGAAGTTATGACCTGTCGAAGTTTCGCGACAAAACCGGCACGGTGCCGAATGTCGTAAAAAGTGAGTTTTTGATAAACTAATTTTTAGCCTTAGTAATCTAAACGAAAGTCATAGTATTCATTAAACCGAGAAGTTCGATAAAAAGAACGCCCAAATCTGACTTCGTATAAGGAAGTTATGATTTTTCGAAGTTTCAGCTTAGCAGTAGACAACTAAAAACTCGAATTTTAGATCGAGCGATTTTTAGCCGACACAACCTAAACGAGAATTGAAGGTCTCGTCATTAGGAGCACAACGGTAAAAAGTCTGATGAAAACGGACGTCGGATGAAGAAGTTATGAATTTTTAACGGATTTCCTGTCCCGGTCTGTTAAAAATAATAATATAAAATTTAAAGTCAAAATTAGCCGACGAAGTCTAAACGGAAGTTGTAGAGCGTAATTTTAGCTACGCGTGCATATAAAGAACGTCAAAACGGAGCTCGTATGCGAAAGTTATGGATTTTAGAAGTTTTGGCACGAAAATCAAGAAAATTCCCATAGTCACGAGTTGCCACGTCACCCTCGTTGAAAAAGTGCCACGTGTCCTGCTGAGTCACCAAGCTACTGAGTCACCGAAGCTGCTGAGTCATGCGAAGCCACGTGTCGGATTTTGATTTAACCGAAGGGAGTTCCAATCCGAGGCTCGCATATGGACCGAACCTCGCACCTAGCTCCGAGCCTCGCATGTGTGATACGACTCCGCGGTCCAAT
This sequence comes from Lactuca serriola, assembly GCF_051521515.1. Taxonomy (NCBI): domain Eukaryota; kingdom Viridiplantae; phylum Streptophyta; class Magnoliopsida; order Asterales; family Asteraceae; genus Lactuca; species Lactuca serriola. The sequence goes on from NC_136414.1 coordinate 137,527,354, forward strand.
CAGCGAGTGCCACCGAGACCCTCGCACATGCTGACCACCTGCGCATCGGACACACGCTTCGGACCAATCACAAGAAGTCAACAGCTCTTAGCACATGCCACCCTCGTGCGAGCCACCCCCCCTGCGAAGCCTCTCAGCCGTCGGATCAGAAGCTTCTCAACCGTTGGATCAGGACTTCGGACCCTATAAATAGAAGGATACCTGCGAAGGCTCTCGGTTACTTTTGGAGTTTTGCCATATTTAGCCCATCTCTTCATATTTTCTTCATCTTAGAATCCCCCAAAGCCCCGGTATCGATTGTAAGCCCCGGAATACACCACGAAGTGCCCGAGAAGCCGGGAAAATTTATCTTTTCGGTTTCGAAGCCGGACCTTTCGCAAATCCCGGTTTCTCAGTAAAACTCCCGGTTTTATTAGAAACGATCGTTTTAGGAAACGAATTGCTGCCCGGTTTTCATTAAATCAAGTGAGTGTGTAGTTACTTTCACCTTACACATAGATATGAAGTATTTTTCATAAAATACGTGTTGTGTGAATATATATTGTTTGCTTATTTGAGATGGGTGTTGAAGGAATGATTTATACATGTTTTTAAATAATTTAAACTATATATGTATTTTTATCTACGAAAAATATTGGGTAAAACATGGGTAGATGAAATAGTGGGTATGATGAAAGGTGAGTTGGATAAAGGAGATGATCAATAATATTGATCATGAGTTGAGGGTGAGTGGTGAAAATTTGAGGGAATCACTTACCCAAATTGTTGGCCCCCGTCATTCAGCAGAGTATGGATGACAACCATGGACTATTCTAGACAGTGTAAGGAACACTAGCAGGCCTGCAACCTGTAGGTGTAATGAACTATAAGTTCATTTGCTGTACTCTAAAAATCCATTGACATGTATTGCAGGAGAGAATACCTGTAAATCATACTGTCGATAAACGAGAGCTATGGACTTAGCACATGTTGAATAAACTTTGGCAGCTATGGAATTAGTGCCCGCTGTATAAACCCCGGTCACGAGGTGACTTTGTGTCTATTCCTTAGGATGAATCCTTAGGAAGGAGTGATAGTTGATTCTTAGGGTAAACCCTTAAGAAATAAATAAAATAATGGGGTTTGGGGTAATTCGGTTGATTGATTGATGTTTAAACATAATAAATTTATGTATTGTGGGTTGAAAATGTAACATCCCAAAAATACGAGCCAAAAATTTGATTTTTAAAAATAGGTACTTAGCAAAACATTTAGGAATAAATCATTCAACGATCATATCATTTCACAAAAGATGTTGCATCTCAGGAAAACATTGTCATAAACATAAAAGTGTCAGAGTACATTTCCCCAGGAAGATTTCATAATGCGGAATATAAAGCATGTGTGTGATGTGCCGCTACCGCGCCAACTCCTTCCCTTTCGAAGAAGAAGTACCTGAAACCAAAACTGAAAACTGTAAGCACGAAGCTTAGTGAGTTCCCTCATAATACCTCATAACATACAAACATACAATGAACAACTAGGACGTACGGGCCTCGCCCACACTCATGAAGATATGGGCCTCGCCCACACTCCATTCTCAGAGAGATACGGGCCTCGCCCACACTAAGCTGCTAACCCATAATATACAAGTATCACACAGACAACAAGTATAGACAACTCTATCATATTGGCATATATCATAATCAACTCAACCAAGAGATACGGGCTCGGCCCACACTCTTATACTAACATCTCGTCTATACGGGCCGGCCTTGGTGCCTTAGACCCGTTACTACTGGAAGGAAACTCGCCTCAGAGTAACTGCTGATCTGTGTGGGAACTGACTGTCTGCTGCTGCTACCGCTCCGTAAATCCTCCGGCTATAATTCCCACAAAACCCTTAGTCAAATACTGCTAACCGACCTCAAGTTAAAATGACCATTTACCCTTTACAAATCAAGAGTCAAGTCAAAGTCAACTGTCAGTTGGCATGACTCGCCGAGTTGACTTGTCAACTCGCAGAGTCCCTATCTCTTTGTTCGACCCTAAACCCGTCACTACTCGTCGAGTTAAGCATTGACTCGACGAGTTCTCCTTCTAAACTAAAGGTCAATAGTCCTTCATCCTACTCGTCGAGTTGTATGAACAACTCGTCGAGTTCGTCTTCATCCGAAGAACACTCTAAGCTGGGACTCGCCGAGTTGTTCTTGAGGCAAGAAGATTGCGTTGAACGCGCCAAGTCATGGCACTGACTCGTCGAGTTGCTTCACGAGTGAGTCTAGCTTCTAACTCGCTGAGTCCTATCCCACGACTCACCACTCCACCCCGCAAGCAAGAAAATGGGGAAACTCGGGGACTCGCGACTCGACTCGCCGAGTCAGATGAACGACTCGCCGAGTCGGCCACATGCAAATACTATACACGCGATTCTGCTTGAATCCAACTTATGTTATTCATAGATCTGGGTTCCTAGGGCATGAATAACACGTAAAGTTTCCAACTTTACGTGTAAATATCCACCAATGAAGGTTTTAGGGCTCAAAATGCACCAAAAGGGTAGATCTAGGGCTTTCATGCAATATGGATCCATAAAGGCAGTAGATCTAAGCTCCTGGAGCTCGATCCCACCTAGATCTAGAGGCTAACAACTTATTACAAACCATAAGGCACAAAACAAGCTTGGGGAAAACTCAAGAAGGACTTCCATGGAGCTCAAGAGGGACTAAAAGCATGAAAACAGAGGGAAATCGAGTTATACCTCAAGGAAAACACTGAGATAACACAAAGATGCTTGGCCTCCTCCTCTTCTTCTTGATCTAGTCTCTTCCCCTCTCCAAAACTTCAAGAAAACACCCAAAATGTTTCAAACACACAAGGAATAAGGCTTGAACGAAGTATAGAGCTCTGAGGGTGAATGGGGGCGAGCTTGGGGCGGATAAGAGGGTTTAAATAGGGTGCAAACCCTTGAAATTTAGGGTTTCATCAGACAGCGGGGACTCGCCGAGTCCAGAATATGGACTCGCCAAGTCGCCAACTTAAACATGATCTGGATCCCGTCTCTACTCGGCAAGTCGGACCTACAACTCGCCGACTCCAAGGCTAAAAATGAAAAAATGCTAAGATAAATTTTACGTACCAGGAACCAGGTGCTACAAATCCCCCCCCCCCCCCCCCCACTTATTTTAGACTTCGTCCTCGAAGTCTGCTGCTCGATCCTGAAACAGCACGGGTTAATGCTCTATCATTTCTTCCACCGACTCCCAAGTCCACTCGGACCCCTTTCGGTGCTGCCACTACACCTTCACTAACTCCACCCTCTTGTTCCTTAGATCCTTCGACTTCCGGTCGAGGATTGCGACTGGGCGCTCAATGTAATTCAGGCTGTCATCAACCTGTATATCCTCTAATGGCACCACCGCCGAATCATCCACGAGGCACTTCCGCAGCTGGGAGACATGGAAGGTGCTGTGGATCTGGCTGAGCTCGGCTGGCAGATCCAGCCTATATGCCACCTTGCCCACCCGGGCTACAACCCTGAACGGTCCAATGTACCTCGGGCCCAACTTGCCCCGCTTCCTGAATCGGATGACGCCTTTCCAAGGCGACACTTTCAGGAAAACCATATCCCCGACCTGGAACTCCAAGTCTGATCGACGCTTGTCGGCATAACTTTTGTTGTCGACTCTGTGCAGTCTGAAGCCTGCTCCAGACCTGCTGGATCCTCTCGGTCCAATGTACCTCGGGCCCAACTTGCTCCGCTTCCTGAATCGGATGACGCCTTTCCAAGGCGACACTTTCAGGAAAACCATATCCCCGACCTGGAACTCCAAGTCTGATCGACGCTTGTCGGCATAACTTTTCTGCCGACTCTGCGCAGTCTGAAGCCTGCTCCAGACCTGCTGGATCCTCTCGGTCGTCTTGAGCACCACTTCGGTGCTCCCCATGACCCTCTGGCCAACTTCACCCCAACATATCGGGGTCCTGCACTTCCGACCGTACAACATCTCGAATGGAGGACGGTCAATACTCGCGTGGTAGCTGTTGTTGTACGAGAACTCAGCCAAGGGAAGATAGGTATCCCAGCTACCATTGAAGTCTAGCACGCAAGCCCGCAACATATCCTCCAAAGTTTGGATGGTCCGCTCACTCTGACCATCCGTCTGCGGGTGGAAGGCGGTGCTAAAGTGCAGACGAGTGCCCAACTCATCATGAAACTTCTTCCAAAACCTGGAAGTGAACTGCACATCTCGATCTGATATCACTGACACTGGCACCCCGTGCCGCGCCACTATCTCCCTGATGTAGATATCGGCCAACTTTTCGGCCGAGATACTTTCCTGAATTGGAATAAAATGGGCGCTCTTGGTCAATCGATCCACGATGACCCAAATCGAATCCACTCCTCGTGCCGTCCGGGGAAGCTTTGTGATAAAATCCATCATAATATCCTCCTATTTCCATAACGGGATGTCCAACGGCTGCATCTTGCCGTGCGGTCTCTGATGCTCAGCCTTGACCTTCCTGCAGGTCAAACACCGCTCGACGTACCACGCCACATCCCGCTTCATGCAGGGCCACCAATAGTCTGGACGAAGATCCCTATACATCTTCGTCACCCATGTATGAATAGAGAATCGGGATTTGTGCGCCTCCTCCATCAAGATCTGGCGCACACCTCCATGATACGGCACCCACACCCTACGGTGTAGTGTCAACAACCCCCGGCTATCATAATCGAAGGAGGTGACTTGACCGACTATTCGCTCACTCTTCCGATGTTCCTCCTTCATAGCCTCCTGTTGAGCCTCCCGAATCTGCTCCAACAGGGGAGTCACCACAGTCATCCTCATGCAAATATCCCTGATCGGTGCTGCCTTGCGGCTAAGCGCATCGGCCACCACATTGGCCTTCCCCGGGTGGTAAAGGATCTCGTAATCATAATCCTTCACCACGTCCAACCACCGACGCTGCCTCATGTTCAGATTCGACTGATCCATGAGGTACCTCAAACTCTTGTGGTCCGTGTAAATGGTACATCGAACCCCGTAGAGGTAATGCTGCCAAATCTTGAGGGCGAAAACCACCGCCCCCAACTCCAAATCATGTGTCGGGTAGTTCCCCTCGTGTGGCTTCAGCTGCCTCGAAGCATAAGCAATGACATGCCCCCTTTGCATCAATACTGTGCCCAAACCTGAGATCGACGCATCACAGTATACCACAAAATCCTCTACGCCCTCGTGCAGGGCTAAAATCGGCGCCTCGCACAATCTCTGCCTTAGAATCTCGAACGCTGCCTACTGCCCAGGCCCCCATCGAAAGACCACGGCTTTCCTAGTCAACCGTGTCAGGGGTACGACTATCTTGGAGAAATCCCGAATGAATCTCCGATAGTAGCCTGCCAATTCTAGGAAACTCCGAATCTCGGATGGAGACTTCGGAACCTCCCACTTCAGCACGGCCTCCACCTTGGCCGGGTCTACTGAAATCCCGTTCTGGTTGACGAGGTGCCCAAGAAACTACACCTCGCACAACCAAAACTCACATTTGGAGAACTTGGCGTACAAGCTCTCCCTCCTCAAGGTCTCCAAAACCTCTCTCAGATGCTCCTCGTGCTCCTCCTGCGTATTGGAATAAACCAAGATGTCATCAATGAAAACTATCACAGACCGATCCAACATCGGTCTACACACGCGGTTCATGAGGTCCATGAACGCGGCAGGAGCATTGGTGTGCCCGAACGGCATCACCACGAACTCATAATGGCCATAGCGCGTCCGAAACGCGGTATTTTGTACATCCTCTTCTCTGACCCTCATCTGATGATAACCTGAACGCAAATCGATCTTGGAGAACCAAGATGCTCCCTGCAGCTGATCAAAAAGGTCATCAATCCTCGGGAATGGGTAACAGTTCTTCACCGTCACCTTATTCAGCTCCCGGTAATCTATACACATCCGATGCGACCCGTCCTTCTTCTTCACAAACAGGATCGGGGCTCCCCAGGGTAAACTGCTCGGTCGAATAAACCCCTTATCTAGCAGCTCCTGCAGCTGCGTAGACAACTCCTGCATCTCGGGAGGAGCCAACCGATAGGGTGCCTTGGCTATCGGAGCCGCACCAGGAACTAGGTCGATCCTGAACTCCACCTGACGCTCCGGAGGTATTCTAGGAAGCTCCTCCGGGAACACATCAGCGTAGTCTCGCACCACCGGAACCTCGCTCACCGTCGCCTTACCCGTCTCCCGGGTATCCATAACATACGCGACATATCTCGTGCAACCCTGCTGAAGGTAGCGCCTAGCTCTCGCTGCTGAACATACTATAGGTCCACGCTGTGGCCTCTCGCCGTGGATCACCAACTCTCCTCCGCTTGGGGTCCTGACCCGCACTAGCTGTTGTGCGCAATCTATCACCGCCCCATTAGGGCTCAACCAATCCATGCCTATAATCACCTTGTTCCCCCGCAAAGGGATGGGAACCAAATCCACCAAATAGCGCTCCTCAAATAACCTTAGGACACAATCCCTGAATACTACTGACGCTCGCATCGATCGATCATCGGCAATCTCTACCTCTAAAGGGCAATCCAACATGCCCGAAGACTCACTAAACCTCTTGCTAAGTGCAAGGGAAACAAATGATCGGGTGGCACCCGAGTCAAACAAGACCTGGACAGGAATACCGTTCACATGGAATGATCCTAATGCATATACACAAAGCACATATCAATATCATAACATCATAAAAATAAAGTAGAGGGAAAGAATCATACCCGTCACCATATCGGGTGCGGTGCGTGCCTCTTCTGCCGTCAACTGAAATGCCCGGCTCCTCACCACCGGAGCCTCTGCCTTGCCCTGCCGGCCATCTGTAATCTGCAGGGTAGCTGGAGCTGGCGCCTTAACCGACGCTGAAGCTGTCAATTGGGGGCAATTGGCCTTCTTGTGGCCCCTCTGGTTGCAGTGGAAACACAGCAACTCAGATGTCTGAACAACCGAGACAGGAGCAGTACAATCCCTACTAAAATTTCCCGCCTTGCCGCACTTGTAGCAGCCTGATGATCCCAACCTACATGCTCCCTCATGCGACCTGCCGCATTTCCCACAGCGGCCCGACCCTCCTTGGGCTTTCGGCCTCCCCTCTGATCCTTTGGGCTTCTTCCCCAAAGCCCCAGCCACCTGCCCCGCCTCTGCCTTCCTCTTTCGAATGTGCTCTAAATCAATCTCCCTTTCCCTCGCCCTGGCAATCATGGACTCCAGGGTAGGGCAAGCTGAAAAGCTAACATGCTCCCAGATGTCAGCCTGTAGCATGTCATGATAACGGGTCCTCCTCATCTCCTCATCTCCCGCATACTGGGGCACCAACAATGTCCTCTCCCGGAACTTGGCAGTGATCTCCGCCACAGTCTCCGTCGTCTGTCGCATGTCCAAGAACTCCCTGGCCAGCTGCTGAAGCTCGACAGCTGGCGCGAACTCCACCTTGAACCTGGTAGCGAAGTCCGACCAAGTCATAGCCTCAACAGCCGAGGCTCCCAACGAGTCCCCCACGGACTCCCACCAATCCCTAGCTCGATCTCGTAAACACCCTGCTGCGAACCTCACCTTCGATCCCTCAGGGCATAAGCTAATCATCTGTGCAGACTCAATGTCTGCAATCAATCGTCTGGCAGCTATGGGGTCCTTCGCCCCGTGAAAATCCGGCGCACCACTGCCCCGAAAGTCCTTGAAGGACAACGTGCGAGATCCCGACTGGCCAGATGCCATGCCGCTCCTGAATGCCCGGAGGCGATCCTCCATCAACTCCAATATCCCTTCCTTGATCGACCCAAAGATAATAGGGGTCGACTCAAGGATGCCCCTGGTGATCTCTGACGCGATGAACTCGCGTAGCCCCTCATCTACTGGCTCAGAACCTGATCCCGAACCCGATCTCTCTCATGTACTGCCAACTGCTGGCCTCGAGCGTAGTACCACCATTCTGAAACACAAAAGAAATAACAACCGTTAGCGATACTGATACCTCTGGAGGGATCACACCTACTACAAGTTCCCTGGTCTTATTTTGGCCTTCCTCGATTCGGGTACGAATCCTCTGCTTTCAGTAGTACGGGCCCATACTACCTTCCACATCTATCCGTACCTTCTCCAAGGAATGCCTTGACTCCACCAGGTCCCTTTCACTACCGCTGATCTCTGCTACTCTTATCCTAGGCTTACCCTAGGAAACCTCTAATTCCACTCAACATAGTCCTCACCTGCGGAAGGTCTCTTGGTGATGCCAATTTAGTTATTACCTGAATACATCCACATGTGACGAGGCTCGGATAATCCTACGAGTAAGGGACTCATCCCTACAACGGTTAGGACTCAAACAAGAGCTACATAATAGGGGAAAATCCAACACTTTGAGATTATTCAACCATGATCACATGTGACCTTAACGTATTCACCTAACAGCTAAGTCTCATCACTCAAGGCCCACATAGCACAAAGCAAACAACATTTGGACAAAAAGGAAACAATTCTCAAGCAACTCTATCCTCGTAGAGAAAAAACTGAACTAGCATACAATGCTAAACTAGTACTATCAGGCATAACCTAAAAAAGCTATCCTACTGCTGTCTACTCAGCTCTAGCATGCAACTTTTCATACACTGAAGCACATAAAGCAGGCACATAAGGCATCACTTCTAGATCCTTAGTGCTATTCTAGCATGCCGTTTTATCGAAACTGATAAACATAACATAAGCTTGTATGGGTACTTTGGGGAATACTTACTTGAGCTCGGCCGGTCGCACACATCGCACACTTTGTTCTTTCTTAAAACCCCTTTACTTAGCCTTTTAGAAAACATTTTCTTTTTCCATAATCTTTTAATCCCTCGATTTGAGTTCAAACACCCCCGAAGGTGTGTCCGAATCCCTCAAACCAAGGCTCTGATACCAACTTGTAACATCCCAAAAATACGAGCCAAAAATTTCATTTTTAAAAACAGGTACTTAACAAAACATTTAGGAATAAATCATTCAACGATCATATCATTTCACAAAAGATGTTGCATGTCGGGAAAACATTGTCATAAACATAAAAGTGTCAAAGTACATTTCCCCAGGAAGATTTCATAATGCGGAATACAAAGCATGCGTGTGATGTGCCGCTACCGCGCCAACTCCTTCCCCTTCGAAGAAGAGGTACCAGAAACCAAAACTGAAAACTATAAGCACGAAGCTTAGTGAGTTCCCCCATAATACCTCATAACATACAAACATACAATGAACAGCTAGGAGGTACGAGCCTCGCCCACACTCATGAAGATACGGGCCTCGCCCACACTCCGCTAGCTGGGAGATACGGGCCTCGCCCACACTCCAGTATCTGGGAGATACGGGCCTCGCCCACACTCCATTCTCAGAGAGATACGAGCCTCGCCCACACTCAGCTGCTAACCCATAATATACAAGTATCACACAGACAACAAGTATAGACAACTCTATCATACTGTCATATATCATAATCAACTCAACCAAGAGATACGGGCTCGACCCACACTCTAATACTAACATCTCGTCTATACGGACCGGCCTTGGTGCCTTAGACCCGTTACTACTGGAAGGAAACTCACCTCAGAGTAACTGCTGATCTGTGTGGGAACTGACTATCTGCTGCTGCTACCACTCTGGAAATCCTCCGGCTATAATTCCCACAAAACCCTTAGTCAAATACTGCTAACCGACCTCAGGGTAAAATGACCATTTACCCATTTACAAATCAAGAGTCAAGTTAAAGTCAACTGTCAGTTGGCCCGACTCGCCGAGTTGACTTGTCAACTCGCCGAGTCCCTATCTCTTTGTCCGACCCTAAACCCGTCACTACTCGTCGAGTTAAGCATTGACTCGACGAGTTCTCCTTCTAAACTAAAGGCCAATAGTCCTTCATCCTACTCGCCGAGTTCGTCTTCATCCGAAGAACACTCTAAGCTGGGACTCGCCGAGTTGTATGATCAACTCGCCGAGTTGTTCTTGAGGCAAGAAGATTGCCTTGAACGCGCCAAGTCATGGCACTGACTCGCCGAGTTGCTTCACGAGTGAGTCTAGCTTCTGACTCGCTGAGTCTTATCCCACGACTCACCACTCCACCCCGCAAGCACGAAAAGGGGGAAACTCGG